>NW_019154090.1:41982786-42288434 GCF_002288905.1 Enhydra lutris kenyoni | reverse complement strand
TTTTCTTTAAATGGGCAAATGATTTGATTAGATACCACAACAAAGAAAACCTAAAAACCTTATTTCTGGGGGTGCCTGGGTGGCTCAGTGGGTTGGGCCGCTGCCTTCGGCTCGGGTCATGATCTCGGGGTCCTGGGATCGAGTCCCGCATCGGGCTCTCTGCTCGGCGGGAGGCCTGCTTCCTCCTCTCTCACTCTCTGCCTGCCTCTCCGTCTGCTTGTGATCTCTCTCTGTCAAGTAAATAAATAAAATCTTTAAAAAAAAAAAAAACAAAAAAAAAAACCTTATTTCTGATATAATGTTCCACCTTCCTTCTTCCTTTGGCTCTCTAGCTGCTGGCTTAGTTTTTTCCTAATGTGGTTTAATGGGTTTCGAGATGCCTAACATGAGACATGTAAAAATCAACGGGCAATAATGCAGATTACGACAAAAATGTCACGGTGGTCCTTCTCCAGAGGCTCTGGTGGGCTGGTACAAGGTTTGGTGGGCTGGTCAAACTGGAAGATTTTGCAAGGGTATTTTGCAAGGATGACTTAGTACAGTGGTGCTCAACCCCAGTGACACTTGGACTCACCTGCATGTCTGCCTAGACCACACATCAAGTCAATTAATTAGCTGCCTGACAGGTGGAGCCTTGACTCCCTCATTAGAAGCTCCCAGGGCAGAGAGCAGACAAACTGCAGGACCTGTGGCCAGGGTAGCTGGCTGCTTGAGCCTTTTTTTTTTTTTTTTAAGATTTTATTTATTTATTTGACAGAGAAAGACACAGAGACAGGGAACACAAGCAGAGGGAGAGGGATAAGCAGGCTTCCCGCCGAGCAGAGAGCCTGATGTGGGGCTGGATTCTAGGACCCTGGGATCATAACCTGAGCCGAAGACAGACCGTTAATGGTTACCGACTGAGCCACCCAGGTGCCCCAAGGCTTTTTGTTTTAACTTAATTTTTTTAATATCAAAGCTGAAGAGACCCTAGCATTTGCTTGTAGAAGATACTTTACTATTTTTTTTTGAAGATTTGTTTATTTATAGAGAGGGATAGAGCACGCGTCGAGAGTAGGGGCAGTGGGGAGGGGCAGAGGGAGAGAGCTGGGCTTGGAACCTGATATGGAACTCTATCTCACAATCCTGAAATCCTCACCTGATCAAAAAAACGAGAGTCAGACGCTTAACTGACCAAGCCACCCAGGTCCCTCTAGAAGATATTTTAAAATTCTGCCAAGTAACATCTCTGAGGTAGGAAAGTTGTTTGTTCTTGGGGACATTCTTGTCCAAATTGCCTGCCAATGACCATTTCAGGGACCTGTTCCCCATAATTGGTGTAACCGAGGTTTCCACAAAAACCTAAAATAACTTTTCCTGATGCTTAATATTCTTTGTCAGAGATTTCTTTCCAGACCTTATTTTCATTGTGCAATCCTCATTTTTCCCTCTGGTTCAAAGGTGTTTTACCCCAAAGCACACTTTTTAATCCTATCATCTGTTTCCTTGTAACAAAATTCTTCTGAGTTTTAAGACCATAGAGACTGTCTGGTCTCAGTTTGAGAATATCAGTGATTGTCCGTCGTGATCTTGGTGTCAGCTGGGAGCTTCCGTCGTGATCTTGGTGTCAGCTGGGAGCTAGTTAGGAATAGACTCTCTGGCCTGAGCCCAGACCAGAATCTGCCCTTTTAACAAGACCCTCCTGGGAGAACCAGAGATTCAG
The DNA here is from genome assembly GCF_002288905.1 of Enhydra lutris kenyoni. Lineage (NCBI taxonomy): Eukaryota > Metazoa > Chordata > Mammalia > Carnivora > Mustelidae > Enhydra > Enhydra lutris. The sequence goes on along the minus strand of NW_019154090.1, from coordinate 42,286,732 downwards.
AAAAGCATCACATTCTTTATTAATCTTCACTTAAAAATTCTATATATGAGATAGATGGTCCCTTTCAGGTTTGTTTTGTTGACTCCTACCTAGAAAATGTATGAGTCAGCTTTGCAAAATGAGGATATAATTAGTGTTCTAGGAAGGCAGGTTACCCAGTTAAGGTGTCAGTAAAGCACCACGTCTGCGCCCTCTAGTCTGAGGCTGCCGGGGACGCATCTTTGGTCAAATAAAGCTGGGTGTATTATTCACTGCAGCAGGGAGGGGGTGCCCAATGGAGACCTGCAGGGTGTCTCCGTGGAGGAGGGACACGTGAGAGGATTGAAGCCTGTGCTAGGAGGTCTGAGGGGAGGGATCAGCTAAGCAGGGCCCTGCTCTGGGTTGGGTGCCCTCAGGAGAGAGCTGGTCCTATGACTGAGCATCCCCAGAGTTTGCAACCTGAGAGTCCGTACTCGGCGATCCAGCAGCATCACTTGTGTTATGGGGGAGGGGACGTTTGGTGATTTTTGTGGGTGCTCGAACACAGGGTGGTCTTGTTCCTCTCTCATTCCCCCATGGTCCTGGAGTGACATCTTCGGATGTTGGGCGGGGGGCTCATTTATAAGTTTATAAGTAGGGAGCATCAGTAGGGACTTAGTAACCACACAGGGCCGAGGAGGGCCTTCTGCCTTTATATCTCAGATTCCACTTTCCCCCCAGGGGATTGGGCGGGCGGTGGCCACGGGCCCACATTTGCTCCCTCAGTGCACGTCTTGTCTGTCTGTCTTGTTGTAGCTATCTCTGTGTCTCTGCTGTCGCTCTGGCCACTTTGCAAAGTGAGGGAAAACGGGGGCGGGGGGGCTGCCTTTCCCATGTGGCTTTGAAGAGGGGAGCCCCGGGCTCATGCTTGGAGTTTGATTTGTGCCCGGAGGTGAGGTAGCATGCTCCGTGTCAGAAGGCACTCCTCTTGAGCAGAGTCAGGCTTTTTTGACAAGGGATTTGGATGTTTTTGAACAGACTGTGGAGGGGCTGGTTGGCGAAATGGCGCCCGCTCAGTGGTGTGGAGAGATTGAGGAAGGATCTTCTCCCATTGTTGCTCCTTGGAGTGTGGCTAGGGTTCCTTGGAGTGTGGCTAGGGTGGGACAGCAGCCTCCCCGGGGCCCCTACTTCCCTGTAGTCCCTTGCAGCCCGACGGCCTCTGCCTGGTGCAGCTGTGGCCTTGGCGCGGCTGATAGCCCAGACTGACCATGCCATCTGCATGGACAGACCACAGAGGCCGGCGAGAGTCGGCATTCCCAGATTTCCCTTTCACAGAAGGAGAAAGTGACTTATTCTGAGGCTCTTGGCCTGTTTATGGCACAGCCAGGTCTAAATTGTGGGTGTCCAGCGAGTTACCCTCCTAGCATTTATGGCTCAGGCTCTGAAGACAATGAAAAGGCATGAATTCAGAGTGGCCGCCATGGACGGGCCTGTCTGAGTCAGCTCGGGCTGCTGTGACAAACAGCACAGATGGGGCCGCGCAACCACAGACAGTTGCTTCTCCCGGTGCTGGAGGCTGGAAGTCCAAGATAGGCTGCTGGCAGATTTGGCTTTTGATGAGGGCTGCTTCCTGGTTTGTAGATAGCCGCCTTCTTGCTATGTCCTCATGTGGCCTCTCTTTGGTGCATCTTGGGGAGAGAGAGAGAGAGCGCTCGAGCACTCAGGTGTTGCCTCCTTATCTGTAAGGACACTAACCCCACCATGAGTGCCCCATCCTCAAGACCTCATCTAGGGCCCCAACTCCTAATACCATCCCACTGAGGGACAGGGCTTCAGCATGGAGTTTGGGCAAAGGGACACAAATGTGAAGAACCTTCTTTGCCCCTTTTCCCTTTGGATTTCCTCATACATCAGGCGTCTGTGAATGCTGAGTCTGGCCTTTTTGTGCAGGAGGAGCTCCTGACGGAACGGGAAGCCACCGTCCTGCAGAGTCAGCTGGAGGAGGGCCGGGAGGTGGTGTCCCTCCTGCAGGCCCAGAGAATGGAGCTGCAGGCCCAGGTATGGCTCCTCACCCTCATGTCCGCTGCTCGCCATTGGGCATTCACGCCACACACGTGAATCAGGTTTTATAACACACTGTATTCCAGGGTCCTGTATGTCCAGAAAAGTGTGTAAGTATCCCACAGGGGTGGGGGGGGGTTCTCAGAAACTCAACACACCCGTGTGTCCAGTGCTCTGAGCCAGAAACTGGCCCTTCTGAGTAGCATGACCAGCTGTCCTGCTTTGGCCGAGGGTTTCCCAGGATGGAGGACTGTCATGCCCAGACTGGCAGAGTCCTGGGCAAGCAGGGATAATGGGTCATGCCAATTCCAGGAGTCTCAGAGGTTCCCCTCGTGCCACTCCTCCCCCAACAAGGCTTCTGCAAGTTGATTTGTTTTGCCCAGTTTAACCTTGTTCTTAAAAATAAAAGATGGATAAAAAGAGTTGGAATTTTTATCGTCTAGTTGGTCAAATCTGTACTTCCTGTTTCTCGTTTCATGACCTAAAATCTCTCATTTGGAATTTTTTAAAAAGATTTTTAAAAATGTATTTGTATTTGAGAGAGAGAAAGAGAAAGAGTGAGCATGACCAGGTCGGGGGAGAGAGGGAGACTCCTGCTGAGCAGGGAGCCCGATACAGGACTCCATCCTAGAACCCTGGGGTCATGACCTGAGCCCAAGGCAGAAGCTTAACCGACTGAGCCACCCAGGAGCCCTCTACTTTGGAATTTGATTATGGCTTGGGAAAGAGTGATTGTTGTCAGTGTTTGCCTCTGCTCAGAATTTCTTAGCATAAAGCTCCCATTTCTAACCCCTCTCCTCACACCCCCGCCCCTTTTTTTGGTGAAGCTTAATTTGAAAACTAAAGTCACCAGAAGAACTCACTCCTCTTTCCGTGGCTTTCCTTCTTGGTTAATGAGCTCATGGCTCATCCCCCTGATTCCTTCCAGTTTTCTTTCTCTCATTACTGACCATCCTGATGGGGCACATTGGGTTAAAATACTAAATCTTCATATACTGTGCACCTGCATTTCCAAAATCTAAAAATAAATTGACAATTGGTTTGGGAAGTACAGGTAAGGGACAAGAGAACAAAAAGTTTGCAAAATTGGACTAATTAGGAAATCTAGAACATTGATATGTTACTTTGTCTCTAACCCTTCAATGCCTGCAAAATAAAAGTTAAAGCCTCAGTAGATCTGGAGATTTTGTAGCGATTCAGTGCCCTCCAGATCTGCCCAGGATCTCATTTGGGGACCGTGGAGTTCCAGAATCTTCCTTTCTGTCCCACCACTCATTGCACAAACCTGTCACTCTGCAACAACTCTCAGGAGCCACTGAAAGCAAACTGGGGTCTGGTGATTATTTCCTAAGGTAAAGCTCACTGCTTGAGAAATTGAGTATTGCCCTTAAACTCATCCTTCTCGTGACAAACCATGGCACAGGGACTAGATGCACCATTTTGGTGACTTGGTAATTTGTGGTTTCCTCTGAGGCCTGGGAAGAATAGAGTGAGCGTGAGTATGTGGGGGGGTGTGTATGTTCGCATGCGTGTGTATATATATGTGTTTATTTGTGTGTAGGTATGCATGCGTATATGTGTGTATGTGTGCATGTTGTGTACATATGTGTATAAGCGTATATTTGTATATGTATATAAGTTTGTGTATCTGTGTGTATGTGTATATGTGTGCATATGTGTGTGTGAATGAGAGACTGGAGATGCGGACTCAAGCCTACTGGTCCCGGAGACGTGGACCAGTCTTTACATTGTAAAAAGGTAAAAAACATTTTACCATTTGGGTGGTAAAATGAATTCGGTAGAATTGATGAGCATTAAAAAAAGAAGGAACTGACGGGTTAGTAATGGTGGGATTTGTTTGGTGAAACCTGCATTTTAAATATATATGTTCGCATGTTGAAATCTATATTTGTTCAAATGCGCACACACACACATTTGTGTGATGTCTATGGTTTGTGATGTAAATTATGGCTCTTCCCGTGGCTGCACTGAGAAAATGCAAGAGCCCAGCCTGACATGGTAAGTTCTAATTCCAGGGCAAAAAGGTGCCTGTCTCTGTGTACATATATGTGCTTGTTAGATGTAAAAGAAAGACCTTGCTTCACAGATTAACCTAGTTGCTGAGACTATGAAATCAGCCTGTCTGCTTGGCTGCCTGTCCCCACCCATGGTTACTGCCAAGACTTACTGGTCTTGCTCTGATGTTGTCTTTCTAAGTCGGGGGTCTTCTTTGACCCCCACCTTGCCACCTGGTAAAGCCCATGGACCGCTTCTCAGAGAAATGTTAAGGGCATAGAATAAAAATAAAGTATGTATAATTAAAAAGAAACCAATTCTGTTGAGATAGTTATCAAAATATTACCAGTCATTTCCTATATCGTAATTTATGTGCTTATATTAAAGAAATCTAGCGGTGGGTCTGAAGAAACACAGGTTGTATTAGTTTTCTCTCACTGCTCTAATGAATTTGTACAGATGCAAGGGCTTGAAACAGCAGTGCTTTATCCCACATTTCCACGGGGTTGGAAGTCTGGGCAGGCTTGGTTGGTTTTTCTGCTCTGGGTCTCACAGGGGTGATATAAAGGTGTTGGCCAGCCTTCTTCTCTGGAGATTCTTGGTGGTGAATCTTCCAGTCTCATTCATGTTGTTGGCAGGATTCAATTCTATGGGCAGGTAGGATGGAGGACCCCAGTTCTTTGTTGGCTGTCAGCCAGGAGTTGTTCTAGAGGCTTCCCATGTCCCTTGGTACACGGCCCTCTCCATCCTTAAATCCAGCAACAGTGCGTGGAATTTTTCTTGGACATCTAAACTCTCTGTCTTATGAGAGCCCCCTTTCAAGGGCTCATATGATCAGGAATGATCTGTAATAGTCTCCCTGTTTTTTTAAGGTCAACTGATTAAGAACCTTAATCACATCTGCAGAGTCCCTTTTGCTGTGTAATATGACATCTTCATGGGCAGAAAGCCAAGGGGCAAAGGTCATGGGGACCAAAAGTCTGCCTGATTGGGTCTTATTAAAACACAGGTATGGCTGGGTCCACCCAAGAGTTTCTGACTCGGTAGTTCTGGGGTGTGGCCCAAGAATGAGCATTTCTGAGTTTCCAGGTGATGGTATTTTGATCCAGGAACCACACTTTGAGAACACGGGTATGGGGGTGGGCCCCAGATTGGGTCAGAATGTTTTACGTCTGGGTCCACCTGAGTCCCTGCCTTGGGCCTTCCATAGCCTATTCAAGAAATGCTCATGGATGGCTTTTTTGCTGATTTTAAAGGTTTTAGAGGCTTCCCAATGGAGCCAAGCTGAGGGCTCCGAGGGAGATTTGGTAGCTTAGCCCCTCAGCAGGGCCGGTGCTATGCCTGGGGATGAGGGAGGGGGTGAGGGAGAACTCCTTGTAGCCTGAAGGCTCCCACCTGGCAGAACCATAGCATTTGGTTCTGTCTCTAGAGGATCTGATGCTTCCAGAACCCTCCATAGCATGGTCCTCAGGGTGAGGTCCCTAAACGAGGAACATCAGAAATGCACATTCAGAAGCCCATCCCAGACCTACTGAGTCAGGAACTTTGGGGTGGGACCCAGCAATCTCTGTTGTAACAAGCCCCCCGGGTGGTTGTACAGAGTCAAGTTTGAGAACTCCAGTCCACAGGATGGAAGGAATAGCACCCTCCCTTGGAGCTGGCAGCCCCTTCTTTGAAGCCGAACATAGCCCATGCATAAGACCACTGGGATGGCACTTCTTAGAGGTGGAAGAAAAGGGACAGGCACTTCTAGCTCCCTAATCGCATTGACTGAGAGTTTCTGTGACAGGAAAAGTGAAAAAGGTCATGTTATTACTTGGAAGGAGTGAACCTCCCCAGTTATCATTTCTCATTAAAGTTGCCTAGCCCCATCTAGTGGTAGATTTTGGTAAAGGACACTTGATTTCTTCCATTTCCTTTTTTTAGAACTAAATTTTCCCTCTTACTGAAATTGAAGTAAAATTAATATACAGCATATGTTAACTTCATGAGTACAGTGTAATGGTGCAACACTTCCTTTTTAAAAAAGATTTTATTTATTTATTTGACATATAGGGATCACAAGTAGGCAGAGATGCAGGCAGAGAGAGAGAGGAGGAAGCAGGCTCCTCTCTGAGCAGAGAGCCCGACGTGGGACTCAATCCCAGGACCCTGGGATCATGACCTGAGCCAAAGGCAGAGGCTTTAACCCACTGAGCCACCCAGGCGCCCCTGGTGAAACACTTCTATGCATCAGTGCTCATCAAGACAAGTGTACTCTGAATCCCCTCTGTTTGACCAATCCCCCCCACCTCCCCTCTGATAACTATCAGTTTGTTCTCTGTAGTTAAGAGTCTGTTTTCTTTGTCTATTCTTTTAATTTGTCTAATCATTTGTTTTGTTTCTTAAATTCCACATGTGAGGGAAATCATATTGTATTTGTCTTTCTCTGACTGGCTTATTTCATTTAGCATTATACTCTCTAGCTCCATCCCTGTTGTTGCAAATGGTAAGATTTCATTTTTTTTTTAATGACTGAGTAATATTCCATTCATTTTTACCCATTCACCTACTGAATGGGAGAAGATAGTTGTAAATGATGTATCTGATGATGGGTTAATATCCAGAATAGATAAAGGACTGAAACAACTCAACACCAAAAAACGACTAATCCAATTAAAAGTGGGCAGAGGACCTGAATAGAGATTTTTCCAAAGAAGACATACAGGTGACCGGCAGATGAAGAGTGTATGAATGCTGGGGTATGTGTCCTCTTTGTAGACAAACAGATGATGTTGAGCACAACATCAGGGAGGTGTAAATCAAACCCACCGTGAGGTATCCCCTCACACCTGTCAGAGTGGCAAAAATCAAAAACACAGGAAACAACAACATGTTGGTGAGGATGTGGAGAAAAAGGAACCGTTTCCTGCTTAAAAAAGGACTTGACCCAAAGGCCTGGGGGGCCTAAGAGGACTGAAGCAGGAGGTCACCACTCCGGGTGGGGGCTCATTGCCAGTCACTGTCCTGGGTCCCTATTGACCCCTGCTGTGCTCAAACACTGACTCCTTCATTCAATCTTAACCGCTAAGCTCCAGCTGAGGTTCAGGGAATACCGAGCAGGGCATGGTGTGGCACTTGCCCACAGCTGCTCACAGAGGCTGTAAACGGCCCAAGGAGAAACACAGCAGTCACCCTTGCTCCAGGTGAAGGTCAGGTTGCAGCACGGCCCAGCCCTTCCACCCACCTCTCTCTCTGGTGTCCGTGTGGCTGCTCCCCTCCAGCAAACCTGGAGTCGTGCGTGGGCTACTCTATCTTCTTTTCCTCTCCTGACTCTCCTGTGGTTTCTGGCATCTGCTCCTTTGCTTACCATTTCTCCTCTTTCCAGAAGAATCTTCTCTTCTTCGGTACCCAGGACTGGCCTTCTCTGACATCCTCCAGCACCTGAGGGCCTCCCGGTGCTTGGTGTTGCCCTGGGCGTGTCTCTCAGTGAGTCACCTCCCACACTGGCCTGTGGGGTCCTAGGAGGAGTCGCGTCTCATTCCCAGGCAGCCACACTGGTGCCAACATTGCTTGTGGCAGAGACCTCTCTTTGGCCTCCTTTACACTGGTGAAAGTGGGGCTCTTGATATTTTTCTTGAATATCCCTCCTTTTGTTGAATCTTTTATTTTATTTTTAAGATTTTATTTACTTTATTTCATTTTTAAGATTTTTATTTACTTGATAGAGAAAGTACAAGCGGGAGAGTAGCAGAGGGAGAAGGAGAAGCAGGCTCCCTGCTGAGTAAAGAGCCCGATGTGGGGCTCAATCCCAGGACTCTGGGATCATGACCTGAGCTAAAGGCATATGCTTACCTGATTGAGCCACCCAGGTGTCCTGTGATGAAGTTTAAATTATTGATCTGTAAAAACCACAGTGACGTAGATGTAAATTCAGTTTTATAACTCACTTCACTGGAGACTGTGGATTCTTGGCAGACACAAGCAGAATCAGGCAGAGCACCAGTGCCCGTCAGAGATTGGAAGACACCTTTCAGTCGTTCCTAGAGCCTTGTCCCAGGGCAGGCGTTCCTCCCGCAGATTCCACCAGAAGACAGCCACCAGCCAACCACCCAGCCACACCCACCAGCAAACCACCAGCTCGTGAGATACAGAAAACAATCACACTTGTCCTGGAAGGTTAGAAGTTTCTAGTTTCTAATTTCCCAGTTTATGACAATGTGTTGCTATCCTACTTACCTTTAAAAGTTTGTCAAGTGGATATGGCCAGGGAGGAAGAAGTCTGTGTGGGGGGTTACCCTGAGTCTCTTAGGTCTCCAGTGAGAACATGCTGGTGATGCTTGTCTGTTGCTATGTGGGAGTTGGGGGGGGGTCCTTCCAAGGGCGGAAGGTTGGGGGGGAGAGAGAGTATGTGTTTTGTGTATGTGCCTGTGTGTCCTGTTCTCCTGCAGCTGGGAGGTGGCTAACGCAGGAGGGTCCATAGTTTCAGGAAGCGTCTCAGACCCTGCCAAGCTGGCTCTGAATCCTGTATTGATTGGCAGGTCACTTTGCCTGTGGGTCTGTTCTGTAAAGCAGAAGTCATAATCGCCCCGTCCCCGGGAGGCGGTCCTGCAGCAGGGGAATTACTGCGAGTGAGAATGTGCCTGCACAAACCATTATTCCCACCCGGGACTGGGGAACCCAGACCCAAAGGGGGCAGTAGACTGGCTGTACACATAATCTTTTCTTGTTTTTGCTTTATTCTGGAACGCTTCAGAAGTATATACAAGTGAGAGAACAGTCTCATGAGCCCCTGGTCCCCATCCTCTGAAACACACGGTCCCTCTTATATCGCCTACACCCCTACACACCCCCAGGTAATTCTGAAACAATCCCTGACACCAAATCATCTGATCCAGCTGTGTTTGAACAGATGAGAGCTCCTTTTATAGAACGTGAGTCTGTGAACCCACCTGTAATAATTAACGATAATTCTTTAGCATCACTAAATCAGAGATCGGATCTCCAATCGACTCATCATTAACTGAGGTGCTGTCTGCAAACAGCCCTTGTCACCCCTTTCCGTACATGTTCTATCTGTTCGACAAATGCACGCAGCGCTCTACCCATACCCACAATCAAAATACAGGATAGTCCCCTCTCCCAGGAGCTGCCATCATGGCCAGCCCCTTCCCCCACCTCTCCCCAAACTCCCAGGCAACCACTGAATTGGTCTCTGTCTGTTTGGTTTGGTCTTTTCCAGATTATCATCTAAACAGAATCAGCCAGTGGAGATTCTTTCCCACAATTTCATTCTTTAGCCTTTGTTTGGATTGGGATGCAAATAAGGTCCACAGGTTGTAACTGGTTTCTGTGTCTTTTAAGTCTCTTTGATCCATTCTGTGTCTCTTTTTTCCCCCTTGGTTTTTGTGGAAAATGCATACTTTTTTTTTTTTGTTTTTTTTTTTTAAAGATCTTATTTAGGGCGCCTGGGTGGCTCAGTGGGTTAAGCCGCTGCCTTCGGCTCAGGTCATGATCCCAGGGTCCTGGGATCGAGTCCCACATCCGGCTCTCTGCTCAGCAGGGAGCCTGCTTCCCTTCCTCTCTCTCTGCCTGCCTCTCTGCCTACTTGTGATCTCTGTCTGTCAAATAAATAAATAAAATTAAAAAAAAAATAAATAAAGATCTTATTTATTTGACAGATCACAAGTAGGCAGAGAGGCAGGCAGAGAGAGGGGGAAACAGGCTCACTGCTGAGCAGAGAGCCTGATGCGGGGCTCGATTCCCAGGACTCTGGGATCACGAGCTGAGCTGAAGGCAGAGGCTTAACCCACTGAGCCACCCAGGTGTCCCAAAAATGCGTGCTTTTAAAGTCTGTGTGTTGCGGCACAGGCTCTTTCCTGTCCCTGGAGAAAGGTAAGCTTTGATCAAAGGCAGCCCTCCCTGCTGCCCGGCTGCCCCTGGGCTGTCTGGCCTGTGCTGTAGGGCCCCCAGTGCGGCCAGGGTCCCCCAGGCTTGTTCTCAGGGCTGCACCGTAGAAAAGGAATGTGTGACTTTGGGTTTCTTCCATTCCTGGATGGCTTCTTGTCTCTGAGCCTCTAGCCTTGAAGGGGTCTTTTAAAGTGCTTATCTCTTGGAAGCGTTCCCAAGTCGGAACATGTGGCCGGGCTGGGAATTAGTGGGAGACCTTGGTATTTGACATGACAGGTAACTGTGAATTTAATATGCTCATTTATTCGGAGGAACAGAAACCTGATCAAGCAAGCTTAAGCAGGAAACAGAACGCTTTAATTTTATTTTGAAAAAATTTTAGACTTCTCAAAAGCTGCAAAGATAGCCCCTGGGTTGCCCGCATACTCTTCACCCAGATTCCCCAAATGGTAGCTCCTTAGTTAATAACCACAGTGTCGTGATTGGAACCAGGAAATTAGCGATGATACCATCCTTGTAATAGACTTGTCAACAATTTCACAAATTACCCCATCGACATTTTTTTTTCCTGTGGATCCTACTCGCATTTACGTGTTGTGTCTCCTTAGTCTACCCCAATTTGGGATATAGCTCCTGCCTTTCTTTGTCTTTCATGACCTTGATGGCCAGTTATTTTGTGGAATGACCCTCCTTTTGGGCTCCCAGATATTTTTTTCAGGATTAGGTTGTGGCTGTGCGTTCCTGGCTGGAACCCACAGAAGTGAGTGTCCTTCTCAGCGCTTCTCATCAGGGGAACATCTTGTGGGCGTGTCTTCTGCTGGTGTTGTAACTGGGGTCACTTGGTTAAGGTGGTGTCTGCCAGGTTTCTCCACTCTAAAGATACTTTCCCTCGTCCCCCCCAAAGGAGCAGGATATAAAATACAGTTTATGAAATTTGAGAGCAGGGTTCCGGGCAGGAACCAAGAACTTAGATCTGGGTTAGCTGCTCACCCTCTTGTCTCCCTTCTCTCCCACAAACTCTCTCATGTCTGTTTGTCTTTGCCCTTCGGCTTCATTTCTCTGCCTGTCTGAAGAACTGCTTTTCTTAACTTCTTCATGCACGTTACGAAAGATGGCCACTCCAAGATGGCAGCCCCAGGGTTCTGTGAACCTGTCACCAGCTCACTGCTATTTCTGAGATCCTTTTCCAAATTCCCCAGAGAGGAAGCATGTGATAGGCGGGTCTGTGTCTGACCCAGCCCTGGTTTTGTAGCTCTGGTCAGGAGAGTGGGGTCACACTACTGCTGGGACCCCTCTATGAGTGAGATGGTACAGACATCAGACAAGGGGGATGACATGGGCTGGCAGATGACTTCCCAAAGTGTGGAGTAGATGTACCCCTTCTTTCCCTCCTTCCTTCCTTCCCATCTCCTTCCCCACCCTCCTGCCCTCCTTTCTTCCTTCTGCCCTGCTCTCCTTCCTTCCTTCCTTCCTTCCTTCCTTCCTTCCTGATACAACAGACACATTTCCAAAAACCGTTGTAAGCTAAGTTTTCAAGTGTCATCAGTTAGGAAACTTCACTGTTCCAAGGCAACATCTGTATGTGAAGAGAGGAATCAGTTGTCGTAGGAATTCTCATCCTCTAGATCGTCCAATATGCACATTCAGCCGCGTGCATGAAATGCCTTTAGCAGACATGTATGAAGTTGAACTCAGATACCTGTCTGGCCCGCATGACTCCTTTGAATTTTGGGATGCACCATTCTAGGTAGAAGTGGTTTTTTTGGTGTGTTTCATTTTGTTTTGAGGACTGATAATGCATGGTGAATTCTTTTCTACTCGGAAAATGAGATTGCAAAAGTGTCACGACTACACAAATACTAAGCTTGTAAATGAGTATACCCATGACTCGTGTTAGAAACTCTTAAAGTGAATATAAGTCCACATTATATTCTATCATATTTCTATTTTCTTACCTTAATTTTGACTTGCCCTGTGTCAGTGTGTTAATAGTGTAACCCTGTACACTTTAGCTGCCCAGACATATAACTTTACTAATCAGAAATTAGGACAAAAGTAAAGTGTTATAGTGATTAAATAAGGACAAAGAACACCCCCTCTTCCTTATTTTAGTAAAAATAGCATCTTATCTATTCAGTATGTGTGCTTCTATTTTTTTGGCTGTCAGATTTATGCTAACTCAGAATATGAATAATACAGCTTATCCGAATTGTACATCTTATTCCAGGGACAGCAGTTTTCTTTTTCTTTTCTGGGATTGCCGTCCTCAGCCTGTCTTTGGTGAGGGCTCCATTAAGGGTGGATTCAGACAGGGCTAGCATTCAGGTTCCTTTCTGGCTCCCGGATTCCAAAGTGATTCATTGCCGACAGTGAAACTGGAGGAGGAACAAAGGAGCAAAGCAAACAAAACAGGGTATTTGAGGCCGGGTTCTCTCTGCCAAGTCTGTGTCTTTTTAGAAGAGTTAGGAGGGCTTTCCTCACACCTGTGTCTTTGCCCACAGACCTCGGCCCTGGAACAAGCTATTAAAGATGCCCACGAGTGTTACGATGACGAGATTCAGCTCTATAACGAACAGATTGAAACCCTGCGGAAGGAGATCGAGGAGGCCGAGAGGAGCCTGGAGAGGTCTTCCTACGACTGCCGGCAGCTGGTGGTCGCCCAGCAGATGCTGAAGAACGAGCTGGAGCGGTACCATCGGATCATTGAGAATGAAGGCAACAGGTGAGGTCACAGATGGGCCCCGCTCTGAGACTGCACCCCTCTCCCTGTCCTGGCCACTTGCTTCCTGTGTGCTAGGTGATGGGTACGGGGCCTTGTGGAGCTGGAATCCTAGTTGCGGAGGCAGCTGATGGACGATTCTGGAACAGAAGACAAGCACCATGGAGTACCTGGTGACCCGAGAGAGGGCCTGGCCAGAGGGCAATGGTGGGGGTGTTTGAAATTTTCAGTAGGGTGGTCGAAAAAGACCTCACAGAGAAGCTTGCTTTTGGCTCCTCAAGCCTCTGGGAACGTAGACATGTTAGCCGGTAGGATGACCAGGAGTACTCAATGAGATGCAGCAGGTGGGGTGCGTAGCACGGTGCCCCACTCAGCAAGAGCTTGGAGGTGGTGGTGGTGTTACTGCTGCTACTATTGTTTTTTCTTTCTTTCTTTCTTTTTCTTTTTTTTTAAGATTTTATTTATTTATCTGACAGAGATCACAAGTAGGCAGAGAGGCAGGCAGAGAGAGAGGGGGAAGCAGGCTCCCTGCTAAGCAGAGAGCCTGATGCGGGGCCTGATCCCAGGACTCTGGGATCACGAGCTGAGCTGAAGGCAGAGGCTTTAACCCACTGAGCCACCCAGGTGTCCCACTATCATTTTCATCAGCTGGTTGGGTCAGTAGTGTGACTGTTGATGCACTGGGTGGTCTTGTTCATAATGGAGCTGTGACTTGAGCTCCATCCACTTTAGGAGAGCAGGGAAATTTTCTCTATCCCTATTCCCTGTCCCTGTCCCCATTCCTTATCCCTATCCCCTATCCTTATCCCCATTCCTTATCCCTATCCCCATCTCTAATCCCTATCCCTCACCCTACCCCATCCCTATCTCTATTCACTGTCCCCTACCTCTGTTTTCTGTCCCTATTCTGAATTCCCTAGCCCTCTGTCAATCTCTCTCTCTTTATGGCTCTATCACCTACACCTACACTCTTCATCATCACTCTACACGTCTGTATATACTGACGCCTGCACTTACATCTGCATCTACATCCGTATCATCCATGTGAACACGTACATCTACACTTAAAGCTACATTATCTACATCACCTACCTCTTAGCATCTACATCTGTGCCAACATCATCTGTGTCTACACGTATAACATCTACACATACACCTGTCCCTACACCCATCCCTACCTTACCTCCATCTACACCACCCACACCTACATCTACATTATCTGCATCTACACCATCTACACCATCTATATCTACACCATCTATACTTACATCATCTATATCTACATCTTCTACGCCTACCTCGTCCACACCTACCTCTACATTATCTACATCATCTATATCATCTACAACTACCTCTACATCATCTACTTCTATACCACGTACACCTACATCTAATGCCATCTACATCTTTGTCGCCGATACCTACCCCTATTCTTCATCCGCATCGACGTCATCTAGATCTACGTCATCTTCAGGTATGTGCACCCTTATACCTGCACTGATGTCATTGTTGTGCACACTTGTGTCAGGTACATGTGCATTTCTATCTCCGTCTGCATCTGTATTATGTTGATCTACACCTACATCATCTCTATCTGTGTCTGTGTCCATGTCTGTATTTGTAGATACCATTCAGAGAGCAGTTTGAGGACTCACAGAAGTTACTTCATAGAAGGACTCTCACTCTCTATTAAGTTTGGATTCTTTGATTCAGTCTTGCTGATTTGGGGGGACTGGATTGAATTAAAAAAGAAGCACCCAGTATTACTCCATGAGGAGCGGTTCTTTCCTTCACTCTGGATGCTCTGTCTTGACTGCCAGTGCTTAGATGTTGAGCAGAGAAAGCAAGATTTTCTCTTTCTTTCTGCAGTTATGGTCCATGGATTGTTGCACAGTCCTAAATTATATTTATGTTATAGTGAATGCATTATGCACACATGAAAATAAATCTTGAACTAGCACAAGTGACTGTGAAAATTTTTGTTTTGGAGGCAAGTCTTCACAGAAAGTTCATCAGATAGCCCTTTTGTTCGTTTGTTCACAGAGTTCTAATTTCGTTCTAATTTCAAGTTGATAGAAATGTTGCAAGCATATAACACAGAACCTCTGAACACTGTTTTCACAGACTCACCACTTGTTTAAATGTTATCTCCATTGCTTTATCAATTTTTTCTCTATTTATATAATGCATATGATTTTTTTAAAAAAAGAGTGGGAGTTATCATATCTTGATTGCCCTAAATACTTCACCCTGGGCTGGCTACTGTTCTATGAAAAAAACAAAACAAAAACTCTGTTCAACAGAGAAATGACATTTTTAGATTATAAGCAATTCCCATTTTACAATTCTCCTATATGTGTGTTTCATAGTTTATGACTTCAGCTCAAAGAAATCCTTCCCATCCTCGTCTAGTGTGGTTTATTAATAGTCTGATCCAGCAAAAGCTTTCCTCATTTTTGCTCATATCAGAGAGTTACTCCTTGCCCTGACCGACTATGTAGTTTGATGAATTAAAGCTGGTGACCATCTTTTTTTTTTTTTTTTTTGGTTCTTTCTCCAGGCTGAGCTCTGCCTTCATTGAAACTCCCGTCACGCTGTTCACCTCGAGCCATGGAACCTCTCTCAGCTCTCGGGTTGGTGGGAAAGGTAATGGTCCTCAACCCTGGTTTCTGCTATTTTCCATCATAGAAGAGCAAGAAAAAAAAGTCAAATGTCTTTCTTCCTGAACTTGGCATTCATGCTTTCTTCTGATCCATCTGGAAATTAAATGTTCTTTCTTTCTTTTTTTTTTTTTTAAAGATTTTATTTATTAATTTTAGGGAGAGAAAGGGGGAGGGACAGAGGGAGAGAGACTCTTCAAGCAGACTCTGTGCTGAGTGCTAAGCCTGATGTGGGGCTCAATCCCAGGACCCTGAGATCATGGCCTGAGCCAAAATCAAGAGCTGATTGCTTAACCAACCAAGCTGTCTAGGCGGCTCAAGATTCCTATTATTTCTGAATTTAATAATTGCCTGCTCTTTTTGCCCAGGAGGAAGGGGATGCCACTTGAGGGGTATTTGTATTTATTTAGCTTGCAGTGCATATGGAGCAAGGGAGATCAATATGATTCTGGTACCCAAAGACATTTCAGAACACATGGGAGACCCAGGCAGATCTGCTGTCTCTCCTTTAGAAAAGTCCAAGGCGAGGATGACTCTGTAGAATGAGTTCCATTAACTGGTATTCATCATGAGCTCAGCAGGGGCTGGGGTGTGGACACCCAGCATTATTGCCATAGAATGTTCCAGTAAGTTGTACTCAGTGTGATGGAAACTGTGAGTGTCAGAACAGGCAGCACCTTCCCTCCCCTCTGCAAGCCCAGAGGGGTCAAGCGACCTGTCCAAAGTCACACAGCTCGTTGTAGAGGTGGGACCTTCATGTGGGTCATGGGTGCTATGGGTCAGACCCAAACAGCTTGCCCTGTGTATTGCAAAGTCTACCCCAGTGCTAGGCATTCGTCTCCAAGGCAGCCTATTTTTCTTTTATTTATTTAATTTTAATTTTTAAATTTAAATATTAATTAATAATTTATTGACAACCTGTTTTTCAACAAATACGTTTTCTTCCTCTTTCATTGATAAACTTGACTTATGCCCCCCCCCCCCTTTTAGATCTCACTAGGGCTGTGCAGGATATAACAACAGCAAAACCAAGACAAAAAGGTCTCCCCAAGAACATTCCAAGGAAAAAGGAGATCATTGCTAAAGACAAAGCTGACGAAAGTCTGGAAGACCTACCCTTGCAGGGTCCAGAAAACACAAAGCTGGTGCAGGTCGTTCCTAAAGAAGGCAGTGAAGGTAAACTTGAATCACAAGGTGATGAAGCCAGTCCCCCAACCCCAGAAGTGTGTCCAGAGGACGTGCCAGATGGAGGGCAGATAAGCAAAGCCTTTGGGAAACTATTCAAGAAGGTCAAGGAGAAAGTGAAAAGCCCCCAAGACTCCGAGCCCCCAGCTGACTTCTATACCAAAGGGCGGTATGTGCTGGTCTCTGGGGATGCCAGTTATGTAGACCCTGGGTTCTGCTCGTCCTCAATCCCAGCCAAAGGTGGAGTGGTCATTTCCATCGAGGATGACTCTCTGCATCGCGACAGCCCTGTGGAGCCATCTCCTGAGCAGCCCGAGCCCCCGCTGGAGAACGGACAGGGGGATCTTCAGGCGAAGGAAGACGGACAGCCACCCAACCAGCATGCTGCCAGCAAGGAGAATGAGATTAACGCCGAAGGACTGAAAGGGCCTGGGGAGAAACAGAAGGACCAAAAGGAGGATGAGGAGTCCAAGAGGCCCTGTTCCGTGGTCACACCTGGTCCGGAGGAACCGTCTCCACCCCAGTCTCAGAGTCCTGGGGTGGTTCAGGGTGGATCTGAGGAGCATGAGGCCGGGAGTAGCAGCCTGCAGGAGAGAAGTCCCCCCAGGACGTTGGCATATGAGAAGGTGGAAGTGATGGAGTCCATCGAGAAGTTTTCAACCGAGAGCATTCAGACCTATGAGGAAACAGCTGTCATTGTGGAGGCCATGATTGGGAAAACAAAGGCAAACAAGAAGAAATCGGGCGAGAAGAGCTCTTAAAACGCCTGGGCTCGATGGGAAACAATGTCTTTGCGGCCACTGTAGGGGAAGTGCTTTGATATTTTAGGACACGTGATAAAAGAGTGAGGATTCCTTGTTTGGTTTAGACCATAGTTGGCCCATCTGACATTGCCAATGAAGCCTTAATTAAAAAGTTTTCTTTGCTCGCACACCCTTTGTCTAATTAACAGGGGCCTTGGGATCGTAGGTGGGTTAGCCGTGTTCAGGGCAGGGTGCCATGTTCAAGGGGCCGTCAAACCCTGCTCATTTAAGGAAAGAGAAGTGCTCTTCACCGTGGGTCATTGAGAGACTCATTAGAGAGTCTGGAAGTGTCTGGACTTCACACAGAAGCATGCTCATTGAAGCAGCTGGTGGTTTTTTGTTGCATTTGAAGCACAAACATGTGCTCAGATGCAGGAGTGTTTTGTTGGTGGTACAGGATGAAAGGTATCTGTCTTCGTTCGGGTTCACAGAGAAGCTGATCCTGAAGCAGGGGTTTGAACGGATTTCTTTGGGATGTGATCCCAGGAAGGGCCAGGAAGGGAGTGCAAGAGGGAGACGGGGGCGGCAAGGCAGCCAGTAAGAGGTGTGTGCTACCGTATCAGTTAGCGTTGTGGGCACGTGGAGCTCAGTCACCCCGAGGGATGCTGGGAGATGGAATAGAACACACGCTTTGGAGCTGGTGAGGGAGCCAGGCTCACCAGCCATAAACTCCTGTCAGCCAGTGCGGAGGGCTGCTCACACGGCACTAGCTTGTGCAGGGGGTAGGGGGGTGCCGAGAAAACCCGCAGGTGCAGAGTAGGGGTGCAGGTGTTCAGACCTCAGGTGTGGAGATACTCGGCAATGGTAAGGGGCCATGAGAACCAAAGTGAAGTGGGGCACCCCTGCCAGCTGCCCCAGCTTATGTCCCCAGTGTCCCGGTGTCAGAGTCAGTGAAAATGTTCTCACTCAGATATTGCGATCCTGGGTCAGGTTCCAAAAAGCAGAATCAAATGTCATTGCAACTTTCCTTGTGGGGGAGTTACTTAATTGATTACTAGAGTCCACCATTTACGGAGCATATGCTGTGTGCCAGACAGCGTGCTGTGCTGATAAGGGGAGATTTCTCAGGTTTATAATGATCTCAGTGACTGTAATGCAGTATACTGTGATATACGTGTGTTTGCACACTCTCTTGCACACATGTGCACACGGACTCATACACGTGTGCATTCTGGTACTTACTGTGTCACTTCCGAGGAAACAAATTACTTCAAACTACAATCTTTTCTTTTCTTTTTTCTTTTTTAAAGACTTTATTTATTTATTTGAGAGTGAGCTGGAGCAAGAGAGAGCATGAGCTGGGAGAGGGGCAAAGGGAGAGGGAGGGGCAGACTCCCCACTGAGCAGGGAGCCATATATGGGGCTCCGTCCTAGGATCCTGGGATCGTGACCTGAGCTGGAGGCAGACACCTAACCGACTGAGCCACCCATGTGCCCTCAAACTACAATCTTTACAGAAACTTCTATTTTGCCTCTAGGCATCTGTTTTTCCACTACCTTTCTGCCTTTTTTTTTTTTTTTCTTACACCAGTTGAGAAATTCCTCCTTCCCTGTGTAGATGCTCATAAGGGCACTGGTAAATGTGCTTAAATATATGGATTATTGTATCTACCTAAGCAAAAGTATCTGGCAAGATGGTGATACATTTTTCGAGAAAATTGATGGAGTCATAAATTACATTCTATTACTTCTTTGTTATGAATAATAGGAAGAATACTAAATGGTTACCTTTCCTATCTATTTAGAGCGTTAAAAAAATCTTGTTCTGAATTCATTTGAGGTTTTTTTTTTTTTAAAGATTTTTATTTATTTATTTGACAGAGAGAGATCACAAGTAGATGGAGAAGCAGGCAGAGAGAGAGAGAGAGAGAGGGAAGCAGGCTCCCTGCTGAGCAGAGAGCCCGATGCGGGACTCGATCCCAGGACCCTGAGATCATGACCTGAGCCGAAGGCAGTGGCTTAACCCACTGAGCCACCCAGGCGCCCCTCATTTGAGGTTTTGAATTCAAGAAAGAAATATGCTTTTGTTGTTCTTTCCAAAAGCAGAATGGAGGACCCACTCCATTACACACTTCTGAAATATTTATAATTTAAAAGCTAAAGAGAGAATGATGGAAACCATTAGCTGGAGCTCAGAATGTACTAGGAATTTGGATCAGTGAGTATATTATATTCAACATCACAACCACAGAAGACTTTATTGTGTGGACTGTATGTTCAGTTCATATTTTAGAAGGCAGGGACATCTTTTTGGAAAGGAAGTTTATTTTTATATTGTATTTAATCTATCATCAAAAATGGATTGGGGAACCTGTTCTGTGCCCTGCAGGGTTCTGGGCACTGGGGACACAGCAGAGAAAATCCGATGTGGTTCTGCTCTCACAGACAGGACATTTGGGCATGGAGAGGAAGGAAATACACAAATAGATAACTAAATAAAAGAACATTGGAGAGACGAGACTAGGAAGGGAACCAACAGGGTGACATGCAAGAGTGACTAGGGGTCCACTTTGGATTGGGTGATCAAGCAAAGACCCCATGAATGAGGTGACATGTGATCTGAATGACAAGGTGGGCCAGTCATGTGCAGAGTCAAGGGAAGAGCATCTTAGGCAGAGGAACTGCAAGTGCAAAGGCTCTGGGGCAGGAATGAACTTAACCTGTTCAAGGAGGAGAAATCAAAGGGACTGTAGAGGGACAATGGAGGAGGTAAGGTCAAGGAGGGAGGCAGGAACCAAGAAAACACCCATTTCTAGGCAGCCTCACCTCACCCTTGAACCAGGCTTACCAAGGGAAATGTGGGGCTGCCTGCAATGGACACTTTGGGGTCTAGTTGGGCTAGTTGTCCCCTGTCCCCCAGAATCCTGGTTGCTCTTTCCTTACTTGCTTCTCTCCACTTTCCATGCTTGGTTCTGTTTTCCCCAGGGAGCTGCAGAATGGGGTCATTTTCTAGCTTTGCCCTCTCCCTGAGGTCTCTGGAAACAAGCACTTAAATCTGATGAAAAGTATTTCTTGTCGTGAACATGAGGGCTTAGTGCAGGCCTTCCTGTAGCATCGATGATGAGAGAACACCAGACATTTGACAAGCCCCGAGGTTCCTAAGTGCCAGTGCTGCAGGAGGCTGGCCTGAACTGTTGCACCAGAGAGACCCTGCCTCCTCTTCCCTGACTTAGCCTCAAGTCCAGGACTGAGAGTCTCCTGAAGCTGCCTACCCCCTAAGGAAACTGAATCCAAGCTGCCCACTCCTCCCATTCACCAAGCATTTGAGTCAGTGACCAGTAACTACTGTCATGTGAGCAGCCCTGGGTGCTAATTCCCCAGATCCCCTGATCCTTGTTGATCTGGTTCATTCCTATTTCTCCAGGCTTCTCAAGCCAAGCGCATGCGAGTCTGTGTCAGGGGCTGCTGTGGTCATTGGAATGTGCTCAGTCTACACACCTGGCATGTTGGGAGCACTGCGGCGTTGGTGCTCCCAGGAGCAGCCCTCAACCAGGAGAGACAGGACCTGGTGCATAAATACCCCAGCTCCCTCTCCCCTCCATTGGGATAACTCTTATGTGTTCTATACTCTCCCCAGTGAGCCCTAGAGACCCCCAAAGAAACCCACTCACCCATATGCCCCGAATCAGTCTCCTCCCATCCCTTACTTTCCTGTTCCCTGTATATAGATGCTCTTTTCCAGTAAATGACTTCACCTTGTTCCAGACTCAGCATCTGGGAGGACCCAACCTAAGACTGCTGCCTGGTTGGCATGTGCCCAGCAAGAACTCCTAGTCCTCAGATGGCAGTCCTGACTTTGGACTGAGGGGCTGCTCCTCCTACACTAGATACAGCCTTGATCAGACTGTCAAGACATCCTGCCTGCCTCTGGCTCTTGGGTGGGCAAGTGTCTCCAACAAGACCCACGGTTGGAATTGGAAATCTGAGCCCAATAAAACCGAGGCTGGAAATAAATGCTGGAGCTGGCTGGTGACGGGGGAGTTCTGATGTTCCCACCACTCGTTCCCTCTGTCTCTCTCTCCCTAGGGTTGCTCCTATCTCTACTCTTTCTCTAGGCTCCTTGAGGCTGGTTCTTCAGACTTTCCTTGAGTTCTGAGAGCTACTATGCATGCTTTGCACACACTGCTTATTTGTTTCCATTAGGCAGAGTTGGTTTCAGAGATCCAACCCTAGAGATCCTGAAGCAGCCCCTATGCAGGGTCCTGGGTGCAGGGGGTTTCCTAGGGCTGTGATCACAGGAACATAGAGTGCTATTAGGAAGCACCCATCTTTTAGCTATAAGCCTGCCTCCCCACACTCTGGTGCTGGGGCTGGACCCTGTGACCGTGTCCCTGCTTTGCCAGTGTCTCCCTGGGAGTGGAAGAGGGCAAGGCTGGAGGAGGGGGAAGGGACCTGCTCCTTGTTTGTCCTCATCCCCTGGGCAGCAGCCATTCCTTCCCATGGCCGCTGCCATGGCCCAGTTTTCAACTTTTCCAAAATTTCCAGAACCAGCCTCATTACAGTCTCCCCAGAGAAGCCTTCACCAAACTGTTGATACCTCTGTTCAGAAGTCTGGGCCTTCCAGGCTGTCCACCTGCCCTCAAGCATCAGCTCTAGGCGTGTGGGGGAGTTGGGTGGATGGTGCCCTTCTCAGGGACCCCACCATGGTCCCAGAGAGCCACCTTCTCCTTCACAGTGAGCTCTTAACTTGCGTGTATTAGATTGCTTGGTCTGTGTCCTTTAGTGGTCTCTTTTGCCTTTCTAAGTAGGTGATATTTCTTCATACTCACTTTATGGTGCTTATGTCACTCTTCCTTATTAACATCACGGGTCGGGTTCCTGTTTTTTGACTGGTACAGAAGAGGGTGTGAGGCAGGAAAGGGAGGCACTGGCATGGGCTGCATGAATCTACCAGCCACTGCTCTGGGCACCTGGGGTCCCATCCCACTGGGGACCCCGGAAGAGACCAGGTAGGAAATCTTCAGATTGTCCCAACAGGAGGCGAGGAAGCTGGGATATCTATGCACCAGCTCCCATTCTTGCTCAGGTCAGGGTGGCTCCAGCCCCAGGGCCTTGATTCCTTGACACTTCTGCCTGTTGCCCATTAGGTCTGGGGCGTCTCTGCAGTCTGAGAACACCCCCAGCAGAGCATCCTCGGCAGTGTGGAAACTGTCTACAGGTGACCTCCCGGACAGGCCAAGGAGATAAATTGGCAAGCGTTTTCTACAAAGGCCAGATTATAGGCTGTACGCCCTCTGTTATAACTACTCAGTCCTGCTGCTTTAGCATGAAAACATGCTAAAATACAATACAAAAGCCAACAGGCATGACTGTTTACAATGTAAGTGTGTTTATGAGAACAGGCAGAAGGCTGGATTGGGTCCCTGGACTGTAGTTTGCTGAGCCCCCATATAGGGCATGCTCCAACAGGGTCTATCATAAAATGAATTTACATATCAGAAGACATGTCTAACCTGGGTTCTCTACTTGTTTCTTCTTTCTCCTTTCATGTTGGAAAGTTACA
The DNA here is from genome assembly GCF_002288905.1 of Enhydra lutris kenyoni. Classification (NCBI taxonomy): domain Eukaryota; kingdom Metazoa; phylum Chordata; class Mammalia; order Carnivora; family Mustelidae; genus Enhydra; species Enhydra lutris. Next base: position 42,263,938 of record NW_019154090.1, on the reverse strand, counting down.
TTTGGTTCTCTCGATGTAAAGCTTGTAAGAAAACATCTCCAAGCACCCATTATAATCTAGTTTTCCTGCAATTTTTGTACCATAAGTTCATAGTTGGGGTGTTGGCAAATGAAGTCCCCTCAAAACTCATGACATTTGGCACATTGATGATAAAGGAGTCATTCAGGTACCCTGATTAGTACCAATGCTTGACTTCAATTTCTCATGATGGATGAAAACAAATAAATGCCACAAAAAGCCACACAGACTTATATTTTATCCAAACAAACAGGGCTTTGGGGTTGAGATGTATATTCTTTTTTTTTTTTTTTAATATTTTATTTATTTATTTGACTGACAGAAATCACAAGTAGGCAGAACAGCAGGCAGAGAGAGAGAGAGGGGTAAGCAGGCTCCCTGGTGAGCAGAGAGCCTGATGCAGGCTCAATCCCAGGACCCTGAGATCATGACTTGAGCTGAAGGCAGAGGCTTAACCCACTGAGCCACCCAGGCACCCCGAGATGTATGTTCTACCATGAGATACATCCCCGGTCAATAACTCTGCAGTGCTGGTACCCTCACTAGTCACACCTGCCTCTTCACCTGCAAACTTGTATCCTTGTGATCAGGAGCTTCCTAGCAGGTTTATCTGTCACCTGTGGTCAGTCAGCAGCTCCAGAGAAAGAAACAAGTTGCAGCACCTGCCTTCTGTCCAGCTTGGAGTAGCTGGTGGGGTATCCTCTTGGGTGCAAAGGAACATCTTTGAAGGCACTGTGAGGTGGGTCACCCACACTTGGGATGGCGAGGGCAGATTGGTCTGAAGCCTCATGTTGGAAATCAGGGTCAGTTAACATCCAACCAAAGGAATTCAGAGAATCATTTGGCTGTTGAGGCATCTAAAACTCTGTGGTCCGAGATTTCCAATCACCCCCACCCTACCCCAAACCACGTAGTGCTGAACATGAAGAATTTAGCAATACAAAGTCTTCATCCCTTTGGGCCAAGTGCATTTCTCACCCTCAGTTCATTCTATCCTCAGGTTCAAAACAGTGAGACTCTTCTAAGAGAAAAATGAAGCTGGCAGGCTGGCTTGGAGAACTTGCCTCAGGTTAAACTTTGATTCCTCGTCCCTTATGATTCACAAGCAAAGTCAACTGACGTTTTTTGAACCCAAGGGAAGGGTCTCTTGGCAACTAAATACATAAGAGACTAGTGGAAAAACTGAAGAACTACTTACTTTGCAATGGAAAGGGGGGATCTTTCCCCCTAGAGATCCAGGTACTGGTGTCCCTCGTGCTGGTTATCCCCTCTCCTGGTGTTAATGTCCCTTGGAAGTCAAATAAGGCTCAGGAAGCTGTGGGTAGGCATGGAATCTGACCGTTGGCAGGTGGGTGGTATCGACTGAGGTTGGCTTCCCATGTATTGGGCTCTGTCCTCAATAGACTTCAGCTCTTCCGAGACTGGAATTCCCTTTTGTACCAAGCCTATTGTGGTTCCCTACCCTTAACAGCTCCAGATCCCATCTGCCAACTTTTGTTCCCCTGACTCTCCATTTTCTTAAGCTCCCACATGCTGAATGTTGGCCCCTCTCCCCACCTTTTCTGTTGACTCATTCCTTCTTTGGATACAGAGAACCACCCAGCTGGCTGCAGCAAAATCATCTTTCTTGGTCCAGGTCACATTCTGTGCTGATGTTATTTCAGACTCTCAGAGTTTTTAGAACCCTTTATTCTCTCTCACAACCACTGTCTTTAATCTTGGCATTTTGATTTTTAGAAATTTCTATCAAAATAAAGTCTTTGCATGCAAGAACTTGCTCTGGCTATGAGAGCACCAGTTCCTCAATTAAGCATTTCCTTCTCTAACCCTAAAAGGCTGAGCTATGTTTCCCAAAGGTTTTGTAGTATGTGGTTTTCAGTCCAAACAATGGAAGGCACTGATCACATGAAAACAACTCTTGTTAACTTATAAGGGATAATTAACAATGACAGTACAGTAATAACACTAGAAAAATGATCAGTTTTAACTTATCTTTTGGAAATCAATTTTTGAACTTAAGTATAGAAAAGCAGTGAGGTCACTGAGGTCACAACCTCAGACTTTGGACCTTACACCTTCTATGTCTGTTTCCGGTCATAGCCTCTCTTAAGATTTTACTAATTGGGTTTGATAAGTTTTATATCTTAGGACAAAATTAAACATTGTTTTCGCAATGAACCATGCATGATAAATACAATACATCAGCATTTTATTTATAACTGTTAAGATTGCTAGAATAGTTTGTGGTCATATGGGTGACAGTACTGTTCACGGTACTGTCCATGAAGAGAGGAGGCCATGTGAATCAGTACTTAGTATATTTTAAGAGAATGTCAAGCTCTCTCCAAAGCTCATCAAGTTTTCCATTAGATGTCCTGCATTTCTCAGCTGCCTTGCATTTAGGCAGGGTCACTGACCAGTATTGACCAATGCAGAGTAGCTCAAATGGCCTATGTGTCTCCTTCAGGCTGAACATAAAGAGAGGATGAGGGTCCTCCGTGGGTTCTCTTCTGTGTGGTCACTTAGCAGTCTTGTGTTGTGATTACAAACCATAATACCGAAGATTAAAGCACCCTGAATCCCTGAGTCTGTGGCCTCAGGGAGTCTCCTGAACCCTCAGAGGAACTCATGTGAATGATAAGTAAACCTTTGCAGTGTTAAGCCACTAAAATTTGGGGGCTGTTTGTTACTACAGCATAACTCAGTCTAGCTTGCTGAGTTCATTCTAGAAGAGTCTTTCTAAAAGATTGTTGACCATGACCCACAGTAAGAAATATTTACTTTGTGAGCCAATGCACACACACACGCACACACATGCACATTCTCGCTTTCCATACGCACACACAGAACAAATATTTCAAGAAACAATATCCACTAAAATGCATGATCTATTCTATTCCAGTTTCGCTTCTATTTTATTCTGTTTTATTCTATTCCAAAACGTTAGTCTTGATTTCCTAAATTTTTTTTACAACTTATTAATGGCATATAACCTGAGTTTGAAAAATGCTGCTGTAGATCATAATTTGTATGTGACTGATCTGCTAATTATAAATCTCTCAGGCATATTTGTGAAAGCAGGCTTTTTAGATCACTCTTTGGCAACTTTTTATTATCTACTCTTGGAATGGATGAAAGTGTTTTTATGTAATATATATCACATCCCACATGGTTTCTGGAAGGTAATGTTTTATTGTTGAGTCTCCTAATTTACAACATGTCTTTTTAAATTTACTTATAAAATTTTGTCACAGGGAGTAACAATGTTAACTTGATTAATTCACTTATTTTCATTTTTTAAAATAAATGATTATAAATAACTGTCTCTTGCATTAGGATCAGGGATATTGTAAAAACCTCACTAGCCAGACATATTTTTGTGTTAATACTGGTGCAAAAAACGAAATAGAGACCAAATATTTTTATATAGCACTATATATATATTTTATATACTATATCCTCATATCAAAACTGGCCATTTCTATTAAGAAGCTGCTAAGTTATTCTCTAATTTCATAAATTATACCACAGCTGTGAAAATATGGACAACTATTTTATATTTTTGCTGCTATATAAGACATTTAATGTTTATACAGAAAGCTGCAAAATTACAGAAGTGAGGCAATGGGAATCAATGAACACTTTCACCTGAATTTCCACCGGCCTTTTTCTTCAGCCAGAATCATCTTGATATTCTCTGAATATTCTTTTAGAGATGAATATGGTGTCAGTTTCTTCAATAAGTACACATACACACATTTTAGGCTTATGTGTGTATCTACATTTATACAAGTGTATATATACACACACATACATACACACATGTATATAGTCTACATATATATATATTTCTGTGTGCACTTATACACATATGCACACATAATGTCCTTTGGTTTATTTTCAGACTGTTATATGAAATGAATTTTTGATGGTCTCCCTTAATTTTTTCTTTAAATCTAAACTGGTTTAAAAAGACCTTCGCAACAGGTAATAAACTTTTTAAAAATCATAAATATTATTACATTTTAAAGCATTATAGAGAGAAGGTCATATGGTGTTCGAGAAGACAGACATACATGCCAATATGGGGAGGGCAGAGAAAAGAAAGAAAATGGGTTTTCCAGAGTTTTCTCTTAAAGTCGCCACCTCCAAGGAATGGAACTTAGTGCCCTTGTGTTGCTGGCTTTAAGGAAAGGAACTCTGAGCTTTAGCCACACGCTCCCACAGGAAGGGAGAAATGCAGCCAGAAGTGGTCGATCAGTTCTCCGGAATCAAATCAAACCCATAAAGGGGCCAATCCTTGGGATAAAAAACAAAGCGATGATGGGTCCAATAGAAAGCACTTCTATTTGGTAATGAAATGGTGCTGTGTCTTGCGGGGTCGGCAGGGGGAGAAGTGTGTCACCTTTGGGTTGCCTGGTAAACATCTTCAGGGGTTGCTCAGTTGTCAAGATGGTAACTGTGTGCTTTCCCTATGCAGGTCTTCTCTTGCTTCCTTCGGCCCCCCCGTTGCTAGGGGACGGGTCAGCATGTCCCCCCTTTGGCAGAAGAGGCTCCACACAAATGACGGTCCGCATCCTCAGACACATCCCCTTCACCCTTCACACACCTCTTCCAGAATGGAGGCCATTTCCCCAACGCATCAAAGAACCACAACCATATGTTTTAGAGATCAAAGCCCAAGTGTATGTGCACCCAAAATTCTCATCTCACTACTCACATCAGATTCAGAAGCTCCAAAGTGATTGAGGAAGAGGAACGTTCCTGTGTTCTAAGCCACCGAGCTATTCTTTCCTAGGCGTGTTGCCAGACTTCCCTCGCCTTTTTTTCTTTCGGATAGCTATGTGAGGAACCCCAGAAAATTGGGGCTGGGATGAATTCTATACAAACGGAATAATTTGGGCTTCTCTAGCAGATTCTACCGTGACAGAAGAGCAGCTGGTGAAAAGGACAGCCACACTACTGAGGTTTTTACATGGATCACGCTGGCTGAGTAGGACAAGTTATGCTGTTGGTGTTGGTGGAACGATTTCCAACGCTCATGCTTTTTGACCCTCTCTTCCCCAGCCAGTGATTAGGGCTGTCATGGATGGCAAATTGTGCATCACCCTACCTTCATCTACATCACTGAAAAATCTTGCTAAATTCCAAACATTTTCCCCCTAAGGACCTACAGCATCTTTTGTGCTTTAGACATTCAGAGTTTACCTTCTGTTATTATCTTTCCCTTTTTATGTAGCAGGTCCTCAGCTGAGACCACGAATAAATGCCGTTGGAGTCACTGCGCATGGCTTTTTAAATGCATTCTCTTCTCAGATAGGAACAAAATGGAGGGGAAAGCTGTCCCAGTTTTGTTTGCTGGCTATCGCCTATCCGAATGACACAAATAAAGAACTTTAGAGTCACAAATAGGACAGAGGTTTTGGTGGGAACACTGTATTTGGGGCACAGAAGTAAAAAGATTGCGTCCATTGCGACAAAAAAAAATCATTGACAGTGAGTGAAGCTTCAGATCGAGAGGTTGGAATCGCTTATGAGAGAGTGACAGTAATTGCTAGATTCCTGACAGAGTGTGGAACGAGGACAGAGAGGCAGAGATGGGGGAGAGAGGGAGGCAGTCGAGGCCCGGCTGCGGCTCTAGTTCTTATGAAGGATGCTTTTCAGGCTTCTCTCCACAGCTTCGTCCAGCTCCTCCTCCAACTCCTCCTTCTTGGACATGGCCAGCTTGGACTGGTAATCCCGCACAACCTGGTCGATGTAAGGGGCGCTCTGCGTGCCATGCAGCATCAGTGTCCACTCCTTCAGCACCCCCTTCTGGGGTGTGCTCCCGACAAACCCCAGCTCCAGGGTCCAGGTTCCTCGGGCATCTTCTCCCCACGTGTGGGTGGTCATGAAAGGCCACTTGTCAAAGCCCACCTTAGAGTCGTCATCCCTTGGACGCCGGCTCAGCAAGATGGACTTGGTGCCCATCGGGGAAGTCATGTTGATGTTCAGGTCTCCTCTCCTGGTGGCATTGACTGTGATGACAGCTTGGACGTGCTCAAGGTAGCGGACGAAATTTTCTTTCCCCTCACATGCATCGGTGGTGAGGCTCAGCACCAACTTGCCAGTGGGTGGTATTTTCCTGAGGGCAAAGGGATGAGGAGATATAGTAAGGGGTAGACACACTATACTTGGGGTTTTGAAGGCAGCTGCAGGTGCCAGAAAGAGCAGGGGCTTTGGAGCTAATCAGACAGACCAGCAGCGTGAGCCTGAGCTCCTTACCTATGGCCGTTACCCATACTTTCTGTGTGGAGGGGAAATGGAGTGGAGGCTGCCCACGCCCTTCTCACTTCCTCCCTCCACGCCCTCTCTGAGTTCATCTGCAGCTGTGGCTCCCGTGTGTTCTGACCACTTCGCACCTCAGGTATTGGCATCTATGAGCTGCTCTTCTGGAACTTTCCCCACATCATGAGAGCTAGCTCAGCCAATGTGCAGGGCAGCCCCAAAGTGTCAGGGACTGAACCTCTCAGGGACCACCCCTTACCAGTGATTTGAATAGAAAGTGACAGAGGAATATACCCTGGCATCCATCCCTCAGTGGGACACCTCAATGTCCACCCTGTTGCCTATAGTGACAACTTGCTTATCAATGCACTCCTGTCTGGCTCTTTTCCTCCTCCCTGTCTCACATCTCTAATTGTCACTGGCGTTTCCTGGGAGCTTCTCTCAAAAAATTGTCAGCACCCAAATCTCACCTCTACTTTTTTTTTTTTTTTGAAGATTTTATTTATTTATTTGATAGAGAGAGACACAGCGAGAGAGGCACCACAAGGAGGGGAGCAGCAGAGGGAGAGGGAGAAGCAGGCTTCCTGCCAAGCAGGGAACCTGATGCAGGCCTCTATCCCAGGAACCTGGGATCATGACCTGAGCCAAAGGTAGACGCTTAACGACTGAGCCACCCAGGCGCCCCCTGAGTCTACTTTTGGGACAACCCAAAGTTGTCCCAAAGTTATGAGCTGAGACAGGACCTCATAAGGCCTTTCTTTTGAAGTGTTAAGTATCTTGATAAATAAAAATTATTGCTGGGGCACTTGGGTGGCTCAATCGGTTAAGCATCTGCCTTCAGCTCAGGTCATGATCCCAGGGTTCTGGAATTAAACCCCGCATTGGGCTCCCTGCTCAGTGGGGAGCCTGATTCTCCCTCTCCCTCTGCCTCTCCCCTGGCTTGTGCTCACTCTCTTGCTCTGTCTCTGTCAGATGAATAAATAAAATAAAAAAAAATTATTGCTATTGTGATTGTTATCACTGTCACAGAAAAAGCTGAAATGGGGTTATTAATCCTAGTGAAGGAGTATCCCTTGAAAGATCAGGGGAATTTAGAAGCCTCTCTGGTCACAGAGTTGGAGCCCCATGGAGGGTCAGCCTAAGCATTCCTCAGCTGACTTTCCACACAACCGATCTCCTTCCTGGATATGGCCTCCCTTGAAGGCAAGATGCTTAAAGGTTCTTGCATGAGAAACATAACAAAGTAAACCACATTAAACTGCATGGTGTAATGGAAAGACTCCAGACTTTGGGAATAAATCCATTTGGGTTAGAATTCTCTTCTATGCTTACTGGTCAGGAGAGCTTGGGCAAATTATTGGCATACTTCGAAGTCTCACTGTCATTGTGGGTGGTGGGTTTTGTGAGATTAAATCAGACCACATGTGGAAACATGGAGCATAGTGCCGGGATCATGGTACTAGCTCCCCTAGTACTATGGGGTACTTCCCTGGGTTTTTCCCTATGTGAATATCCTTCCTTGATAGGATATTTTATTTTGGAGTGTAAAATGGTGGGTATTTTAAAACACACGTCTTGCGGAGCGCATTTATGAAAAGATGATCCCACACCGAGCTCAGAGCCCAGCCTTGGTTCTGCATGACCCTTGGAAGCAAAGCTACAGACCTGGGAGGGGAGGGCTTGTTGAAACTTACTCGGTGGCTCATTGGGAAAGTCAATACTCTCCTGAGGAACTTTCAAAATATATGTTTTAATAGTTTAATGGAGTGCTGCCATTATATGCCCTCTGCATGGATGCTGATGCTGATTGATGCATTGGCCATGGAGATCTAGTGGTGGTGGTGGTGGAGGTGCGGTACCACGCTCTGGGGAAATCATCCAGTTTGGTGGAGAGCGAGCATTAGGCCGGCTCTGGAAGTCAGAGTATGCAAAGATCCTAGCTAGATCTCTCAAAAAAGATGCGATTTCTTCTCAACAGGGTCAGAAACATAACGGATGAACTGATATGTGACCACCAATCTTTTGGGCTCTAGCCCATAGGTAGAGAGCTATTTGGGCAGAATGAAGGTCCAGTTATGGGCAAAGCATTTGAACCATCTGAGCTCATTTTCCTTACCCATACAATGGAGATATTACTTCCTATACTGAAGAATTGCTGTGTAGATAAAATAGAGATACACACTCAAATACATCCTATATTCACAAATGTCTGGACCAGAGCTGGCCAACAGAACTTTCTGCAATGAGGGAAATGTTCTATATCTGAACTGTCCAATATTATAGTCACCAGCCACCTGTGGCTATGGGGCATTTGAAACGTGATGAGTGTGAGGAACTGAATTTTTAATTATATTTAATTTTAATAATTAATTTAAATTTAATTTTATTAAATAGCCATCTGTGGCTAGTTGCTTCTCTACTGGATAGCACATATCTAAATTATTTGCAGATGTTCAATCTGAACCTGATGCCACCAACCCCCACTCATTAGAAAATTTCCCGGGGTTCTGTGGTGAGCACATTCCGTTTTTGTCATGGCTCACAGGCTCTGGGAAAAGCAGCCAGGAGAACTGTGGATCCTGTGCTGCTGGTTTTCTGGCAACCTTGCTGGAAGCTTCTGGAACATCCAGACCTCAGGAATGAGTGAAATGCCATGTTCTACTGTTGAGATTCTACACAGACAGGCAGGCAGGTCCAGAATGGAGGCTTTCTTTTTAGAATAGAGCCTCAGGGAATCTGGAACTCTCCAAGGAGCACAGCTGGAGGGAATAGCAGATGATGACAGAGCCCACAGCAGGAAGAGACCTTGTGCTGAGTTTGAGCCCCTTTCCTACTGTTCAGGCCAGGCCACCTTGAGAAATTCAAGAAGCAAATTCATAAGCCAACAACTAAAGACTCTTACTCAAGTACTAGTCACTTTAGGTACTACAGAGCATCGCTAGTCATTTGTCAAATGCAATACTCCCTATTATGACAAGGATCCAAAACACAAGTAGGATTCTAAAAAAAAAAAAAAATAAATAAATAAATAAAAATCATTTTTTTATCCCTATTTGCACTCAGGGCACTTATGCACTGGTGTTCACCAAGTGACAGTCCCTTTACAAGTCAGTTTGTGGAATCTCTGGCAGAAAAGTGACATTGCTTCCCCAGGGGGGAAAAGTGGAAATATTTCTTCCATTGGCTAAGAACCAGAGATGGGACGGCTACTGTAGCTGGGAATGAGATCCACAGCCCACGTGCAATGGGGGGTCCCGTAAAGGAATGAGGGCCTAGATGATCTCTTATGATAGAGGGAGAGAAATCTGTTTTGGACCAAACCAGAGACGACCTTCACACACACACGCACACGCACACACACACACACACACACACACCCCATGGCTTTTCGGGGGCTTCAGTGGACGCAGTCTCTTTTCCAGATTCCCTCCAGAGCTGCTTTGAGCTTTGACTACTGACTCTTGGCTGCCCCTTTCCCTGCAGAAGAGCAGACTAGAGCCCAGGCTGCCTGTTGTTTGGCCTAAGGGATGAGGGAATGCATTTGTGAGAGGGCTGGAGGGAGGGATGAAGGAAGGAGGCTGAGACAGGATGGGCATTATCCTGGAAAGCAGAAGACAGACTGGAGTGGGCACCAACACACCACTTTGTGTTAGAATTCATCAACTGTCCCCGTAGCCTTGGGATTGGGGTGTGGGCAGGGGCTGGAGGCCATTCCAAGCACCCTGGGGAGTCTGGCTTGTTTAGGGCTGTGGAGGTATCACCCACTGGCAAAACTCTGCCGTTGTTGCCCTGCGTGTGAACTGCCCACCGAATGTGTGGGGAGCAAGCCCCTGAGAGAGCAGTGGGTTCTTCTTGGAATGTTAAGGCACTTTGAGATGAAATTAAAAGGCTTGAGGGAATTCCAGAGGAGGCAAGCTTGGATGAGAAGCAAGCTTGGAGAAGGCAAGCTCCTCTCTCAGGGAGCCTTCTTGGCAGGCATCATGGCACTGGGAGAGCGAAGGAACCATATCTGCCAGGTGTTTCTTACTACTTCTCTCTCTCTCTCTCTCTCTCTTTTTTTTTGGTTCACTTGTATGTTCTGATTTTCCTATGGTGATCATATTTTGCTTTTACAAGAAGAAAAGGAATATAATCCTTATTTAAAAGAAAAGCAAATCCTTATTTGCTCAGGAAAGTCAATTTGCAAGGTTGAAATAAGGAGTACCTGGGTGGCTCAGTCCATTAAGCACTGGGGTTTTGATTTTGGCTCAGATGAGGAACTCTGGGTCCTGAGATCGAGCCCTGCGTCGGGATCCATGCGAGGTATGGAGCCTGGTTGAGATTCTCTCTCTCCCTCTCTCTCTCCTCCTCCCTCCCCCTGGTGTGTGTGCAGAAGTGCACTTGGGGGCTCTCTCTTGCACTCTCTCTCTCAAAAAAAGGGGCGCCTGGGTGGCTCAGTGGGTTAAAGCCTCTGCCTTCAGCTCAGGTTGTGGTCTCAGGGTCCTGGGATCGAGCCCCACATCGGGCTCTCTGCTCAGCAGGGAGCCTTCTTCTCCCTCTCTCTCTGCCTGCCTCTCTGCCTATTTGTGATCTCTGTCAAATAAATAAATAAAAAATCTTAAAAAAAAAAGAAAAGGTTGAAATAGGAGATGGTTGTTTATGGAACCAAAAGAGACTCTGCTTAGATCCTTAGTCACACAGACCACGTTCCAGAACTCATTTGCTGCAAAAAAGTGAGGAACCCATCAAGAGGTGTGAGTTACTCTCTGAACTTTTAGAGAATATGTACAGAGGCCTTGTGTTCAAGTCCTATCAAAGACACACTTGGGGACCCGAGGTTGTCTCATACACTCATTGCACATTGTTGCAAATAAGTGGTTGATTGCCTCGTGTCTAGAAATGGGCTCTGCTTCCCAGGGGGACACCTGTGTAATGCTCTCTGTGTTCTCAACCCTCAACTGTATGATAAAAATAATTAGTTATGACACGGCAGTTGTTTTATTAGACTACAAATGATAGTACTAATAATGGAGGGTCTAAGATCTGTGCTCTGTGGCCATCACAGAAGAGCACTCAGCAGGTAGGCTCTGCGATGTTTTCTCTTTCCCAGGTAACAGTGGCGGGTGGGCATTAACCAACACAGGATAAACCATGGCTTGGCTGTGACCCTGTCCCTGGTCCCACAGCTGGTTTGACGCAGGGCACAGCCACTTCTCTCTCTACCACGCTGCAACTGGAATTCCTATCAGGTTTTAACACCCACTTCCAAAGTCACTTAAAATTCATAGTTTGCCACAGCCTCAACGGCACAGAGTGAAGGGGAGGATGGGGACGGTCTGTGCCAGACAGCTCACCCCACGCTTCAGCATCCCAGGGGTTGGGGGTGGGGGGAGGGCACGTGGCTGCCTCTGGCCGGTGAGCGGACCTGGCTTTGCTCTGCTCACCGCGCACAGCTGGTTCTGTATAGACACTCACAGCCGGTTGTATTTTTCCTCCGTATTTTTGTTGAGCACCCTTCACCGACTCAGCTGATAAAGTTGCGTTAGCAAATTGGTTTTCAAATTGGTTGCTTCTCTGGGAAGATAAATGTCAAGGAAACCTATAAACTTGACAGTTGGCACTCACCCCACTCGGGGGCTGATTCTGGGCAGTCCTGCACGTCTCAGCAAATGGCTGCTGATGCCTCTATCCTGGTCCCACAGGAGTGTGGTTCAGGGTGACCAGGTCCTTCTTTGCACAGAGCCTGGGTGCTACCCTAAGGACCAACCTTACCAACCTCTGAGATTTGCAACACGCCCACTTGCCCTAGGGCTCACTCACTTGGGTCTGAGAACGCAATTCAGGTGTGGGGTGGATGAGGGTGACACAGAGGCCTTCCATCAAGGCTGGCCTCTGTCCCTAATCCTCCTGGCTGATCTGCCGGTCCTCACTGCCACCACTTAGCCATCTTCCTTGTACCCAGGTGCTGCTGGCTGAACAGTCGCTCATTCAGAAAATATCTCCCATATGACTTCCAGGTGGCAATTCTAGGCACTGAGGGCACAGCAGTGAACAAGACACACTAGGTTCCTGTCCCTGGAGTGGCGGGGGGTCCCAATTCTGGTCTGTGCTCAACTGGCTTTCCAATTTCCTTCCACTGAAAGTTGGGCTGCTGATATTAGATAAAGTTTCTAGTGAGCTATGAGCTGCTGGGCCTCGCGCACCCTAACTATAACGTGAAGGATTTGCCTCTGGCTCCAAATTCAACATTTATGGGGATTATGGCATGTGCCCAGAAACTGGAGAGAGAAACTGTCTTCCGTTACAGCCCATGTTCTCCGCCTCGCACCCCTCCCTCCCCCCCACCTCACAAATGCGTAGAACCTAAAGATCGTCAACGTTGCCTTAAACACTGCAACTGTTCACTCCTTTCTGTTAATTGTGGATGGAGCTGGTGTGCAGCTGACTGTGGGTCGTGCCTCCGTGACATGGCGCCTGGGCAATGTGTGGGCCCTACCCTACCCCTTCTGGAGAGGAGCAAACACCATAGCTTTTCCCTCCTGCCAAGTCCCTTTCTGTAAATCTTTCCCTCTTCGCAACAAAGGAAGGAGGTCCTGGGCCCAGGGTTTTGGTGGACATTGGAGTTGCTGGTTCTGGGAATTAGAACCATTTACTCTATCTTTCTGAGCTTCCTGTTCTCTCAGTGTGGAGGAGAGTGGTCACACCAGCCTCCTATGGGAGAAGAGTGTTGCCTGACCTGGTGACCGTCCGGGAGCTGCTCTTAGTAGTGGCATTACTGTGCCTGCAAGCTCCCAGGGCCACCTCAGGGAGCCCTCAGGGCTGCTGGAGTGTCCTGCCATCTGTGTGCAGGGAGCAAGTGGTGGACCCGCGTGCAGGGGGCACTGGGGGAGGCACAGGCTAAGCGGACTGGCCCGGCTCTCTTTCAGGCTCAACTTCGGGACACTTTCAAAGAATTGTTATTCAATTGACATTTCTTGTTTGTTTGCACTATGTAGCATCCCTCCTGGGATGGTGTAACTACCAGAGGGCGTCAGAGCTGAGCCATTTAAGACGGCAGCCGCCAGCCATATGTCGCTATTGTAACTTAAACTCAAGTTAGGTCAAATGAGCCACCTTCCTAGTGCTCCCTAGCCATGAGCTGTTGTACTGGACACTCAGATACAGAACATTTCCACCATCGTTCCAGGTCTCCTGGGCTTTCCTAATCACGCAAAGGGTTGTTTTGAACTCTAACGAGGGCAGTAGAGTGGTCAATACCCGTTGGACATTCACTTTGGATTTATCCTTCCTTTTCCTATTTGGACGGAAGTTCCCAGACTTGTCTCCTTTTCGTCACCCTTTTTGTAGACCCTGGCAGTGATAAGGTCTCTGGGACAGCAGTTATGGAGTCTGGGGGGAGTGGGCCCACCCGATAGGTAGGGGTTTCAAAGTCCCCAGGGAAGTCTTACTGCCCCCAAGACCCTTTGATGTGGGCTGAGCCTCACTTCCTCTCCAGTAGGGGATCATTGAGTATACTGAGAGGCCCCTCAAGTGGTGGGGTGTTGGCATCAGGGAGCCTGGGTTCGAATCCCAGTTTGGCTATTCAATAGCTAGGTTTTCTTTGGCATACCCTTAAACCCTCTGAGCCTTTCCTCACCTGTAATAACACTGTCCAGCTGAGAGGAGGGCTCTCTGATGTAGAGCCTAACGTAGGGCCCAAGGGCACAGCAGGAGCTCCCGAAGGCCAATATCATCTAATGAAACACACTGGGATTTGCAGATAGGATTTGTTTCAAGTCCTGGTCAGACCTTTGTAACCTTGAGCACATTTCTCGTGTTTTCTGCCTCTTGGCTTCCTCCCCTGTTTCGAGGTAATAATGATCATACATATATTCTGGACTTACAAGGATGAAACACACATAGTTTATGTAAAAGGCATCCCACCAGCCACCTAGGAGACACTTCTCCCTGAGACACAGCATGGAACCACTTTGCTATTCATACCACAAAATATTCATAGCCTGCCTGTGTGAGGTAAGGCATACCATCAATAGGCTGGCTGGCTAGGAAGCTTAGGCAGATGTAAAGCACATGGCACACAGTAGGTGCCCAATAAAAGCTAATTGCTTCTTTCACTTAAACTTGACCTTGACTGAGTCAACCTTGACTTTGACCAAGTGACCTTGACCTAGTCAAATTTGTCTGGGACACAGTGAAAACTGTAGGACCAGAGAGAGGAGCACAAGGATGAACAGAAATTTCGTAGGTACATGGCAGCCTTGGGAAAAGGGACAGGAATGCAGCCAAGCTGCTGATTTTACTGGCACATGAAATGCCATGCAGCCCTGTTTAAAAAGTTATTAGAGAAAGGACTTGCTCTGATGCTTTCCTATTCCACCTAGTGCTGACAGCAGCTCTGCTTATGAGATCATGGTCTGGTTCAGGGAAGACCCATGCAGCTCTGTAACACCCACTTGGTACCACTTTCTGGGAGCCTGGCAAGTGATCAGTGAGAATGCTGGCCCAACACTGGGTGGGACATGGGAAGAGAGTGTGGGTCCCAGGGACTCACAATTTTGAATTCATATAGGAATCAATTATGGTATCCAAAATTCCAGGAGATTATCATCTTTCCTTTTCTCATAAGCATGAATTAGGAGCGTCCAAAGTCATGGAGGAGAAGGAAGGGCCAAGTTACATTTATTGAGTGCCTACTAGATACCAGTTTTACATTTATTGTCTCACTAAGGTCTCCCAGCAGCTTGGTGAGAAAAGAGTTATTAGCTCCATTTTACTGGCGAGGAAAGAGAGAAGAGGTTTTCGCTTTGGGGACATAAGGAAAGAATTCCAGTTGGTGTAAGAATTTAGACAGAAGAACAACCCCCCCCGCCCCCAGTATTAACTTTCCTAACTTATAAGGAAAACGTAGCTTCTCCTTTGATTCTGAATGCAGGCCACTTGCCAGAGCAGTATCAGCACTCCCTCAGAGTTTGAAGAGCCCAGAGATGTTCATATTCCATTACGATGACTGACAGTATCTTATAGTAACATTTTGGTCATCATCCCTGTTCTGAAATGATTGTGGCCATTAGGCTTGCCACTGGGAGCTCTTTATGTAATGTGTTGCTAAGAGAAAGGACATATATTACTTCATCACAGATTTGGTTTTCCAAAACTTTTATACCTGGTTTTCAGTATCATTGGCTTCCTTTGTGGTGCTATGTATTTTATCTAGTGCATCTAAAGACGTCATACTGAGATGGGGTCCACAGACATCACCTATCCTGCCACAGAGGCCAGGGTACAAAGGCTGAGAATTGTTAAAAGAGAGGTCAGGGAGGTCAAAAGTATCGTCCAGTTTGGTGAAATCAAGACTGGCATCTAGGTCTGTAACCGACTACACAACTCCCGAGGATCCAACACTGAGGGCGAGTGGAGAGGGAGGATGTACGGTGACAGTCTGACTCTGGCCAAGCTCAGATGACCAACAGAAATGAGGCTGGTGTGGGGTGGTTAGAGCGATGCATTTTATCATTGTTTAAATGACATAAGCACAGGTGTATTCTCAGAACGCACCACTATGCAACAGTGAAAGTAAATGAACTCCCACTACACACGAGAACGTGAATGGATCTCATAAACATAACGTTGGGTCAGAGAAATCGGACACATCCATATTGGGTGATTCTAGTTAGATAAAGTCCAGAAGTGGCAAAGCTAATCTATAGGGGCAGGAATGAAAACAATGAGTGTCTATAACATGTGGCGATTAACTAACTGGAAGGGGGCACATGGGATCTTTCTGGGGTGATGGAACGTTCCATCACTTGATCAGGTGGTGGTTACCCAGATGTGTACATCAAAACTCAAGTAATACATTTAAGTTCTGTGCATTTCATCATATGTAAACAATATCTCAACTGAAAATAATGATAAACATTGCTATTTCCATCTCACTGATGAATTGATGAGGAGAGAAATGAAATACAAAGGGGTCCTCATTGTCCAATCCTCTTGCCATGACGGGAAGTTAAAAGAAAAGTAGGTGCAGGTGATCAGCATGGTGGTTTCTGTGTAAATGCCTCACTCACATCCCTCCAGATGGCTATCCATCTCACTCAACATCAAATCAAGTCCTTATATTGCCCCACAAGTAGACTGAATAAGTAAATTGTGTTATAGTCATACAATAGAACATTATTCAGCAATGATTATAAATGACAAGTAGTCGATTATAAATGATTATAAATGACTATAAATAATTATAAACGACTACACACTAAATATGATTGAAGCTTTCTGAGCTAAAGAATCTACATATAAAGGAGAAGATAGTGTCTGATTCCATTTACATTAGGTATAAAATGGGCAAAATAATCTATGGAGTTTTAAGGTTACTGTTGGGGAGACAATGATGGAAGGAGACATAACGGGCATCTGGGATATCGGTCATGATCATGGTCTGTTTACCGATCTGGGACCTGGTTACACTGGATGACTTGTGCACTCAAAAATACGGTACAATAAAAAAAAAATATTAAAAGAAAATACGGTATAAGCCACTGAAACAGTAAAGGATCATACTTCAGACCAGGGGTTCCGAGTCCCCTAATGGTGTTCTATGTATGTGGGGCCCCCTGGAGTTATGTCTCTCTACAGCTCTGCCTGGAAGTTGATTGTCTCTGATTCAAATCCAGTGCATCTCAAGCTGACAGAGAGGGAATCTTTTGCCCAGGCCATAGCACCCTCTCTGGGATATTTTCCACATGCACTTACTCAGGATCCTGCACGGAGCCTCCCACACAGTGGAATCTCTCAGGCACAGTTTTCCAGTCTTTAGCCATTTTCACCATGGCGCCCGCATCAAGGACCCCGTAGCCAAAGAGGTGGTTAAACTCCAGGCCAACCCCATTCCTCCGCCATTGATGGACCTCATCGTGAAGCTGATTCCGTTTGGAGGTGAGCACAGTCAAATGCTGCATGTCTCTCCAGGTCAGACCCAGGCTGGATACCGGAGGCAGAAAGATTCAAGAGCACGGCAAGGGGGGAGCACACAAGGTAGGAGAGAGAGGGAAAGAGACACAATGACTAAGATAGAACATAGACCCCATGTAGGATTTTGGAACATCTATGAACCTGCAAGTAAGGGGAGGATTTCCACACATCATTTAGAACCATTATACATATAAATTTCAAAATCTTGCCTTTCTTACTTAAATAAATTTACTTCAAATGCACATTTTAACACACACTGGAATGGCTGAACTGAACTGAAAAAGACTGACAATACTAAGTGTTGGCAAGGATGTGAAGCCTCTGGATCTCACATACTTTGTAGATGGATAGGTAAATTACTGCAAACATTTTGGAAAACTGCTTGACTGTATCTTCTCATGTTGTGCAAGTGTCTAAGCTGTGGCCTAGAAGTTCCATTCCTAGGTATGCATCCCACATAAATGTGTGTATGTATCCACCTGACATGTGTATTGGAATGTTCAGGGGCCCAAACTACAAAGTTCCCAAATGTCCAACCACAATAAAATGAATAAACCAATGGAGATGTATTTGCAGGATGTGAAATACTGTTCTACCATAAGAACAAATGAACCACAGCTACTCTGAATAACACAGATGGATTTTGCAAATAGAATGTCAACCTAAAGAAGCCAGACCTAGTAGAAAACATTCTGTATCATTCCATTTTTTAAAAGTATAAAACCAGACCCAAGTAATCTATGCTGTTAGCAGTCAAGTTAATGGTTAGTCTTGGGATGAGGGATTGGATAGTGGTGCAAGGGAGCTTCTGGGTGCTGGCAGTACTCTGTTTCTTGATCTGGGTGTTGGCTACATGGATATGCTCCATTTGTGAAAATGAGGCTGTCATTTCTTCAACAGCAAAGATTGTATCTTCAGTATATATTTATCCCCAGTGCCCAGGACAGCAGCCCTTGGTACACTGTTTGTCCAGTGGATAAACAAATCTGTTTGCAGGTGCCACTGTCTTGAGAAATCAGTGTCTAGTATTATTCATTGCCTGTATTTTTCAAAGTGCAAGTTGGACCCATTTGTGGGACAGGAAATCAATTTACTGCATAGATTATCTACCTAGGCTGCGTATTAAAATCTCCTGGTGAGGACATTAAAATCCCATTGCTTAGGCCACATCTTAGACAAATTAAGTCAGAACCTCAGGGAGTGGGACCCAGACTTTGGAAACTGTGAACACTTCCCAGGTCATTCTAGTAGACAGACAGCTAAGCTTGAGAACCAGTGATTTAATGAACAGGACTATCATTAAAAAATGAGCAGAATAGAACAGAAAAGAGTAACAGTGTGGATTGCATGTAATACAAGAAACTATTTTTCATAAAACTCTGTGTGTGTATGTGTATGTTGTGGGTTGCAACACAAAATTTATTTCAAATCAAAAAGCTGGAACAACGCTGCACTGTCGTTCTTGTTGGAAGTCAGATAATTCAAGACTAGGAACAACATAACTCATTTGATAAAATTTCAGCATATGCAGCATTCACTGGTTTGAAGTTCTGAATTAGAACCAAAAGATGCCAATGATTCATGTCCTCTTGCAGTGTAGACCTTCAGCGGTTAAGGAGAAAGTTTCAAGGAAGACCACCGCTCATTTGAGAAATTTATAAACATATCTTGGATATATGGTCCCTAGGACCCAAGTGAATGGTGTGAAACTTCAAGAAGTTGATTATTTTGCCAGAGTGGGATTCTGAATTCATTAAATACAGAAGTGTTGATAAATGAGAATCTGGTGATCTTGAGATGATCTGGCTGACAGGTGGATTATCTACCATCTTTGCTAAGGGTTTGGCCACAAAAACCTGCTATGCTTCCTGGAGCTTGGAGAGGGAGGTTAGACATTGGAGGTAGACGTTTCTCCGTGGATTTATTCTCATGGGGCCCATGAGAGAGACAGAGAGAACCAGTCAGAACCAAGGATCTTCTCACTTCTGGAATAAATCAGAGGTAGTCCATATTCTCATGCTATTGAGTCGGTGACACTGTTTGGCCAGCCATTTATGTATGTCTGAGAGGTAAAACTAAGTCCCTCCTCATTCCCCCTTCTGAGCAATTTCAGAGTTGACAGCATACACTACTGTGTGAAACAGTATTTCTTCCATCTGCATAAAGCTTTATTCTTACCATAGTAGGGCAAGAATTATAGGTCATACTTATTAAATAATAAAAAACTAAATTTACAGATTATCTACAATATAAAGGTCACCGTGAACAGTGTTATAGGACTAATAACATGACATGTTCTTCCCCGTTCTCAAGCATTTAATAGTTTGGAGAATAAGGCACAGATATATGGTAAGGTACTGCACAGTGAAATGATTCCATGAAGGCCCATTAAGCGTCTATCAGGTCCAGGCACTGTTTTGGCTGAAGGTCCTCCTTAGGAAGGTCCCTGCTCTCTCAGAGCCTACAGCCCAGGGGGACAGAGAGACAACTCAATATTTTAAAAGGGAGGGCTGCCACGATGGGGGAGCTCTCAAGGGCAAGAAAACCACCAGTGGGGTCCTTGTGTTATCCCAGCCAGGGGGCTTCAGACTGTGACCCTGAGCTGCTTGCATCAGAATCATGTGGGGACTAGTGACAAATTTAGATTCCTGCCCCATGTCCTTTTAAGATAAGACAACAGATTTCCAGAGGAGGTGAATAATCACCCACTTAGATGCTGGAAGATACAACTATTGTTTCCCTCATGTATATCCTCCCTTTTTCCTATTAAGAAACCCTCAATTTTATTCAGAACAGCAATATCATTAGCTCTGAAGCTACGTTTCCCAGTGTAGTCTAGGGTGGTCCCTTGAGGACTGTGGTCAATGAGAAGTAAGCAAAAGCTACTGGGTGGGGTTTTTTTGAAAAACCTTTAAACAAGCCTGACTCAGCTGGTGGATTTCTTTTTTCCCTTTGCTTTTCTTGTTCTCCTATCTGAAATGTAAACTTGATGGCTAGCACCCCAACAGCATCTGGAGAACATGAAGGTGGAAGAGCAGAGATCTAGGAAGAGCTGGATTCCCCAAATCCCAGTGGCACTCCCCATGGTAGCCCTGGGCTCCCAACCTCTGTATTATATTTCCCGTGACAGAAAAATAAAACCATGTCTCAGTTTAGCTCTTGTTATCTGGGATTTTGTTTCCAATCTTGACCTAGCCAGAGGCAGAGTCCAGACATTCAGCTGCCATACAACAGTATCCGGATTCATAGGTTCATAGAGTTCTTGCTTTACTGGATGCCCAGGACTGGAGTTCCTGGAACAGGGCTTGAAAAGACAGATTCCTGGGCCATCCAGTCCCAGAGATTTCCATTCAGTGACTCTTAGCTGAGATGTAGGAATGTATTATTTTCAAAACTAGCCCCCACCCCCAGTGCTTCACTTCCCCAGTTATCAGGGGAATGTAAATTAAAACTATAATACAATTCCACTGAACACTCATATGAATGGCTAAAGTGTGGAAGACTGGCAATACCAAGTGTTGACAAGGATGTGGGGCACCTGTAACTCACACTGCCAGAGGGAGGGTCAATGGTTACCCCCACTGTGTAAAACTCTTTCGGGGTATCTACAGGAACTGTGCATATGTATACCCCATGACTCAGTCTTTTGACTCCCTAGTTTAAACCCAACAGAAACGCATCCCTATGTTCACCGAAAGACGTGTAAGCATGTTCATAGCAATAGGACTCATAATGGCCCTCAACTGGAAACAACCCAAGGATTCATTTATACAGTGGAGTAATTCACAATGAGTATGAACAACCTATAACCACATAGAACAGTATGGAGGAATCTCTCAGATGTGTTATTACGCAAAAGAGACACCTGGTGCTTAGGTAATGGTCTGTTGCTTAATTCAGATGCTGGTTACATGGGTCTATTAATTTCGTAGGAAGTCATTGAGCTGTATCTAACATTTGTGCCCTTTCCTCTGGGTCTATTGTACTTCAATAAAGAGTATAAAAAAAAAATCTGTCTCCCAAAAGGTCAGTTTTGGAAACATTATTTTAGTCCCGTATGTGGGCCACTTTACTGGTGGTTCTCTCAAGCCAAAAATCGGCCTCTTTATGACTGACCCCTCAAACCTAGTTCAGCCTCTAGAAACACACAGAAAGCTCTGGGTCCCAGATGGACCCCACCCCACCCTCACCCTCCCACCCTCTGGGGCAAAGAAATCATTTGAAATTTTTTCTAGTGTTGATCACACTGGGAAATGTAAGCAATATTCCCTGGGACTCAAGAAGTCATTTTCAAGAATTTTCAGAAAAGTACTTTATGAAAGTAGTGACTGGGAGGGACAAAGGAATAATGGCTTCCCTTTTTTCCCCTGGGAGTCCTGGGGGTAGCTGTTCCTCTTTTGTGGTTCTGATGGGTATAGATTTACATGGAATAATTTGTTTATTGCATTCAAACTGCTTTGGAAAAGCTTTCTGATTGGACCTGTGGGTGGCCAGCAGCCCTCAACAGCTGTCCTATGTTGCCAAGAACTCCTAGCTGTCTGGTATCACAATAACGAGAGATTAACTGTAGGAACTGTTCATGTAGTGGCTTTCCCTCTTGTTCCCTCTGGACTCTCTCTTAGGGCTGCTTTGTTCTGACCATTGGTTTTAACTGCTGGCTGCTAGAGACGCTTTGCTATAGGTATAGAAATCCAGAAATCCCTTGGAGTTTCCTTCCCAGGGCATGGCTCTCAGCTGGTGACAGACCAGCGCCAGAACATGGCAGCCCAGCATCCTTGCCTTGAGGAAGAACAAGTCCTGAGGCATCATCTACACTGCAGAACTCCCCATGGGATCGGGCTGAGGCCAGAACTTCTGAAATTGCTTCCTTGCTTGGATTTTCTCCCATCCTTAACCTGCATCCTCTACTTTAGCCTGGTTTCTCCGGAGAGCCCTTCCTTAATAAACTGCCTGCACCAACTTTTGTCTCCGGGGCTGTCCCTAACATCAGGCAGTTGGTGTTCTCAGGAATTTTAGGACTAGATCCAACAATGGACTTGAACCACTACCTGTCAGTTATCACTTTTTTTCTGTTTATGGCAAGAAAGAATTAAAATCATGACCATTGCTCCAAAACAAAACAGACCTGCATGGTGACTTCTTTTCTGCAAGGCTATCTGCAACCATGTGTCAAAGAATGGTGACTCATTCGTGCAGAGCCCATGAGCCTGTTCAGAGATCCAACAGCCTTGATCCATTACTTTATCAATTTGGACTGTCCCTTTGTGTGCATAGAGGCCTAAGCAATTGACTTTTTGCTCTCCAAAATGCAAGGAGACTTGAGTCAAGGTCTACCTTCTTAGATTTAAAGGGTGACCAGAACCCCCTTCTCAGTTCTGGAGCATCCCTTCTTCCTGTTCTCTGCAAGGCTCAACAGTAGGTTCCCTCTCTTTATCTGCTCCTGGCTGGAGTGAGGAGAGCCAGCTCAGACACCCGGGCCAGATAGACCTTGAGATGAACTGTTTCATCTTCAAGAAGTTTTAGTCTCCTCACTTAATAGAAACACACTTCCATCAGTGTCTGCTGGAATCCTAAGTTTTCCACATGACTTTTGTTAGAAGAATCAAAGGTTGGCCTGGTTCAAAGAGAGGAGTCACTTCCAATGTGGGGCCTTATCTGTAAAAGGAGAACGGTGATGCCTTTTCTGCTTGAAGACCGAGTATCAGACTAGAGAATCTTTCAAAGTCCTTTCCTATCTAAGAATCAACTCTTACCTCCTTTGCAAGTCAGAAATCACACTGTATTTATGAGAGAGACGAGTAGGGTTGCCCGGAGATGGATGCTAGAAGCTCCAGTTGCTCAGCAACGGCTGACAAGGATGGGAAATCAACACCCCTTCCCCAGGGGCCTGAATCCAACTTCTCACACTGGCTGGTGCTCCGTTCTTGAGCAGGCCCCCTGCAGCCTGGGTATATGTGCTCCAAGCACCCAGGTGATGCTTGAAGCCCACATGCTCATTCCTCAAACCCAGGGCCAGCCTCTGGCTTGCCTTAAGGGAAGACAAAATGACAGGTGGGCAGGAACCTCTGCTGAGGATCAAATTTAAGGTATGTCCAGAAACAGCAATACGTGGCTTCTCCATGGGATGGTGAGAACCGAGAGGACAGCCTCCTCTTACCTGTAACTTGGAAGGTTTCTCAGTAAAGTCCATTTCCTGGTCTACCTTGCATCAGTGTTGAAAGAGAACTCACCTTATAATTAACAAATCTTGAGTGAGAGCACCCTCCTTGCCATGGGTTCTGAAAGAGCTTGCTGGATACCAGTTTGGCAATAGTTTTCCTTCATTTAGCTGATTGTATTATTGGAGTAAAATAGCCAGAGGATCCCGAGAGGATAATACGATGATTTTCACAAAGAAAGAAAGATCTGTGTGTCCCTGCTTGGTCCTGAGCTCTCCTAAGGATGTTATTTGTGGACTGTGTGTGTTTATCATCTGGGGCCCATGGTTGCTTTAGAAATGTCCATCACAGTTCACTGGCCCTGACCCTCCACAGGCTCCCATACCCACTTTTGCCTCCACGGGCACCTGGGATTGGGTGGAGAGACACATGTTAGTCCACCCTCCGCCCCGAGATGGAAACATACTTAGCCTCTAAAGCCAGTGCAAACACTCCAGCTGCCTCGGGTGCAGCTGCGGATGTCCCAGAATGCCTCAGGGTGCAGTTGCCATACAAATCTGTAGTTGCCTGAAAGGGAAGATGTTCAGTAATGAGTGAAGAGGTCACTCTACTTCGAATCCCCTAACAATATGAAGCAGAGGATTATCTGTTTCTTTGATTTAAACTCTGCCTCGTTCTGAAGAAGATTAAGATAAAGGTAACAATAGGCTTAGCATCCATCTGTCTATCTTGTCACACATTTTATTTGAGCTTCCTAGTAGCCCATTCAAAAAGGGCCCATCAGTTATAGTTATTAGTGTTCACAAGATAAAAAGAAGTCAAGTGTTTCAAGACAAGCATATTTACAGTTATTCCAGAAACTAGAGAGACATTTATTTCCTGGATTCTGAAAGGAAAACCCCTGTAGGTGGAAAGTGACAAGTCGGTACTACCACCAAGTCCATGCAATGGGGAGGACTTTTGCACTGGGATTGGTTTGGAAAACCCAGATGCCATTGCATCATTTTTTTCCGTTCACACACGAAAGGGTGTCCTTCTCAAAGATGGAAGAATAAACATGCTCAGCTGAAGTTTGCCTAGAAGGACAGGCCATTAAAAAGAGAATGTTTCTCTATATCTTATGGAGAGATGCTGGGACTCAGGAAGCCAAGATAACAGATGTGTGAGAAATTGCTTCCACAGTTCTTAAGTGGGGAGACCGATCAAACAGGTTTTAAAGGACTTTCACAAAAAGAAAAAAAAAGCCCTCATTTTTCAATGGGCCAGGGTGAAAGCAAGGGTTTTCATTATGATCACCTTTAAGCCACAGGAGTTCTCCTTCCTCTGTTTGTCTGTAGAATCCTCATATGGGCCTATTATTTTGAAGGACAAAGTACTAGGAAGGTTTAAGACATCGATTGGGGAAAATTACAATATTCAGGTAGAAGTCAAGGCCCTTCCCTAATCTAAGCAGAGAGTCATAGATAAGGTTGAGGACAAAGTGACACCCTTGGGGTAGGGAGTGACACTTTTTAGGGGGAGGTATGAAGCATCACAAGCACAATAGGATTGGGGTCTCCCTCGCTTCGTTTCTGCTCTGCTCTTTCTGCCCTTTCTGTCCATAGAGTTCCCCCAAGATAGGAGAGGCTGAAGCCTCCTGCTTGGGAGGAGGAGGGACACTCGCTGTTCTCACCAAGACCAAAGAGAGAGCCAGGTCAAGTCTGTGTCCCTTCCGGGTAAAGAGACATCCTGGCTCACATGAGAGCCAGGCCAGCTTGCCAAGGCAGAGCCCAGGCAGGAATTTGGGACTGGAATTCTGGTTGGTAATGATGATTGTGTTCTGAGCTCCTTTCCTCCCTTGGGGGACCCTGGTGGAGGTAGGTGGACAGTCGAACTGTAGCTCAGCAGGACTACGGAACAAGCTCCCAAATTTCAGGCTGGAAGTTCTACGGAAAGGGTGATATGTGAGTGAACTACCCAGAGAGAGGAAGAGATCCAAAAAAATTCATTATGTTCTCTAGATAAATATTTTAAGGGGACTTGGAAAATTCACCATATTACCAAGATGCCCAGGAAGGGAGTGCTGCTCAGAAAAATGCAATAAATAATCCAAGTCTGGGATTTTTAAACTTTTTGTTTCCTCAATCATGGACATATTTTAAAATATGGTGAAAACCACTACTGTTGCCTTGAAAAAATTCATGTGTGCACTGGAGGGCTTATGGACTTAGAGAAGTCCTCCAATGGAGGCTATTTTTAAATTGCTATAATAAATGGATGGGTTCTTGGCTCAGATGGCACAATGGCCCAGTTGTTAATATTAGCTCTTTAAAGTGGTGTGCTGAGGCAACTTTTTGATCATTAGAGTTCACCACTTTTTGCAAGGCAAAACAATAAACAAGAAAGACAATCTATGGAAAATGAGCTGGAAAGAGATCACAACTATTGCTTCCAACTTGCACACGGTGTGGCTCTACATTGGTAACAAAGCATTATCAGGCCTGGAAGACAATGGATCTCCAGAGCCTCCAAACAGGTGCAGAC
The DNA here is from genome assembly GCF_002288905.1 of Enhydra lutris kenyoni. Classification (NCBI taxonomy): domain Eukaryota; kingdom Metazoa; phylum Chordata; class Mammalia; order Carnivora; family Mustelidae; genus Enhydra; species Enhydra lutris. Next base: position 42,238,019 of record NW_019154090.1, on the reverse strand, counting down.
CCTTTGAGGGTAGGAGGGGAGAGCCCCTTCCTCCGGTGACGTCATCCAGTGGTAGCTCACGAAGTCACCCAGCGTCTGCATGGCGTCAGGCAGCACGGGTGCACTCCACTGCCTCCCCATGGGTGGGGATCACACTCACCACGCCGGCCTCGGGGTTCCTCTTCCTGCCGTTGCTGAAGGTGGAGGCCAAGGTGGAGGAACAGCTCTCGTCATACAGGGCGGTCCTGCCGTCATTGATGGCCGAGTTGATGGAGATGGTCCACATGCTGGAGGCGTAGCCGTCACAGTTGCAGTCGTCGTAGCTGCCACCGTCCCCAGAGGCCCACACGTAGATGCTGCCTTTGCCGCCTCGGCCCTGGGGTTGCGGTGGGGGGGGGGCAGGGAGAGAGGCCACCAGGTTCCGCGCGCGCCTGCTCCGGGGCTGCCGGGGTCCTGGCCCAAGGAGGGGGCGGCTCCCGAGGGAGCTCAGGACCCAGCCTTCCTCAGCAGCTCAGTGTGATTCTGTCCCCCTGAAAAGCCACGCTCCTACCCCTGAGGTCTTGAGCATTCTCGTTCTTGTGTCGGGAAGTTACCCTAATTTACTGTTTGAGGTGGGGGTCACCTCACCTCACTTTAAAATTTACAAGTAAACTTCTTTTAAAAAGCTGTACTTTTTACTCTGGTGAAAAAAACCAGAGTTTATTGAAAAGAAAATTAAAGAAAAACCCTTCCTACTTGTAATCATTATTCCTCAATTCCTGTTCCTCCTTTCAGACACTTTTCAGCAAAAACGTAAATGTACATATATGTTTATACTTAGCTCTGTAAGAGGTCAAAGATATTTATATATCTCTTTGATTTTATATATTGCTTATATATACATTTACATATATATAGATGCACATTTTACTCCAAAATATAAAAATCTTGCAAATCATATGTATATACATGCTCATGTGTGTATATATATATTTTTACCTGATTGGATCATACTAGAATTCTTTTGGGGGGTTGGGGTGGAGGGAGAGGGAGAAAGAGAATCCCAAGCAGGCTTCATGCCCAGTATGGAGCCCCACGTGGGACTCAACCTCATGACCTTGACATCATGACTTGGGTGGAAGTTGAAAGTCAGACTCGTAACTGACTGAGCCACCCAGGCGCCCCTAGAATTCCTTTAAACACAGTAGTATATGACATTTTAACCTGTGTAAGGGAACACCAAATATAGGAAGAAAGTTTAACATAAATAAAAATAACTTCAAATACATAATGATATGCACAGTGATTATTGCCCTATGCTAATTAGTTATGAACGGCAAGCTTAGTTACAAATACCTACGGTTCACGTTGTTCTTCTGTTCAACCACGTTCTTATTGCATATGTTTTTCTTTTCCCGTTCTGACTTCTAGGACTATTCGCTTTATCTCCACAACCCAGAAGTGGCCATTCCCTCTGGCTTCCTATGTTCTGACCCTGGGGGCAGTTGGGCAGGGGCTCCTCTTGTTCCCCTGCGGGCGAGATGGGCACAGCAGAGCAGTGGTGTGGGAGGTGAGCACAGGTGTACAGCCTGGCCCAGGGTGGCTCTGTAACCCTCAAGGGCAAGAAGACACACTGCTGTGGCAGAAAAAGTCTGTCCCTGCATGGCCACCAGGGCACTATGGTCATGACTCAGGGGCATCCAGGCAGATGCCAGAAGGCTAGGAGATGACCAGATTACCTCCAAGATCTGTCTGCCATCTGACAGTGAGAAAAGACATTTCGATTGCTTCTAACAGGACTTGGAGTTAATTAGCCCGTGACTGACTGAGTCGATACATCAACAAAGATTTATTCAGCCGCCAGCTGAGAACGGCCTGCTACGTCTTGGTCAATCTATACTGGAAAACGCCATCGAAACCAGCTCTCAGAAACCAGGACAGAGAGGGAAGTGTACCGTCCTGAGAGCTGGTACGGGATTGCCCTCTCAAACAGACTCACACTGGGCTCAACATCAAGCAGTGGCAGCTGATGAAAGCAAAACAGGTGTGAATTCGTGTGAATGGGCAAAGCCCACCAGATGTGGAACTTCCCCCGACCCAAACCACAGTTGGGCTACTAGTGCGACAAAGACACCTTTGCAAAAAGGAAATCAGCACCTTGTCACCATGGTGTCGGGTGTGTGGGAGACAATTGTGACTCTCATTTGTCAGGCTTCTCTGTGTTCATGCCTTCTTTACAATGTGACTTTGTAGTCCTGCCCTTGAATCTGGCTTCTCGTCTTTGCTTTGCTCGAGAGAAAGTGGTGGAAAGTAGTGCTGTTGTCAGTTCCAAGCATAGGTCTCAAGAAGCTCTGTGCCTATCTCTTCTCTCTCAATTCTGTCGCACGTGAAACAAACCTGTTAGCCTTCTGGTTGATGATAGAGCGCAGTCAGATTCACTACCCCGGCAACACCCAGCAGACGTGAAGGAGGCCACCCCAGACGAGCCCGTCTGTAGTTCACCCCCCAGGCTGACCACAGATGCATGTGTGAGACCAGCTTCGAGGAGCCGAGGCTGGCCCGGATTGGCAGAACAACCCAGCAGACCTAGAGACCCAGGAGTAGGATGTGAATCGTGGTTACTTTAAACTGTTGAGTTTTGGGGCAATTTGGCAAGCCGCTGGCTCACAGAGGGCAACTGTCAGCCTATTTCTTAAGAGTAAGCCGCAAACATTAGTTTTGCATTGTACTGTCAGACCTGCCCACAAGAATACTGGGGTTCCTAGGAATATTAAGCTTTGTTTTCCTAAGGGGTATGTGTGTGTGTGGGTTTACATCAGGTAAGAGTAGTTATATCCACGGTACTAGTGATTCGGTATCAGCACCAAGTAGTCCCCAAATAGTCTGGGGACAGTCGCATGGGAAAAGGATATCCATAGAAGGACTAGAGGTGTGCTTCTCATAACCACATGGGATGGGTCTGTTATTGGCAAACCTCATTTTCCTGTAAAAATGATGCCCCAAGATCCAGTTCTGCTCCTAGCTCCTACGGAACAGGAGCTGGGCAGAAACAGAGAAAGAACAACTAAGACCCATATTCTAACAATAATCAGTGGGACAATACCGTGGAAGAAACCAAGATGATAATCAGAAGCAGCACTACTAGGCCACTTACTGTATCCCAGGTACTGCTCTAAGTACTTAGTACTAAGTACTAAGTAACATATTTAACTACACGTTAATCCTTACAGCAAGCCTACATGTGGCACCATTTATGTTAGCCACACAAAGGATAAAAAACATAGAAAGAAACTCACGAAATAAAAAAAAAAAAGGACAAAAAGAGCTAAGGACTAAATAAGACTTTGAAACTCTCTGGAGGGATACAGATGAAGATCTGACCCAATGGAAAGACACATCAACCCATCATGCTCTTGGATAGAAAGAAAGCATCCCAGAGATGTCCATTTTCCCCAAGTCAACTTATAAATTTAACATCCTAATATATGTACTGTATCAATCAAGGTTCTGTCAGGCAAATATTGCCACACTGGGCAGTTCAACAGAGGGAACTTTATCTGGAGAACAGGTGGTAAAGGAGAACCAAAGCCCCGCTGGGGTGTGAGAGGCTCACCCAGAGACTCGGGAGGCAATGGCGTAGCAGTCTTCCAGGCAGGAGGGAGAGGGGCCCTCGAGGGTGGGCTGTCTGCTGATACCCTCCCACCCTTGTTCGGTAGTGCAGGTCAGACTTGCCCTGACCCTTTATTTACCGGAGTTCCCTTCTCCCCTCCTACTTCAATTTTTTTTTTTTTTTTTTAAGAAAGCAAGTGCATTTTGATGAAAAAAATACATGGTACAGCTTTACTTTGAATTCCGTCTTTGAACCAGGGGTCTCTTTGAACCAGAGTTTAGCGGGACTAGATTAATGTCTCTCAAAAGTTTTCATGAAATGAGTTTCTCACCTGGGGGGGATTTTGTGCTCCAACGGGACATGGGACACCGCTGGGAGGCATTTTGGATGATCATCTAGTGGGAAGATGTGTGTGCATGCACTATGAGCTTCTCATGGATAGAGGCCAAGGATGCTACTAAGCTTTTATGAGGCACCAGACCATCCCCTACTACACCCACCCCCACACAATGAACAACCATCCTGCCCAAAGTGTCAGCGGTGCCAAGGCTAACACTCTAACCTATTGACAAAGGGCAGTTAGCTGGAACTTGTTTTTTGTTTGTTTGTTTTTGTTTTTAAGATTTATTTATTTGAGAAAGAGAGAGACAGAGATAGTGACAGAGATAGTGAGAGAGAGCATGGGCGGGGAGGAGAGGGAGAGGCAGGCTCTCACTGAGCAGGGAACTTGATGTGGGGCTCAATATCAGGACCCTGGGATCATGACTTGAGCCGGAGGCAGAGGCTTAACCCACTGAGCCACCCAGGTGTTCCTTGAACTTGCTCTTTTAAGGGCATAGCCTGAAGCAGCCTCTCACAAGCCCTAAATTTCTTTTTTAATTATTATGTAATAAATTTGACATGTTATATTTTGTAAACTTAAGGTAGGCAGTGTATTACTTAGATATATTTTTTTAAGTTTTTATTTATTTATTTGACAGAGATCACAAGTAGTCAGAGAGGCAGGCAGAGAGAGAGGAGGAAGCAGGCTCCTGCTTAGCAGGGAGCCCAATGCGGGGCTTGATCCCAGGACTCTGGGATCATGACCTGAGCTGAAGGCAGAGGCTTTAACCCACTGAGCCACCCAGGTGCCCCTACTTGGATATATTTATATACTATAATATGACTGCCATTGAAGCAAGATTGATCATATTCCTTCATTAGAGTGCCATGTAATTTCTGTATCCATTATACTGTACACTGGATCTCTATGGCTTCTTTGCTACTTGTTACAAGTTTGTACCCTTAAACACCATCAGTTTTAGATCCCCCTCCCCTCCATCCCAGGGTCACCACCATTGTACTCTTTGTTTTTGTTTTTAACGGGTTTGACTCTTTTAGATTCTACACAAAGTGACATCATATGATACTTGCATTTCTCTGTCAGACTTCTCTCATTTTGCATAATGTGTTGTTGCAAATGCCAGGATAGCCTCCCTTTTCATGGCCAAATAATATTCCATTGTATACATAATCTACCTTTTTTTTTTTTTAAAGTAGTCTCCAAGAGCTTGAACTCATGACCCTGAGCTCAAGACCTGACCTGAGATCAAGAGTCAGATGCTTAACTGACTGAGCCCCCAGGTGCCCTGGGATCCACAGCTTTTTTAATCCATTCATCCAGGGATGGACATTTGGGTTGTTTCCATATCTTGGCTATTGTGAACAATGCTGTGATAAACATGCAAATGTCTTGTCAAAATCCAGTTTCCTCTTCTTTTAGATATAAACCCAGAGGTGGAATTGCTGGATTGCATGGTAGAATCTATTTTAACTTTTTGAAGAGCCACCATATTGTTTTCCATAGTGGTTGTACTAATTTGCATTCCTACCAACAGTGCACAAGTGCTCCCTTTTCTCCACATCCTTCTTAGCATTTGTCTTTTGTGTTCTTGATGCTAGCCATTCTAACAGGAGTGAGATAACATTTCATTGTGGTTCTGATTGTATCTCCCCAATGATTAGTGACCTTAAGCATCTTCTCATGTGCCTAGTGGCCATCTGTATATCCTCTATGGACAAATGACTATCTAGTTCTTCTATTTTTTTTTAAAGATTTTTATTATTTATTTATTTGACAGATCACAAGTAGGCAGAGAGGCAGGCAGAGAGAGAGAAGGGAGGAAGCAGGCTCCCCACTGAGCAGAGAGCCCGATGCGGGGCTCGATCCCAGGACCCTGAGATCATGACCTGAGCCGAAGGCAGAGGCTTTAACCCACTGAGCCACCCAGGTGCTCCTAGTTCTTCTATTTTTAATAGAATTTGGTTTTTTATTAAGTTGTGTGAGTTCTTTGTATATTTTGGATCTTCACCCTTTATCTGATACATAGCTTGCAAAAATTTTCTCCCATTCTGTAGGTTGTTGTCCCACTTTGTTGTTTCTTTTGCTGTGCAGAAGTTTGAAGTTTGATGTAGTCCCATCTGTTGATTTTTTGCTTTTGTTGTTTTGTTTTTGTTTTTGCTTTTAGCATCATGTACAAAAAATCATTGCCAAGACCAATATTGATGAACTTCTTCCCTGTTTTCTTCTAGGAGTTTCATGGTATCAGGTCTTACATTTAAATCTTTGATCCATTTTAAGTTAATTTTTGTGAGTGGTGTGAGATAAAGGCTGGTTTCATTGTTTTGTATGTGTTTCTCCAGTTTTCCAAAACCATTTGTTGAAGAGATGATCTTTCCACAGGGTAATGTAGGCTTCCTTGTTGAATATCAGTTGACCTTATATGCCAGCATTTAATTCTGGGTTGTCTATTCCATCCCATTGGTCTATGTGTCTATTTTTGTGCCAGTACCATACTTTTTTTTATTACTGTGTCTGTGCAGTGCTGTTTAAAATCAAGAAGTGTGATACCTCTAGCTTTGTTTTTTTCCTCAGGATTGCTTTGGCTATTCAGGGCCTTTTGTAGTTTCACACAAACTTTAGGATTATTTCTTTGGTATTTTGATGGAGATTGTATTGAATCTCTAGATGGTTTTGAGTGGTATGGCCATTTTAACAATATTTATTCTTCTGATCCACAAACATGGGATGTCTTTCATTTGTGTCTTCAGTTTCTTTGAACAAAGTCTTGTAGAATTCATCGTATAGCTCTTTAACTTCCTTAAGTTTATTCCAAAGTATTTTATTGTTTTTGATGCTATTTTGATCGGGATACTTTTATTTCTTTTTTCCAGTGATTTGTCTTAGTGTAAAGGAATGTCACTGATTCTTTTCTTTCTTTCTTTTTTTTTTTTTTTAAGGTGCCACTGATTCTTGCAAGCTGATTTTGCAGCCCGTCTCTTGACTGAAATCATTAATTCCAACAGTTTGGTGGCCTCTTTGGGATTTTCTCTAAAAACATCATATCATCCTCAAATAGCAAAAATTTTACATCTTCCTTCCTAATTTGGATACTTTTAATTTCTTTCTCTTACCCTAACTGTTGTAACTAAGACTTCTAATACTATATTAAATAGGCGACCTTGCCTTGTTCCTGATCTCAGAGGAAATCTTTTCAAATTTTCTCCATTGAATATAATGTTAGCTGTGGGGTTATTGTTTATGGCCTTATTGTGTTGAGGTATGTTCCTTCTATATCCAATTTATTAAGATTTTTTTTTATCCTGAAATGATATTGTATTTTGTCAAAAGCTTTTCCAGTTATCTGTTGAGATATCATGTGGCTTTTATCTTCATGTTGTTGATGTGATGAATTACGTTTATTGATTTGCATGTGTTGAACTACCCTTACATCCCAAGCGTAAATATCACTTGATCGTAGTGTCTAATGCTTTTAATGTATTCTTGAATTCAATTTGTTAATATTTTGTTGTGAATTTTTGCATCTATATTCATCAGGGTTGTTGATCTAGAGTTTCTTTTCTTGTGGTATCCTTATCTGTTTTTGCTATCAAGATAATGCTGGCTTCCTAGGATGAGTTTGAAGGTGTTCCCTTTTCTCAATGTTTTGGAAGACTTTGAGGAGGATTAGTGCTAATTCCTCCTTAAATGTTCAGTGGAATTAACCAGTGAAGTCATCTGGCCCTAGAGTTTTCCATGTTGGGAGTTTTCTCATCATTGACAATTTCTTAATTCATTACTGATCTGTTCAGGTTTTCTGTTTTTCTGATTCATTCTAGGTATGTTGTGTGTTACTATAAATTTATCCATTTGTACCAGGTTATGTAATTTGTTAGCATATATTTGTCTGTAGTAGTCTCTTATAAGTCTCTGTATTTCTGTAGTATCCATAGTAATGTGTCCTCTTTTACTTCAAGTTCTATTTGAGTCTTCTCTCTCTCTTTCTCTCTCTTTTTTTTAGTCTAGCTAAGGAATTAGTCTAGCTGTCAATATTGTTTATTTTTTTAAAGTAATGGTTTTTAGTTCTGCTGATTCTTTTGCTGTTTTTCTGGTCTTTGTTTCATTTATTTTTGCTTTTTTATTTCCTTTCTTCTGTTATCTTTGGGCTTGACTAGTTAGTTCCTCTTTTTTCCTAATTTCTTAATATGTGTTTATTCCTATAATCTTTCCTCTTAGAACTGTTTTTCCTGCATCCCACAAAATTTGATATGAAGCATTTTCATTTTAATATGTCTCAACATAATTTGTCTTCCTTTTGATTTCTTCTTGACTCATTGGTTATTTAGAAATGTGCTATTTATTTTCCACATATTTGAAGATCTACTCACTTTCTTCTGGTTGACTTCCAATTTCATGCCATTGTGGTCAGAGAAGATAGTTGATGTGATCTCAATCTTCAATTTTCTAAGATTAGTTTTGTGGTCTATCATATGTTCTATCCTGGAGAATGTTCATGTGCACTTAAGAATGTGTATTCTGTTGTTGTTCTTTCTACTGTTTTTCTGGTCTTTGGAGACCAGAAAATGTCTCCTATATGTCTCTACATGTCTCCTAGGTCCATTTGTTCTACATTGTGGTTCAACTCCAATGTGTCCTTGTTGATTTTCTGTCTGCACAATCTCTCCATTGTTGATAGTGGGATATTGAAGTCCCTTACTGTTATTGTACTATTGTATAGTTCTCCCTTGAGATTTTTTAGCATTTGCATAATATATTTTGGTGCTCAGATGTTGAAAGTGTATATATTTATAATTGCTATTATCTTCTTGATGAACAGAGGTTCCCTGACTTATGATGGTTTGACTTATGTTTTTTTGACTTTTTGATGGTGCAAAAATGATATTCATGGATAGAAACTGTGCTTCAAATTTTGAGTTTTTAATCTTTTCCCAGTCTAGTGCTATGCAGTACGATACTGTCTCCTGAGAGCAGGTAGCAGTAGTGAGGTGCAGTTCCCAGTGGCAATGCAATCATGAAGGCCAACAACTGATATACTTACAGCCATTCTGTACCCATACAGTCATTTTGTTTTTCCACTTTCAGTACAGTAGTCAAGAAATTACCTGAGATATTCAACCTTTTATTATAAAATAGGCTTTGTGTTAGATGATTTTGCCCAACTATGGGCTAATGTAAGTGTTGTTAGCACATTTAAGGTAGGCTAGGCTAAGCTATCATGTTTGGTAGGTTAGGTGTATTAAATGCATTTTCAACTTATATTTTTAACTCGTGATGGGTTTATCAGGATGCAACCCTCTCATAAGTGCAGGAAGATTTGTATTGACTCTTTTATCATAATTATATAATGTCCCACTGTGTCCCTTGCTACCAATTTTGGCTTGAAGTCTCTTTTGTCTAATATAAATATGTCTACACCCACTTTCTTTTGGTTACCATTTCTTGGGGTAGCATCCTCTGCTCCTTCACTTTTGAGTCTATGTTTGTCTTTGGAGCTGAGAAGAGTCTCCTGAAGGCAGCATACAGTTGGGTCTTTGTTTTAATCCATCCAGATGCTCTGTTCTTTTTGATTGATGAGTTCAATCCATTTACATCTAAGGTGATTATTGATAGATGAGGACTTACTATTGTCATTTTATCTTGTTTTCAGTTTTGAATCTCCATTATTTCTTTTTCTTTCGTTTATTTACTTTTTAGGTTGGTGATTTTCTATGATAATTTGCTCAATGTCCCACCCTGTCAACCTTTTTAAGTGTTTTGTCTTTGCTTTAGATTTTGTTTTGTAGTTCCCATGAGGTTTATGCAAAACATCTCATAGATAAAATAGTCCTTTTTCTGTTGACAGCAACTTATCTTCATTTGACTCTACAGGTTCTGGCATTTTCCTCCTTCCCTTTTATGCTTTTGTTGTCACAAATTAGCTCCTTTTATGCTGTGAGTTTGTTGCCAAATTGTGGTAGCTATGTTTATTTTTAATGCCTTTCTCTTTTAAACTTTATGCTACAATCATTTAATACCCTAGTCTAAAAGAGGGTTATAATTTTTACTTTATCCATCACTTTAGTAAAAATTTGGGGTATTTTTGTCTTTTCATTTTAGGTAGAAGAGCCGCTTTCAACATTTTTAAATTTTTTTTTATGGTAGGTTAATAAAATTAAATAAATAATTTAATATGATAAAATAACTAATATGATAAAATAATAAAATAATTTAATGTATAAAATGATTCTTTTATGGTAGGTTAATTTAAAAAAATAGTTTTTTTTTTTTAAATGGTACTTTTTAAATGGTAGGTTCAGTGGTGGTGAACTCCCTCAGCTATGTGTTTGCTTTTTTCCTTCATTTGGGAGGGTCAATTTAATGGATAAAGTATTCTTGGCTAGAAATTTTTATTTTTCAATACTTTGAATATGACATTTCACTCTCTCCTGGCCTGTAGAATTTCTGTTGAAGAAATGTGCTGATAATCTAATAGGGGTTCCTTTGTAGGTTACATTCTTCTCCCCCACCCTGGCTGCCTTAACAGTCTTTCTTGATCATCAATTTTTGACAGCTTCATGATAATATGTCTTGAAGAGGGTCTTCCAGCATTCAGATCGTTAAGGTGACGTATTAGCTTTGTGGACCTATTAGCTTTGGCTAGTTCTTTCCTCAGGTTTGGGAAATTTTCAGCTACTGTTTCTTTAAATAACCCTCCTGTATCCCTCTCCTTCTCTTCTTCTGGTATACCCATTATTCTTATGTTTGTCCCCTTAGGAGAGTCTGATAGCTTTTTCTTTGCTTCTTAAAAATCTTAGTTCTCTCTCTTCTTCCACCTGAATCATTTCTAGATTCTGATTTTTCCAGCTCACCTATTTTCTCTTGTATCTGATCTGTACTATTTCCAGTACTTTCTAATGCATTCTTCATCTCATCTACTGAGCTCTACAGCTCCAGAATTTCAGTCTTCTTGGAAAAGTACTCCTTCTCTTTATTTTGTTCCTAAGTTCACTAAATTGCCTTTCTGAGTCTTCTTGTAGCTTGCTGAATGGTTTCCTAACAGCTACTTTGAGTTCTCTATCAGATCCTAATCTTCTGTGACTTGGAGATTGGTTGCTGGAGAACTGTTATTTTCTTTTGGTGATACCTTCTTACTGTGATTTTTTTCATGGTGTTTGATGAGATGTGCCTCTGCTGGCACATTCGAAGTAGTGAATACCTTTCTCATTTTGGTAAAGTTTTGTTTACTTTGATTTTAACAGTTCAAGAGGTTGGGAATTAAACGCCTTTCTTTTGGTTTCCAGAAGGTGGCGATATAGCACAGATTTCCCGCCCCGCCTCCTCCTCTCTTCCCTAAGGGCTTTACGGCTGTATTTGGGAGCACACACTTTCCACCCTCCACCTGCTCTTCTGGAGGGATCACTGAAGCTGTCACAGTTATTTGGGCAGGAGGGGGTCATCATCAGCGCTGAGGTTGTCAGGGTCGCTGGGACTGCTGCTGGGTGTGCTGGGGTCACGGGTGCTGCTGCTGTCCTGGGTTGCTGGGGTTATCTTGGTCTCTGGGGCCACTGCCACTGCCAGGGTCACTGGGGTTACAGGCACCACTGCTGTTGCTCTCTGCGTTCTGCTGCAATGCTCTTGACTTTGTGTCCTCCACAAGGTCCAATCCACCCACCTTCAGGTATACAGATGTTAGATTCTCTCTGGAGTCCTGGTGTGCTGTGCAGAGGGGCCCTTATTGGGCTATAGATGCCCCACTTATAAATCAAAGGGCAGAAACAAAAGGATTGACTCACCCTGCCATGATGCTGACATCACTCCCCCCCTTGCAAATGCCATAAAAGTTCATGCAGATTTTGTATTTTGTTCATAATATAAAAATAATGTCTCAAATTGTTTACCGTCAGCTAAAGTAAAGTTCTAGCCAGAGACTGGTGCTGTAGCTCTTTGTGCCCCCGCCCAGCACATCACCAGCCCTAGGAGGTGAAAATCCCACTTTGAGAAGAATGGGGTCAAAGCGAGTCAGTCCCTCTTGCTCACACCAATGTGTAGTGATCTGGGCAAATGACCAGACCAGGCTCCCCCACACTGGTATTACCTGCTTGCAGATACCAGGGAGGCAAGCCTCTTCCTAAACACTCGGTTATACTAATTTTTTATTTTCCAGTCACCTGGACATCTTAATACAACACTGATGTACTTTTAAAAAAAGTTATTGCATTTTTATTGCAAAAATCATGTTTATTACAGAGCAATTGAAATCTAGACCCTGAAGAGGAAAATAAAAATCCTTTATAATCTTCCACGAATAGAAAATCCCTGGTGATATTTTGTGGATCCCTGCCAGTTTAATATACAAATGTGAAGTATAAGGATAGATTAAAGAATGAAATTAGGATCATAAAATATATCCATTTTTGTGGCCCTGCTTCAAATGTATTTTTACTATAATAGCAAAACATTTCCTGATATAATTAAATATTCCTCTATGTTGTAATTTTTGCTAGTTGTATTAAATAGCCATTCCATAATTTATTTACTCTTTCTCTTAGACATACATGGAAGGCTGCTTCTAAGTTTTAAAGTTCTGAATGAACATCATTTTATATATGTCTTTGCATTTCTGTTTATTTCCTTAAGCACATTTCCATTTTTTAAAAAATATTTTGTTTATTTATTTAAGAAAGAGAGAGAGTACAATGAGAGTGGGAGGAGGGGCAGAAGGGGAGAGAGAGGGAAGAATCTCCAGCAGACTGCACTGAACACAGAGTCTGATGGTGGGGCTTGATCTCAGAACCTCAAGATCATGATCTGATCCCAAACCAAGAGTCCAGTGCTCAACCGATTGAGCCACCCAAGTGTCCTAGGCAGACTTTCTAAAAGAATTTAGGGTAAAAGGAATGAGTGTTCAAAGATTTTTGATCCATACTGCCATGCTACTACTCTTTATAAAGCTTGTTAGCAATTTATTTTTTTTTTTTTTACCAGCAATGTATAAGAATTCCACAATCAGTCCCTGTGGGTCAAGATTTAGAATCATACAGTTTCAAAACTAATTTTGCCAATTTTGTGGGCAAAATGGTACCTTGTTGTTTGAGTTATGTATTTTTCCACGGCCAGTTGAGTTTCTTTTTGCATCCTTATTGCTCATTTGTATTGTTTCTTTATAATAGCTTAACAAAGCACCAAGCCTCAAAGATAATATCCTTTGCCTTTTTTCCTTTCATCTTCTTTTTACTGATTTGTTAGAGCTCTTTCTATATTAAAGACTTTAGCCAAATTTTTGTCATTTATATTACATATGTATTTATTTAATATTTATTTATTTAATCTTCTATTAAGTTAACTATATATTGTGTTTTGACTTGCAGAAAATTTCCCACTATATTGCATAAGCTAATTATTTTTTGCAAATACATATTTTAACTATGAAACAATGTACTGACTTACAGTTATTGCCTTTCTGTGCTCACAGTTTGTTGAACAATTTTACTCAAGCATCTTTGACATTGTGTTTGTCCTCACTAGATCCCTGGTTACCTTTTGAGTCACCTAGCAGCTCTTCTGGACTCATTGTAGTAGTCATTGGTGCTATATGACTTCTATTTCTAGCTGTCCACTGTCTGGGTCCCTGATCCCCTTGTGGTTGGGTGGGGTCTTGTAAGCCAATTTAATCAATGAGTTTTGAGAGGGAGTGGCTGATACATAGTGTCATTTCTAGGCTGAACTGTTTACTAGTCAGTTCCAGTGGCTGTAGAACACCCTCTTTCCCTCTGCACAGTGCCTAGCAATGTTCCAGATGTCCCCTCTGTTCCCTGAGAAACTGATAAGCAGAGCCCCCTAGTGGCCATGGCGATGTGTAGCTGAATGAGAAATCAACCCCTGTGGTTTGAAGCCTCTGAGCTTTTGGAGCTCTTTGTTACCACAGCTTAATGTAGCCTCTCCTGACTGATACAGTTCATCACGTTCAATTCCATTTGCCTTCTAGCAGATATAGCATTGAAAGAAATCTCTGTGTAATGCAGTCCCTGGAATTTTTATCCCAAGCCACAAATAGCCATCTGTATAGTATTAGAGCAGTTGCTGTTTTCATTTTTCCTGAAATGTGTATTCTTCCTCTTGACAACTTATCCACCTACTGAAATGCTTTTTATTTTGGGGGATGAATAAAATCTTTTCATCTGGAAAATGCTAAGCACAATGAAAGTAGAGTGAATACTATAATGAATCCCCATGGATCCATTGCTGAGTTTTAACAATGACCAGACTTGCAGAAATTTTGAAAGGTTATATGTAGTAATATTTATTACATATTTTGGTAAATATTGTCCCTTTGCTTTTATGCTTAGAGAGTCCCTCTCTGTCACAATATAAGTGATTAATTATATTCCCATACAGTATATTTCCCATAAAATACAATGGGAATTATATTCCCATTGGGTTGGGTTCATGATTTATCACTTCTACTCTTTTCTGTACTCAGTGCTGAAAGTGGTGGTGAATGCTCAAAGGTCCTTAAATGGGGACGAAGGGTGAATGGTCCTCCTGTAAGGAGCTAGGCTTACTTTCAGAAAGCTACTGGATACACCTATAGGAGAAAGGGGTTAGGTCCAGTTTATGTTCCTCAAAACCAGACACTGAGACAAGGACCAGGGAGTAATAGTTAGTTTGGGGAGGGATGATCTCAGGAAGCATATTTTAGGGGCAGGGGAATGTGAAATGGGAAAGGGAGAAAAGCCATCCAGGTGTGAGCTGATGAGCAGGTTCTCCCTGTGGGAGCTGGGGTCAGTCCCCCTGGAGAGCTCCTGTGAACGGCCACCAGGACAGTGGAGCTGGGCAATTGCCCCTGGATCACAGAGTCTGCTTTGTGTCCCCATCAGGTTCCACAGGAGTTCAAGACTGCCCTGGGGGTGTCACAAGTTCCAGAAAAGCCAAACAGAGGGTGGTACATTGCCCTTGGTTCTGATTAAATCCTTTACTCAAGGCCATGTTTAATGGTGCCTACTATTGTTGCCTCTAATTACTACCTGTTTTGCCACATCTAGGCTTTGTAGGGAAGACTCTTATGCAATCCTGTCTCATTTCTAGAAGGATCCAAACACACCATGATTAGCCTTTCTGATGTCACTGGAGTTGGTGAAGGGTTAACATTCATGTCAATCCCTCAAGCTGGTTGGGGTTTTCTCCGGGTTCAGGTAAGTCACTACCATGAATAAAGCCACAGGGGAGTGACTGAGTGTTGGCGATTTGCCCAGGAAGTGGGACTTTCAGTACTAAAAATGGGAAACCATCATGGTTGGCCATCCCTTCTCAGGCTGGCCAGTACTTGAAAGGAATCACCCAAAAGCCACCAACCAGCCTTCCATTTCTCTTTATCACAAATGAATGGAGGGACTGTAACTGCAACCATCATTTCAGAGACTGGGTTGCAGACTCCACACTTTGGCAGCTCCTGCCCAACTGTGAACCTTTGCTTTGTTTCAGAGCATAAATCAGGGTTCATGGATTGTTCCTGAGAGTTCCTTGGCAGGAGGCATCCATTGCCTGCCAGAGGCCCCTGCACTCACTTCCACCATGTCAGACCCACTGCTCTGATTAAATTACAGGGGGCTACACTAGGGCTTTGGGCCGCCAATGCCCAGTTCATCACTGTCTCCCTGGGCAGCCCTCCACCTCCCTGGCCTGCATGGGGCCCTTCAAGCCACCATTTTGCAAATGATCCCTCTTTTGTACTTTCCAGCCCAAAGAGCTAGGATCTGTGCTTCTGCCCTGTGCAATCCCCCAGGGACTACCTGATTAACAATCAAAGCTCTGTCTCACTGGTGCTTCAGAGGACTTTCTGTAGCCTTGTCTTTAAATATTCCTGAGATGCTCCCTCCAGTAGCAACCCTGAACCGTGATTAATCAGAGGCTGGGATATAGCCATCAGAGCCAACCACAGACGTACCACAGGTTGCCCTGGGTAGCTGCACTTCCTCGAGGTGTGGAAAGAAGGTCATGAATCAACTGTCACTTTCAAGGCCCTCTGGTGTCTAAATGTCTCTTCTGGTTGTCAGGGCAATGTGAGACCCTGTGGTCCCCCAACACGTGGGCTCTGTTACTCTACCAGTCTCTGCAAGGCCTGCATCTTTCTGACCAGCAAACACATCACCCTACTGGTCCTTTATTACCCAGACAGAGAGGACTCTAAGCCCAGGATTAGGTTTTGTCAAACTGCACTCTGGAGATTGTAGCAGGTGGCAGTGGGCATAAGCCCACATTCCTTAGCCCTTCTGTGCACTGGGGATTTCCAAATGCCAGCACAGGCCTCTCTTTGTAGAAGGGTTTTTTTCCCCAAGAGCCTGTTCTGCACACCTGCCCCTGGACCAAGAGTGCTGTGCCATTTAGGTTGACCATGACTTTTACCCCAGTTCCCTTACCACTGGCACGGATGACTCCAGTGCCTGTTCTGCATGGTTTTCCAGTTTCCCAGTGGGATTAAGCTCTAGTTGTTCCCAGTGGTAGCTGGTTCGATGACACACTCTTCATTGGCCTCTTTCTTCCCTGTCAATACCTCCCCCTTCATTATTGGTCCTCCCTTTAGTTCCCAAAGCAACTACATGAACTCAATTCTTGTCTTGGGTCTGCTTTTATGGGATCCCAAACTAAGAAAGAAGTCAGTTATTGGATATCTCATAATTCAGGGGTCTATGACTATCACCTACTTCCCATATAAAATGTGAATAATGCTTTTATTGTATGGTCATCATGTAGACTATAAAAAGGAAAAAAACAAATAAAGGGAAAAATTTTCCTTTCTTTTTCTCTTCTTTGCTCCTTGCTGCCTCACTTAAGCATTCACTGAAGAAATATAGGAAATGCAAACTCAGATCTGTAAGGAGCCAGGTAGGTGATGTTTATGTGTGAAATAGAGGTCAGATAATTTGGGGTGGTGGGATCTATGGCAAACAGTGCATCTCCCAAAAGGTCCTTCAGCCTCCTTTTCCTCTTCCTCTTTCTTTATCATTGCTATGTCCGTCAAACAAAACGTATCCACAAGATGCTAAAATTCAAAGACAAGCACAAGACCTACCTTTGTGAGCTAGGTAATTATTTGCCTCCTTTGTTTCAGTGGAGACTACCTTTCTGAGGCAGACTTCTCTTTAGAGTAGACCAGATAACTGAGAGGAGCTCTTTGCTCATGTATAATACACCAACACTTACAAGATTCTACAATTCTGCCCCCAAAAATGTCACCTTGAAACAAGGAAAGAACCATTCCCACAGCTTGGGGGAAAGTCGAGTGAGAAATCATGTATTTTTCATCATACTCACTTCACTTTCTAAAATATTTACACGCTGTCATCTGAAGATAAGTCATAACAATTTTTCTTTTTAAGTTTTGGTGCAGTTGGCATGCTTTCCAGAACAATCACACTTGAAAGGGCCTTTCTAGTTGCAGCAGGGGAGGCTACAGATGGAGGAGAGAGACATATCCAGACTTGAGATGTGGGGAGCAGTTCAGAAGTCCATGGAAAATGACAGCAGCCACTCGGGGATTTGCTGCATTGAATGCCATGTGCATCGTAAATTCAGACCGAGGACAGATGTCACTTACATATCTCTCTTTTTGGCCTTGGGTGTCAAAAAATGTTTCTCAGTGGAAATCCCTGTCTGCTGGGGAAGGATGACATCTGCCAAGTGTTCCCCAGGGTACTGTCACCTGGTCCTGGGTCCTTGGATATGCAACCTTTTCTCTCCAGCCACACAGTGAACAACACAGTAACCAAACAAGCAGTTTGTGTATCAAAATTTCATCCTAAAACCTCCAAATTGTTGAGGCACTGAAATGGGGCGGCACCACCTCCTCCTACCCCTGCCCCCATCCTGTTGGTAAGCCCCCTCTGTAAATGGTACTGTGCCTTTCAAATGTCAGGGGACCTTGTGGCTCTCAGATGGGCTGAATGCTGATGATGGCACACAGGAATTGTTGTAAGCTTCTCCTTTGAGGAACGATGTTAGAAAGCGAAGGAAGACTGCCTCTCAAGGTGTCAGATGCGAATAAGTTGTAAGTGGATCAATGCTCGGCTGTCTTAACTATCTGAAAGGGAGCCAGGTGACATCAAGGATAACTGAAAAAGTGACCATGCTGTTTCTGCACTGCTGGAATCTGGCCAAATCTCCATTCTAAGACTGGAAGGTGTATGGTTTTCTAGATGTGCTGTAACAAAGTGTGGGTGGTGTGGACCACAGAAATAGATTATTTAGCTGTTCTGGAAAGTCAAAGTCAAGGTGTCAGCAGGGTTGGTTCCTTCTGAAGGCTGGAAGGGAGAATCTGTTCCATGACTCTCTCCTAGCTGCTGGGGGCTTCCTTGCCTTGTAGAGGCATCACCCCGATCTCTGCCTTTGTGTTCTCTGGGCGTTCTTCCTGTGTGTCTGTGTCCAAAATTACCTTTTTAATACAGACACTAGTCATATCAGATTAGGGGACCACCCTGCTCCAGGATGACTTCATCTTAATTAATTACAAGTGTAATGGCCCTATTTCCAAATCATGTCACATTCTGAGATGGGGGTTAGGATTTCAACATGTGAATTTTGGTGGGGGGGAGAAGAATTCTACCCATAAGACAGGAGAAGCTCATGGTGTTATATTTCTATTGAGACTTCTGAAAGAATTCAACCGTTCAGAGGAAACTTCCCCTCCAGAGCTCTACAAAGCCTGTGCAATGGTGACAACTGCCACTTGATGTTACCAGAACAGAAAAGAAAGAGTCTCTGTTAGCAGCCTTCTGACTGACCTCTGACCCTTCAAGTTCTAAACCTGTCTAAAGGACCTACATTTGTTAGTTTTGGAACCTACCAGAGAGAGAAGTGTCTCCCCTAATTTGGGGCCAAGATTCCCCCTCAAGCATGGGAGTGGTGGGGGAGATGGAGGCTGGAGTAGAGCCCGACAGGTTATGACAAACAAGGCTGCTGAGGGGGTCCTGTCTATGCAGACGTAGCATATGAACATAAGCCCCAAGGAAGAGGAATAGTGGATTCAGAGAGGGACACACAAAGAGAGACAGGCACGAGAGAACAGCCAAGCCCTGTGCCCATAGGAGCTCCCATGGGAATCTCCACATGCTCTGTGGCCAGAATCCTGCAGCCATGTTGGATCCAGAACCTATGTCTGGTCCCAGCCTGGATGAGGTCCTGCTCGAATCCATCCCATCGATCTTGTCCCTCATTGTGTATCCCTATAAGAAACCCCTTAAGCTGAGCCACCTGAGCCCTTGCTCCTGCAGCTCAGAGAAACACCAGAGCATCCAGCTTGGTCACGAATCCCTTCCCCTTACCACCCAGATGAAGATGCACAGTGCCATTACTTCCAGAAAACAAGTCACCTCTACTGCCCTTTCCTAGTCATTGGGGGATTTTCAAAACCACATTATCTTGTGGTCTTAGTATCTTGGGGTTATGAGATACATATTCTAGAAATCATTTAGAGAAGCACCTCTCAAACGTAAGTGCAACCTTGTTAAAATGCAGACTCTGATACAACAGGTGGGCAGATGGGGCTGAGCTCTTTATCCCTTGCAAACTTGCAGGTGGTCCAGTGGCTGCACAGTGAGGACCACTGATATGGACTATTTTACTGAAGAAGAAAGTGAGGTTTGGAGAACCTAAGCGACTAGTGTGAATTCCTGTGGCCAAACACAGGATGGGATTGAGGTGAGAAATGGGATCTCTCAGCTGTCAAGCTCAGCTCTCTAATCTCATGCCAACTCTTAAAAAAAAGTCCCTGCAACAGAGGCAGACCTCCTTTCATGCAACGCTAGCTGTCTAGTGAAGATGGAGATGGAGATGACAGGCCACAAGAGAGGTTGTGGATGATTCCATCATCCCAGGCCCCATGTGCTTCCTGACATGAGGAGACTGTGACAGCCCTGATTGGAAGAGAAATTGTGTTTGCAAAGATACAAAGGCATGGATCAGCCTAGAAAACTATTTGCAAAGATAGCTAGCACGCTGGTTCGGGCCTGTGGGCCAAGGTTGGTGGACCCTTGCTCTAAAGGGTGGCACTTTGTTTGATTCACTGTTTATTATTGTTTAGGGTGCAGACTCTGTCGATTTTTGTCCAGTGAGATGGTTTAGTCCATTAAAACTAGGAATTGTGGAAGTAAGAAACAATTTGAGGATCCCAAAGTTAGACTTAAAGCTAAATTTAATGGAATCAAATCGAACTCATTTAATCAATTCTTTTACAAATTGTATACTTCCCAGTATTAATAGATTTGGATTCAATAGGAATACAAAAAAGGACATGGGAACAAGAGCTAAGGAATGATTTTAGAGGCCATGGCTGGTAGAGAGAGGGGGAGAAAATGGGATAGCAGAAAACTTAGCCTACGAAAACCTACATTGTTAGGCACAAATTTGATTCTGAGCTTCCTGGAAGTCAAGGGAAAGAGTGAACCTCAATGAGATAATGTCTCAGAGAGGGTTCACTGGAAGCAGAGTCTGAAGTAGGTACTTGGCCTTACCAGGTGTACTGAGAACAAATACTCAGGGGGAAATCTGTCAAGGAGGGAGTGAAACAAGATAGGCAATGAAGGAACCCCAAACGACATGTTCTCAAGTTAAGTTAAGCTTTGGCCTGATTCACTGGAGGTTCTGAGGTAATAAATGACGCTTCAGAGTAATGCCTGCTGGGAGCAAGCAGGCTGGTTTCTTCTACCCTGAATTAGTCATTGGTTATGGGCTGCTTCCTGGGGGTGTGTGTGGGCATAACCATCTGGATGAAAGTCTCTCATAGGCCACGGTAATTCAATTCTCCAGGGAAAGGGAAGTCATGAGTTATCAGCTGGGGGTGCCCCCCAAGGCTGCCCCCCAAGGCTGATAAAGGAGATGTAGGTGGGCACCACTGGCGTTCACTACAGTTACAGATTTCTATGTGACTTTTAATCTTTCAACCAACAAATGTCACTCACATATTAACTCCATAACTATTGATTGAACAGCTGATCCATCATGTTTTCAAGTGTGAGGCCAATTTCTGAGGATTTTTTTTTCCCCAATTAAGAGCTCTTGGAAATATTTCTTCTTTATTATGTTCTCCAAGGATAGTTGGTGTGGAAAACGTATTCTCTGACCTCAGGAAACATATTGAAAAAGTGGGCTTTACTATTATCAAAAGATAAGTGTTGGCGAGGACGTGGAGAAAAGTCAATCCCTGTGCACTGTTGGTGGGAATGTCAATTGGTGCAACCACTGAGGAAAAGAGTGTGCAGGAAAAGAGTTAAAAACAGAACTACCATATGACTCAGCAGTCCTACTTCTGGGATAATCTGAAGGGAATGAAATTACTGTCTTTACGTATCTGCATCCCAATTTCACTGCAGCATTTTTCACACTATCCAAGACATGGAAACAACCGAATTGTCCATCAATGCATGAATGCGTAAAGAAAATACGAGATACACACACACACTCAGCCATAAAAAGAAGGAAATCCTACCATTTGTGACAACATGGACAGACCTAGAGGGCATTATGCTAAGTAAAATTAACCAGGCAGAGAAAAACAAATAACTTCATGGTATCACTTATCTGTAGACTCTTAAAAAAAGTCAAACTCATAGAAACAGGGAGTTACCAGGGCCTGGGGCCTGAGGGGTGAAGAGGACTGGGGTGACCATACCTAGGTCAAATGGTATAAGCTTCCAGTTATAAGATGAGTAAGTTGTGGGATTTAACAGTGACAACAGTTAAAAATAAAACAAAACACAGTGTTGACATTTTGTAACACTTTAAAACAACAAAATAGCCTTCAGTTGTCCACTCAAATTTTCTTCAATATTTTTACCTTTCCAAGCTACTGTTGAGTTTGGGGTGTTTCGTACACACACCTCTTAGTGATATAAATGTACAAATAATAAGTTCATGTATATTTCACATAGACCTTAAATAACTTAAACAGAACAAATGCATTTTGTAGTTCATTTATAATGGTGCTAATTTATATATCCAAACATGATTATAACCATTCCATCCATTTGAGATCGGTCAAAATCCAAGAAGAAAACTTTCTAAAAATTCCTAAAATGCCCTTCCAAAAGTCCATCCACTAAATGTGACATACTTGTCTTTCCTTCACTTAGGACCTGACAACTCTTACTCCACATACCATGTGGTAATCTTGGGAAATGTGATTCCTATGTCCATGGCTGATTAGATAAGCAAACTCAAAGCATGGAAAGGGCATCACTATTACCTGAGGGCAAGTCCAACCTTGAAGACAAGACTAAGACAAAATGACTAAGTACTCTTGAGTGGTTGGTGTTGTGGCGCCAATGGTGAGGAACTCGGCCCATCCTAAGAGCTCTTGAAGACAAAGCTGTGTGGCAATTCAAGTCTGGAACTTTCCACTGGAAGCCCAGGACTCTTGGAGCTGAGACCAGCCATCCCCTCTGTGCCCTGTATGAGTTCTTGACCCACAAGACTAGCAAAACACTGGGCTTTATGCCACAAAGTTTTGGGGAGATTGACGAAACGTCCATAATGACCTGGATAAACACCAACCCTTCCTGGGGAAATTCCCAGTGCCAAACACTGGTGTATTTATCTCATTGACACCTTACAATGATCCCAGGAGAAATGAATGATCATCACCATTTTACAGGCAAAATGCAGTAGTGCAGGGAGGTCAAGTCATTTGCAGATACACCCAGACACTGCGTGTCCTAAACGGGACCTGAACCCAGAAGACTCTGATCTCGGGGCCTGGCTCATGTCTTCTTGGAGATGACCCTGCCCTGAGATGGGAGGAAGGGAACTTCTTTCCTCTCACATGGGCGGCTGACTGGAGACACTCCTTTTGGAGGCTCTGTCTTGGTTTCTTCTCCTTGGCTCTCTGTTCCAGGGAAGGGCAGCTTCAAAAACTGGGGGCTCATGGGTGCTAGAGCCGTCCCTTCCACACCCAGATGCCACTGCCTGGGGGCTGCTCCCAGCTGACCTGTGGCACAGTGGAGTGCCCCCAGGATGACTCTCCTTCCTCCCCGTTCCTTTATGCAAATTGGGCCAGCATTGCTGTCTGAAGGCACCTCCTGCAACCTCTTGCCCCCTCCTCTTTGCCCTTTATAGGAGCTCCCTCCAATAAATTCTCACCACTAACCCTGTTTGGGGGTCCATTTCTCCAAGGTCCTGAGTGACAGCCCCACCTCTGCCTCCTTCCCTGCCCCTTGCTTCATTCTCTCACCTCCTCTGGATGCCTCCCACCCTCAACGTCCCCCACCCTACCCCTCAGGATAGGGGCCAGGTGGCCACAGCAAAGTCCTTACCTTGTTGACGCCGTCGGCCATGGCCTGAAGTGTGAGCTCGCGGGGGCCGTCCACCGTCTTCCCGTTGTCAGTCGGGCCCCAGCTGGCACTGTAGATGTCGATCAGCTGAGGCATGTGGCTGATGGACGAGGCCTCGATGATGTCCGTCATGAAGGGCTGGTCCAGCATCCGGATACCTGTGGCCCCATGTGGGCAGGGAAACACCGCATTTGGTTGCCCAGTGGGGCAGGAGGGTGATGATGAGGGCTTGGGTCCTGGGTATGGTTGGAGGGTCTGCCACCCGGGTGTCCTGGGGGATGTTATGACATCTTGAGTCCAGCCTCAGGCTGGATGGGCTACACCTTCAGAGGATGAAGAAGGGTTCACAGATCATCTCACTCGATCCTTTTGGGACCCCGCCATGCCTTTGGTTATGTAACTATTTGAAGAAATTGTTCCCTGCCCCCCAAACTTGACTAAAATTTCTGATGGAGAGAGACCACCTTTGTTAAAGAGGTTCCTTGATAACTGTGTTTCCCAGTTTTGAAACTGAAAGCTCAGTTTTCAGCAATTGGGTATGGACAGGTGGGTGGGCAGTTTCGGAGGAGAAATATACCCACTGTCTGGACAGTGTGGGGGGGTGCAATTGATATTAAATATTTCAGAGTAAATCCTAGAGATTAGGGCGTAGAGAGAGGGGCAGGAACAGCGCAGAGATCGGGGGAGTCAGGAAAAGAGAACTCCAAGTTGCGCAGTAGCTGAGAAGGGGTTTTGCAGAGGATAGAAGTGTAGAATAAACCATTCTGAAATATATTAGTAATGGGGTGCATGACACAGTCCCCCCTTCTTTTTCCCCTATGTCATCTATGTAAAGTTTGTGCTCTTCCAACAAGTAGCTGAGACGTTATAAAGGAGCAGAGTCCTGTGGTCCACGATTGTGTGTGGGTAAACCTGAGCTGCACACAGGGATGCAGAAGAGGGTGCACTGGTGGGCACCCATACTTCACATCACCCTCTGACTATCCCTGACAAGCCTCTCCAGGGTTAGCACAGCGGCAGCCAATGGGATGGGCGCTTGGTCCTCTATCACTACCCTCCAGATATTGCTGTTGGGGGGCCGTAGTGTTCTCTGCACTGTACACTGGTTCTCTTTTGTGGTAAGGACCCTAGAATGTTAGAGCAGCTGCCCTATGTCTTTCTTCTCATGGGAGTTATGAAGCGAAGGGACTGGGCTCTACACAGTCAAAACCTGGATCTTGACACCTCTTAACTATATTTACCATGGCCAAAGGACACTAGGACACAAGCATCACTCTCCTCATGGCATGCAAGCCCATGGAAATAAGGACAAGCCAGGTTCTTGCAGGGCCTGTGAAATTGACATAAAATTGTCTCCTCTCCAAGGGTCTCTCCTTCCTCCTCAGTGTCCCTTAGTAGACTCCATGTGCTTGCATACACTTTCTCGCAATGCTTGTCCTTCTCTGACTAACCTATGTGCTCAGTAGGCATATCCCCAGCCTGTCATTCTGGATCCAGTCCCCCTCCTCCCCTTGCATCCTCCAACCCCAGCTCCTCCAGCACCACACTTTCTGCCTTCTAGCATAATTGCTTGCTTGTGAGTTTCATTTGTGGAAGGCGATTACAACCTTAAGTAAGCACTGCTAAGAGAGGCATCCAAAATTGGATGGGGAGGATGCCAGGAAGCAAGCCTCTGCCCATCTCCTGTTTCAAGTTTGGGAACTGCATGGACTTTTGGCTTATCAATTATAACTTGTTGATTACACCTTAATCACCTCCTGGAAAACATCCTTTTACTCTGGACTGAAATGGAGATAATGTAGCATGTGTTAGACAAAGAGTGAACCTTAGACATTCCCTTTAACTCTGTCAGTACAAATGATAATTCTTTTGAAAGAAGTTACGGGACTTTGTGGGGTTTGCCTGTGTAAGCCCATACTCCCTGCTTGCAGTTTGAAGCACAGTTTGGATGTCATTTTACTCCATGTCTCCTTCACTGCAATCCCTAAGACCCAAATAAACACTTTTGGTTGCTTTACAGCTCTTCTTGGTCAACACATTTATCACTAGACAGTGAGATCTCTGAGTACTGAGCATGTGTCTTGTGTCCTAGGTTATCAGCATTATTTTAAGCTTGAGAAATATTTGGTGAGTAGGTGTATGTTATCATTACTTTAGCTGATGTTTTTTTCTTATAACAGAAATGACAAGTCCAGAAGAATAAATAATAACATGCCAAGATTTTCCATTTATGGGTTTTCTCTATCCATAAATCAGGTCGCCATTCTTGCCAACACATGTCCAATAATCAGTTTACAGCCTTTCCCATGGGAAGAAGCTCATACAGAAGGAGCATAGTTTTTGGTTTGAACTTTCTGGAAGCTAAGGTTTGTGTTTTTAAAACAGATTTTATTTATTTATTTGACAAAGTGAGAGAGGAGAGAGAGTGAGAGCAGGGAGAGGGGCAAGCAGAGGGAGAGGGAGAAGCAGGCTCCCCAAGGAGCAGAGAGTCTGACTCGGGGTTCCATCCCAGGACACCGGGGTCATAATCTGAGCTGAAGGCAGATGCTTAACCGACTCAGCCACCCAGGCACCCCTCAAGGCTAAATTTTATGGTTCATTTTATAAGAGATAGGAAGTCTAAAACCTCCCATTTTGATTTTGGCCTCCCTGTATTTTATTTATTTTAAAAATGTATTCAGAAATAGTGATCTGCTGATCACAGAGTAAACCAAATAGTGCAACTTCTTTTGGCCAGAAGTCGTGCCCACTTTCTGGGTATGGAAACATCGCAGAGAGGCTGGTTTTCACTTGCCCACTAGAAGAAAACCCAAATGGTCTTGAACTTGTCTAGATGAGCAGAACCGAACAGCTCACGTCAACCAGAAGGTGAGAGAAATTCAACCCTGCAGAAGTAGACCTGAGCTGTCCCGCGTGCCAAACAAAGACAACACTGCATTTCATCATCCAGCCAGTACGGTGCATCCAGTCCTGCCCTTTACCCCCTCTCTTTGCAGCTTTTGTCTCCCTGACTCTTTTCCTCTTCTTGCCCTCCCTGCCTCCCTTTGTGCTGCACAGAACAGCAGAACTAGTGTGCATTAATCTTCTGACTGTTTCAGCATCCAGGGACCCAGGGGCAGCCACAGACTGGGAGCGAGGCTCTCATTCATATTCTGGGGCCAGGCGCCCGACATTCCTTTAATCTTGTTAAGCTCGGGAGGAATGAGGCATGCATTAATTGAATGAGATACAGTATTCATTTTTGCAAGCGACTGCACCATTTGTAGCCAAGACAGAAGCTCAGGGTGACCCAAGGGTTTTCTCTCTCCTTTGCCCCTGGATGCTGTAGGAGCTACAGAGGGGCACAGAGAGAGAGACAAAGACAGAGACAGATAAGAAAGAGAGAACAAGGGAAGACAAGAGTAAAGGTGAGAGGCAAAGGGAGAGAGGGAAGCCCCGGGGGCTAGGACTCAGTGTATTCACAGTTGGAAAGTGCTCTCCTGGCTGGTGTGATTCAATGGCATCAGGAAACACAGTGCGCACATCAAACATATCTATCCCCCCACCATGCGGGTCTGATCACTGCACTACTGACCAGTGGGGACTCTGAGACTTCCTTCTCTAAGAGCTGCAAGACCCAGGGATTTGAGTTAAATCCTTTCTACCTCTGCCCTTATTATAAAAGGGGAACTTGTACTCCACACCAGCAAATGCTGCATCTGCACAAACCTCAGTGTTGCTAATCACCCCCTTTTATGCTCATGAATATAAGTCTGCAGGCTGAGGAGCGAATTCATGCTGACATAAGGATCTAAAAACACGTTCATCATTGTGTTACTATGAGATTTTTATTGGTTTGTTTTAAAACTCAGATAAAATTATGGGAACTCCCAGGAAAGGTTTTGAGTTCTGTCGGCCAAATATGTGGAGGCAATTCATCGGTGGCCGCAAAATTTCAGGGTATTTCGGTAACGGTCAACAGTATGGTTTTCAAACTCTTTTCCAGAATCGTGGAACAAAGGAGATCCCATCACAAAGCTCAAGGCAAAAATATAGATGCTTTGACTTAACAAGGTTGGCAGGTCAGGCCAATGCCACCTGGCCTGGCCTCACCCTGGGGTTGCTCTGCAGAACTCTGCAGAAGCCCAGTGTGGTGCTCCCACCCTCAAATTTCTACCCGTCCCCTCAGTCTGATTATTCTCTTCCACTGTGCTTTGGTTTGGTCTCAGCAGTGATCAGTATCTGATATTACTGTGCTGATTTCACTGATTGTCTGTGTCTTCTCTAGACTCTAAGCTGTGTGAGGACAGGGGTCCTGTAGGTGGCCTCACAGCTGTATCCCACCACCCACAGCAGAACCAAGTACGTGGTAGGCACCCAGTAGTAGCTGTTGAGTGCTGGAAGGGATTGGCAGCAAGAGACAGCATCTCCCAAGCCTTCGTGCAGTTTTGAGCTTTAATAATCTCAGAAGTACAAACCTGACAAATTTCAAGAAACATCTTTTGAAGGCATTGTTATTTATATTTGCTGTACAATTTTGGGGGGGGTTGCACATTTTGGACAGTAAATTTTTAATTTTAATTTTTTATCTTATTCCCTTTGATTGACGATGTCAAACACTGATTTAAAAATCAAAAAGAAGAGAGGCACCTTGGTGGCTCAGTGGGTTAAGCATCTGCCTTCAGCTCAGTTCATGATCCCAGGGTCCTGGGATCGAGCCCCTCCTTCATTGGGCTCCCTGCTCAGTGGAGAGTCTGCTTCTCCCTCTCCCTCTGTCCCTCCCCCTTATGTGCTCTCTCTCTCTCTCTCTCTCAAATAAATAAGTAATCTTTAAAAATCAAAAGGAAGAAAAGAATTAGATTATTTTTCTAAAGCATTACTGAATAAAGGCATTTTCAAAGTCAAAAACTTAAAATTAATCTTTTTCTTCAAAATTCATGAAAGTAAGTAAGTAGATAAGGGAATGTAAATAATTAAACCTCAAATATACATATTTTTGAGGTTATTAAAGCTTCAAGATGGCACTAAGATTTTTGGACATGCCAAATGGATGTTTTCACATGTTTTAGAACATTTACTTTTTAGGAGCCAGACTAATGGGAGCTTTCCTCCATCCCTGCCCTGTGTCATCTAAAAGAGGTGGTATCAATTATGTCCATGACAACAGACAACAGAAATCAAAGAGAGAGCTCATGTTAGAGGAAGTTTCTCAAAGTCACTCATATCCAAAGGCAGATCAGACAATGTTGGAAGGGAATGAGTTTCTTGTCACTGCAGGTATGTGGCTCCAGGCTGGATCCAAGCTATCCCAGAAGGGCAGGAAAAGGGAAGTTATTCAAGCATTTTAGTGTAGCGGCCAAGGTCAGAACTTCTGGAGCAGGCTGTGGGGGCTGCAGAATTATTCTATAGCTTACAAGCTGTGGGGCCCCAGTTTTGTTCTCTGTAAAAAAGGGATGTTAATGTATAATGTATTAATATATAACATGTTAATATTAATGTATAACTATAATGTATAATGTTAATATATAATATATAATACGGCAGTATATAATATAGATGTATAATATGTAATATTACATGTATTATATATAATAATGTAGGATAAGATTGTATAAAGGGTTGGGTAAGGAGTTTTGCATTGTGTTTGACACAGTGGAAAGAATAACTGTGTTATTATTAGTAGTAGTAGTACTATTTTGTTGCTATCCTTATGCAAGTATCAGTGGTTGTTTGGACTAAAGGATCTTTGGGGCACAAGATTTTGAGGTACTGATGAATAAGTAGAAAAGATGAGCTCCTGGAAATTTACACATTCCATTTGCGACCCCTGAATGATACATGGTTGATGGAGGGTCCTGCTGCTTGATAGCCTGGAGCTAGGATGTGGGTGTGGAGGGATCCTTTGTCTCTTTCCAGTGATTTTGGTGGTGCCCTTGGAAGGGAGGGAAGTGGGGAGAGGGTGTAAGAAGGCCCAGGTCTCCTTGGAACTAATTTGATTGGGATGAAGCAGCAAAGGTGAGTTGGTTCTGGTAGAAGAGGAGATAACGTTTGCTTCCTGGTAGAAATTCTGGCAGCTTTGGGTCCTTCGATCTTTAAGCCCTTCACCCCACGACTCCATTCATCCATCCATTCTCGCGTCTGATGATGAATCTCTACTGCTTATCACTGACCCTTCCTTGTCTTTACTCCTTTCTTGCTTTCTGGTGCTCAGCAGATAGGCTTTGAGCATCCGCTGAGCCCCAGATCTTGTTCTAGGGGCAGAGGTGAGAGAAAACAGACATGGCCCCTGTCCTCATGGGGAGAAAGATACAGATCAAATCACCACGCACATTAATACGTCCACTAGCTGACAATGGTTAGTGCTGGGATGAAAAAAAACTCCTCATGCTTTATCACGTGCAGATGAGGAGGCAGGTGGGAGGCCATGCTGGAGGAAGCCATGGGAAACAGGAGAAGAGGATGAAGAGGTGTGACCAGGCAAAGCTATGGGGGAGGTGTTCTGGGCAGAGGGAAGAGCAGATACAAAGGCTCATCAGTAGGAGGGTGGCTATACTTCCTAATTCATACCTGCTAGGTGGTTTTATCTAAATTTTATTTACCCAGGGACTAAGCATGTGTGCATAGGAACTTAATATATGATGAAGGTGGCACCACAAATCAGAGGGACAGGAAGGATTATTGAATGGTTGGTATTGGGACACTGGTTCACATTTGGAGAAAAATAAAACTGGGTCCCTGGCCACCATGACATACCAAGGTGAAATCCAGGTGGACTAATGACCTCCTGTAAAGATTGGGGGGAGGTGTTTGCACTGCCTATAACTGAGCAGGAGCGAAGATCGAGGACATACCAAGAAGACATGCAAATCAGCAAGAAAAAGACAGGACCCTAGTGGAAAAGTGAGCAAAGTTTGTGAATAAGAGAGAAACCCAACAAGCTAGCAGGCAGACGAAAAGATGCTGTGTGATTTTCTTCCTTCTTTCCCTTCAGGGGACTCTTTTACCATCTTATCTCCACTATTCTCTTCCTGGGTTAAGATTCTTCAGCACCTTAACTTAAGCCTCTTTTTGTTTGAGGACAGGTTGAAGAGAGAGCCAAGAGGCAGGAAGGGCTTGGACCACCCCACCTCTGGCATCTCCTTATTTGTACTGAACACCTCGAGACTGCCAGGGACTAGCAATGATCTTGTCTGGCCACCAGGTGGCGATCTAGACACCCCCTAGCTCAGAAACCTGCAAGGAGAGTCTCTGGAAAGGCATGGTTTCTTTAGAATAATAAAAACCAGACAACTTTTGGGATTGCCAGCCAGAAGGAGCAAAACGTTTCCCCTAAACGTGTAAGGCCTAGGAGGCTGAAATTCCACATTTTTTGTAGTTCCTGAGTAACAGTATAGGGCTTCCTGATGAAGAATTTCTTGTGCTGTTCCGGGGAAGCCCAGAGGACACTGGATATCGTAACAGGCACAGGACAATGGGGACTAGACTTTTGGGCCCCTCGAACAGTTAGCATCAGCATGAGTAGTTCCAGAGGAGCAAAACTGGGAGTGGAAGAGGAGGCTCCCGTGCTTATGAAACGCTTTGTGTGGCTGGGCACGCCTCCTACCAGCTCTGGTCTATTTCTGGAACCTAGGCATTGCCATGAGACCTGAGCAGGCTGGGGTTCCACAAAGCACAGGTCAGGTCATGTCTTTAAGGTAGGAGACTGCATTCACTCGCCTTTGGTGTTGGGAGTCAGTCAGCAGATGAGGCAGAGTTCAGGGGTTGCACCTGCCTGCATTCACTGTCCTCTCCAGGTGTCTTTGCGAGGGTGTGTTCTCTGCCTCAGGATTTATGCTCCACCCATGTGACCTGGCAGCTGGATAGGGTGCTGAGGGAGCAGGAGTCACCCCCCATCAATGAGGGATGGGAGGCGGCGGATAAACTCCTCAGCCTCTTCACCTTGGTGGGGGGCAATTCTGTGGGGTGTCCCCACAGTCCCTCAGAGCCCCACTTGCCCACAGGAGCAGCCAATTCATCTATACATCCTTTGTTGGCTCTCCTCCCTTAGCTGTCTCTCCTCCCCTGGCTTCCCAGGATCAACTCCCAAAGAAACTCCTTGCGCCAGTGAAAATAAAGGGAAAGTTCACCAAAATGGAATCGGGAGTCCAGAAGAGGGAGCCGTATCACTCAATATCAATTACAGGAAGAAATGTCAATAACAGATCCCCGCAGAGTTGTCAACAGGAAAGAATCAATAATTTCTGGCACCAGCTGGAAAAGATGTACATTGTATCTCCTTTAAGAAATCCACTACCCCTGCAAATCAGCCAAGGAGTAGCGAAAATCACCCCAAACTCCTGCTTTTCTCCCGAGGACTATCCTTCAAAACAACTCTTCCCAACTTCCTCCTCCTCCATTCCACTGCTTTGTGGGATTTGCCTGTGGTTTTGCCATATCTTGCAAAGTCCTGAATTGCAATTCTGTGTCATCCTGAATAAACCCATTTTGTCGGCCCTCTTATTTCTTGTGTTAACACACTGAAATCCTTGTCTCATGTTTCTCTTTTAGGGAATTCATACAAAAAGAACAGGGAAAATAGGACCATTTGATGAACTGCTCAGATATTTTCAGAGCACAAATAACAAGAGAGAAAAGCCTAGAAGACAGATGGAGAAAGGGACCCTGTAAACTCTCCTAACACCTTGAGCTGCTCCTAACTCAGTTTTGCAGGCAATAGTTTTAAGAATCCCTTGTTCAAAAGAAACCCAGTTACTTCGGGCTCCAAAGCTATTTTGAAACTACACTTTGGGATCCAAATTATTTCCAAGGCAATCACAGTGAATGGGAAGTCCAGGTGTGAATTTTTCAGTTGCCTCCAGTTCTATCCTGTGGATAGGGAGCCTACCTCGCCTCAGATCCCCAAGGTCCCAGCCTGCATTATAAATTATTAACTGGGTGTTATTCTTTCTTCTGAGCTCATAATGGCTTCTGACATTTTAATGCCTGCATTTTGAATGCACACAAAGTAAAGAGCAGAAACCGGAGGGGCAAGCTTCCCTCGTTTGCATTTCAGACCCTCCAGATGTATTCTTTTGTGAAATTCAGCATCCAGCTTGGGCAAGCGTCTTAGCAAACAGCTCTGGAAGAGGTTAATGATGGGTTCGTAAAGGTTGTTCTGGCTTTATTTTGGTCCCTGGAAATGCAAGTGTCAGCACAAAGTATGTTTATGGTTTCATTAAATTGCTAGGAAAAAAATATCAAGAGAGTTGTAAAAAAAGAAAAACAAGTTTGAGTGACTCAGCTTTGAATAAATTAAGAACCAATTTGATGCAAAATGTGGACCGTGCCAAGAGCCACTCCATTCTCCAGCGGGATGTTGACAGTGTATGGACCCCTTTCATTCTCTCTCCCACTCTTTTTTGGAGAGGGAGATGCTGGTTTCTAAATGTCTAGTGATTCTGCCATCCTCATTTCTAAAGTCCCCAGTAAAGGTGAAATTGTTAAATATCCTTCCCATGGAACTTGATACACAGGTTTTAGGTAGAATATATTTCCTTAGAGAGGAGATGCATTGTGTAAAAACCCCCTTTTTTTTAAAAAGTGAGTTCTGAGTCTGCGTACAATAATTTGTACACATCTTTTTATATTCTATAGGCTTTATTGGAGTCTCATTAGAATGTAATTGATAATGACACA
Organism: Enhydra lutris kenyoni; assembly: GCF_002288905.1. NCBI lineage: Eukaryota > Metazoa > Chordata > Mammalia > Carnivora > Mustelidae > Enhydra > Enhydra lutris. Next base: position 42,205,159 of record NW_019154090.1, on the reverse strand, counting down.
AAAGAGTACAATCAGTACAATTCCATTCATATTCCAGTTGAAAAGCTGGCAATGACCCCTATTTGTTGTGAGAAATCAGGCTCATGCTTATTCTTGTGTATATGAGTAGTAGCAGGGAGGGGATGTGAGGAGGGTTTTGGGATACTGGTGATGTTTTGTGTCTTGATGGTTTATGTGGATGTGGTCAGTTTGTGAAAATTCACTGAACTGTGTGCTCCTGACCTATGCACTTTTCTGCATATATAGCACACTGGAATAAAAAAAAAAAACCTCAGTGTATTGATATTGTCAGATAGATTAAAAGAACTGGTTCCCTGCACCCCCCGCACTTGCAAAATCTACTAGTGCCAGGGGCAACTGGGTGGCTCAGTCATTTGGCATCTGCCTTTGGCTCAGGTCATGATCCCAGGCTCCTGGGATCAAGCCCCGAATCAGGTTCTGTGCTCAGCGGGAAGCCTGCTTCTCCCTCTCCCTCTGCCCCGTTTGTGTTCCCTCTGTCTCTCTATCAAATAAATAAAAAAAAATCTTGAAAAAAAATCTACTAGTCCCAGGTCTGCTGCTCCAGTGGGAATTTTTGCCAGCGCTCCCCCTCTCCCCCTCAAGGCTGGAGACCAGAGTGTGAGGCTTTCTGGGCACCACACCTGCTGTCTGGCAGGGAAAGCTTACCTGCGACCTTGGAGTTGTACGCCACTCCAACCCCACAGATATTGTTGTTGGCTGCGGCAGAAACCTCGCCTGCACATCGGGTCCCGTGGCTGTGGAGAAAAAACAAAGGCAAGTCGGGACTCTCGGGAAGGCTCCTTAAATTCTGTGAACTGGAAGCAGTTTGGTTCTTTTCAATGGTCCGGTTAGCAGGAGTCAGCCCGATGAAGGAGCAGAAGGCAAGCTGAGGGCAAAGCGCAAGTTCACGGCCTCCCCCACCTCCCACCCCTGCACCCCAGGTGGGATCTGTGCGATGTTTCTCAGGCCTTCCAGGCTGCCTAAAATCTAAGGCAAGGAAGAAAAACAACAACAACAAAAAAATGGTTACCTTAGAGAAGTCACAGTTTTGCAGGATGGGAGTCTCCTCAGTGTACCAACATCTTAGTGATTTACAAGGAAAAAGCATTCTTTTTTTTTTCTTTTTTTAAAAGATTTTTATTTATTTATTTGACAGAGAGAGAGACTGCGAGAGAGGGAACACAAGCAGAGGGAGTGGTAGAGGAAGAAGCAGGCTTCCCGCTGAGCAGGGAGCCCAATGCGGGGCTCAATGAGCTGAGCTCAGTTCCAGGATCTTGAGATCATGACCTGAGCTGAAGGCAGACGCCACCCAGGCGCCCCAAGGAAAAAAGCATTCTTGTCAATAGCCTAACTTCCAGAGACCCATAGATGCAATTTCCTAGAGCCCTAAAGTCACCCTCCCCTCCCCTGCCTTTGTTGGAAACAAAGGCAGAAGGGAAAGTAAAATTAAATTTCTTAATGACCTGCAGCCCGCTGACAAGTACTTGAGGCAGGCAAAATAGAATATTCCTCCAGGAAACTCTCTACTGTCTTAAGGTTAAGGCTTTGTTAGAGGAAAAAAAAAAAAAAAAACAACCTTAGCTTTACAATGGCGAATCCTAAGTGTCCTAAAGGTCCTCTTTTGCATAGGAAAGTCCTTTTGAAAACCTCCCCTCTCCTTTACTTCCCCCAAATCCCAAGTTTAGAATCAGTCACCCCTCACGCTTGTAGTGCACCTCTTTCTGCTGGCAGGTCCTGTCCCCGTGCAAAATCACAGTTTTGCACCCAAGATGTCTCAAGAATTCCTTCTTGGCCATTGGCTCTGGACCTCACTAACATTCCAAAATGGTATCAAGCACATGGCCCACCCACTTTTCCATCTGTGTAGCTCCTTTCTTCCCCCTCTTCTCCCCCACCCCAATCTTCACCTTGACTTGTCTCTACCATAAAGAGGCTTCTCTGAGCATTTCCAACCTTGAGATTTGATCTTTACTTTAAAATTTGAAGTATCTTCCAGCAGAAAATACACTTACAGGTTTCCAGTGAAAACCAAGGATTCTGTGACAGTTTTGTGCTAGTCGGAACACTTCTGTTTTGTTTGAAGCACTAGAATTATAGGCTGATGTGGGAAGCAAAGGCAGAAGGAAAATTATCAAATGTCCCTACTCCCTACAGCCCCTTGACAAATCCTGGAAACAGGAAGAGTGACCTTCCTTTAGAGACTCCACTGCCTGAATCTTAATACTTTGCTAAAAATAAAAGGCAATCCCAGCCCAACCTTCAGGCTCTTGTAAGTCGACTTTAACATCTAAAAATTCCTTTGGAAACTTCCTTTATCTTTAACCCTCACCATCCAAGACATAGGTCAGCAATCATCCTCCAAGCATACGACCCGCCAAAATACATCTGAAGGGTCTCATGACTGAGTTTTTTCTAAACAGTAATAAATGACCTTGTCTTAACAATAGCTAGCCCACTCAGCATCCTGGGAGGCTTACACTATCCCTAACCCCCTCCCAACTTGAAAGTATATAAAGGGCCATTCTTCATGACCCCCAGTGCAGCTCTTTCTCCCACTTATCCTGTCCCCATGCTTTAATAAAACCACCTTTTTGTACCAAAGACAACTCAAGAATTCTTTCTTGGCTGTCGGCTTCGAACACTAACGTCTTTCCTACATCATGGGCTACTAGTTATTTTCAAGGCTGGTTCTCTACACAGGTGTGTAATGCTGCCTGTCAGTTATAGAATCACGGTGACTTAGCTCTTTTGGAATATCGCCTTCTTTGAGGGCATATAGAATGTTGTAGTTTCCCGCCTTCCTCCAAGAATAAGAAAGCATACACTGCCAACGTTCTGCATGCAATTTCAAGAATTGAAAGAACATTTGAGGCTGACCAGATTAAGAACCCTGGACATTCATTCGAGAATCTTTCCAAGGTTTGCCTAGCCTTAGGATTCTGAGCAAGGTCTTTCTGTGGCTTATGTTCTAGAATGTTATCTGCAACAGACACCATCCATTTTCTCCCTTTTGTTTGCTCTCTCTTGCCTTCTACCCAAGGGTTCTAAATAGTTCTAGTCCTACTGTGTGCATTTCCCCTCCCCCTTGAATTGAGGGCTTGCTTTGACCCCTAGAATGCAGTGGAAGGACAACTGTATCTTTTCATAAGAGGGCAGGCAGCTTCTGCTTGCCTCTGCTGGACACGTAGGGGAGTTTGGGCTAGCCTATGAATGGACAAGGGCATGTGGGGAGAGAGAAACCCAGCAATTTCTGCTGTTCCAACATCTCTGATGGGGCTCCAGACACTTGAGGGGTGACACCGTCCTCCTCCAGACCTAGCTAGATCACCCCAATCAGTGGCAGGTGGAGAGAGACAGGCTGTCCCTGCCCAGCTTACAGGTCTGTGAACAGATACATGTTCGTTCTTTCTGAGGCCGCTATGTTTTGGGGTAGTTTGCGAAGTCCCAATAGAGAACCAAAACAAACATAAACTCTGAGTCCATCAGGATGCTGTGTCTTAACCCAAACCAGCGTTCAAAATGTGGGAGTTTCCACTGGTACAGGCATCTGAGATTACTGGCCCCAGTCCCCAAAAGTCTGTTCTGATGGTCAAGGAAGCAGCTAAAGGAGTCAATGGGTCACGTGATCCAGGCTGCTGGAATAGCGTCTGTGCAACCCGCTGAAGGGACAGGATGGTGAGGGCTGGCTTCTCCACTCACTGTTCCAGCCATGGCGTACATAAGGAAAACGTGGTTGAAGGGAGCTTATTGGCTCTGTGGCCCTAGGATTTCAGAGTTCTGCATGATCTGGTGTATTCTTTGCAATATCCTCTTGGGGCAAGCAAAGCTAACACACCAGCTCTTAAAAACATCGTACCCAAGGATGGGGAAGGGGAGGAAAAAAAATATATATATATATTCTTATTTTCTTTCCCTTGATATGAGCAAAAATAGATGCTGCTTCCACAAAGGGCTACACATCTTATGGGCTCCAAATTCCCTTTGGAGCAAGAATGCAATCTGTATATTGGGTCTAAGTAAACCTCGTAGTTCCTTCAGAGGATGGCCCTTGTGGTAAAAAATAATCTGTGAAAACCACTGTGCTGTGAAAACTACTATGTACTGGTCTCTAAGTTTTCTATGGACCGCATAGGAGATTTTTGAGATTTTTGAGAAGGGGCCCAGTTATGGTTTAACTTGATGGGAGAGGCTACTATGAACGTGGCTTTCGTGGCTATCATATTCCAAATGCTGTACGAAATGCTAAAGAAAGCTGCTAAAACCAGCATGGAAGCACACACACACACACGTGTGTATGTGTACGTGTATGTGTACACACATGTATGTTTGGATATGTATATATACTGAAATATGTACACTCTTTATGTTGATTCATAGGTATACTGTACATATTTAAGTACATAATTATATTTAAAATATAAATGTACATATTTAAGTACATAATTATATACTTAAATATTTTAATGTAATATATACTTATGCATTTTATATAATCCATATATGTTTAAATATATACTTACATAATGTACACACCACATATAAAGTACATGTTCCTTTATGTGTAGGTACATACATATTTTAAAATGGAACTGTAATGGATACTGATTAAATTTGGCTTGCTTTCTCGCTGTATGATTGATGCCGAACAAATAAATATTTAAATAAGAGCTTAGAGTCATTGCCATGTCTAATTTGGCCAAGCATTCATTTCCTTATTATTTAATTATCAGCCCTGTCAAGATCTCTTCTCTCAAACCTGCAAGGTCCAAGTAGGGCCAGCCTGGAGAGTCAGGACCTTGGCCAGCATTCATGAAGCACATGGATACACTGATGGAGACCACACTGAGTAGAACCCTGTTCTAGGGGAAGAAGGACATAGGGAAATACCCACCTGCCACTTCCTGGGCTGCTGTTCACTACCAGGGAGCATGCTCAGTGCCTTTCTTGCCTCACCCCCTTTCATCCTCTCAAGAAGGTTATGAGAAGGTACTGCCCCATTTTACAGATGTCAGAGTTGAGTTTCAGAGGTGCCAGCCCTAAGGAGCACAGCAATGAGGCAGCTGGGCCAGGTTGGAGACCAAGGCTCAGTCACTGAGCTGCCCTAATTCCCTCCCAGCTCTGCCATCAAACTGCCCACCAAGGTGAGAGGATGAATGCGTGTGAACTGGCATGGGCAGATTAAAGGCATTGAATGCTTCCATATTCTTAAGTGTGGCCTTGAAGTACGAGGCAGATGTTGAGGACTCCTCAGAGGAACATGTGGGAAGGAACATTTTATTGCTAAATTAGGCAACACTAATTAATTATAAACAATGAGTGGAGGTTCCCTATCTTTGTTCATGACACCGTGTCTTTCCACAGCCCTGGGCGCCTTCATAGGCTCTGTTCCCACTGCCTTGGATGCCTTCCCCTCTCTCCTGCCTTTCTGTCTCAGACACATGTGCCTGCTCCCCTGCATGTCAGGAAAATCTTTTTGCAATTCCATTTTCATTTGGCCTCATGGCTTTCTTAAGAATGTTCAGTAACTCCCTCCTGACTCTAGAATAAACAAGAAGTCTGTCAGATGTGGAGCTCTAAGGGGAGAGGAACAAAGATCCACTGCTCAATCAGCCACCTTCTAACTAGGGTCAGTGGGAGGGAGGCAAGTGGCAGGAGTCACAGATATGCATTGCCAAAGAGACTCCCAAGTCCCCATTCTGCTGGGGCCATGTCTTTGGCAATGTGATTTTCTTGCTCCTTTCGTGAAGAGGTGAAGCCTATTTCTCCCTTCCTTGAATCTGGCTGTACTTGTGACTTGTTATGGCCAAAAGAAGGTGGTGGAAATGAGGAACTTACCCCTGCAGAGGACTTGTAGTTTCTCCTCTTTCTCTAGAGACCCTGCCCAGGAGTCATGTGGACAAGCTAGATGAGCCTATTGAATGATGAAAGCCATGCAGACCATTACTTCTGGTACCCTGGCTGGCAGCCCTCTTTCCTCCAGACATGTGAGAGAGGCCGTCCTAAGCTGGTCATCCCCCAGCCAGCCTGCCAGCTGACCAGGGATGCATTTGTAAGCCCAGTCACAAAGCTGACCTCAGTCCAGAACAACACAACTGCCCAGTTGACCTATAGATGTGTGAGCAATAGTCAGTGTTTATTGTTTTGAGCTCCTGAGTCTTGGGATGATTTGTTATGTGACATTCCTTGGCAATGGATAACTCATACAGACCGTGGACAAGCATGGGTTGTCCCCATGGTTAACCCATGGGGGATTGCGGTTCAAACCTGGGTTGCCATGATAATTGCATTGGGACTTCCTCAAACAGCTGCAGTGGCCATGGAGGTGTCCAAGTGAACACCTGAGACACTGCCCAGACCCTTGGAATCTCCAGAGAGACAGCCCAGGCACATCCCTTCTTTGCACATTGCTGGCCTTTCACTAGAGTGATTTGGGCATTCCTCTGGTCCTTTCTAGCCAAAAGCATGAACTTCTTTATGTACGTTATTCAAGTCAGACTGTAAGATATACTGAGTAGTCTGAATACAATGACTCTCATTTATTGACACACCCGGGCTGGGCACTGAGCTGAGAGAGGTACATGCATTATTACATTCATTCCTCACAATAAGCTGTTATTGTCCCCATTTTACTTACTTATTTATTTTTGAAGATTTTATATATTTGTCAAAGAGAGAAGGAGTGAACGTGAACACACACATATGGGGAATGGCAGGCAGAAGAAGAAACAGGTTCCCTACTAAGCAAGATGCCCAGTACAGGGCTCAATCCCAGGACCTGAGATCATGACCTGAGTCAAAGGCAGATGCTTAACTGACTGAACCACCAAGATGTTCTTATTGTCCCCATTTTAAAGAAGAGGAATCTGAGACATCAGGATAAGGAGCCACTTTTTCACTTAGAAGGCAGATTCAGAATTCAAACTCAGGTCTGCTGCTTCCAAACCCTTGCTCTTACTGATGATCCTTGACTATCATCTATTCCTAACAGAAAAGTACAGATAAAAAATATGATGGTTAATTTTATGTGTTAACTTGGTGGGGCCAAGGGGCGCTCAGATATTTGGTCAAACATTATTCTGGGAGTTTCTGTGTGGGAGATTTGGGTAAGAAAATTAATGGACTTGGGTAAGCAGATTGTTCCCTATACTGTGGGTGGGCCTCACCCAATCAGTTGAAAGCCTAAATAGAACAAAAAGAGTGACCTTCCTGAGCAAGACAGAATTCTCCAGCAGACTGCCTTTGGACTTGAACTGGAATGCTGGCTTTCCTGGGTGTCCAGCTTGCCAGCCCACCCTGTCTTGGACTTGCCAGCCTCCATCATTGTGTGAGCCAATTCTTTATAATCATCTCTTTCTCTCTATATCCATATCCTATTGGTCCTGTTTCTCTGGAGGATCCTGACTAATACAAAAAGTAACTGAGTAACTGACCCGGTTTTCACTGGTTCTTTAGCTAATTCATTTGTTAATACCTTCGTCTCAAGTTTTCTGGTACAGCATTGTCTGTTACTTTGCAACTTGATCTCTGGGATGGCAGAAGATGCTAACTGATCACCAAGCTCATTTTCTTTTCTTCCTGGGATCCAGTTAGGGTCCATTTCCCAGCCTCTCTCGCACTACTGTGCAGTCATGTGACTGCATTATGCCAATGTGATGTGGGCACACGGGAGGCCTACTGCCTCCGGGCATAAAAACTACCCATGAGTGCTTATCTGTGCTCTTCTCACTCTTGCAGTTTAATGTGGACAAGCATGGTAACTCTGGAAACAAGTGTCACAGATGGAAGAAGCTCATGTCCTTGAATTGCCACGTGAAGGGGAGCTGTTCCACTAAGAATATGTGGAGGAACTGGTAGGTGAATGATAAATAACTTTTATTGTGTTAAGCCGCTAAGATTTGGGGATGCATTTATTACAGCTGCTGGAATAATCTGAACTGGTGAACTTTAATTTTATTCTTATTGAATGCTTCTACCATATTAGTAGTTCCTGCTTGATATCTTTTCTGGAAGGAGAAATTCAAATGGTAAGTAAGTGAAATAAATGAATTTGAAGGGTGTCGTAAATACTAAGATGTTTGGGTGACCACAAGGATGTTGGGTGACAAGGATCAGAAGAAGGCCATCCTTGGAAGAATAGGAGAAAAAGTCTGTCTTGTCTGATCTCTTATTCCCTACCCTACTCTCAGGTTTGTGTGGTATGGGGGAGGGCACCTGGGCATTGGCCAAATTTAATACACACTCTGAGGCTGGTGGGTTGAAGTGGTTCTGTTAACAGCACTGGCTCTGACTGACATATTGGTGCTTCTATTTTGACTCAGTTTATTATTATTATTTTTAAAATACCAACAAATTCAGTGCATAACAAAACCAATCTCATACCACCCAACTTTATCAAAGCCAAATGTTTTCCCTACTTTAGATTTTTTTGTGGGTATACTATCTTTTATTCAATTGGTCATCTATTGATAGATATTTGGTTATTTTTATTCTTTACTCTTGTGCATACATGTACAGTTAATATTATGCCGTATTTGATTAAAGTTTTTTGTGAATCAACTTGAAAATAGATTTTTTTTTTGCTCAAACTGCTTAATACATCTCTAAAACAATGAAAGAATTATAAATAACTACAATGTCATTATCACACATAATATAATTAACAAAATGGTAGTTGGTTTTCAGGGAGAGCAGGAAGACAAAACCATTGCTGTGATGGAAAGAGTGAAAACTAAGGCAGCAGCGGTGTGCAGGGAAAATAGGAAATTGATTCAAGAGACATTTAGGGAATGGGTGTTATTCAGCAAGATTTGGTGATACAATAAGCACTTCTAATGTCATTCTCTTAAGTTACCTTCAATGTACCCATGAGGGTAAATTAAATCTCTTTTGACCTTATACCTATCTTTATTCTATTATAGACTATATAGTTTTAAATTTTAAAGTGTATGTCTTGGGACGCCTGGGTGGCTCAGTTGGTTAAGCGGCTGCCTTCGGCTCAGGTCATGATCCCGGCGTCCTGGGATCGAGTCCCACATCAGGTTCCTTGCTCCGCGGGGAGTCTGCTTCTCCCTCTGTCTCTGCCTGCCACTCTTAGTCTGCCTGTGCTCACTCTCTCTGACAAATAAATAAAATCTTAAAGTGTATGTCTTGAGGAAAGTTAACCCTTGAAGGAACAGAAAGACAGGCAGAATGAAGAACATGTACCCTATTTGTCATGGAAACTCTGGTCACACAAGAAAACAAAATGGCAGAACAAATACGTAGTACAGTTATGGCCTCTGGCCTGATCCCCACCTTCCTGAGCAAAGCAAAGTGCATATTTCTGTGCATTACTAGTCAAGATATCCTGGATATTCACATGACCAAAGGAGTCTGTAATTACAAGGGTACATTCCATGTATTTTATATTGACATACTTTTTTTTTTTAAAGGAAATAAATCTTTACTGATACAATCAAAGCCCTCCCCAAGGCCATACTTCTCTTCATTTCCTCAGAAGTGACTACTATACTAAGTTGATTCTTGGAATGCATGTGCATGTTTTCATGCAATTAGTTTATAATCAGCTATACATAAGCATATAAGCCACTACTTGCTTGTTTTCAAACTCTATATAAATGTTTCATATATATATGAATATATAATATATTATTATATTATATTAATATATAATAATATATAATATATAATATAAATAATATATAATATATATAATAATATATAATATATATTATATATATAATATATAATATATAATAATATATTATTATATTAACATATTATATATTATATAATCGCTAAAATTTGCATTTTCCACTTGAATTTCTGAGGTTTATTCATAAATTCTGGTGCATTTATTTATTTTTATTTTTTTAAAAAAGATTTTATTTATTTGACTGAAACACAGCAAGAGAAGGAACACAAGCAGGGGGAGTGGGAGAGAGAGAGGCAGGTTTCTAGAGCAGAGAGTCCAATGCAGTGCTCGATCCCAGGACCCTGGGATCATGACCCAAGCAGAAGGCAGCTGCTTAACAGCCTAGCCTCCCAGGCACCCCGGTGCATCTATTTTTACTGCTGTGTAGTGATGCTGTGTAGTAGTCCATTTATAAATAGGTTGAGATTTACTTATTCATACTCCTAGTCTTAGGCATTTAGGTTGTTTGCAATTGGCTTGCCATTACAAATAATTTGAGAAGAAACTTTCTTGTACATTATTACCTTGTGCACATGTGTGGCAGTTCCTCTGGGCTATGTATGTAAGGGTAAAAACACGTTTTTTGGATATATATTACCTCCTGCAGAGAGGAAGAGAGCCAACACCTAGTATCGTCAAACTTGACCATTTACGCATATCCAAATGCTGTGAAATGGTATCTCATTTTTTATTTTGCAATTTCCTCATTGCTAAGAATGTTGAGCATCTTTTCATATGTGAATTAGCTCAGGTGTCCTGTTAATCTTTGCATAACTTTGGGCCCTTTTTTTCTATTTTTTTTTCATTGATTAGTAGCTCTTCTTTATATATGTTGGCTACTAACCATTTTGGCTCATAGAACTTGTACCTATCTAGTCTGTGGCTTGTCTTTTAACTTTGTTTATTGTGATTTGTGAACTGAAGTGTATAATTTTAACTTTGTTTTCTTAATCTTATCCTTCTCCTTGTGGTTTAGTGTCTTGTTTAAGAAATCCATCCCTAGCCCAGAATCATAAAGATGTTTTCTTACATTTTAATTAAAAATTCTCCTAGAGCCACCCTAGAGCCTGGGTGGCTCAGTGGGTTAAAGCCTCTGCCTTCGGCTCAGGTCATGATCTCAGGGTCCTGGGATCGAGTCCCACATCAGACTCTCTGCTCGGCAGGGAGCCTGCTTCCTCCTCTCTCTCTGCCTGCTTCTCTGCCTACTTGTGATCTCCATCTGTCAAATAAATAAATAAAATCTTTAAAAAAAATTCTCCTAGAATTCATTGATGCTCAGTGTGTGGGGTGAACACCTATTTTCCCCATATGAATAACTAGCAGCATTTATTTAGTATCATTTTGCCACCCTGTTTTCATTGTTTCTTATTGCCATCTTGGTCATTTATTAAGATTCTTTTGTACTGGGGTGCCTGGGTGGCTCATTTGTTAAGCGTCTGCCTTTGGCTCAGATCATGATCCCAGGGTCCTGAGATGGAGCCCCACATCTGGCTCCTGCTCAGTGGAAGCCTATTTCTCCCTCTCTCATCCCCCTGCTTGTGTTCCCTCTCTGTGTCTCTCTCTGTCAAATAAATAAATAAAATCTTAAAAAAAAGTTTAAAAAAAAAAAATCTTAAAAAAAATCTTAAAAAAAATTCTTTTGTATGGCAGTCTGCTTTTGGGTTTTCTCTTCTGTTTCTTTGATTGTTTTTCCCTCTCCCCAGGCTAACCCTTCTCTCTCATGATTATTATAGTTTTATAATGCTTTGTTATCTGCCAGGCAGAATTTTCCCATCTTGCTGTTGTGGTTCATCTTCCCTTTCTCTTTTATTTCTTCTTTACAATCATTCTCCTCTTCCTTTGTCTTACTGTATTCTTGGCCCTTTGCTATTCCCTATCAATTTTGGGATCATTTGGGCTAGTTTCACAGAAAAATAGTCTTGAGACTTTAGCTAAAATTGCTTTGAACTAACAGATTAATTTGATATCTTATATTATATTTTTCCTTCTTTCCATCCATGAACTTAGTAGGCAGCTCCATTCATTCAGGACCTCTTGAATGCTTTCTAAATTTTTTAATTTTCTCCTTAATGTTCTCATGTATCTTTTCTTAGGTTTATAATTATTTCATTAGGTATGAGATATGGCATGGTGTCAAATCAAAGAGATGATAAGAAGCATTCTTTTTTCACCCAGAATTAAAGAGAATGCCATCAAAGTTTCAGGATTAGGAATAATGTTTGTAAACTGGAGGTTGCCAGAGGGGAGGGGGTGGGAAAAATAGGTGAAGGGCATTAAGAGGTTCAAACTTACAGTTACAGAATGGATGAATCATGGGGGTGAAGGGTACAGCATGGGGAATATAGTCAATAATATTGTAATGGTGTTTCATGGTAATGGATGGTGACTATACTTATTGTGGTGAGCACAGCTTAATGTATAGAGTTGTCAAATCACTATGTTGTGTACCTGAAATTAATGCAACTTCCCCCTCCCCACAAAAAAGAAGAATGTTTGCTGTAGGTTTTTAATAAACAATGTTATCTTCAGTCCAATAATTATCTCTTCAACTGCACCCAGGCTAGATTTTATCAATTTCATTGGGATTTAATTCCAGAGGCTACGTCTCCCAATTGCAATTGGTTCCTTCTCATATTCATGTTTATTTTTGCTTGTTTCTCCATCATTTATTTTTCTTTTAAAATGGATGTTATCCATGCATTTATTCCTCTAAGCAAACTAAACATAACTTACTTTAATGTCTTCTTCAAGACTCTCAAACCATAACTTTAGGAAACAAACAGGTTTGCTGGAGGGGAGGTGAGGTGGGGAGGGATAATTCAGCGATGGGCATTAAGGAGAACATTTGATGTAATGAACACTGGATGTTATATGCAACCCATGAGTCACTAAATTCTATCTCTGAAACTAATAAAAAAAACTCTCCATAAAATTAATTGCACTTGATATAAACTCATATCTTGACTTTTAAATTGTGTTTGATGTGGGTTTTTTTTTTTTTTTCCAGATATTGTGGAATGTTAGTTTGTAGGCTATTAAGTTGGAGGGTTTTTGTTTTGTTTCCTTTTCTTTCTCTCTCTTCCTCTGGGAAGTTGTTGTTGTTGGTCCCACAGTTGTTTTAATGGACTCCTTAGTTCTATATCCCACAGCCAAGGCTTATAATGAGGTTTTAGGGCCCTTGATTCACAGAGATATTGGAGATAAGCAAGCCAGTGGGCAACTTGGCCAGGTTCATGGACATGAGGCTCTAGCCTCCAGTCTCCCTAGGTCTACAGATCCCTACACAACCAGAACTGTATAGCAGCTAGGTACAGTCTTTTCAGCCATGTCTTTGGAGAAAGATACTTTCATGTTAGATATATTGGAGCTGAAGTGCAGGGCTCAGTCATTCATGTTTCCTGGCTTATATCAAATGCTCTCTCCAAGGGTAAGCCCAAATGGCTGGATAGGACAGCATGTACAACTGCTTCTGGGGAAAACCCCAAGTCACCTGGCAAGCACTCAGTACTTTCTGGAGAAGTGAAGAGGCTTTCCATCTTTCTGACCCTAGATGCTAAGCCCTTCAATCTTCCCCACAAATCAACCTTGTTTCATGCATTTAAGCCATCTTTGGATATAACTCTTCTTTCAATCAAAATTGCAGAAACACAGGCACCAGACTCTGGCCAGAAAGTTTAACCTTGAGCTACTGTTTTCTAGTTTTTGTCAAAGGCTCAGATGAGAGATTGAATGGCTGAGAAAGGTGGGTGAGGTCGTCCATAGCTGGGTCATCCATTGACTCCTTTGGCATAAACACTCCTCATTTTCTAGCTAGTTGGAGAACCTCTGTCTTAGCTCCTCTAGACATCCCTTTGCTGAATTTCACAGTTATATTTGTTGCCACTTAGGGAATGCCTACCATCTGTCATGCTCTGAACCAAATACCATATATGCGTGTATATAGTCCTGCATACAAACCATCTAGGTGGAGTTCAGGCCCATTTTACAGATGGGGAAAAGTATTTAGGGATCACTTTATCTATTCCAACCAGTTAAAACACTACATTTGTCCATAATAATCTGCTGTATTTTTCTCCCTTAAGGAAAGAATTATTGCTACCTGAGGGCCATAAAAGTCCCCCATATGGCATGCATAATATTAGTTTCCAAGGTAGAAATGACTACACCAACATACAGATATTTCTTTTACAGTCTATGTAATTCTCTCCATAACCCCCTCCTCTGTGTTATGTCTATTTCTTTGAACTGAGGGGAAAAATCTAAATAATGAAGATCTGTCTAATGCAGGTAGGGAACCGGAAATTTTTTAAAAAAGCAACTATGTGGTATTTCACCGATGGCTCCTAGTGGCTCACAAAATTAAACTATGTAGGATTTCTCTATGCTCCAGTTTGGGTAGAGAGATAGTTAATGGGACAGGGGCAGCATTTGCACTCACATCGGCTTATGAGGTTGTCTCAAAGCTCACACGAGAGAAGAAGTTAGAGTAGGTCTTTGAAAACAGTTTGAATTTGATTAGCCAGGAGCTGATTTCAGAATTAGTTCTTAAAGACAGGAGGGAAAGGTGTTCGTCTATTTCTCCACCATTAAGTGTCTCCTGGGTAAAGCATCAGTTTCCATCAACGTGTAAATATCCAACCAGAAATGGCTGTTTTCCTCACAGGTTCTTTTTTGGCCTGTTGCACAGCGTTCTAAAAAATGAAATATGACTTCTAGTAAGAAAAAAAGTTAATCACTGAGAATCTTGCTTATTTGGAGGTTTAACTAATGCTATCAATCAATTGAGCTCACGTAGAGATCTATGTCCTTCAGCATCTGTTTACCCTTCTTCGCCGCTCACTCCCAGTTTGGTTGCCTGAGTAATAAATGTCTTCTCCCTTTCTGAATTTATAGTAAACTCTTTGTGGCCAGGAATTGCCTCTAATCCAGAATCTCTTACTTGTTAGGGCTCACGAGAGAGCGTGCAGCACCGTTGTGATGCCCCATAAATTCTGCCAATGGCAGGAATGACATTTCAGTGGTGAATGCCTGTCAAAGAAATGCTATGCAAGAGGGAGTTTTATGGACAGCAGCACAGTAATGGAATACAGATCTGTGATGCATCACCAAACATTGACCTAAAAGCGAGCAAGGCTGGGAGATTATTGACAAAGCGTGGGCTGCAAACCTTGGAAGAAGCAAGCCATTCTAAAACGGACAGGTGTCAAGGGCCCTCAACACGTAAGCATGGCCGAGAAGGTCTGCCACCCATCCATCAACCAGCCAATCAATATGCACTGAATGTCAGCAAGGAAAAACATGTAAAGCTAGATGCCGATACCACACAAGAAATAAGTTATATCTGTTTTGCATATTATTGATGTTCATTAAACATGGATTGTTTTCTACCTTTTTGCAAACTGGGTTACCCCTACTATGACTATATTATTATTTTGCTTGGCAGTCTGTATTTCTCTGATTACAAGCTAGAAGGAAATTATACTCCCTTTACAAATTTCTCAACTGTGTTTCAGCTATCTCCCTGGAGCTTGGATACTGCAGGTAATTATTAAATGGTTCACAGTAGAATAAATACACTTGCTCTGCTTAAAAAGGAATAATCCTATAAAATCAAATTAAGCACAGGGTAAGAAATTCTAATATACATATCCCCTAAAAGCAGTTCTGCATATGCATGAAGTTTGCTTTCATAAACAGTCCTTGGCTGGGAGTTTTGAATAAGTTCTTGAAGCAATGTGCACACAGAGGAAAACCAGTTACCAAAGAATTGCAGAGGGGATGATAAGCTAGTTTAAAGTGTGAGGAGAGCCCAGGAGAGACACTCTGCTATTAAATTCGGTTTCCCAACCAGGAGAACAATGCTTGCTCGCTGGAGAGTGGCCCTTGTAGGGCATTTTGTTTTCTATTTCCCGTTGCAATGCAAAGCCCATGATGGAGAGATGCTGCATTTTCTTGTCCAGCCATTGCTTCTAAGTTCTAAGCTGCCTTTGAGGCCACCAGTGCGGCTGGAACAGTAACAGGAACAAGCTCATTGCTGGTCAACATCCACCAGCCCTTTATTGGAGTTTCAGAGCAGGTGAAACTAGCATTTCTTAAGGGTCCCTGGTCTGCTGAACAGAGATGGTGCTGGCTTGGTGTCCATGCCCGGAGGAGAACATCCAAAGAAATTGGCATGCCCTTCCAAATCGGCAAAGAAGAAGTCAAACTATCACTCTTCGCAGATGATATGATACTATATGTGGAAAACCCAAAAGACTCCACTCCAAAACTGCTAGAACTTGTACAGGAATTCGGTAAAGTGTCAGGATATAAAATCAATGCACAGAAATCAGTTGCATTTCTCTACACCAACAACAAGACAGAAGAAAGAGAAATTAAGGAGTCAATCCCATTTACAATTGCACCCAAAATTATAAGATACCTAGGAATAAACCTAACCAAAGAGGCTAAGAATCTATACTCGGAAAACTATAAAGTACTCATGAAAGAAATTGAGGAAGACACAAAGAAATGGAAAAATATTCCATGCTCCTGGATTGGAAGAACAAATATTGTGAAAATGTCTATGCTACCTAAAGCAATCTACACATTTAATGCAATTCCTATCAAAATACCATCAATTTTTTTCAAAGAAATGGAACAAATAATCCTAAAATTTATATGGAACCAGAAAAGACCTCGAATAGCCACAGGAATATTGAAAAAGAAAGCCAAAGTTGGTGGCATCACAATTCCAGACTTCAAGCTCTATTACAAAGCTGTCATCATCAAGACAGCATGGTACTGGCACAAAAACAGACACAAAGATCAATGGAACAGAATAGAGAGCCCGGAAATAGACCCTCAACTCTATGGTCAACTAATCTTCGACAAAGCAGGAAAGAATGTCCAATGGAAAAAAGACAGCCTCTTCAATAAATGGTGTTGGGAAAATTGGACAGCCACATGCAGAGAAATGAAGTTGGACCATTTCCTTACACCACACATGAAAATAGACTCAAAATGGATGAAGGACCTCAATGTGAGAAAGGAATCCATCAAAATCCTTGAGGAGAACACAGGCAGCAATCTCTTCGACCTCAGCCACAGCAACTTCTTCCTAGGAACATTGCCAAAGGCAAGGGAAGCAAGGGCAAAAATGAACTATTGGGATTTCATCAAAATCAAAAGCTTTTGCACAGCAAAGGAAACAGTTAACAAAACCAAAAGACAACTGACAGAATGGGAGAAGATATTTGCAAATGACATATCAGATAAAGGGCTAGTGTCCAAAATCTATAAAGAACTTAGCAAACTCAACACCCAAAGAACAAATAATCCAGTCAAGAAATGGGCAGAAGACATGAACAGACATTTCTGCAAAGAAGACATCCAGATGGGCAACAGACACATGAAAAAGTGCTCCACATCACTCGGCATCAGGGAAATACAAATCAAAACCACAATGAGATACCACCTCACACCAGTCAGAATGGCTAAAATTAACAAGTCAGGAAATGACAGATGCTGGCGAGGATGCGGAGAAAGGGGAACCCTCCTACACTGTTGGTGGGAATGCAAGCTGGTGCAACCACTCTGGAAAACAGCATGGAGGTTCCTCAAAATGTTGAAAATAGAACTACCCTATGACCCAGCAATTGCACTACTGGGTATTTACCCTAAAGATACAAACGTAGTGATCCGAAGGGGCATGTGCACCTGAATGTTTATAGCAGCAATGTCTACAATAGCCAAACTATGGAAAGAACCTAGATGTCCATCCACAGATGAATGGATAAAGAAGATGTGGTATATATACACAATGGAATACTATGCAGCCATCAAAAGAAATGAAATCGTGCCATTTGCGATGACGTGGATGGAACTAGAGGGTATCATGTTTAGCGAAATAAGTCAATCAGAGAAAGACAACTATCATATGATCTCCCTGATATGAGGAAGTAGAGATGCAACATGGGGGCGGTTAAGGGGGTAGGAGAAGAATAAATGAAACAAGATGGGATTGGGAGGGAGACAAACCAGAAGTGACTCTTAATCTCACAAAACAAACTGAGGGTTGCTGGGGGGAGGGGGGTTGGAAGAGGGGGGTGGGGTTATGGACATTGGGGAGGGTATATGCTATGGTGAGTGCTGTGAAGTGTGTAAACCTGGCGATTCACAGACCTGTACCCCTGGGGATAAAAATATATGTTTATAAAAAATAAAAAATTTAAAAAAAACCAAAGAAATTGGCATGCCTTGGTGGCTGCATAGCTGGCCAGAGGCTCATACTGGCCTGGCAGTAAGCACAGCTCCAGCTAAAAGCAGGTGCTGGACTCAAGACTCCCAGAGCCCCCAGGGAAACACACTCGCTGGGTGCAATGGGAGAAGGGTCAACATCTATGCCTTGGGCCCAGTTTATGACCCAATCACAAAATCTCTCCTCCTTTCTCCTAGCAACCTGCGTCAACCATTCATGCACGCCTCTTCCAGGAAGCCTTCCTGGAATGCTGCCCCTGTCCCAGTCTCTAACTCCCAGTTCATGTGTCCAGGTTACCTCCTGAACATGTCTGCACCTGCCTCTCTTCCTTCACCTAAATATGCCCCTTAACTCCACCAGTTACCTTCATTCAAACCCTAGACCAAATGCCACCTATTCACGGAAGCCTCTCTTAGCTTCTCCAGCCAGAGATAATTCTGCACTTCTCTGTGCTCTCCAAGGCATCTCTCTTATGAGGCAGTACATGCAATGACCTCCTTACTGGTGTCAAATCCTGTCTCCACCACTTATTGGCAGTGTGACCTTGCACAAGTTACTAAGCCTTTCTGTGCCTCCATTTTTGAAATGGAGATAATCCTGGTTAATAGCTATTTCCAAGGGTTATTATAAGAATTAATTGAAAGGCTACATGCAAAGTACTTAAAAAAGCACCTTGAGCAAAGCAACTGCCCAACAGGCATTAGCTTCCTTCTGTTATTTTAGCCCTGTCTGTGGGCTTAGCACTATGGCGATTTGGGCATCTGTCTCTGTCTCTGTTCATAGGTTATTTGCAAGCTCCTCAGAAGCTTGCACACCAACACTAATAATTTCATAAATACCCAACTAAATTATGCCCTATGGTTTTTAGAAAATTTAATTAACTAATTAATTAATTTTTAAAATATTTTATTTATTTATTTGACAGAGAGAGATCACAAGTAGGCCAAGAGGCAGAGCGAGAGGGGGAGGCAGGCTCCCTGTCGAGCAGAGACCCCAATGTGGGCCTCGATCCCAGGACCTTGAGATTATGACCTGAACTGAAGGCAGAGGCTTAACCCACTGAGCCACCAAGGTGCCCCACCCTATGCTTTTTAAATGTACTTCGTATTATGGAAAAAGTCCGAGATCTGCAAGAGTAGAGTGGAATCTCATGTCCCCAACCTAGGCTTTAACAATTACTAACCTTTGACAATGTTTTTTCCTGTATTTGCCCACTCATTCTTCTTCCTCCTGCCTCAAGCCCTACATTATACTGAAGAAAATACCAGGCAAATATTTCACTCAGGAAATTTTTAATAAACGTACACTACACTCATGGAAAGGATGCTATATTCAACGTCTCCTTGTGCCAAGAAGGAATTATCTCCAGGAAAGACCCAGCGTTTTGGACCACAAATCCTCCCAGTGCTGTGGGCAAGAACTTCGACCCACCTTCTTTCCAGAAGCATTGCCAATAGTAATTATGTTTTGAGAGGTCACGGTCTGAGTGGGTACCATCTGGTCTTTGTAATAACAAACCATGGTGGACAAGGATCTTCAAGCATGACTTGATAATTGGGAAAAGCCCCATTTATAGGTCAGAGTGGGTCCTGGGTCTTGCATCAGTGGCTTCCTAACAGGCCAGGATCATACGTGTCTGACTCATGAAACGGTGTCTCAGGCACTTGGACACTCAGGAATATTCGCCACTGACAGTGAAGAATTGTATTGCAGTAAGCCCTGATCAGTCCTTGTTAGAAGATTTTAGTCAGTTTCAAATTGAACTTTCAAGAGCAAGTTTGCCAATGGAAACACTCCAAATAGAAGCCATCTCTGTTTTTTCCTTATTTGTGTATTTAAAGTATATTCTTACAACACATTCCACAAGAAGACTTGCTTGGGGAGGTTGTGTTTGGGTTCAGAAAATGGGATGTAGCGGGGTGGGGATGAAAACCATTGTGTTGGTTGTATTTTTGTACCTGAATCAATCAGTCAAAGATTAATTTCATATCTACTGGCTGTTATCGTGTGGGTGATTGATACTCAGCCATGCTGAAGTCAGGCACTCCTTCTTGGTCCTTCTCAGTGCAATGTTCCAAACCACCATCCCCAATTATGTCTCACCTCTGACTTAGTGACATCTATTTGGTAATTTCACATCCCTGTGTCTGGAAATGGTTTATTTGCTCAGGGTATGTCAGGATCTATGGTTATAAGTCATGGAAGGTATGAGACACTTCATGTCAGAAGTTCTCAGACCTTTTTGATACATCCTCATTCCCTAAACACACTTCCAAACACTGCAGGATCATTTTAAAGCAGCTTTGGAAGTTGATAAAGAATAAACTGTGTTATTGGACATCCGAGATGATCTTTTTAAAATGTTGCAAATTTGGGTCACCTGGGTGGTTCAGTGGGTTAAAGCCTCTGCCTTCAGCTTAGGTCATGATCTCAGGGTCCAGGGATCAAGCCCCGCATCGGGCTCTCTGCTCGGCAGGGAGTCTGCTTCCCCCTCTGTCTCTGCCTGCCTCTCTGCCTGCTTGTGAGCTCTGTCAAATAAATAAATAAAAATCTTAAAAAAAATAAATAAAATGTTGCAAATTTAATTGTTTTTTTCTTCTTTATTCTTTTCTGTATTTTCTATAATCGCCAAGACCCCAACTCATGTGCACTTACTGCACCCCAGACATACACTGATCAACTTGTTAACTGTAAGGACAGAGTCTGAGCTGCCTGGGCCACTGGGAACCCGTCCCTGGCTACCCTCTGGCTGTCATGTTTTCTGTCTTTTATAATAAAAGTGATGCTTATTAAAGAATGGTACAATTTGGATTTAGAATCATGTCTGAAGCTTGGATTCAAGCATTGGCTCTGATACATACTAGTTGTTTGACCAGGAAGTCATGCAACCTTGCCAACCAACCCCCTCCCCACTTTTAAAAAATTCACGAAACAGAGAATGACAACGTTTGTTTTATCTACATGAGTTTGCCATGGGAAGTAAGAGCAATGTTCACATATTGTTAAACCATTAATTGAAGTTCATACATTTTCATGAATTTCACCCAAGAACATCAATAATAAGCAAGCACTAGGTTTGAAACTGTATTGATTCTGAAGGGGCAAGTCACTCATCTCTATTTCTTGATATTTCTTATAAACAATCAACCATCTAGGCAAGAATTTTACTTAGAGAAAAAAGACTACATATTTACATGTTTGGAAGCAGGAGAGGCTGAAGAAAAGGCACAACTTGGGATGGACCATGGAGTAGTTCAACTGACAAGATGCCAACCAATACTTCAACCCTCTGAGCTGATAATATTGCCTTATATATTTGAAAGTGACTAAGAGACCAGATCTTAGAAGTCCTCATCACTACAAAAAATATTTTGTGTTACTAGGCATGGTGTCAGGTACCAACTAGACTTAATGTAGGGATCATTGTGTAATATATGCAAATATCAAATCACTATGTTGTATACCTGAAATTAACATAATGTTATGTATCGATTGTACCTCAATTAAAAAAATACTTCAAACCTTTGCCGATAATGCTTGCTGTTTAGTTGAAGAGAACTATTTGAGCTCTTACGAGGTTGCAGCAGAAACACTTTTCAAAAACATTTGGACACAGAGCAGAGAGGCACAATAGTTCTCTTCAATAGATCAAGTGAAATGAGTGTGTTTTAAATCATCTTGTGGTAGGTTGAAAAAAGGATTTCTCATTATTTTTACTTTCTGCTATCTTTAATAAAGTGGCAAATAACTCCCAATTCAAGAGAAGAAAAGAATCAAAAGTCAATTTATGAGGAATGCTGCCGTATTAACAAAATCTAAGAATTTAGAGAATTTAGCTACGAAGGAGAAAAATCACAATATAATTTAGTGAAGCAGGGAGATTAATCTTGTTGGTGATGCTCAAGCTTTAAAAACAAAGCAGTGTCAAATAAAACCCCCAAATCTAAAGTCAAAGACAGCCCACGAGGCCCAGTTTACCTGTTGAACCAGTCATCTGTGTATCGAGGATAAGGATAGGGGTCATTGCCGCTGAAGTCATAGCTTGCCTCGGCGTTCTGAAAAACACAAGGTGTCTCATTAATTCAATCAAGCCAGACATTGAGGCAAGAGAAAAAGCTGCAAGACTTGACTGTTTTATGGTTACAGGCCCTCTGTGGAGTGCTTTGTTAATGTTCCGCTCTGGACCAGCCCTCACCAAATGGTGCCAGAGCTGGTGGGTCCTTGGATCTCTCTGTTCTCCCTTTATGCTTTCCAGGGTTCCTCACCCCATTCTAATTCAGACCTTCCAAGAACCGGCAAATTGGAGTCTTATGCTCTCCAGGACTGCTTCCATTTTAAGTTGAGTCACCACCTGTGGGTAAATGAGGTTCACCTGGGATCTAGGACTTATATATCCTTGGATTGATGGTCAGAAGGTTCGAGATCTTATGTCACAAGTGAGGCAACCTCTGGAGTTTTCTTGCTTTATGCAGAAGGCTCACTTCCAGCTCCCAGCTTCAGACTGACAATAGGCTTGTTTCCTTTATCCTCATGGGTGTGAAACACCCACCCAAGCCCCTAACATCAACATGCTATCAACTTCATTTACTCACTCAACACATGTCAGTAAGAGTCTAACCTATGCCAGACACTTTTCCAAATATGGGAATGCAGTTGGTGATATCCCTGCCCTCATGTAACTTACAGCCCAGTGTGTGTGGGGGGGGCACAGAGCAACAAATGATGAAATAAATAAGTAGACATTTACAAATGGGGAGTACTAGTATACCCTACAGTATTCAGTTCGAAGCTTAAATTCTATGCCTCCAACACCCCTGCCTTTCCCACGGAGAGTCCTTTCCCCATGGAAATTAATTCCATATCCACTTAAATTATTTTCCATTTTGGTCTTTAGTTGATGAGCCTTTTATTTTGGTCCATGATGGGAGATGATCCACCACCTTTTGGAGAATAATCCATCCCTTCTCACTGCCTTCTCTGCTTGCCTGGGACACTGAAAATGAGAATCCCATTTTTCTCTGCTTAGTTTTTGAGTTCTGCAGTAAAGCTCTGGAGGGTTTCCTGGTCCACAGCAGACAGGGTGCTGGGGAGCACTGGGTTCGATGTATATTCCAGTGTGGGCATTTCTTGATTCACGGGTTCTGAGACATTTCCAAGAATTGTGCCCTTTTGTCATGTAAAACGCTTCAGTTTCTGAACCTGATGCATTAGTGGCATAATGTTTTTGTTTTTTTTTTTTTTTTAAAGATTTTATTTATTTATTTGTCAGAGAGAGAGAGGGAGAGAGAGCGAGCACAGGCAGACAGAATGGCAGGCAGAGGCAGAGGGAGAAGCAGGCTCCCCGCCAAGCAAGGAGCCCGATGTGGGACTCGATCCCAGGACTCTGGGACCATGACCTGAGCCGAAGGCAGCTGCTTAACCAACTGAGCCACCCAGGCGTCCCTGGCATAATGTTTTTAAGAGCACATTGTTGAATTCCATTAGCTTGTGTTTCCACTTCTTGGATGACAAAAGATGATTTGTCCCCAGTAGTTGTAATAGGCAGAATTATAATACTAATTTATTTAAATAAATGTGGTGTTTGGGGTAGACGTCACCCTGAAATTTAAAAAAATTTTTTTTTCTCCCAAGATTTTATTTAAATTCCAGTTAATTAGCATATATTGTATTGTAAGTTTCAGGTATAGAATTTAGTGATTCATCACTTACATACCCAGTGCTCATGATAACAGGTGCCCTCCTTAATGCCCATCACCCATTTAACCCACCTATAGTTACAAGTCTGTTTTCTGGTTTGCTTCTCCTTTCTTTGCCCCTTTGTTAATCTGTTTTGTTTCTTAAATTCCACATATGAATGAAATCATATGATATTTGTCTTTCTCTGACTAACATTTCATTTAGCATAATACTTTCTAGCTCCATCCACGGTGTTGCAAATGGCAAGATTTCATTCTTTTTTATGGCTGAATAATATTCCACTGTGTGTGTGTGTGTGTGTGTGTGTGTGTGTGTATACATATATACATATACATACATATATGCATACATATATACATACATACACACACACACACACACACACACCATACCTTCTTTATCCACCCATCTGTTGATGGACATTTGGGCTTTTTTCATAATTTGGTTATTGTAAATAATGCTGCTATAAACATTGGAGTGCATTTAACCCTTTGAATTAGTATTTTTGTATTCTTTGGGTAAATACTTAGCAGTGCCATTGCAGGGTCACAGGGTAGTTCTATGTTTAACTTTTTGAGGAAAGTCCATACTGTTTCCCAGAGTGGCTGCACCGGTTTGCAGTCACACCAACAGTGTTAGAGGGTTTCCCTTTTTCTAGATCTTCACCAACATCTGCTGTTTCCTGAGTTGTTAATTTTAGCCATTCTGATCAGTGTGAGGTGATGTCTCACTGTGGTTTTGATTTGTATTTCCCTGATGATGTGTTATGTGAATATCTTTTTGTGTCTGTGGGCCATCTGTATGTCTCCTATGGAAAAATGTCTATTCATGTCTTCTGCCCATTTTTTAATTGGATTATTCATTTTTGCAGTGGTGAGTTTTATAAGTTCTTTATAGATTTTGGATACTAACCCTTTAACAGATATGTTATTTGCAAATATCTTCTCCCATTCTGAAGGTTGCCTTTTAGTTTTATTGATTGTTTCCTTTACTGTACAGAAACTTTTTATCTTGACGAAGTCCCAATAGTTCATTTTTGCTCTTGCTTCCCTTGCCTCAGGAGACACATCTAGTAAGAAGTTGCTACAACTAATGGCAAAGAGATTGCTGCCTGTGTTCTCCTCCAGGATTTTGGTGGTTTCCTGTCTCCCTTTTAGGTCTTTCATCCATATTGAATTTATTTCTGTGTGTGGTGTTAAAATTTTTTTTTTTTTAAGATTTTACTTATTTATTTGAGAGAGAGAGAGAGAGAGAAGAATGCACAAGCAGGAAGAAGGGCAGAGGGAGAAGCAGATTCTCTGCTGAGCAGGGAGCCGGATGTCAGACTCAGTCCCCGGACTCTGGGATCGTGACTCTAAGGGCCTGCCCCTCCCAGAGGAACTGGCTTGTGGACCCCGGATGTAGGGGCGGGGCAGGCCGGGTGGAGACGTCCAATCGGTGGGGCGCACGTATATCCACTGGGGTGAATTGGGATTCAATTGGCCACTTGTGTAGGAGCGGGGCTCAACCACCCCCATAAAGGGTGCGAGGCTGTCGAGGGGAGAAGAAGGAGAGCTGTCAGAGGAAGAAGAAGAAGAAGAAGCAGAAGGAGAAGAAGAAGAAGAGTCGGAAGGAGCAGCAGCAGCAGAAGAGTCGGCGGGAGCAGAAGAAGAGCTGTAACAGCTCTTGTAAGAGCTATAAGTGCCGCCTGCAGTCCTGCCGCCTGTGGCCCCGAGCCGCCAGCGGCCCGAGACACCAGCGGCCCCAACGCCAGCGGCCCCGCCCACACACTGCGACCCTCCGCAGCAGCGCTGCGGGGAACGGCCTAGACGGCAGCAACCTCGCCGTGAACCCTGAGCCACTGCCTCGCCGGAGCTGTGTCATTCCGGGGAGCAGCTTCATCTGGGAAGAGGCCTCCTCGGTGAGCGGCCCTGCGGGAGCAGCATCGTCAGGAAAAAGGCTTCTTCCAGAGCGGCCTGGCCGGAGCAGCCTTGTCAGAGTGGCGTCATGGGGAGCAGAGTCTGTGTCATCGGTGTTGTCGTCCTTGTCATCGTCGCTGTCGTCATCGCCTCTTCGTCATTGGGAGTGGCCTCGTCCTGAGAGCGGCTTCCTCCAGAGTGGCCTCTTCTTGGGAACGGCCCTGTCCGGGGAGTGACCTCACCAGCAGCGGCCTTCTTGGGAGTGGCCTGTTCTTGGGAGCAGCTCCAACTGGGGAGCGGCCTCATCTGCGGAGCAGCCTCGTCTGGAGCGGCCTTCTTGGGAGTGACCTTGTCGGAATCATCGTCACCGTCTTTTCGTAAGAGACAGCCCTGACCGGTCAGTTTGATTTTTGATGCTTGGCATGAAATAAAGCTTTGTTTGATTTTCGCTTTATATCAGTCTCGTTCCTTTGATCACGGACCCTAACAGTGACCTGAGCTGAAGGCAGACGCTTAAATGACTGAGCCACCCAGGCGCCCCCAATTTTTTTTAATATAGGAATTTGGGGCCTTACTGAAGTATACTTGGTCTATTTCACATGTAATGAGCTTGTGCATATGCATACACCTGTGATCACATTGCCACAACCAAGGTGCTACACCATGTTCATCACCTCCCTAGATTTCTGTGTGCTCGTTTGTATCTGGGTGTTACTTTTGATTTTGCCTTGGTGAGAACCTTTAACATGAGATCTAGCCTCTTACCACAGTTTAAAGTACATAATACTGTATTGCTGGCTGTGTTGCACAACACAGCTCTAGAAATTACTCAGCATAACAGAAACTTCATTCCATCAAAAATCAATTCCTCATTTTCCACCTTCCCCAACCCCATTCAAAATTTGGACCAGTCCTTTTTTTTTTTTTTTTTTAATTTATTTATTTGACAGAGATCACAGAGAGAGAGAGGGGAGGAAGCAGGCTCCCTGCTGAACAGAGAGCCCAATGCGGGGCTCGATCCCAGGACCCTGGGATCATGACCTGAGCCGAAGGCAGAGGCTTAACCCACTGAGCCACCCAGATGCCCCTGGACCAGTCCTTTTTATCTGTGGTGTTGAACAAGCCCATCCTTTATTCTAGAATCTAGGTCTTCCTTTAATAAGTGATCATCAGAGAGGACATCCTTCTGTATCCTCCGGCCATTATTATTGGTTCCAAATGATCTGCTCCTCCTTCTTCCTTTAGATCCCAAAGTACTCTCATTTACCTTTTTAAAAAGTTTAATTCTCGATCTGGTCTATATTTTCTGTCTCTGGGAGACATATTTGGCATGTTTTTTGTTTTGTTTTGTTTTTACTTTTCTTGAACTGTTTGGCTTTCAGTTCTTTTGAGAGGTACTATTTTGAAATAATAACTATGTTCAGTTACCCCTAACATTCTCTGAATTTTTGAGACAAGAGCATTCTTAGGTAGAGTTGGGGGATGGGCAATCGAGAGAAATTCAAGTTAGTACTTTTCTTTTGGGTTTTAAAGCTGAGGTTGAAACCTAAGTAATAAATAGATTTGGAAGACTGTTTGCTAAGCCTAGTTCCTTTCTCCATAAAAGGGAGAAAAATCCCCTGGTCTGAGGCAAATTGGATGGAAAATTCAATGAGTAGCCATTGTGGGACCCCCAGAAAGGGTGCAGAGTGCTACTTTCTTCTGAGCTGTGTTCTGGAGTAGGATGGAGGTATGTTGGAATGTCCAACCTTGGAAAGGCCTGGGACTCATCTTAGAACAGGGATCTGTTGCTGCAGTTCAGCAATGGCTCTCAGGGGTGTCTTAGCTCAGGGACTTGGGGTGGCCCCACTCTGCATTCCTCTGACCATCTGTGTGGAGCAGCTGGCAGCAGGAATATCCTGTGGGAGGGTGGGGTGGTGAGGACATGACAGTGAGAACCAGCTGGCCTAGAAATTTCAGGGGTCAGGACACTGAGGATCCAGGGTTAGGGCCAGGATCAACATGGACTTATAAACAAGGCCAGTGGGAATGGGGATGCAAGAGTGGAATCTAGGGGCACAGATGATGAGATGAAAACGTCAGCACCCTTGCACCCTCTTCTAAGGCTGTGCTAGTCCTTTGAAGCTCAAGGTCAATCCTGGAGACAGGATGGTGGGGGCAACACCTGAGTTGACCAATGTCAAATTTCTGCCTTGAGTGAGGGCAATTAGGCTGGCAGATAGAAGCTCAATTCCATTAGAGAAAAGAAAAATTGGAATTTTCTGTACCTCTGTGTTTGCTGTCTGATTGCCTGGTTCACAAGCTTTTCACCCTGACTCGCTTTTCTGGTTGATAATAATTACCCATGGTCTGGGCTGAGGTCTTTGGTCTCCGACCTGGCCCTGGAGAAAATTGCTTGCCCTGAGGTGGACAGGGCCTGGAGAGGGTACTGCACAGATCTCACGGCCAAACTTGCAGCCAAGAATCCCCAGAACTCTGGGACTACTTTTCTAAGAAGGGAAAGACCCCATATTGTCTGGAGTCAAATTCACCTTTGAGTGTTGAGATGGTTGCACTGTTTTGTTGTCTTTTAATTAATTTGATGACTAATGCTTAATTCCTTGTGTAACAGTTTATACTGAGTGTTAATGAAGGCAAACAGTAGCACTTGTTTAGCTGTAGGTCTTTTGGCTAACAATCAAATGGTTTATAGCAAGAAAAAACAGTGAGCAACTTTTGGTAAGCATTCTGTTTATACTTTTATAGCCAAAACCGAGTCATTTATGGATTTGAATCACAGAGTTGTCATCCATAAAATTATTTGTGTAAGGGAATAAATTAAACCAGACTTGAGTTATGTCAGAATTTTCTAAAAGAGCGATCAAGGTGGACACTGAGGGGGCAGTAGTGTCTCTGTAAATTTAATGCTTTGGTCATCCCAGGCTAAGCCATTGGCTTGTTTTGGTTTAAATTCTTCCATAACTTCTTTTGCAAATGCATCAGTCTACTTTCTTGCTTTAGAAAATACTAGTTGTTTAGTGAACATAATTTAATCATTGGTGATTCAGGATCAGGATGATTCAGAGTCATCACGAAGTACTTTGAATTATCATTGTACCATCGTCCTGAAAGTGAGAAGACTGGACTGAATCCAAACTGACCTCAGGGCTTCCCTGGAAATTATTTCTGGAAGAAACTTCAGATATTGGTTCATTTCTCTTATAAGAGTTGAGTGCAGGAGGAAAAAAAACACCCTCTGGTATTTAATAATTCTAAGGCTTAATTTCTGGGTATTTGAATGCATAGTCAGAAATCAAGACTGGATTAGCCCATAGAAAGGAACTTTAATGATTATGACACTTATTCTTATCCAAGCCCTCCAACGGTTGTTTGTACCATGTACTTGTTTCCACCAGATGCCCTACCTGCACATTAAGCTAGGAGAGGACAGGAACTTATTTTCAAGAAATCTTCTGACTTCTTATGTTTGAGGTGTTGCCTTTGTGCAGCCTCCAAAGTCACAGACTGACAAATGGCATGGGTCGGATGCCGGGGCTGGTCTCACTGTGAAAACTGATGGTGAACACAGTGGCAACTCTGTCCCTTGCTTTAACACTCTCACAGAAGCTTCTAAGGCCCTTGAGACTGAACCTGTCTCTGGCACTGCCACTCTTCCCCCCCCCCCACCAGATTTAGAATTTAATGCCTCTGGGATCTGTGGACTTTGCCTGCTGGGTTGTACACAATGAAGGTGTCTGTAGGCGTCAGCTTGGAGAGAGATGCCTTCAAATCAAATAGATCTGGTTTCAAACCTGGGCTGTTTGGTTTTGGCAATTTTCTTATTTTCTGGAAACCACAGGTTCCTCGTCTTTAAAATGCAGGTGATAAACCTGTAAGTACTTGGTTGCTATGAGGATAAAATGAATCAATGTAAGCCATCAAGTGCATTCCCTAACAGTGTGGGCATTCCCTCACCTCCGCCTTCTTCTTCCAGGACCTTCACTTTCTTTGATCACCTACAGCAAGAGTCACAAAATATGGTATGTGCCAAATCCGACCCTCTACCTGTTTTTGTAAATAAAGTTTTATTGGCACACAACCATGTCTATTTGTTTTATTGCCAACGGCTGCTTCCACACCATGACAGTAAATTTGTGACAGAAGCCCGCAAATCTTAAAATATTTACTACCTTTTAGAGAAAGAGTTTGCCAGCCCTTTGCTGTCATCTTAGGCCTCTCAGGTCCCCATGCCGCCCTCTGAGAGCCTGAGGCCTACACTATTTCACCCAATCCTTGTCGTCCTGAGGGACCTCCTTTGTTCTGAGACATACCTGTCCCATGCCCCATTCATTGAGGAGGGCTGTAGTTGCTGAAAAGGAATCTGATATCAGCTAGCCTCACTACACTGCTAAGAGTTTGATGTTTCCCTCCCCTGGCTCTCACGCCAATCCAAGGTGGGTCCTCAGGTGTGACTTTGGTCAGAAACTGAAAGGGACACTCATGGAAGCAGAAGAGAGCATCTGGCTGGGATGGCAGGAAGTCCCAACATTGTTTCCACCATCCCTGTCTATCACTGGTTGAGGGCTGCTTCTAGGGGCAATAGCCCTCTAGATCTTTGTCTTTCCATCTATAAGTGTCCTATCTGTTCCTGAAGTCAGAACATCACTCTCGACAGAGAGCAGCAGGTGCTGGTAGTGAATAGCCTCCGGCATGCAGAGATGATCGCCAGGTGATAACGCGTACATATGGTGTGTGCCTTACAAGGCCTTACCCATCTTTCATTTTTGTGGTGCTGTGTTGACATTCTTACAATTCAAGCTTTCATTATAGATCAATACAGTTAACATGGGGGGCCACTGCTCCATGAGTGAACAGATATTTTTAGAGCACTGAGGAACAAACTCTGTGGTCTGACTATAAAATTAAGAAAGTGGTATCTTTAATCAGGGCTGCCATGGACAGTTGTCCAGGTTGTGCCTTGCATAAGGGTACATACCCAAGGGGAGCAACTAAATGCTGCACTGGACTCCACGAGCCGTGTGCCCTGGGGTGGGACTTTAAAAATAATTGGCCAGCCCTTGGGGAGTGGGCATCCTTTTCTCATTTGTTTGACCAGAAGGAGGGTGCTGTTTTGCAACTCACCCACCAGGAGGGAGTGCTTTTCGCAATTTCACACAAAAGCATGTAAGTACGACCACATCTATGAACCATGGCAAGAAGTAGATCACCTCGTTAGTGTCATATATAAGCTCAGACCTCAAAGAAATTGTACCAGGGAGACAAGATGTCCCCTGTGAAATGTCAGGTAATACCAGACTTACCTAATGTCTCAAACAATTAGAGTATTATGAGTACAGCATGGCATATGATTAATCACCAATGAGATTCCAACAGCTATAGGCACTCAGAACAAGAGAGTACATCCATCCCATTTGTCCCTTTATTCTGACTTCTCCTTTCCCTGAAGGCGTTTAACCATATAACCCAGCCAGGAGCTATGTAACCGTATTAGCTGAAATTGCACTGTGCTCATGGACTAATGAAAGAGAAATGAGCTTCCCCGGATAGACTTGCAAACTGCAACCATATTGCCCCAGAACAAAGCTCATCTGTATGGAAACTGAGCAGCAAAATAGCCCAGGCCATTAGATTCTAGAGAATTTTGCTATTGTGCCTACTTGCGTCAAATATGGTCATGGCTGAATGTTCCCAACTGTGCCTATTTTGATTTTCCTCAAATAATTCTCCCACATGCACTGCTTTAACGATAATGTTCAGCTCACTTTTGACTGAAACCAACATTAAAGGGATTTATGTCTATATTAAGTCTGGCTGTAAAACTTAATGAAATTTAACATTACTCCAGCACTCAGAAATTAAAAAAAAAAAAAAAAGATACATCTTCAGAAGTGTTTGAAATCTCTCTTTTATACCCCTGAGATGGCCAGAGTTGTGCATTTTTCCAGCGATGGCGTGTTCTCTGATGGTGGATTTGACAACTCCTACCACCACTTCCTTCTTGCTCCTGTAAATTCTGGTAACTTCTGTAGTCCCCAGAGTACTCTTGGGGTGAGAAAACAAAATAACATCATAGCTGGGCCGGGCAAGGATCATATGCCCCCAAGCTATGTCCTGGACCACTGGGCTTCTTCTGTTTTCCAAAGCTGAGCAGCCCCTTCCTTTGACCATCAGGTCGCTCTTCTTGGCAGATCTGAGAGAGGTTCTAAACACTATACATAACAGGAGGAATTGGTATTAATTCCCAATGGTTAATGCAGAGCCTTTCTCTCATTTTTATTTAATAGTCTCCTGAACCCTGTGGGGTAGGAGAGCAGATGTATTGAAGTATTGATGGAAGGGGTGAGGTTATATCCCCAAGAAATAGTCAAAGCCATACCTCTGGATGGTTGCTGTAGAGTTATCTCTGCCTGTCCACACCTTGACTTGTCTGGTTATTTAAAAAATCCTATGAAGCTTGTATTAGGCTGGATGAGGCTGATTCCCACCCATGAATTTTTTAAGAGCTATTCTGAAAGTGTGAAATCCAGGCTGACCTGACGCTTTTGAGGAGAAACTGCCATTCACTGTAATTAGGCTCCGAGAGCTGCCTCTACGACAGGGTCCCATACTTGTTCAGAAAGAATTTACGTCTTTATTTTCACTAGCTGCCAACCCAGATTTAGCATTTCCTTTAATTCTGGCTGCAGACTCCAAGCCAACGTATTATTAGCGGGACCTGTGAGCTTGTCACCAATACGTACTGTCATATTGCATTATAGTGCTTGCTGATGGGCTGAAATAGCTTTTCTACTCATTCCTTCCTGACACTAAATGTTGTTGGTTAATGCGTTAAGAAAGAATGATACACACCACCATTCGGCACAGGTGTATTTTTATACACTGAAAACTGCATTTCGATATAGTTGCTTTCTTTGCTTATCTCATATATTTTGTTTTATGGATTTAAAACATTTTTCTGAGAAGGAGGGGAGACATTTGTGTACCGGGTGGTCAGTACAATTTCTCAGAAGAGAAATTTGGCAATATCCTTCCAAATAAAAGACACACAGACTCTTTGACCCAGCTGTCCCACTTGGAAGAATTTATCCTAAAGGTGTACTTGCACATACATGAAATACTTGCTTTTCAATATATTCATGGCCACATGCTTATCATAAATGTGAAACACCAGAAGCAGCTTCAGTGTCCAACAGCTGGGACAACTGAAATAAATGATGGGACACCCTTAAGACTCTGCAGCCCCCACCATGAATGAGCGGGTCAAGCCTACCATGAACTCATTCCTAGGAAATAGGAAATATTGCAAATAAGAAAGGCAGTATGTACAATGGAGGGCCTTGTGAGCTCCCATTTGCACTGAAGAGAAGGGTATTCTCGGTGGTAAATACACGCAGTTTTTCTGGAAAGATACCCAAGAGCCTTTTTATACAGCGCTTTGCCTGTACAGAGGGGCTTGGGGTCTCCGGTGGAAGGAAGACCTAATTTTCATGGCATAACCTTTTGTTCTCTGTAAAAAAAAATTTTTTTTGCCGTATGATAACAGGTAACTCATAACGAGTGCGAGGGACTCTTTGATATCCTTATGTGGTAGAAAATACTCTTATCACTCTCATTCTGTGAGCGAGGAAACCCAGGCACAGAGAGGCTGAGTATTTTGCCTGAGGTCGCACAGATGAAAAAGAGATGGAGTAGGGGTTTAGACCAGGCAGTCTGGCTCCAGAGGCTTCTCCCCTAGCCATGCAGTCTTGCTGTGCTGCATAATAAGAACCACAACCAGAGCCTTCTATTGCATTCATTGTTTAAAAGAGAAAAAAACAAATACCTAGCAAACAGAAAGGACCAATTTAGTGGATGTACTCCTAAATGTCAGTGGGTCATTCTGTCCAAATCTGAGCACGTACATTGAGCCAATAATGTAACTCCCACCCCGGGACACACCTCACTCAAGAGCCGGGAGGCACATCTCTTCCTTTGTATGGTCTGTTCATTTTCTGAACAGCGTAGTTTGGTTTAGTAAGGTCTCTCATCCAAGGTAGGTACGATGTCTTTGAGGCCTCAAGCAGCAGGTATGCCTTCAAAGAGAAAGCTCATTTTCCTGCTCTCAACAGCAAGTCTTAAGCTACTCCCTTTTACCTCTGTTGCTTATGTTGTTCCTCTTAGAAGGGGGACTTTTTTTTTTTTTTTTTTTGAGAAACAGACATTACACTCTATGTGAGACAAACAGCAGTGGTGAGTGGAGTCCTCAGAAACGGAAATCTTGGAAATACCTCTCCTTCTCCTTCTTCTTCTCCTCCTCCTTCTCCTCTTCCTCCTCCTCCTCCTTCTTCTTCTTCCTCATCTTCTTTCCCTTCTTCTCCTTTCTCTCCTTCTCCTTCTTTCTCTCCTTCTCCTCCTCCTCCTCCTCCTCCTCCTTTCTCCAGACACTCTTCAGCACTATGTAGTGGCTCATGGATTTCTGAAGGCAGTCTGAAAATCACTGGCCCAGAGTCGTGTTCCATGAGAGGTTTGCTGTGGTCCCTTCAGTAACATCAGATTGTGACTTCTTCCAAAGCACTCCTCCATCCTTCTTATTATGGCAACGACAGGTCTCCATCAAGCACGCCATGTCTTTCATGTCTCCCTATTTCTGGCCATTCATCTCCTTATCTGACAGAGGCAAGCACGGGCAGGTGGGGTGCCAACTTGGGTTGTTTTCATTGTATTTATTTTGACAGTTACTTCCATTTATGTCAAGGGATATAGGTTGTTTCTCTGTTTGAAATAGTGATTTATAGTTTCCCTTGAAAACACATTCATTTATGTTGAAGATGTGAGTCAATTTAAGGAAATCTGCTCGGGGAAATAATAGCACCATTGCAAAAACTGTGCAGGTGTGTTGTGACGGGTCATGCTTGGCAAAACCTGGGATAAAGTGACGGTAGTATTTCTGGCTTCGGATCCTCCTGTTATCGGCAGAGTCAGCAGAATTGAGTGTCTGCACAGGGGATCTGAAGGAGTAATGGGAAAGACGTTCTGTCCTCCAATCTCAATCTTGTCCCTTGGCATTTCAAAGTCAGAACTTCAATTCTTTACATTCTCTGGGCTCTTGGCTTTCCTTTAAGCATTCAGCCTATAGTTTGTTTATTTTTTTTCACTGAACAAGTATTTCTTGAGTACCAGTTGCTTGCCAGGCACTATAGAGTACCATTCCTTAGCTGAGATGCCTTGCCTTAATCTTGGTGAGTGAATACATTAATTATCAACAACGTTTTGGTTAGCAGTGAATGGAGCTTCTCAACTTAGGCTTCTCAGTAGAACTGCTTTCTAGAAGTATGAATACATGAGTGACCCCTGGATTCTGATTTAATTGGTCTGGGGGCAGGGCTTGGTCACCAGTAGTTTAAAAAAAAAAAAAAGAAAAAGAAAGCTCTGCAGATGATTCAGATGTCGAGGCAAGGTGTAGAACCACTGACCTAACACCTTTGTTCATCGCTTCCATTCTGGCTCCCTCGCCCTGTCCAGTGTGGCTCGTGGACCAGTAGCATTGACATCGCCCAAGAACTTGTTAGCAATGGAAAGTCTTAGGCTGTACCCCAGACTGGCTGAATCTGAATCTGCATTTTGATCAGGTCTCTAGGGGATTTGGGTGTGCACGGATTCTTTTATTTGCAAAATGGATCCATGGAGTCAGTTTTGCCTGTGGCCCTTTGCTTCCCCTCTATGCATCCATAATCTCCCTGTTACAACCTTCTCCTCCCACTTTCCCTCCTCCCCTTTCCACCTAAATTCTCCGGCAGGAAGAAATTGAATTTGATAAGCATTCATATTTTAGCACAAATAAGTCCAGTACAGTGCCTTTTCCAATATTATTCTCTTTAATGGAAGAGAATGGATACTGGAAAGAGCCAAAGAACATAATCTCTAATAGTAGAGAATAAAGAGTGGTATTTTGGAAGCATTGGGAGCTTCTTGGCATCTCTCAGAGTGAACTGCTTTCTGTAGAGCAAGTTCTGAGAATAGAGTTGTCACAGTGGATTCTTTGGTTCATCAGGCCACTCCTGATGAACCAAGGAAAAGTAGAAAGCCAGATAAAGTGTGTGATCACTATGCACAATATAATGGCGTTCTCTGTACTTCGAGCAGGCTAGAGCTGTTACTGGGATGGATTCCATAAGAAAGAAGAGTGAAAGTTCAAAGTGAAGGTTTTCCTGCAGTTGAATAATTTTTTTATGAATATTAAGATTTGAATTATTTTTTGCTGCCTGCTGCTTAAAATAAAGTTTCTGTCAAAACCTTAAAAATACACCCAATTATAGACAAAACTAAATGCCAAGCCGCTTTACCAGCAATAGGAGTTAAGACATTTCTTTTAAAATGTGTGTAAATTTCAATGCATGCATGTGTTTCCTGGATTCTAACAAGTGATATAGACAAACTGAAGTTAACCATGTAGTAGGATATCCTTTGGTTTTAGTAAAAATGAGGGTGCACAGAGGCAACTGCAAGTGTGCTCTGATTCTGTGTGCAGCCATAGCATGCCCTTATAGCCAGAAGCCGACCTCTCTGAGTATAGATACTGCTCCAAGCCCATCTTGGCACACCACCTGCCCAAGCACCAATCAATCCTCCTGGCTCTGTGCCAGCCTTGTGGACTCTCCCCTTCCCCAGGGCCCTTCACTGCTGAGGTGTCTCTGTGTCCCCACAATGACCAAGATGACCTTGAGCCAGTTGTACAAAAGCAGCTCAAGGCAGTGCCGCAAGCCTTTGTCACTTGTTTGTCATTTCAAAGGAGGCTGACACAAAGGCAAGGGCTAATTTCAGGTTGAAGGCAAAGAAATGATGTGGTTTAAGAAAGGCAGTCCGAGTTCGCCTTGATAACTTAATGAGAGGGTGAGGAGAGCCATCCATCCCGCAGGGTAAGTGGAGGGATGTCCTGGGTCCCAGAGGCTAGCAGATGGGCTTAAAGTAGCTGCTCTTGGACCTCACACCTCACCTGGGAGGGAAGATCACAGGGGCTGGGAGCAGCCAGCGCGTCTGACTATTTAAATCTGCTTCTCGAAGTTCCACGATGCCGGAGTGTGCTCTCAGGCCCTAGAGCAGCAAGCGTGTAAATCAGAAGGACCAGAGGGAGACGCTGTTTTGGAAAAGGATCAGAAGAGCACGTCGCAGCCAGGGTCTAAATTTGTGTTGTCAAGGTGACGAGGTGCAAGTCAATTTGTGTTTCCCTCTTTTGACTGGGTGTTCTGCGATGTCGTAGCGACGGATGATCACAGCTTCCCTTTCCTTGGGTCCTCTGTGAGGGTTCTGCTTGCCGTGGAGTGGCTGCTGAGGTCCAAGGCCACTACCTAGGAGTTTGGACGTCCTGGGAGAGAGGGAGGCACTGGTGTACAGCCCTCCCTGCGTGGTTGATCATACAACTTCAGTGTCACCTGCCTCTCCTTTTTCAGCCCTAAAAATAGCAAAGAGGTCACTGATAATTGAGTCACTGAAGGAGTTGTTCTGTCCAAATGTTATTTATTGGAGATTGGCTGAAGCCCATCTTACACAACGTTTTTTCCTCCAGTCAAAAGCATAGCAACACGAGTAAGAAGCAGATCACACAGAGGCCCGTGGTTATTCTACCTGAAGATACAAGTTTTAGGTATAAACCTCATATGTATATAATTCAACACAAATTAATTTCGGTTGAGCCTCATAATGATTTTAAGAATTGAGTCTTATAACCACCTATTTTACAGATAGGAAGACTGAGGCTCGGGGAGGTCATGTGATTGGCTCAAGGTTTTTCAGTTAGAAGTGGTTGAGTTCATACTAGAACTGAGATCTTCTGATTCAGACTCATTCTCTTCTTTCTGTACTTCATGGCATCTGTAGATCTTTCTGACCATAAAAAATGGGGGAAAAACGGCAAGACTGATAATCTTGTTTATCCCAGCACTCTTGAAACTGGGTGGGAACATTCATACTCGAGATACATGATATAGCAGCAAGATGTGTGTGTGTGTGTGTGTGTGTGTGTGTGTGTGTGTGGTGGGGGGTAGTGGAGGGGGCTGGTTCTCAGGGCTTTTGGTGGTTACTCATTTTTGCATCCATTATAAATCAAACTCAAAATCTTTCAGCATTTTTTTCACTTGTCTTCCCCCAGCCCCCAACAGTTAATCTCTGCTTTAGTGAGTCTTTTTAGGATAAACTCGGTAATGGGAGATGATGGAAACAGTGTTATGACCTTGAGGAAGAAGCAAAAAGGAAGACGAGGCGCACTGTAAATATCTCCAGCATTCAGAGCTGAAAAAAAAAGCTAAGTAGATCAGTTCCCTTTCATGGTGAAGTTGTTTGAGTCTTACCTTTGAATAGGCCCAATTTCATGTTCCCAGCTAATGTGAAATGCGACACAGGAAAGGACTGATCCCCAACTGTTCTGGAGAAAGATTAAATGCACTTCTGGTTCCTTTCACCGCTATTCATCATTTTAATTGGTTTTGAAGCCAAAAAACTTGACGGCACTTGTGATGGCAATCCAACTTCATAATTCATAAACTCTGGAAAAGGGATTACAGCCTTCATTTGGAGGCTGTACGCACACCTTATTAAGTTGCTACAAGGATGAGGTGCCAGAATCCACATTAATCACACAATCGCTTTGTGCACGGAGGTGGCACTCATTGAAGTATGGACACGAGTTTTTTGGGAAAGGAAATCCAGGGCTCTAGACCTTTTAGGGATGACATGCCCTTGCCTATCGTGGTCCTTGCCACCGTGCTACCATTGTCAGCCCCAGCATTTCTAAGAACCATGAAGAATGCTCATCTGTCCTCTTGACTTCCCAGTCCATGGCCTTCTCCCCCCACTCCAGTGACTCCCCTTTGGCTCCATCTTAGCATCTCCCTTTTGATCTTCTCATAACCCAGAACAGTGACTCTGTCCCAATCACAGAAGCCATGTCTCTTTTTCTGCTCTCCACCCCCTCCCACCTCCTCCTTCACACATCACCACATCTCCTAATGTGGCCAACAAATCTCCAGCCCACTACACTTTCTTTTTGTGTCTTTTCCATCCTATTTGGATCTGCACACTTTCTAGCAACATAGGACCACATTCTCTGGAGTTTGCAGCATCAAGTTCTCCCTCTTTAGCTTCACCCCAACTCCAATCATTACTGGCTGAAACCAATTTCTCTCTAGCTTGGGGTTCCCCAGCTTTTTCTGGAAGGGTCAGATGGCAAATGTTGTAGGCTTTGTGGGCCATATGGTCTCTGTCATAATGACTCCCTTCTGCTTTTGTAGTGGAAAAGTGGGTATCAAAGATGTGTGAACAAGTGGGTGTGGCTGCATTTCCATAAAACCTGACAATGATGGAAAGGCAATGGGTGGGCTGCAGTTTGTAGTTGTGGGCTGTTTATTGTGAGTGGAACTGGGTCTGCCAAAAAAGACTGTTGAAGTCATAACCCCGGCATGAAAACTAAATCCCCCATGAACATGACCTTATTTGGAAATAGCGCCTTTGCAGATATAAACAAGTTAAATGAGGCCATACTCCAATTACAATGGGCCTGAAATCTGATGACTGGTGTCTTTATAAGAATGCCATGTGAAGGGATAGAGACAGAGACAGAGAAAGAGGACAATGCCAGCTGAAGGTGGAGACAGAGATTGGAATGATAGGTCTACAAGTGTTGCCCACAACCACCAGAGACCAGGAGAGAGGCATGGAACCAATTCTCCCTCAGAGCCTCCAGAAGAACCAGCCATGTTTTTACCTTGATTTCGGACTTCTGGCCTCTAGAACTGTGAAAGAATACATTCCTTTGCGATAAGCCACCCAGTTTCCCATAATTTGTTGCAGTAGCCCTAGGAAATGAGTCTATGTCTCTAGTGTTACCTTCTCCCACTCCCCTGGAAGCAACTCCGTCCATGCCCATCCTCCATGCTGTTTTATCTCTTCATAGTTCTCTCTAAAGCAGGTTAACTTGAGTCAGTTCAACTATTACCTCATTTAAGAAGATCCCTACCCATGCGACCATTTACTTTGGATAGTTTCCATCCACAATCCTTTTCTCCATTTTCCATCACCTCCAGTTTATTGTAAGTGATTCAAGGATGTGGACTATGTCTTACTTGATACCACGGTGGACACAGCAGATGTCAGTGCATGTTCAATGAATGAATGAATGAACTAATTACAAGACAAATAATTGTCTAAAATCATTTGTTCACTCTAATATCATTTGATATTATGGGAGTTATCTGGTGGAACTTGCTCATTTTCTACATATTAGCTAAATTATTAAAAAAGGACCATTAGGCAGAACAACACAAGTATGCTTCCAAGGGTTTCTAAATCTCTAAGATTCACCTTTTGGTTAGTTGTGTTTCTGTGAATTCAGTGTTGATTTTTCCTAAGCCTCCTTTTTTATGTGTTGGTGTCATATTACTTTATTTATACCATGATTAGCTATGGCAGTGCTGTATGCAGCATTATTTGCATATTTTAATTGCATTTTAATTGCATTTTGCCCTTAATATTTTGGAAAAACAAGTGGAAAGTGGAGTAAGCTGACACTAGATATAAAAATAGAGGTTTTATATACTTAATTCAATTGAAAAAAGATAGAAATCATTATGTGTGTGTGTGTTGCAAATGTCAAATCTTTAGCCTCAATTGAATATTTACTGAATTTAACCCAGCTGTGTTCAGTTATGATAGAAAAAAAATTAAAAATATTTTATCTTTTCACTGGCAAATCATCAAAAATTATACCTAAGAGTTCAGATATAATAGGGATTATACAAGTATGATAATTTTTTTTAGTTTTCTGGGAATTTAATCACATTATAAAGTCACATTTAACAAGCAAATTTGGGAACTGCATATATTTTCAAAACGTTTCAAATGGAAAAAATAATCAGAATTCCATTTAAACTTATTTCCTTCAGCTAAAAATTCCAGTATCTACTTGCTATTTGTCCATAAATCTTTATGAAACTTTTAAGATACAAAAACTGATGGAAAAGGAAAGGAAATGGAGTGTCCTGGTTTAGTTTGATTAAGCCACTCTCCCCTCTCCCACATGGGCAAGTGATTTTCTGGGGTCATTAGACTGAAAACATCAAAGTCCACATCCTGAGTTCCTTATTCCATGCTGGCAACACGGCTGGAATGGACTGCCAGACAAGACCAGATCATAGCCTGTTCATTCCCAGACGCATGCTACATAAGTGATAACAGTGTTCATGGAGAAGAGTATTCAACTCCAGGAGCCACAGAGCTATTTCTAGGCTCCTTGTCCTCTAAGGAGATTAAATAGCAGTTGGATTACCATATGGCACAGCAATCCCAGGATAAAGGAATTCTTAATTTCATACAAAAACCTGCACAGGCATGTACATGGTGACTTCATTTATAATTGTCCAAACTGGAGGTCCCGCAAGGGTCCCACAACTGGAGAATGGATAAACTGGTTCATGCACTTGATGGGTTACTACATGGCAATAAAAAAGGAACAAGTACTGATATATATGACCACGTGGATTAATCACAAATGCAATGACAACAGGCAGCTCGAGAAGGCTAGAATTCCATATATATGACATTCTCTAGAGAGGGCCCAACAATTGGGACAGAAAACAGATTGGTGGTTGTATGGGATTCAGGGTGGTGCCTGCAGAGGAGTTGACCACAAGGGGCAGCATGTGTCAAGTTATTTGGCGTGGTGGGGATGTTCTGTCTCTTGGTTGTGGTGGTGGTGATGTGATTTTATGCACTTGTCCAAGTCATAGAACACTGCGCCAAAAAGAATAAATTTGACTTTCTGTAAAAAGAAAGAAGTGAATGGAAAACCAGCAATTGGCTTTCTGGCTAGAGTGATAGTAAGTCAGGGCTCTTATCCTGGTGAAGTATTACAGATGATTTCTAGTTATAGCTTTGGAATGTACTGCCTTCTCCCTTAAATCATTTTTCCCCCCTATTCTGAAGACCTATTTCCAACAAAATTGTGTACTGGGTGGGCCGTAGATTCTCTCTGACTTGGTCAGCAAGGTGCTAAAACACTGGCTTTGGTGTTCTTCCCAATTGTCCATTTCATCACAGGGACATGTCTCCTTCAGAGTCACGCTCTTTCAGGTTCAGAAAGAGTTTAACTCCATTTAAGGAGAAAAAAAAAATACCCTGGGGGACATAGTCAAAATGTGCTTGTTAAAAAGCGTCCTCTTTCTTGAAAGGCATGCTCTTCCAGATGGGGGTTCTTTGGGATGTGGGGACAGGATAGAACTCTGTTTCTGAGAACTTGGAACTCTGTTTCTGAGAACACATCCTAGAAGAGGAGAGCTTCATCCTTTCCTCAATCAGAACCTGTTTCTCACCTTCCATCCCCACCAGTGGCTCATTACTCAGCATTTCAATGGAGGCTTGGCTGGCAAAAGCCCTTCAATTCATCTTCATCTGTGGTTAATTACTGTAATTGACGTAACACTGTTTCTATCCCTAAATCTATTAACCAGCAAATGTTCAAGACATAGGCTCTCAACTCTCATTAATCTCATTGCTTAACAGTTTTTTTTTTTTTTTCTAAATCATGTATTTTGTTTCCTCATTACGGAAATATCAAGTTAGCAGTAAAAATAGGGACATGTTGGCCTCAGCATCACTTTTGTTTTTCAAGGGCATTGGAGTCTTTGAACATTGCAACATTCCCTTCGCTTTATTTTCCCTCTCTATGAGATCAGAAGGAGAAGTGATGCTTTTGGGAGGACTGTAAATTGATTCAATCTTTTTAGAGAATAATTTGATAAGCTTTATCAAAATTAAAATTGCATGTACTGCTTGACCCAGAAACTTCACCTCCAGAAATTCATTTTAAAGGGATAGTCACCCAAGAATTCAAAGACCTATGGCTAAGGAAATACATTCATTCCATAGTTTATAGTAGCAGAACATTGGGGGAGAATCAAAAAAGTCAAATTTTAGGGGCTTAGTTGAATAAATTATGGTATATCCAACCTATGGGAGAGAATATGTTGTTACATAACAAGGAATATTGTATAGTATGATCCATTGTATGAGTCCAGTTTTGGAAAAAAAAAAAAAGTCCAGAAGATTCACAAAAAAACAAGCACATCATCAAAACTGGGAAGTGAGTCGGGATTGTAGAGGAGGGGTGGAGTGGGGGAAAAAAGGGAACTGGCAGTTTTTATTTGATCTACTCTTCTGTAATACCTAAATCTTTTTTATGATGAGCTGACTTCCTTCTATATTAAAAATGGAAATATGGAAAAAAGCAGGAGTGATGTGGCTCTAAGGATTTAGTAATCATGTTTAAACGATCCCCCTTTCAGCCTGTGCAATGATTGGAGAGTTTCCAAGTGTCTTGGCATCTGTTTTCTTCTTTTACGCTTCAGACAACCTAGGGAGGTGGGCGGGCTTATATAGCTTCTCCTGGGGTAGTGAACACACTCATCTTCCAGGACACAAGCAGTTCCCATTCCTGCTCTTCCCACAGTCCTGGGGCGTTCTCAGT
This sequence comes from Enhydra lutris kenyoni, assembly GCF_002288905.1. Classification (NCBI taxonomy): domain Eukaryota; kingdom Metazoa; phylum Chordata; class Mammalia; order Carnivora; family Mustelidae; genus Enhydra; species Enhydra lutris. The sequence goes on along the minus strand of NW_019154090.1, from coordinate 42,162,140 downwards.
AGTAACTGATTTCTAAAAGAGCTCTTTAGCTAATAGGTTGTTTTAAAAATCGTACTTCTAAAGTTGATGTAGAATTCATCTGTAGCAAAGTAGATGGTGCTAAGTGTGCAGCCGGGGGAGTTTTGGCAGTGTGTACACCCATGGAACCGTTATGGCAGTCAAGGTGGAGGACATTTCCATCTCTTGGAAAGTTCTCTCATGCCCTTCTGAATTCATCTCCACCCACCTCAGTCAACCACTATTCTGAACAGAACCAGAGAGTAGCTACTTCTCTTTGTTCCCAGCCTTCTTCAGCTAACATAATGTTCTTGAGATTGGCCTATTTTGTCTTATGTATGAGTAGTTTGTTCCTTTGGTTGGGGAATGGTGTTCCATTGTATGAACACGCTCCGATTTTATGTATCCATTCACCAATGGTGGGCATTTGAATTATTTCCCGTTCTTGCTAATATGAATATAGCTGCTATGAGCATTCTTGTATATGTCTTTTTATGAACATATGCTTTCATTTCTCTTGGGGAAATACTTAGGGAGTGGGATTGTGGCTTGTACGGTAAACGTGTGTTTAACTTTGTAAGTGACGGCCAAACCTTTTCTCAAAGGGATTATCCCATTTGCCATTCGTCTGAGCAATGTATGAGGTTACAGGTAGGTTTTGCCCCCTGCATATACCTACCTTTGGATATCTCTGTAGGTATTTCCCTCTAGAGCAAGGGCGGAAGGAAACTTCCAGCAACAGTGAACACAATACTGAGCCTTTCCTGAGTTCAGTCCCTGCCCCTCCCCAGATTATAGACACATCAGATAAATGAGTCCTGGTCCTTGTACCAGAAGGTGCATTTTCTCTCTCTATTTTTTTAGCTGGGGGTCCCTGGAGCTACAAAGTCTGAGTAGTCTCTAGGCCTTAGCGTATTTTCTTATCCTTTTCATGTATTTTGCTTCTTTAGGTTCACACGGTAGATTTCATTGTTGTTCGCCTGAGAAATCTGCCTCTCATTCTCCTCCTGCATTCTTTATCAGCTGCTGTGTGTTGTGGGCACACACAGCTGTGGGGACTGATGACCTGGTTATTCATTCTGAGCTCCCCTGCTACAGGCACACCCCAGTCTGGCATTTCTTGGGGTGGGTTGCACCCGCCATAGGCTCTGCACCTGGAGTTTTAGGGTGTGTGTGTCTATTTTTAATGATCTTCGTATTTGTATAGCCAGCGATGGTTTCCATTATGGTGGTAACATACAGTAAGTTAAAACAGTGAGTCCATTAAGTAAAAATGATTAAATACATAATCGCACAGGGGGTCCTATTTAAAAAAAACCCAGGTCTGGCCCAATTCCTCAGTAGCTATTAAAGACACTGAGCAATGTGGTTAATCATCATAATCAAAAGAGATTTGCTAAGCACCCACTGTCATTCAGGATATAATGAGCCCCAAAGTAGACACAGGTCTCTGCTTGGGACTGAACATCACTGATACAGTTACTAAATATATTCCTATCAAATTCTTTGTGATGTCTAACTCTCCATGATGTGTGAAAAACCTGAGCATCCAATTAATTTCCACATCAACGCTGCATGATTTTTGATTAAGCATCATAAGTGCTATTCAGAGCTCTCTGTGGGCTGGTCTGGGATCCTGCTGATGGCGGAGCAAGGATTAAGATGGCTGCTAAAGCCTCCTCTGTTTCCCAAGACAAGACTCTTTCTGAACCCTAGTGGCTGAGCTTACAAGGTGCCTAATGAGGATAGCAGTATTTGACAATACTTTTGTCTACTCTTTTTAGAGATACCTGTTTTGCAGATATCACCTTATTTTCAGTGTTTCTGAGTCGTTTGTTTCAAGAAGGAGAGGGCAATAATATTTCGTGAGTGTCTCCTAAATTTGGGCACTTTCTCTTGCTCTCTTTTAAAAAACACGACAACTCTTTTACAAGTAATCTTTTTCCTAGAAAACTCCCCCAGATGGTCTCCCAGCTTCTCATAATTCATCTCCGGAGCAGACAGAAAAATACCAAATCCAGGCATCTCCTTCCATGCCCCACCACTACCTGGAAGAAAACATTCCCTCCGCTTCTATGATGAAGTTGCAAATCCTTGCGTTTCATAAAGGCCACACAGTCAGATCTCCTTCCTCTTGCCCAGTGTCATCTCACTCCATTTTCTCCCTGGATTGATATGCTTCTCCTTTTCCCCCAACAGACACACAAGCTTTCTTTAGATCCTTGAAAGGGCTGAGCATATTCCTGCCCCAGGGCCTTTGCACAAGCTATTTGTTCTGCTGCCAGATACCTGTCTAACTTCTCTTCATCCTTAAGGCATCAACCTAAGTGTTCTCTTCTCCAGGGAAGACTTCCCTCACATAGCAGAGAAGATCAAGTTTCTCACAGTAAGCCCATTTATAGGACTCGGTACTCCTCCATCCTAGCAAGGCACTACAGTTACAAATAAACAATTCTTCCTGCAATTATTTATTTGGAGTCAGTTTTCACTTCTAGACAATAAGGTCCTTGAGGGTAAGCACTATGTTCACTTTATGCGTCAACGTATCCAAGCTGGCCCCCAGTGATTCTTGCCCCTTAGTATTCTTGACCTTGCATTGAGTCTCCCACAATGAAGAAGGCTGACTCATAGAACAAATAGGATATTGCAGAATGGTGGCAGGTGGCTTCTGAGGCTCAACCATGAGAGACATTGTAGCTTTCATCTTGCTTCCTCTCAGATCATTTCCTCTGAGCGTGGTTAGCTGTCATGTCATGAGGAGACTCAAACAGTTCATAGAGACCCACACAGGGGGTGGAACTGAGGCAACCTGCCAGCAGCCATTCCCATGTGAGTCATCTTGAAAGCAGATACTCTACCCTAGTCGAGCCTTCAGATGATGTGGCCCCAAGCTGATATCTTACCCCAAAAGAGACCCTGAACTTACCCCATCCAGCCAAGCTGCTCCTGATTTCCTGACCCATGGATACTGCATGAGATGAAAACTGTTATTTTATGTGTCCAAGTATAGGGGTAATTTGTTATGCAACAAATATTGTATAGATAACTAATATACCACATATTTTTTCAGGTAACTAATATACCATAGCTCCTGGTATAGTTTTAGCACTCAATAAATAGTTGTTGAATGAATAAATGAAAACATGTCTCTACTACATTTGAGGAATGTAAGCCCAGAGAAGTTGATGAACTTGCCTCAAATCATAGTAACTAAGTAGCAGAGATGGGATGGAACTCAGATCCACATGCTTGCATGTCCCTCCTCAGGACCAATTCTATTATACTGTTTTATCTTCCTTGAAGAGAGAAATCTCAACACCTACTTGGCAAAAGGATTTTTTTTTTTTTAGAAACTTTTACGATCACACTACGGACAGGTTTGCACACTGAATATTTAGTGCAAAGGTCTCCAAAATGGGCAGGTGCCTCCCAAGGGATGGACAAAATGATCCATTGGGGTGCAGGGATAACATATGATAACTTCATTTTTTAAAAGCGCAATTAAAAAAGTATGTATTTATTTTTAATTGCAGTGAGAAAAAAGCATCACGTGAAATTTACATCTTAACCATCTTAAAATACAGTTTGGTAGTGTTAACTATATTTGCATTGTTAAACCAATCTCCAGAATGAATCTCCAGAACTTTTTCATCTTGCAAAACTGAAATGCTATACCTATGAAGCAATAACTCCCTATTCCCTCCCTCTCCTTCTTGCCCCAGCTCCTATCAGCCATCACTACTTTCTGTCTCTATGAACTCAATGACTCTAGGTACCTCACGGAAATGGAATCCAATAGTATTTGTCTTTTTGTAACTGGCTATCTCACTTACTTAGCATAATGTCCTCAAGGTTCATCCATGTTGTAGCATGAAATAGAATTTCCTCCATTTTTAAGACTGGGTGATATTCCAAGACTGGGTGGATATTTTGTCTATCCATTCACTTGCCCAGGACACACGGGTTGCTTCCAAATTTGACTATTGTGACTAATGCTGTTATGGACATGGGTGTGTATTATGTTTTAAGCATTTATTTTTATCTTACCCTTTACGAGTTTCTTCCCTGAATAGTTTCATAATATGCGTAGCCCATTGGGACAGTAGGACATACATACAGTGTGTGAATAAATAACTATGAATGTATTTGGAGGACTGCTCAAAAATGTTTACAGATAGGACTATGTGATTAAAACTATTTATCTGTGAATTAGCACCTCAGGTTTGGCTTCTGGGGGAATCCAAGGCAGTAACAAATGCTAGACTCTTTGAAATCCCTCAGTCACAGTGATTAATATAAAGAGCATCATGCATGGAAAAGGACCATGACTTTGACTTTATGTCTGTCATTCTCAAAAGCAAGTACTTGACTATTTCATCTGCCTATAAAATAAATTTAGTGTTTGCTTCTTAATCAGTGATTTTACTGGAAGAGAGGAGAGTTTCATAAGGTTTTAGAGTTACAACAGACAAGAACCCAATTTTCTCAGCTTACAAATGAGGATGCTAGCTCCTTGGCCATCTAGCAGCTTTCCAGATGCCACAGTGCTGGAAAGGAGTAGAGCTAGGCCTGGGACTCTGCAACACTCTGGACTCCTGTTTCTAACAAAGTCATTTGCCTGTGTCTTGACACACGGCTGGTTAGATCAGTGGATTCAGCAAAATTTTTCTTAAAGGGTCAACAGTAAAAATTTTAGGTTTTGCAGGACCGATGGTCTCTGTCGTAACTATTCTGCTCTGCCATGGTACTGTGAAAGGGGTTATAGACCTTAAGTCAACAAATGAGTGTGCCCGGGTTCTGATAAAACTTTATTTATAAAAAGAGGTGGCTGGCCTGGGCATCATGGTTTGCCAATCTTCAAGTGAGATTATAGAGGAGACACAGGCTCTCTTTTTTTCCCCACATTTTAAAGATTTTAATTTTTCAGACTCTCCCTCTAGCTCTTCAGTAATTGTGAAATAACTTATTCTTAAATAATATGTAGTCACTTAGATACCAGATAGTGTACTTTCTTTAGAACCAAAGAATAGCTTACGTGGTCCTAAGATGTATCATTGCCATTTGCCTTCCCCCCCATATTTCTCTCATTTTATCCTGCATGTCAGCACTACCAGGCACTGGGGCTACTGTGTTCTGGTTATTACTTCCAGTACTCACAGCAAACACATGCAGATAACACTTCTCCTCCCCAAAATATTGAAGTGAGAGTAATTTTTTCATTGTGTCAATATTAATTACTCATAATTTAGTGCTCGATATTATTTTCTATATTAATTTAACACAGTGGAATGAGTCTAATTTGGATGATAAGGTTCATTTGCATTTAAATTGATATTTTAAGCATTCCCTGTGAGGAACAAGTAATACCCATGATTATAATTATAAGCATTGTTTCCAGAGTAGGTTTGTTTTCTTTTGGAAGGATTTGTAAATATGGTGCATGGAGGTTAATATTGATAATGGGAACAGAGGTCATTTGCTAGCTGTGGGAGCGTGGAGGGGGCCCAGCTGAATGAAGTTGGCGTGACAAATGGTGAACTTCACATTTTGCTCTTCACTAGCTGTGTAAGCTAAGGGAGATCACTAACTTCTGATCTTTGGTTTCCTATTTTTGAGAGGTACGTAGTACATACTCAACAAACACTGGGTATCAGTACTGCTGCGATTCAAATAAGCTGACAGAGACAAAAGAAACTAACCAGAGGGGATCAAAATATTACAGCCATGGCAGGGAGACGAGGTGGGAGAGAAAAGATGGATCTTATACTCTGTTGACAACAATCAACTCTCCGTGTGAGGGGACTTATGAGTGAAGACCAGCCAAGCAACAAATGAAAAGTCACAAACCAGCTGTCATGTAGGATAGGATGACTGTGATTGCTTGTGAGTGATTAGTTGAGGTGTTAATGAACCCGGGCTAGGTCTTATTCACAGAGAATATATTCTTTGTTTGTAAGGTGCCTGGGAAGAATCCCAACAAGGTACTGACTGTATCAAATGACTCAGTGTCTGTCTGGTCACCATGTTGACACCCACACAGAAACTGGTTTCTTCCCATGGAGTCTTCTGGAACATCCTCTACATGTTCAGAAGAGGACATGTTTGTGTCTGTTCGTGGGGCTCGGTGGAGAAAAGAAGGAGGGTGGTCCGAGATAGTACCAGAATGGCATCAATAGCTTTAGCATTCTGGGGAGTTTAATTTATAATTTTTGATAGATCAGCAAAGACCCATTGTTCAAATCCATAATATAGACCATCATTATACTCCTTTGATTCTCAAGCAGGGAAGACGATCATCGGTTTTACAGATGGGGAAACTGAGGACCATAAAGACTGAACAGTGCATTTTTGCTCACAGTCACTCAATGGGAGTCCTTGGATTCATGCTCCCTGAATAGCTTAGATTTACACTAAACCTCTTATTTTAAAAATTGGCAACGTTTGAGCTATAAAACACAAGGCTTCTATTTCCACAGCATAATGAAAACATCTCCCACACACTGTAATACATCTTATTCTTTTTCTGCCTAGCAGAGCATGCATTGTGGAGAGGTTGTATGTGCACGACGTTCAAAGTACAGACCTCACCATCATCCTGGGGATGATGAGGAGGAACGCTGCTCAGAGCCAAGCCCTGGCTTCCTGTACTTGGCTTCAGGTTTTAATTATCCGTTGATAATTAAAGGTTCTTTCTTTGTGAAAAATAATTTCCCGTAGGTTGGGAGCCAGCAGGGTTACCATGGTTGAGAAGCTAATCTTACTTCTATGTCAGAGATTCTCTCTGCCTTGGCCATGTAGGATGAAAAAATCAGCTTTGCCCACGTTCCAGATTGCTCAGATCTAAGGAGGTCAGGATTTCCAGAGCAAAAACTTGGAGATGGAGCCTTGTGGGATTTATTGAAGTGATTCTTGGAAGATGTGCTCCCAGGGGAAGCCAGTGAAGGAGTGAGAGAAGCAGGATAGAACAGAAGAGGAAGGCAGGCCAAGGTGGGATTTCAGGCAACACCTGTGGGGGGCTCTGGGAGGTGAGTTGCATCCCAGTGATTTTCTGAACTGAGCCCGGGTTTTCATGCTCCCACAGGAGGTCACAGATTCGATGATGTCAAGCAGGAGTGTCAATTTCCAGACATATCAGTTCCCTAATAGTGGGGCAAAGCAGGCCCCAGGAGCCCTAGGGCAATCGTCCCCAGAGAAGAGCAGATGCTGGCACTTGGAGTCAAAAGTAGACCAAAGTCAGGGTGGGGGCACCCAAAAATGGTACAAAGGAGTGAGAGCAGGCTAGATATAACCTGATCTGGAGGGTTCTCTCTGGTGGCTGAATGGCAGGGTGTAGGTGGCAGAAGATGGGTTGGGAGGACCTGGCAGGGGAAGATTGTGATCAGAGAGGGCCAAGAGGCTTGAAGCTCCCACAGAGGGACCCACAGCTGGTTCTCTGCCTGGGCTGGGTTTTACCTGAACATGTAGGAAAGTCCAGGTGTGTGGCTCCGAACTGCGATGTGAGCTGGCACATTGAGGGGGGCAGGTACAGCCATACCTCTGGGTGGGTGAGGGGGTCACTGGATACCTCAGTGCCAGGATGGGCCCTGCTCTAACCTGCTGTGTGCCTCTGACCAGTCACATTCCTCCTTGGCCTCAGTTTCCTCCTATGTAGTGAGTTAGGGACTGGACCAGAACACCTGGCAAATCCCTGCCCACCTTTCTAGCAAAGCCCACCTTTCCATGTACCGAGAACAGACCATCTGTCCCCCATTTACTTCAACCCTGTTCACTTGGAGGCACTGAAAAGAGATTAAAAAATGGTAAATGCCCTCAAATCAATCTAAAGTGAAGGCGGTATCAACTTTGAGAAAACATGTGCTGGAGAAATGGGGATGTTCTGGGCATCTATTTCAATAAGGACTGAGAAATCAATAAAGGACAGAGAAGACTCAGGAGATGAATTCTTGGCCCATGGACCCACCTCAGTGTCCATACCTGTGCTGCCTGAAGGCCTTTGATTTCCTGACTTCCATGTGGAGCCGTTTTGGCCTCATCCAGGTGGTTGCTGGCCTCAGATCTGGTTTACCTGGGTCCCCACTGAGTCCGCAGAGCTGAGGTGGGGGCCAAAGGTAATGTCCTACCCTCAGCCACCTGGAAGGTTTTGTGTGTTCTGTTCTCCTCCAAGTGGAGGGAAAACATCATTCTCAATGAAGAGGGCTTATTTAGTTTTCTATTGCTGCTGTAACAAGTTACATGAATTTTGGGCACATTTTGTAACAATAAGAAACTGGGGGGAAAACATGAAAAGTTAGAATAGCAGGTTAATTGGTTCTTTGAATTTCATTTTCAAAATGGTCTTTGTGAATTCCCTATGTGTCCTTAAGACAGGGACAGTGTGAAGTTACGAACATGGACTTTGATGTCTAATCATCTCAGGTTTGTGGGCTTCTGCTAAGTTCTAGCTGCATGACCTCAGGCAAGTTGCTTAAATTTCAACTTGCACTCCTCCTTAACATAGGGTGTCCAATATGTTTGGGAGCAGTTCTCAGGTCCTTGTCTATACCACTTAATTGACTTATCACAACCATCAATAAGGTATTGGTAAGTACCATACTTATCAATAAATATTCTTTTTAACCCATTGTACAGACGAGGCACGGAGAGATTAACTTGCCTAAGGTCACATAGTTAGCAAGTCCTTGGGAAGGAATTGGAACTCAGGGGGTCAGGCCCAAAAGCTCTTGACTCCTATACTAAATTTCCCTGACTCTTAGTTGTAGCAGAATAATAATTTATGAGAGAGTTATTTTTGAGCTAAAAGCAAACATATTAACAAATGTAATATGTGAAGAACAGTCTGTTTTTATTAACTTACAGGAAAAGCAAGTCATTCAGTTAATGTTCAAATTTCAACTATAATCAAGAAGGCTGTATTAGTTTTCTATTACCATATAGTAAATTACCACAAACTTAGTGGCTTAAAAGAACATCAGTTTATTATCTCAGTTTCTGATCATGGGTTAACTGGGTCCTTTGTTCACAGTCTCACCTTGCTTAAGGCGTTAGCTGGGGTTGCAATCTCACCTATGGTTTGGAGTCCTCTTTCAAGTTCACTGGTGGTTGGCTGAATTCAGTTCCCCGTGATTTTAAGACTAAGGCCCTTAGCTTCTCAGGGGTGGCCCACCACTCCCTGACATGCACTTTCTGTACAACATGGCACTTTGCTTCTTCAAAGTCGACAACAGAAAGTCTCTACTACTTAAAATTATTCTTACTTCCTCCTTCTCTGATCTATAGATCCTCTTTTTAAGGGGCTCACCTGATTAGGTAAGACACCCAGGATAACTTCGCCTTTGATTAACTTAAAGTCAACTAATTAGGAACTTTAACTACACATCAATAATCCCTTTAACTTTGCCATATAATACAACCCAGTCATGGGAGTGATATCTCATCATCTTCACAGGTCCTGCTCCCCCGTTCATGGGGAAGGGATTATACAAGGCATTTACACCAGGAGGTGGGTATCATGGGGACATTTTAGATTTCTGCCTACCACAAAAAGGCTTTGGCTTCAGGGAAAAATCATGGAGAGAGTTCAAAGAGAAGAATGGGATCTGGTTGAAATCAAAGCATGGTCCTCATGATTCTTGAATACAACTACACAGATGTATTACACATTAGAAATATCCATGACTCAGGGTCTAATCCTCTTTCCCTGAGGCCTGGGCATCGTTTCTCAGTCTTTGTTGCCACTTCAGAAAACCAAGATGATGGGTTAGACCTTTAGGTGCCCTGACAATGACCTCACATAGACCAGCCTCCAGTGGACATACCCACTTGGGCTCTGTGGCATGGCAACAAGACATGGAGAGGCCTTGTAGATGGCCACCCACTCTCTCTTTCTGGATGGGGGTGTGGATTTAGGAACCTGGGCAGGCTCACTCATGTATTCAGAACTGTGTCTTTAAGGAAGTGGGGTTTGGGAAATATGTCCATGAAGAAAGGAAGAGGGTAGCATTGATGTCCCCTTAGTAGGTGCAGTGTTTGTTGTCACAGCTGCAGTAAGGAGATACTGGCAAATTAATTATTTGTGAGGTCTGCTGCAAGCAAAGTGGAGGTCACCTAAGGGTGCTTGATTCTCTGAGCTAAAAAGCCAAAGTCAGAAACCTAGGAAATGTTTCACATCTTGGGAATTCGATGGGTGTCTCTGATAATGAGGAGGAGAGTAAGAAAGAAACAAAGGCCACAGAGAAAGTATTCTTGACATTTGCACAGATGACTTCCTTGTGGCTTGTCATGTCACATAAATATTACTGTATTTTTTCTGAACAGGTATTCTTGGTGATAAGCAGAATAAAATCCTAATTATTTCGCCGGCATCCATCCATCTGTCCATCCATCCATCCATCCATCCATCCATCCATCCATCCATCGACAATTCAGTCATTTATTTATAGAAGAATCTCTACCAGTGATCTTTTTGGGGAAGGAGGCCTCCAGCTGTTTCTCTCATGAACAAAAAATGGAAAGACATTACGTTGGTCTTTAAGCCATTTAAATTTAGTCAAAGAGATGAGACTGTGTCAAAGAACTTTAGAGAATTCAAGGTAAGAAAATGACTATTGTGGGCGACTTTTAGTCTGGGCTTCTTGGTGGAAGCAAATCTCCAGATGAAACCAATTATAATCTGATCACCCTTTGTTCAGTACCATATAGAATAAGCTTCTAAATGAACTCATATGCAGTATCAACCTAAGAGAACATTTAAAAATGCATTTAAGGATCTTTCCTTCTCTAACTTTTAGGGCTAACTTGCTTAGTCTTGCTGTTGTGTTCCCATAGTGGGCAGTGTTTTTATTTCCAGGATGGCACTGAATACATTATAATTTAATTATATACTTATAAGTGTGCTTTTCCTATTGAACTCTGAAATCCCTGGTTGTGGGGAGCAGATTTTTCACATTTTGTAATCCAGGCCCCTAGTACAGCATCCTGCACATGGTAGAAACTCAGTACAAGTCTCTTAAATGTTGACCCAGTTCAATGGAACAAAAGCTAGTCAACTGAGCAACATGGCAAAATTGATTATTCATATATTTCTTTCTTTGCTTTTGGCTGTAATTATACACCTAGGTCCAAATGAGCAGTTTCATTTTAGTTAAACCAGATTTTATTTTCTCCCATTTTTCTATCAAAGGACCTCCCTGTAAAAGTGAAAAGATTCATCTAGCACATGGGTTAAGTCAAACGATAGTCATTTGACTGACGATCTGTTCAAATGATTAAGAAAAAGTTCTTATCCCCAGTAATCAGTCTGGCTTCATGGTGATAAAGTGCTTACTAGAATCTGACCAGCATTAACAAGTACATCGAAAGAAGCCAACTCCTCCTTTCAATAAGACATAAAGGTTGTTTAAACCTCCATTTCGAATGCAATATTAATATGGTTACTTAAATATTAATCGGTCTAAAAGCGTGGAGCCATGCATGTGCTCGGTACTTCACAGCATCTAGTCATTCAGGGCTTGGGACTGGGAGCATGTCCAGCAGGTGTCCTTTCATCAGAGAGGCCACCTGCCACCTGGAGCCCTGGTGTGTACACCACTGCCAAGCTCAAAGGCACTTCCTCTGGGCTCAGAGCCGGCAGCCCTTCACAGTGCTCTGGAGGTCCCTCTTCGGGGACAGTTACCTGTCAAGAACCCATCAAAATAATAGAAAAGTGCAGGTCCTGAGAGGCAGGCTTTTTTCTTTTATAAGAATTTCATCTGGTGAAGTAACCCTGGAGCATAAAAATATCACGTTCCCAATTTTGAGCTGAGCCAAAGAGCATCATTTGTCCTCTCCCATACAGGAACTTAATTGCATTTCTACCACCCGATGAGCTCTGGACATTACAGAAAAGAAATAGCTCTTGACTACCTGCATGTGTATTATCTATACCAAGAGGCATATTCTCTCTAGGCTTTCGGCCATGGGTACCTCAGTTAGTTCCATGGTCCTCTTTTTCCCTCTCCCTGGAGACAAGCATCATGAGGAATGGAATGAGGCCATCCACCTAGGAGGTGGTTGAGAAAAGGGTGTTAGAAGGTTCTGCCTGCTAGACTTTCCCTTCATCTCCAGCAGAGGATGGTCCATCATATGATTTAGTGCCCGATTTTATTTGTGAAAGTAAAAATGATGAATGAATATTCAATGCAACTGAACAAAGATTTATTAAATGTCTGCTAACCATCGTGCTAAATGTTAAGAGGTACACAAAATAAAAAAGTACACACTTTCCTACAAAGAGCTGGTGATCTAGTTGTGATGTAGCCATGCCTTATCGAGGAAGAACATTGTCGAACAAATGAATGGGTCAAGTGCCAACATGAATGATAAGATAAATCATCAGAATCTGGGGAAGTTTTCAAAGAAATACACCTTAGGTTGGGATGGCAATCAACGGGACATCAAGACCGAGGAGGGGGTCTAAGCATCGGTAACTCTAACAGCTTCTGCATAAAAACAGCAGAATATGTCAGCAGTATATAACAATAAGCTTTTATATCACTTACGGGTCTGTGGTTCAGCTGGGAGTTTGATGATCTAGGCTGGGCTCAGCTGGGCGGCTCTGCTTTCTTGGCTGAGCTTGCTTGTTTCAGATGGCATTGGGGGGGGGGTCAGAAAGGTGGCTCTGTTTCTTACTGCAGTTCTATGGACTGACTTGGGTGGCTGTGCTTCAGACTCTGCCAGCTCCTCACCACCTCCTGGATCCAGCAGGCTAGCTCAGGCATGCTCTTCTAATGGTGACAGTAGAGGCATAGGAGGGCACATGGGAACATACAAGCCCTTGTAAGACCTCATCCATGAACTGGCACAACACCTGTGTATTACTCTATTGCTTTAAACAAGTCACAAGGCCCAGCTCAAAGTCAAGAGTTGGGAAGGGTGCTTTCTTTCAGAAGCTATAGTTCTTGGGAAGGATGAGTAGTTGGTCAACACACTCTTCCACATTTGGTGCAGTCAAGAATCCATGGAAAACTCCAACAAGAGCACGTGAATCTGCACCAATGTTCAGCACAGGGTCTCGAGGCTGCTCAGAGAGTGGCCCACACTTTCCCAGCTGAAAGATGGAGGCCCTAGGGCAGATGCCTGTGTCCTACCCGGCAATCACCGAAACATCAGGAGATGTCATTTCCTGGCCCGGAGAAATCCTCATTTGGAAAAATTGTTATTTTACAATCCCTTCACTCACCTGGGAATTGGCCCTCCCCTCTGAATATCCACGAATATTCTTTTAGTTCAAAGATCTGGGACAGAGAAGCTGGATGTGGATCAGAGATTCTGCTTCTCAGGGCCATCCTTCTTCATTACATCCCTGGCTGTGAGCAATGGGTCTTCTTTCCCCCTCTATCTTCTGTTTGCTTGGATGTTCTTTTTCAAATAAATCTTTCATTTTTTCAAATAAAATCAAACTTTTATCTTTCAAAGAGACCTTTTAGATTTACTTCGGTGACCTCCACTTTTTGGCTTCTGCTTTCTCTCATGCCCTTACACTTGGTCTGGATGATAACTCTGAGCTGACCATGTTGTGCACTGAGCAATTGCGCTGGCTTTTTAAGGCACTCCCCTGCTTTCCTCCAGCAGGACAGGCTGCCATGGTGCAGAGTTGTGATCTCAACTCTTTTGAGAAGGAAATGAATGTATGTTGAACATCTGTTATCTGTCTGATACACATGTTACCTCAACAATACTGCACGACAAACCTGATATTCTTTTTGACCTTTCCACAAATGAGAAGATTAAAGTTCAAGGGAGTTTAATGGTTTCATAGTCTAAGATTGCAGAACTATGACTTGGGGAGCCAGGGGTCATACTCAGGTTTGACTCAGTTTCCAATGTTGTCATGTTGTTAGAAACCCTACCTTCACATGCTGGCCAATTTCCAACTGCCAGCACTTGCCACTCTGTGTCTGAAGACTCTCTGTTCTCTGTCCTCTGACCCTATTCTGTACAGTGGTAGACAGGCCAGAAGAGCCAGAGAGGTAACCTCCTGAGCTCCCCCCTTGAACTTGGTTCTGAGGCATAGTCCTCAACCACTGTTCGACAAGCATTGTGGGTAATTCTGTGAGGGTTCCATCTACACTGCTTTCCAGAGTTCTACAATGAGAATAAGCTCCCATAGCCCTCAGTGGTTACTGGCTTCCTAACAAACCCTTTCCTGGCTGCTCTCCCTTCTGGTATCACATGTCTTCTCCCTGGCTGGTGCTTCCTGGAATCTTCTCTCAAATCAACGACTTGCCTTTAAATCTTTGTCTCAGTTCCACCACTGAGAAAAACCCCACTCACTGGGAGAAGACTCTCCCTGGATTTTGCAGAACCTCTAGGCATTTCTTCACCTCTGTAGATCCAGCAGAGAAGGCTTGGAGCAAAACAGGAGACCCTCAGCTCCACTCTCTCTGCCCGTCCACTGAAAGCCGCCTCGTCAGTCACATATCATGTGCCCTTGAAGGAGTCCTCTGTTTTAGAGACCTTGAAGAACCCATAGGCTTGAACCAGTACTGTGAGCACTGGCCTGTGGTCGTCACTGCTCGGGGGCCACACAGGAAAGTGAAAAACAAGCCCTGCCTGCCTGCCTTTCCCCTGTTAGATGCATCCCATGCCTGTGTCCTCACTGACTCATGCTCCTCTGGAGAACACCCAGAACATCACTGCTTTCCCTCTCCCTCTGAGACTTGCACATAGTGGCTCAACACACAGGGGTTCAGTGGAGTTAGAGCATACATCTGGGCAGTTTGCACAGAGAGAACCGGGTAGAGGAACTCTGATTTTGACTTTGTCTAAAATTGTTTCTTGGCCAATACTCATTTCATGTTATTCCTGAAGGGTTGGGGAAAAGAGGATTTTAATCATTTGGAATAGTGAGATTTGACCGGTCGGACAAGATCCCTCTGATTAAATTCAATCACAGAATAACAAAGTAATTATAAAAGTGGTATTATTATCTTTTGCTCCTAACAATCAACTGATTCAATGTAGATTTGTTGAATTAAATGAACACTAATGACTTACATTTATATATTGATTTGCAGCTTTCAAAGGATTTCAATTCTCAGTTTAAATGGAAAGAACACTGGAGTACCAGCATACTCAGATTCTTCTCTCTCTCCTTTTACTGAGAGAGAGGAATTTCATAAGCAAGGGCGGGAGAAGCAGGAGAGGGAGAGAGAAAGAATCTTAAGCAGGCTCCATACCCAGTGCAGAGCCTGACTCGGGGCTTGATCTCACAACCCTGAAATCATGACCTGAGCAAAAATCAAGAGTCAGATGCTCAACCGACTGAGCCATTTGGGTGCCCCTCTTCTTTTTTAATACATGGAATTAAGATCCTTTGAAATTAATTCTGCTTTGGAAAATGTTTTGTTAAGTTTATCAAGAAATTTTTGTTACAGCTGTCCAAAAACCTCTGTTAGAATTTTCACTTCTCACTGAAAATAATCAGTAGTGAGAAGGAATTTTTACAACACAGTACATTTCTGTTTACTGTAACCTGTAATAAATTAACAGTCATCCTCCCGTGGTGACTGTTGCAGGTACTAGGCCTATATGCCTTCGTCACCCATCCCCTGGGGAACTCCATCCAACTGCCTGTACAAGCATCTCTTTGCCAAGGGCTTTCTCTGAGACTGTAGAAGGTATATCCACATCCCCTAGGACAAGCCCTCAACCAACAACTAAAAGGAGTTGATGTATAAATACCCCAGCCTCTGCAGGGAGCTCATGCATGTTCTACACCATCTCCTGAATTCCCCAGCAGGATCGAATTCGAGCTGCTCCCCATGGTAACTTTGATAATGCACTGTTTACTGGCTGCCTTGCCTTCTGTGTCTCATTCCCCATTCTATCCTTGGTTCCGAGAATCACCTCCCAAATAAACTATTTGCACTCTGACCCTGGTTTCAAGCTTTGCTTCTGGAGAAACCCAAAGCACATGTCACTAGAAGGGCACTAGGCAAGCTCATCACATCCAGGCCATTAAGTCACCTAACAAGGTGTGACGCTGCCTGTTAATCCTTTGCTCAAACAATTTTTGAGCTTATCACCGTCCACTGATTTCATTGCTCTCCTGGGCGGCTCTATTCCACTTGCCATCCTTGTTCTGTTAATTATAGTGTAAAATTTTTAATTACAAATAAAGAAGATAAATTTGGTTAGTAGCTTCAAAGTTGTCACTGTCCACTCCACACAGAGTGAGAGAGACACTGACTGGAACCAACCTGTTGAGGTTCAAGTTCTCCACTGAGAAATTGAGAAGGAGGTATTTGGATGTTGTTTTCTCACCTGTACCAATGACCCGGAAACACTTCACAGCCATGTGTAATTATAGGTAATTTTTTGGTAAGGATCCAAATGTTTGATAAATGTCAAAGACTCAGATCTTCCTCTGGATGGAGGCTGTTTTGTATGGAACTCACATTTCCTGTTCAATTCTTAGGTGACATCTAGTTTGAATTTAGAGGACATGGTGTCATCGCCTCCACATTCCCACCAAATGGTCATCAACCCTCCCTTTGACCATTTTCAGATATGGAGAACTCATTCTTTCCTGGGAGAGCTAGCTCCTTTTATTTATTAGCCTCAATCATTGGACAGTTCTTCCTTTAACTGAACTACACTCTTCTTCCTGCAGCTGTCTACCACGGGTGGGGATTTTCTTGGGGGAAAGTCCTGAACAAGTTGAATGTCTCATTTCTCATGGAGAATTTGAACTATTTGAAAATGTATTTAATGTGTCTCTTGGTTATCTTTTCTCCCCCGAGTTTTTTCAGCTCTCCTTAGCAGGTTATGGTTTGGAGTCCCTCTATCCTCCTTGTCACCATCTATCGTTTTCCATCTTTGAATGAGACACGCATTGGAAGCAACCTAGCTGTCTAACAACTGGGAATTAGAATGTCCAAATAAGTTACAACAGGAGACAAGACTACGTAGCCCCTATAATCATGTTTTGAAGAATATTTAGTAATATAAAAAATGTTTATGACAAATCAAGTAGGAGGGAAGCTGTATATACAACAGAGCCCAATTTTATTAAAAAATATTCACGTTAGAAGTCTAAAATATGCTAAAATATTAAGAATGGTGTTATGGCAGGTTTTGAATTTATTTTGTGCTTTCCCAAATTTTCTACTGAGAACATGTTATTTATTTTTTAATTAGAAAAAAATTTTTTAGAATGAAACAAAAAAAAAAAAAAAAGAAAGAAAGAATGAAAGAAAAAAAAGGACGGATGGACACAGCACTCATAGAAGCCCTAGCATTGTTCAGGGTTTTTGGCAGATGAACCACCCTCTTGACTAGTGATACACCTGTAGTTCATCAGAGCCTCAGAGAATTATTTTCTCCACTTGAATTACTATCTCTTTTTAATCTGATAACAGGCATTGGGGGGCAGCCTGTCACAGAAGCACATGGGCTGGGCGGGGAGAAGGGAAGGATGCGCAGGTCACTCTCTGTATAGTGACTTCAGGATGTTTCCATAGCGTAGTGATTATCACCTTCACTGGACATGGGAGTGACCTGCATGGGGGCTGCACCAGCTGGAGGGAGGCCATACACTGTCAGCTTCCAGCCCGTCTGATGGCCCCCCTAACCTTAAAGTCCTATGAGTTGTAAGATGCGGTAACACTGGTTTGTGAAAGCGAATAGCACCTTCCTTGGCTGCTCTGTGAAGCACTGGGGTCCTGGAGACGGTGGGGCTCCCTGATCAGCCTGGAAAAAAATATAAATGCCTCTGTGCAGGGAGCAGCATGGTGGGGACGAACCTGCTGGCCCAGCAGGATATCATCCATTTGCCATTTCTCCCTAAGGAAAGGCGTCTGGGTGTCAGAGCCTTGCAGCAAATGCAACACATGCGTTTCTCAATCTCCTCTTCTGGGGAGGCAGAGAGAGAGAGGTCATTGGAGGATGTGGTTGAGGCCCTGCATGGGGCAGAACCTTCAAGGAAACAGAAGGAATAGTCAGGTGGACAGCTCCACCCTGCGAGCAGTGGGGGAAGAAGGTCCCAGAGACAAGGGAGGGATCTGCTTCCTCAGACCTGCAGATGGGTGCTTTGGCAGAATTTACAACTCACGGGGAGTTTCTTCTCTTCTCTATAAAGGTGGATTCTCATCTCTGAGAATAAAGCTTTGGTTTAACTTCTGTCATTTCCTTCTGAGGGGGTGTATTGGCTGGACTGTGCCAATGATTCATTTAAATCTATTCTTATTAATTATTATCCTTATTAAGAAGATGCTTAGTCCAACAGATACTCCTCTAGATTTATAAGACCCATGAAGTTAATAGAAGCTCAGCAGATGGGTGCTCCCCCCCCCCCATTCTTAACGCAATAAACAGAAAATCTCTGTTCTCTCTTTGCAATGTGCATGTGCATAGTTTCTAGGACGAATGACCCAGAATGTTGAACCGAAAGCATTCCTTAAGATGAGACTCTTCAGCTAACTAAAGTAATATTAAAAAAAAAAAAAATACTTCGACCTGGAGGTTACGGGAGAAGTATAGCTTAGTACGGACACAGCAGGGCTTGGCTAGAGTACTCCCTGGGGGTGAACATAAAGCGATCTCTTATGTTGAAAGGGTTTGCAGGTTCCACCAGGAAAAGCAGCGTGTGATTTGCTAGGTAAAAAGTTAGAGCGCATGGACCTAGCTCAACGGTGTGTATCATGATTCTCTGTGAATAGGTCTTATTTGTCAAAGGATATCATAGGTTGGACTCAGCGTTGCGGGGGAAAGTCAGGGCGGGGTGCTCATAAACACAAACACAATAAAAAAAAGGTGACGTCCTTGCTTTGGTAAAGCTACGGTTGTGATGTGAGTTGCTCCTCTTTTTGGCTTTTTGCCGTTGGTTTTCTCCAGCAAGAACCCAAATGGCGCATTTCCACCAGTCAATTCAATGTCCTCAGCTAGGGTGGGTATTAAAGCTTGCCACCTCTCCCTATTTTCTGGGCTTGCTCTTTCAGACCACAAGTCTCCTGATTGTTTTCTCACAAAGCCACCACCATTCCAGGCTACCAGACCCCCGGCCTTGTCCCTTTGCTTCTGGCCTGAGCTGTGGCTCCAGCAAGAGGGGTTGTTGGAACGCACATGCGTAGTTATGCGTGCATGTGTTTCTGTGTGCGCGTGCAGCCACCCAGGTCAGCTTGTACTTACGTAGTTCGAGGCCAGGTCCGGGTGCAGATAATCAATCCCTGTGAAAAGAACACCACAGGATGGAAGGTTAATACCCGCCATTGCGTCCTCAGGGAAGATGCTCAAGAAGACACCCTCCTTATGGGGCTGGCGCCAGGAGAATGGAGTGGGCTTAGCACATGTGCTTCAGGCCCGTCCTTGTGTTTCCATTCCCAAGTGAGGGTGGGCCGCACCTCCAGAGTGGGGAGAGAGCTGCCATTAGACAGCGTCAGAAGAGTGAAGCCAGTTAGATCTGCGGCCCCAGGATAAGACTTTCTGACATACATGTCCGTACTAAGGGGCTTAGTGTCTGCAAGATGGATGGCTCGTCAGAGCAGTGATCTAAGATTTGTGGAAATCCTGACATTTTTCAAAGCATCAACTGGCATTTCTTCTGAGATGAAACTGGCCCTGGGGAGGAAAGACGATTATTATTTAACAGGGTACAGACAGCAATGGACTAGGGGAATTTTCTCTGGCATGGGTTAATCAGAAAAACACAGCTGAATGGGAAAAGCACTTTCTCAGAGAGCAAATGGTGTCCAGTGAAGTGTCCTGGGTGAGATTTGATCTTGTCCCTGCAGAATATAGCTTTCTAGGAAGCCTGTGACCTTGAGCTTCCCAGCAGAAGCCATGTGCTTTCTCCTGGATGTAGCCCATCTTGCTGCCCAAGAGTGTTTGCAACAGTAGAGTTAGGAACACCACTGCATTCCCTTACCCGTGAGGCCTCAGAAAGTATCATGGAACTTCAAGGCCATGTTGAAAGCTCTCAGCCAGGGTTGCAGAGCCATATAACCTCTGCAGCACCCAGCTCTTCACAAAACCTGCATCTCTGGGTGTCACAGTCACAAGCATAGACTTTGGGGTCAAAACCCCGAAGTGTGAATTCCAATCCTGCTGCCGGCTGGCTGCATGATTTCAGGTGAGGTGCTTGGCCTCTCTGGGCTTGGTTTCTTCTCCATCAAGCGGCATGAATGGTGAAGTGCACATAGCTCGGTGGCATTTACTAGCTCTATTGGATTTGCTGTGTTTAAAACCTAGAGGTATCATTCAGTTCCTCTGATAGGTGGCACCTCCCATGCGAGCACCCTAAGGCCTGGTCGCAGATAGAGCTTTACCCCGCAAAAAGAACTGGGATTGGGATGTTGCATTCCAAAAAAAAAAAAAAAAAATCCTCCTTTGTTTTTTCGGTTACACAAGAAATTTCTGGACTGGAAGTCATTGTCCTACAGAACATATGTTACATTTTGCTGCTGGTATTTTGGCATGCAAAGCATGTCAAATTACTGCTGTTACTCATGACTGCTTTCTGTAGTTTGGGAGAGGATAGCCTGTCACTTCCCATCCACCATCCTACATTTCCTGCTCTCCTGCACCCCCTCCCAAGGACTGCAGAAAGACAGGGGTCAGAAGATTCGAGGACTAGTATTTTTAAAGTTTGCCAGCCCTTGTCCTGGACCCTAATTCAGAAATGGTCTGTTTCAGCTGTGGGATGGGTTGGGGATGAGTACAGGCTACGGAGACCAGCAGATCTGGTTCTGTTCTACACTCAGACACTATAATCATTGTGAGGCTTCTGCCAAGTGACACAATTTCCCCAAGCCTCAGTTTCCTTATCTTTGAAATGGGGATATTATTTACCTTGCAGAACAGTGTTCAAGATGAGGGCCAATTCATTAAGTGTGTTTAGCTTGTAGTAAACACTTGATATGTTCTATTTATTGCTGTCATCATTGGTCACTGTCATCTACCACATCATTAGAGTCATGTGAATAATGCAGAAGAGCAGAAATATTTTCAAAAATCTACTGGGTCTTAGAATGTTGCGTTGAAATTAAATTGTTGTATGTATTTGTTGAAACTGGTTACATTTTGTGAAGTCAATGTGGCAAAACATTTGTAACCTATAGATAAATTAAAAACACACCTGCAGTGGGCACACAGAGAATATGTTTTTTTCCTAGCGGGGAATCAATTTTTTTGGGCATAATTATACTTCTCAAGTTTATTTATATTTTTAGTAATCTCTACACCCAGCGTGGGGCTTGAACTCACAACCTTGAGATCAAGAGTCATGGGCTGTACTGACTGAGCCAGCCAGGGGCCTCTGCATGGTCATCCTTCTATTCATGTTTGTAGTGTGTAAGAAGACTGTGGTGCATGTATATACACACTTAAGCCTCGGGAAAGCCAGGTACAAGTCACCTGCCCAGACACTCTAAGGCAGGAGCATCCAGCACCCACAATTTCAGGTGATATCCACGCCCCCACAATAAATCAAGCTGACTTCAGACACCTGGGTATTTCCCCCAGAGGGTAAACGTTCCTGGAGCTACGGCAATGCAGGTTGATGCATGGAGTGGACAGAATAAGCTCCTAGTCCATGCAGGGGAACAGTTTTTAAAAGATGACCTCATGTTCTGATAGTGTAAGTTGTCTGGGAGAGAAATTTTCTGAGAAACAGTAGTTTCTTCTCTGCGAAGGGAAACTATCAAGGCAAAGATAATTTGAGACTTGAAGGAAATTAAAATTAAATAATAATTTTATTTATATAAATAAATTATATAAATAAATAAATAAAAGATAATTTTAGCCCAATTAAAATTAAGGATCTTTAATTAGGTTAAGGGGAAGTCTGAGTGTTAAGTTGGTACAGACACAGACTTTAGTCTGAGAAAGAAGAGATTACTGATAGAACAATGGGGGAATGACAGACATGATTCAAAAAAATATAGTGAACTAAAGCATAAAAATAATGGACCGGTAATGAAATAGTATTTTAATATTTTTGTCTATTTGATTATCTTTTGAGGTGGAGTGTACTAAATACATTTTCTCAATCAGTTTATTTATTTTTTAATTCTTGTATTATGAATGTATTCAATTTTATTTTGCACTAATTGGGTTATTTTCAGCAGTGAACACCAGGCACAATGCAGGTCCTGGAAAAACAGACAATTTAGACACAGAACCTGAGCTTTCAGGTATCTATAGCTCCCAGTCTACAGTGGGGACCAACTCATCACCAGCCAATCATAACACAATGTGGAATGCAAATGATAATTACTTGGTTATAGTTTACATTAGTATCCCATCATCAGTTTGAGTCTTTTCAGAATGTCTAATCCACAATGTTTCAAATGCTCAGAAAGCTCTGGTGGTTCTGGAGACCTCAGAGAATTAGCAAGGAGCTCCATAGACCTGTTCCTAGTTACAATGTTAGTAATTCAGTTGAGATGTATAACAATGCCACACATCGGTAAGGCTGTTCTCCCCCTCTTCAATCTGACTGGTCTATGACTGCCTCTATCAATAAAATGTTGCATGACGTTCAAGGCTAGGTCAGAAAAGTCCAGGCATCTTCCATTTGTTCCCTTTGGACACTTGTCCACTCAGGGAGGGAGGAGGGGAAGTCAATAGCCAAGGAAGAAGCTCCTGTGTGGCCCTTGGTATGAAAGGCTCAACTGAGCTGCGGCAGCCAACGTCAGTGGTCAACCATGGGGATGAGCCATGAATGTACACCCCAGCTGAATCTTCAGATGACTGTTGGGTAGCCAGCATTCTGCCCTTGACTGCATGAGAAACCTCAAATGAGAAGTGCAGACTGTCTTCTTGAGTTCCCGTGCCACAAAGTTACGAGCAAAATAAATAGTTACTATAAGCTGCTAAGAGTTGGAGTCATTTGTCATACAGGAATAATAACTGGAACAGATACCCTACTAGTCCTTCTGAGACCAGTGAAGCCCAAGTTAGGGGAGAAAACTTTGCTTTTCTATGTGAGGCAGACTTCTAACTCTCTTGGGAGGGTGCGGCTGACTGCCTGATCCTTGAGCTTGAACCTCCATTGGTAAGGATGAGATCCGGTTCACAAAGACTCACCAGGGAGGCAGAGCCAAGGGGTGGGCTTCAAGCACTGAAGATGGTGGGTAAGATCAGTTTGGGTAGTTTCTTGCCTCCCTAACCTCGGTTTCTTCATATGCAACATGTGGACAATAGCACTAATCTTAGAGGATAACTGTGACTGTTTCCAAATTGTTAGGTGGTGTCTAGTATATAGTGAGTACTCAAGAAATGTTAGGTTGTTTTTTTTTTTTTAAAGATTTTATTTATTTATTTGTATGAAAGAGAGAGAGCACAAGCAGGCAGAGGGCAAAGCAGGCTCCCTGCTGAGCAGGGAGCCCAATGTGGGACTCGATTCCCGGGACCCTGGGATCATGACCTGAGCCAAAGGCAGATGCTTAACTGACAGCCACCCAGGCATCCCAAGAAATGTTGGGTTTTTATTGTTGCTTCAGCTTGAAGCTCTCCCTGATCCTGCCTCCCTGGTCTTCAGTTTTACCTCCTTGGCACCATCTGATGTTGGCTAACGTCCTTGACTCTTGCCTTCACTGACCATCTATAACCTTGATAGCCTGCACTTGTCCAGAATCGTGCCTGGGCTGGGTGGCTCTTATCCATCTCCGTGTTTTGTTGGCCATATCTTGTTTTCTAGTTCAAGTTCCCAACACCAAACAACTCTGTTTGCGATGAAAGGGGTGAATTGTTATCATTAAGTGGGGTCCTTGCTGGCATCTCCATGCCTGGAACATCAGAACAAACCCTTAAGAAATGCTTTCTGCCCCTGTGGGCAACAGATAACCATGGAGGTTCTCTCCTTCTGATGTGTAGTGTGTGGAAATGACATTAAGTTGCACCTACATGAAAGCAGCAGATATTTATTGAGTATGTATGGAGTCATTGGATCCAACAGAGGATGTTGGTCTAGTTCTGAGTTGTGCAACCAGAAAGTATGAATGACTATTAAAATGGAGCTATCTATAGATTGACTCTCCCACATGCAGGTAATCAAACTATTTTCCATACAGCCCAAAATAAAGAGAGCAATGATTAGGAAATATGACATTGTTTCTGCTCTTAGGTATGAAGTCAGTATCTGTGTGTCTTTATCCTGTTGGAGAATAATATTTTGCTTAGCAAATATCTGGGAAATGATCCCACACTATTTACTGACGCTCCCAGCCTCACCATTGCACTTCACATTCTAGGTGTTAGGGCAGAGATGCCCAATGGCATGGTATGAGGCTGCTGACCATTGTCCCTGTAGTGTGGGAGGCCGCTCGTATCCCAAATGTGCTCATCTTGCTTTTCAACAGCGGATTTGGAGAGTGGCTTGGTGGTTCTTCTCTTCTTCAGTTATCACACCAAATAAGCATGTGCTGAATTAAAGCCAGCCACAAATCCTTTGTTTAACTCTGCACCAGGATGTGGAACCTATTCCTCCTTCCCTGGAATTTGGCCCTGAGACCATTCCTCCAATAAAAGTGGCTGAGTGATGGGACGCCTGGGTGCCTCAGAACTTTAAGCATCTGCCTTCTTCTCAGGTCATGATCCCAGGGTTCTGGGATGAGTCCCACCTCAGGTTCTCTGCTCAGCGGGGAGTCTGCTTCTCCCTCTGCCTGCTGCTCCCCTGCTTGTGCTCTCTCTCTCTCCTTCTGACAAATAAATAAATAAAATCTTAAAAAAAAAAGTGGCTGAATGATGCTTGCGCATTCCATGCCTGGCCTAGACGAGGAGTGGCAGCTTAGAATGACTGTTCCTGTGACCCCCAAGCTATATGTAAGAAATCCAGCTATCTTTCTGGGGAGACCACGTGGAGAGGGGACGTCCGGGGACTACATGGAGTGGGAGGGAGGCCAGGCCATTTTAGCATCTCAGTTAAGCCTTCAGTTGAGACTAGTTCCAGCTGCATTCTGACCCCTATGGCATGAGAGACCCCAGAGAGACCAGTAGCAGGACTTCCCAGCTGAGCCTGGTCAACCCACAGAACTATGAGAGATAAGAAAATGGTGGTTGTGTTAAGCCATTCAATTTTGGGGTAGTATATTCTGCAGCAGTAGATGACCAAAGCAGTGGAGGAGTTGGGAGTTTAAATTGGGGGGGGGTGGTAGAGAGTTTGGTTTTTTGGGAGGATGCCCAAAGACCACTAAATCAGAAGAAATAATATCAAATAAGCAACTCTGCTGAGACTTTCTGAAGGGCTTGGCTTCTCACATCAGGAAAGGTGGGTCAGAGTCAGGGCTCATCCTCCCCTTGTCTTTTTGGAAGCATTGCTTCACAGTCTGTCAGGGGGCTACAGTCAAAGAATCCAGAAGTAGGCATCATGGGCTGTTCGGTTTCATAAAAGCAACACGTCTGTCTGCGGCCACTTTTAGGGTGCTCCTCTAATCCCTCAGATGTTGTGTAATTACAATATATCCTAGGCAGATTTACCCCGAACACAGACACATCTTTCTCCTGGGTGAGCTGGTCTCAGTTACATTGATTTCCAATCCAAAGCATTAGGGAGGAAGGAAGAACTGTAAGCTCCCAAGACCCACTCGTGTACACACACTCTTTCTCCTGCAGAGCTCCTTTATTCCTGTGAAAGCCCTCAGCCACTGGAGAAAGCTTCTACATCCACTTCAAACATCTCCCACATCAGAAAACGCGGAGGCATTGTTTTTATGTGGATATTTAATGAGCCCACACAAAAGACAGCACCAATTTTAAGCATGTTGGCTCCCTTTGTCTCACCATCAATTCAGCTTCAGAGGCTTGCTTTGGACAGCTTAGGGTTCTTTGAGGATCTTCAGAAGGGAAAAGCTCCATTGTTTCATCTCTCACACATAGGCTTTAGGTATAATTGCATCAGTACTGCTCAGTGGAGCCTTTCCTGGAGGAGCCACATGGCTGATGAAGGGCAAGGGACCTGCCCAGGGAGATGACCAGAGGGCAGAGATTCTCCAGAATCTTGGCAGAGCCAAGGATGTGTGTAGTTAGAAAAACACCAGTTCATCCTACCCATTCTACCCATCCTACCCTTTGTGTTTTGTATCACAAACTATAGAAAATAAAGCTCTACTAAATCTTTGTCTGGCAGGTATACAGGGTAGAATAACGTGTTATACATATACGCATATGTAATAAAAGGTTATCAAGGTCTGCTTTACCAGGGCTCATCCTGAAAGTCAAAATTTCTTCAAACTCCAGTCCTGTTATCAAAACACTTCTTCATGGGTGTAGAGCCATACTGTCTAATAGAGCTTTCTGTGATGATCAAAGTGAAATTGAATTCAGTTTCAGCAGCTGCTAGCTAGCCCCTTGGGGTTACTGAGAACTTGAAATGAAGCTAGTGTGACTGAGGAATTGAATTTTTAATTTTATTTAGCTTTAACTCATTAAAACCTCAGTGTAAATAGCCACATATGGCCAATGGCTACTCCATTGGACAGTGTGGATCCGGAGTACATGGTAAGTTTGAACAGGTTTAGAAGATGCTCTAGGGTAAGGTACAAACAGTGGCCCAATAAGAAATGACAGTTCGGTGATGGCCAGTCTTCCTTTGTTCATTTTTTTTGAATTTTTAATTTATTAATTCAATAAATATTTATTAAAGGCATCCTCAAATTTGAAGACTGCTGATCCGGAGGAAGGGGAGGATTTTGCCACAGTATAGATGGGTGGTCAGGTCCAGCAGGTGTCTCTTCTGTCTTTGATTCGCATCTCTAAGCAATGAATCTTTGGTATTCCAAAGGCATGCAAAGACACACTTGCTTCCAAATGATGTGAAGGCTTTGAAATACTCACCATCATCCATAATTCCAATGGTAACACCTTTCCCTGTGTATCCCAGCTCCCAGGCTTCTGCCACATTCAAATCAAGGCCAGGAGTGCCATCAGCTTGTCCGGTATTGATCTGGTTCAGGAATTTCAAAGCAAAGAATCTGATTAGTCTGGTGCAGTAAAGCACCTATCTAAATGTTTGCACCTGCTATGCCAGGGCCTGGTCAAAGGCCATGCCTTCTGTGAAACAGTACTCCTGAATGTTTCCCCATCCACCTCTTCCAGACTTCTCCCTCCATTTTTTGATACACACAATTGATGTTTCTCTGATGGGATTGCTGTCTTTAAAATCCTTAGAGCTGCCATTGCAAGAAACCCTCTCCAGTTCTGAATTAAATGCTCATTCTTGTAGAGTTTATACCTCAAGATTGGAATTTAGCACATACTGTCTTGGATCATCCTTATTTGAATGTGATTTCCTCCCTCAATAGCAGTAAGCTTTGCAAGAGGGAACATGTCCTACTTACATTTGTAATTTCAGTGCCACCACACCAAATCTCACGTAAAAATATTTGATGCACCAAATTGAAGATAACTGGCTTACTTTTAGTGCTCATTCTAATGCAAAAAAAAGTCTTTTCCCTAAAAAAATTCAAAAAAGGGAAACAAAGAAATTGTATATAACTATGTCCATCACCCTCTTTTCATGCTTTTTTGTCCTGTGCAGATTTTCCCAAAGATGAGTTTTAAAAGCAATGAAGTCAGAGCTTGTACTGGCAGAAGCCCACAGTGACCTGTTGGCTGTTACTACAGGGTTGCTAAAACACTGCTGTGAATGTCATTAGTGCGCTTGGTAAAAATGACTGCTCTTCTCCTTCCACGCATGTGTTCAGGTTACACTTTTCCATCACCTAGGAAGTTAGTGGAATGCCCACATCACTGGTTTGGGTCAATAGGATGTATGCTCATGTGCCATATGTCACATCCAGGCCGAAGCCTTAGGTAACAGTGTGTGACCTACTCCTTCCCCTTGTTGAGGTGCTCATGAAAGCAGGGTTCGGGATGGAGCTGGCATGGAGCCTGGGTCCCTGAGGGACTAGGAAGTGTTGGACGTACAGCATGAGTGAGCAAAAGCTTTGATTTGTTAAGCCGGGGTGACTTGGGGGGTTGGCTGTGATCGCAAGAAATATAGTCTAACCTGATTAACACACATGAGCTCTTTTCAGTTGTCCGGATCAGATTTGTAGGATTCCATGCCCAAAAGCAAAGGACACAGTCACACCCGGAAGACCCAATGTAGAAGATGTGATGCATTCCTATACATGTCTCAGTCCACAGGGCTATAACTTAGTCTTCTCTCTTGCTCATCACCTTTTAAGATTAAATAAGGTAAAACATCACTCACAGTTTTAAATTAATCACTCCTTTTCCCTCAAGATGCCCTACAGTTAGGTTTGGTTTAGAGGATTTGGGTCTCTTTTAAATATAACCCAACCCGTCCAAATGGATCATGAAGGACTGCTGGTGAGTCAGATAATAATATTCACTTCACCGGATAGACGGGGCTTCTGAGGTGTGACTCCTCCACCTGGAAAGCCCCACGGATGTGATTTCCTGCCATTATTTTAAGAGGTGCTAATGGATGCTACTTTTCTCGCTTTGGTCTTTGAGCTCTCTTGCTTGTCCTTTGTGAAGTTGCCCGAGTCTTTTCCTTATCCCTTTGGTTTCATTATGTCCTGCAGTTATTCTGCCTGTTGAGATCCCTGGATTACTCCCCTCAGACCCTTGACTCAACTTCTACATGATTTTGCAAGTCTTCCCTCATGCACTGGTGTGATTTTTCAAAGTCTGGGGCAACCTGATCAGCATTTGGTAGGTGGTTTGACCCTAAGAGTTCATGGCTATTTAGCATTTCCAGAAGGAAGGAGATTAGAGAACATGATGCATAGGTGCTGATAGAAAATCAATACATATCAGAGGGGACAGAGAGGTTCATGGAGTCAGATGCTGGCTGACATCCCACAGAATAACGAGGAAATAGAAATGCATTTTTTTAAATCTGAAGTCTCAAGATGAGAAATGTTAGGAATAATATGGCATGCTTACCAGATACCACTGCTTTGTAAAAAGAGGATCATTCATGTTGATATCGATCTCGTTGATGTCTCTATACCCCCGTTTCTTTCTATCAAATCCTTCTTGCTGCAAGGCCATCTTTACCTGGAATGACAATATTGGCATATTACCTGAATATCCACCCGAACAACTTCTTCTGGAATTCATTTCCATGAATTCAAATTCCATTTGCACACAGGTATTTTTTCCTCTGTGGAAGCCAGGTTCATCTCATGTACACTCTACACTCCATGATTATTTTCTGAAAACATTTGCTTCTGACTGTGCTGAATAAATTGGCTTGATGGCTCAAAGTGAGTTTCCTTAAAATGGGTATTTGATAGAGAAAAGTACTCTCACGGAAGATAAGGGGGTAGGGGTTGTTAAGGAAAAGAAAACGAAACAACACTTCTATTAAGTAAAGAAGGTTGATGTGGATTCAGGGAGGGAGAGAGAGTTAGAACTGCAGGGACCATTTTTCTGGAGGGCTTTCCAGCCTTTACGTTTGTTGAGAGGATTGTGTTATCACATTTGGGAATCAGCCAAAACTGAAATCAAGTCAAATCAAACCAAACACAAATGCAAACATAAACCCAAACCAAAAGAACGCCTGCGTGGAGAGCCAGCCAGTTCATAGCAAAGCTCTAGAGGGTAAGTGAAGGATCTTTGAAAAGAAAGGGCTGTCCTGGCAATGGCAGCGCTACAATTTTTGTTTCCAAAATTGGAACCCCAAGCCCTTGGATGAAATGAAACTTAGGAACTGAATTATTCAAGCAGGCTCCCGGCAACAGTTAGACTTTGTCCCATTCATGAAATTCTCTTCACTTGGGCATCACGGATTTATCATCCAGGGGCTGTGGCTCGTCTCTGAACATCTACAGACTAAGGGGCCATGCAAATGTAGAAAAGGGTGTGCGCTACATACTGGTTCTTTATTTTTTTAAGAGAGAGCGAGCACATGTGTGAGCGAGTGTTGGGGTGGTAAAGGGAGTAAGGGGTAAAGGGAGAGGGAGAGAGAATCTTAAGCAGGCTCTCTACCCAGTGCAGAACTCGACTGGTGGCTTGATCTCGCAACACTGAGAACATGATCTGAAGCAAAATCGAGAGTTGGACACTTAAAGGACTGAGCCACCCAGGTGCCTCTGATTTTTTTAACGATACTTTGCTGCCCAACATCATTTCTTCTTTTCTCAAGTATTCCTAGTGCATTTGGAGGATTACCTGGTGTCCACTAGGTTCTGTGTTGGGAATGAAATTTGAGACACCTATCTGCAAAGAAACTGCAGGCTCTCTCTGCCTCAGAGGTGTCCAGGTGGGTATGGATTTGAACCCTGGGAAAGGGAAGTGAGAGTAGAAGGAAGCCTTGAAGGTTATTTATCTCAGAGGTTCAATCACCAGACTTGCCCTATAAAAGGTCCTTGGGGACAGTTCCACAACCTGGAAGCTTCCCCAAGACCAATCCTTCAGCCTCCCACTGATTGTGAGTTCCCTATACCATTCCAAGAAAATCCCTTTTGCTTAAGTAATTCAGAATCTGTTTGTGTTACTTGCACTTGAGAACTTTGATATGGGAGCAAGGAAGTCAAGAGGATCCAAGTCAACAGTAATGGCAGGGAGGGAAGCATGAAGAGTCCACAAATGTGTCTGGAGACCTCCCCTTCCTAGCTGTCCTATAATGGGCAGGAATGTTGTGGGAGAGTGGTTCCTTACTTTGCTCTACACACTGACACAGGCAGACCAGGGAATCATTTGCCAGAAAAACTCTAATTCTAGCAGAAACTCTGTATGTGTAGAAAAGAAGTGGTTTATGTGGCATTTTCTCTGTTCTTTGGAGGTATCTCAACAACAGATATAGACTGTGGCACATAGCAAATGTTTGAGAGCATTGCGATGGATGGAGAGTCTTATAATGGCAAAAATCTAGACACAACTAGTGTCCATTAGATGGAGATAAATTATGATTCAAATATTCATATACTTATATGTATATGGTATATAATATGTATATATATATATACACACACGTATATATACACACATATCTTCTGTATAGACACACACATACACACATATATCTTCTGGGAAACAGATGCCAAGATGAGATTAAATGTGCAAGGCTTTTATTAGGAGAGAAAATGAAAGAAACTGCTATGTAAGCTTGACCCCATAAAAGAGAAAGTTAAAAAGGTGGGGCAAAAGTTTCCTCAACGGCTCTATAGCATAAGGAAGGTTTGGCAGGTCTTTTGGGGCTTCAAAGTCGGCTGTCAGAAAAACCCTGTGTCTCCCAGGGACGAGCCTGCCTCAGTGCCCCTGCTGTGCTCAGTCACTGGCTAGAGCTGCCTAGGAAGCATGGCCTCTTGCCAACACAGTGACAGATTTCAGAGTGCAGCAGCTGGGGTCCTTGGTCAATTATTCTCCCGGAAGTCAGAGATGTACGCTGCGTGTTCTCACAGCTGCCACACAACAGACAGATAGATCTATCTAGACACATATACACACCTGTATGTAAAGAGCCACACACACCCCCCTTAAAACTTTTCTTTTACTTGGGAAGCAAGTGTTCAAGGAAGCACAGCAGGAGTGTCACTTTCAATTGGGAAGGAGCCTGAATTCAGCCATCGCCTCTTTCTGTAGTGGTCCTGAGCAAGACCTTCATCTGCACTACTCATTGGTGGTAAGCCTTGCTTCCACTGAGGGATTCCCATCATACTGGATTTGTTGTCATGACTGACTTTGTTAAAGCAGCACCGTTCTTTCGCGAGGGTCTTTGCTAAGCAGGAGCAGCTGCCCTGTGGATGCTTGAAAACTCCCCTCTGGAGCTTCTTCTCAGCAGCAGAAAAACAAGAAGACTCACATCAGATGTCATCTTTTTAGATAACAGGGCAGGAATGGCTGTGACAATAGCACTCCAAACTCAATTAGCCTGAGTGCAGTCTAATGAAAAGACTTTAAATCCATTTCCATAAAATTAATTTTTAATTCCATAAATTAGGTTTTAATGGAGACCAGCAATGCTTTGGAATGCTGTGCTCTCTCTTGACATCACCCCTCCTTGCAACCCAGAAGTGCTGAAGCATGACGTAGGTGTCTGTAATCTTGTCATCTAGTGTCACTAAAAATTAAAAATCCTAAGACTGCGAGCATTTCTGAGCCTTTTAGTTTATCTTCATGTCCTTAATGAAGATCACAGTTATAATTCTAAGAGAGAGAACATCTTTTAAACATATATTTTTACTTGTTACACACAAATAACTGGAGAATAGCTTTTTTTCCCCCCTCACAATGATACCATGGAATATCATAAATTGCTTTAATCTTCCTGGGTTCTTTTTCAATGCTAATTTGCATTTAAACCTAATTTTTACATAAAAGTAACTGAACTATAGATAAAATTATGTATTCTTTCTTCACGAAGTATCTTACCTTAGGAATTTTAATATGTTGCTCCACGGCTCTCATAACTTAATTTTTAATAGCTACCTGAATATCCCATAGAATAATGTACCATAATTTACCCAATGATTCCCCTCTTACTGGTCATTTGGATTGTTTTCTATTATAAATGAAATTACCATTAGCAGAAAGATGAGATTATAAACTATTTTTAAAGACCTCTGGAGAAGACTTTAGTGTTATAATCCTATGTGTGATAAAGCTGTTAATATCAGAAAAGTATTTCCTAGTTCACAATCCTTCCTCATATTATAACTAAAAGGTCACTTCTATTCTCTCTTCTTCCTGCTCTGAATTGTAACCTTTCACTCAAGATACCTTTCATTACCACTTTGATGTGGCACCAGTGCCATGTAACTGAACCATAGCTTCTTGCCTTCTTGAACAATAATGCACAGTTAGCTTAGGTATTTTAGACTGCTCATGCAAATTGGTCTATTGATCTGAACATTTATATAAATGGAAAACATAAGAAAGCAGGAATGTTTGTTACTGGGAATTATCTTAGAAACAAACAGATGGATATTCTGCAATTCTTGTTCAACTTTTAAGTCTTAGCTTGACACATGCGTATAGAACAATTTTTACTTAAAGAAACTCCTCCCACTCCCTTTCCTCTTGTAGTCCTTCTTGTCAATTAAGAATTTTCAGTCAAAAAAAAAAAAAAAGGAATTTTCAGTCAACAAATGTTTTCGTGCATCTACAATATACCAGTTACAGACCATTCTAGAAGAAGGCAGATACTATCCCTGCACATTTGCATTCTATTTTACAAGTTTTGCTAACAAGGTAATTTTGCTACATAGAATCTTCTCAACAAGACTGTGGAGAGGGTATAGTTACAGCTGAGGAAAGGACTTTAAGCAGCCATTGTTCAGCGGTTGAAAACATGGCGGAGTCACACATGCTGACCAATTCTAAATGCTATGTACTTTCCACTAAGCCACATTGCTCCTCCCTAAAGCACAGAACACAGTCAACCTTCCAGTATCTGGGACAGCTTAACCGTAAATGTAACTCTCCAAGGATCAGGGCCTGGATCACTTCCTGCTGGGCTGATAATTAAACAGCTGCTAATTAGCATTGACTGTGTGGGGCAGGAGAGGGGCGGGGAGAAAGAGGAGCACTATGGGAAACCTGCCTCCAAAGGGCGAAACAAGTTAGCTTGGAGCGAGCACAAGAAAAGAAGCATAAAACACAGAACCAACATGTTGGCGAAAATACTGAAGTTCTATGCCTATGATGTTGTAGATTAGTTTACAACATTATTTTCTCTTTTTTAAAGATTTTATTTATTTATTTGACAGAGAGAGAGATCACAAATAGGCAGAGAGGCAGGCAGAGAGAGAGAGGGGAAGCAGGCTCACCGCCGAGCAGAGAGTCTGATGCAGGGCTTGATCCCAGGACTCTGGGATCATGACCTGAGCCGAAGGCAGAGGCTTTAACCCACTGAGCCACCCAGGTGCCCCAACACCATTATTTTCTGTACCACCAAGAATTATTTTTTTTACCACTTTCATGAGTTTAACTACATCCCCATGAAAGATATATTGAAGGCTTAACCTCTGATACCTCAAAATGTGACCCTATTTGGGAAAAGAGTTGTTGCTGATGTAATTAGTTAAGATGAAGTGGTGCTGGAGGAAGATGGAGCCCTAAAACAACATGGCTGGTGTTCTCATGAGAAAAAGACACACATAGAAGAAAAATGCCATAGGAAGACCTACAGACACAGAGAGTGAAGCCATGTGAAGAGGGAGAAGGCAGAGGTTGGAGTTATTCTACTACAAGCCAAGGAACTTGTGGATCTACCAGAAGCTGGAAGAGACAAGGAGAGATCCACTCCTAGAGATTTCAGAGGGAGTATGGCATGCCAACACCATAACTTCAGACTTCAGGCCTCCAGAACTGTGAGAGAATTAATTTTTGTAGGGTTGGGCCTCCCAGATTTTGGTATTTTGTTATGGAAACTGATACAACCACTAAGAATTAAACTAATTCAGCCCTAGGAAATTACTACAGCTCCTGAGAATTAAACTCTGTCATAGTGCTTCCTTCTCATTTGTAAACTTTATTTTGTACATGAAGTGGTCTTATAGTTCCATTTGGACAAAGATTTCATGAACCCTATGTAATGTTTGCAAAAAACAAACAAAAAAAAATAAAGAGGGAAAATGTTGGGAAATAAATTGGTTAGGATGTTTCTTTTTTTTTTTTTTTAAGATTTTATTTATTTATTTGAAAGAGAGATCGCAAGTAGGCAGAGAGGCAGGCAGAGAGAGAGGGAGAAGCAGGCTCCTTGCTGAGCAGAGAGCCTGGTGTGCGGCTGGATCCCAGGACCCTGAGATCGTGACCTGAGCCGAAGGCAAAGGCTTAACCCACTGCCCAGGTGCCCGGTTAGGATGTTTCTAAATTGTTGCACATTTAGGGGCACCTGGGTGGCCCATTTGGTTAAATGCCTGCTCAGGTCATAATCGCAGGGTCCTGGGATGGAGCCCTTCCCTGCATTGGGCTCCCTGTTAAAAGGTGAGTCTGCTTCTCTTTCTTCCTCTGCCTGCCGCTCTGCTTGTGTGCTCTCTCTCTCTGTGTCATATTTGACAGAGATATTCAGAGATATTTGACAGAGACAGATAAAAAAAATCTTTAAAAAAACCTGTTTCACATTTGGAATCTAACTCAGAATATTCCACGTCTGTGTTTTCCTATACCACATCATCCTTTGTGCCATCAAGCGTGTTGGTGATCAACATTTCTTGAAAGAGTGCTCTGCTATTGTCTCCAGGAGTTTCCTCTAAGTAGGCAACACCTATCTGGCATATTTTGATGCACCAGCCCAAGATAATACAATTTTTGTCACTCTAGTCATTTGCTGTGAGCGGTTGTAAGAAGCATCAAAATCCATGCATTTTCAAATGGATGATGTGTGATCATTTTTGCTTTTCTACATTTGCTGATGGCAAACTTTTGAGCAGTTAACAAAGTGGAACTCCTCTGAGTTTGCTCCACCCCAGGATTGGAACCCCTAATAAGGGGATTGGGGGAGACTCCTCCAAGGGAGACGTGAGGTTTTTCAGAAAGATCTCTGGATGGGAAGTCAGGAGCTCTGGATTGTGGTTGCCACAGATGAGGGTTGGAGACAGGCATTTGCCCCTGCTAACTCTGCATCTTTGAGCATAACAGTGCTATTTCTGAGATCCGTTTCCTTACCACAGAATGGGCATACCTCCTTCTGAGGGTTGATTTGAAGAATGAGTGTGGTCACCTGCTGTGGAACGGCTGTGAAACACAGTTCCTGTCACACAGGACATGTCCACAGACATCTATTCCCTTCCCGGTCCTGATGTCAGCTGTCCTCTACCTGGAGTGCCCATTGAGTCACCTGGAGAAATCTAGCAACCCCCACATGCAAGCCACACTTGGACCATGTCAGATTCTTCAGGGGATTCCAACCTGCCTCAAGGTTGACACTGTCTTAGAGCCAATTTTCTTCCTCTGTCAAAAGCCTATTTCTACCTCTCAGAACTGTGATGAGGCCCTGGTGGGATCCAGGTTTTGAGACCCTCACTTGGTAGCAAGATCTGCAGATAAGAAGCCTTGCAGCCATCCTCTGAAGATGTCAGCCCCAGGTGAGGAGACAAGAAGATGTCTACTACCCCTTAGCCTCCAGCTCTCCTGGTGCCTGTCCTGCCCTCCATCTTGGTTCTGTCTCTGGGGAAGGACAGGGTGGGATTGGACCTCTCCATCTCTCTTTGGGCTGGACATCAGAATCCTCTGGATGAATTGCTTCTTTAATTAAATAAAACTTGTTTTCAAGCAAAGAAATAGGAAAGAAGACAAGAAAAATGTAATTCTTTCCCCACTTCCTGAGAATCCCTGTTGATGTTAAAAAAAAAAAAAAAAAAGAAGAAGAAGAAGAAGAAGAAAGTTAACATGTTCACAGTTAGAAAATTAAAGTAGTCCAGAAAGTTATATAATGGGAAGGGAACATTTATCCTCCTCTTCCTTCCTTGCTCTCAAATAGCTCTCTCCTCAAAGGTGACCACTCTTCATAACTTCTCGTGAGTCCTTCCAGAAAATGCTTATTTGTATGCACTCATACACATATATAAAGAGGAGGTTTTTAAAAAAGGAGTATATTTAGCATGATTCTTTTATAGTGTGGTAGATTGAATGTTCCCGCCAAAATCTATGTCTCCCCAACTATATATGCCCCCGAATTATATGCTCATGTCCTAATCCCTGGAACTAGTGAATGGGATTTCAATTGGAAAAAGGGGATTTGCAGTTGTAATTAAAGATCTTGAGACGAGACTATTCTGGATTATTGGGGAGGGGGGAGGCTCTCAATCCAATGACACATGTCCAGTGACCAGCGTCCTTTCAAGAGACACACCGGGAAGAGACACGAACAGAGGCAAGCAGAAGGCCACGTGAGATATAGGTGGAGTGAAGCAGCCACAGAACAAGATTGCTGGTGGCTGCTAGAAGCTGTAAGAGGTCGAGAATGCCTCTCCCCTAGAGACCCAGAGGAGCTCAGCCCTGCTGATGCCTTGATTTTGGACTTCCATCCTCCAGAACTGTGAGAGAATAAGAAGTTGTTTCAAGCCACCAAGTTTATGCTAATTTGTTATGGTAGTCATAGGAAACTGATGCAGTGTCATAAATTTGAAGGAGAGATTTATATATGTATATATTTACATGCACGTATACAATACTGATGGATAATAGCCATATATTTTTTGAAAGATTTATTTTATTTGGGAGGAGAGAGAGAGAAGGAGCATTACGTGGGAGAGGCAGAGAGAGTTCCAAGTAGATTC
Organism: Enhydra lutris kenyoni; assembly: GCF_002288905.1. Lineage (NCBI taxonomy): Eukaryota > Metazoa > Chordata > Mammalia > Carnivora > Mustelidae > Enhydra > Enhydra lutris. Next base: position 42,124,968 of record NW_019154090.1, on the reverse strand, counting down.
CACGCTGAGCAGGACGCCAGTCTAGGGGCTCAATCTCAAGACCCTGAGATCATGACCTAAGCTCAAACCAAGAGTCTGATGCTTAACCGACTGAGCCACCCAGGTGTCCCTATCCATATGTTTAATATCTACATATAGGTGTATTTTATAATATGTAACCAGTGGATTTACCTACATGTGATAATATCTATATGCTATATGTATGATGCCTATGTATACATCATACATACATATGTATGATGTATTAGGTTATAATACCTGTACCTATTGTAATATAGATAGGACATCTGGTAGTATCTCTTTTAAATTAACTACAAAAGGATCAAGAAACATACGCCATTCTTAATGAAAACTCATTCTCTTTAACAGATGCACATTATTTTATCGTGTGGTTAAAGCAAATTTAATGACCTTGTCAGCTGTTAAAGGATACTCTTGCTGCATATTTTGTTGCTGTTTTGCTGTTCTACTAAACATTGCTGTGAGTATCTTCACAAACGTGCATGTGCGCCCTGGTGAGGTTTTTTCAAGGATAAATTATAAGCAGCGGGATTGCGGATTACGCTATGATTTTAAATTTCCATAGGGCAATTATTGACAGATGCCCTCCGGAAAGTTTGCACCAAACTGCATACTCACTAATAACGCATAAGAGTTTAGGGAACTTTTGAAAAATATGGCTCTCAGACACCTTAAGGTGGCTACTCTGATCACCCACGTACTTGTTCTGGGTGGGAAGCCAAGGTCCTGAAGGCTGGCTGGCTGCACAATCCCCTGGGGAGTTTGTGAAATGAGTCACTGGGCGTGGGCTTGGCCTCAGTATCTCTTAAAACTTTCCAGGTACTTGATTCCTAAGCTGGGGTTGAGAAACTCTGTGCTGGGGGATCCTCTGCACCTCCCTTGTCTCTCTTGTCCCCGTTCTGACAAGCTCAGGTAGGGGAACGAAATCAAACCAGATACGAGCGAAGGACAGAGTACCTAAACACAACAACGTCAAGGACTCTCTCTGCAAGAGAAGAAATTCACATCCATAAGAAAATACATTCCATTTACTCGCTAAAAAATCATGTCTCCCTATTCGGCTAGTACGAGCTGGGAGGGGCGGGGCCAGCAGGCTGCGGTGGGCTGGTGTTGGGGGTGCGTGGGCAGGCACAAGAGGACAGCGTTTTCCAAGGAATGTGGATCTCCTGTTTATCACAGGCCTCCTAATTTGCACAATAAATCACTTAGCTTTTATTATGGGCTGAGGACTCACCTACAGCCCCCACCCCCAAATAGGTTAAACCAAAACAAAAATAGCTATTCCAGAAACATCATGCCCAATACGTGTTAGCTAGAACACCTGCGGGGGGTGCTTGAAAATCAGACCACATGGGACGCAGGATTAAGGCTGAAGTCAGAAGTCCCCACTGGCTCCTGGCCTAATCGTCCTCCCTGGTGTCAGTCTCCTGTGGAGGGGAGAGGACCTGAGGGCTTTTGGATGTGTGCTTACAGAGTCAGGGCCAACGGGGACAAGCTCTGTTTTTCCTCTCATGAGATGCCAGAGGCACACGGGGAGGGGTGGGGGAGGGGGGGCTTTCCCTTCAAGCTCTGAGCTGCTGGGGCAGGGGAGTTTAAGTGGATTGGGCTGCGCTTCATCTCCTGGAAAGGACGCTACAGTTTTCCTTCTATTTAGGCAGAATATTGACTTCAACTTAGTAGAAAATGCTGTGGTAAAAGAGACAGGGTAGCATGGTGGATGGGAACTTGATCTTTGGGGCCCCCGGACCTAAGTTACAGGTGCTGATGCACCTGCTGTTGACCAGCTGTGAGATCTCCCTCGAGCTACTGGACCTATTTAAGGCTCAGTTTGCTCACCTGTAAAATGGAGATGATACCTGATACCAACTAACATTTATTGCAGACTGACTGTAAGCATTTCAGGTACAGCATTTCAGCTGTTTTTCACAGCAACCTTGTGGGGTCTTAGGAATGAAGGCAGGAAAGAGTAAGTGTATTGTGAGTCACACAGGTAGCCAGGGGTAGAGCCATGGTTCGTACCTGTTCTGAGCTGAATTGTGTCCAGTGAAGAATTTGCATGATGATGTTCTCACCCCCAGTACCTTGGAATGTGATTGTATTTGGAGATAGTGTCTTTAAAGAGGTCATTAAATTAAAATGAGGTCATTAAGGTGAGCCTTAATCTCATATGACTGGTGTCCCATTATAAAAAAGAAGAAATTTAGATACAGACACACAGAGGGAAATGCTGTGAAGATACAAGGTCAAGACAGCCATCTCCAAGCCAAGGAGAGAGTCCTTGAGCAGATCCTTCCCTCTTGGCTAACCCTGCCGACCCCTTGATCTTGGACTTCTAGCTCTAGAACTGTGAGGCATACATTTCTGTTGTTTAAGTCCTCATTCTGTGATACTTGGTTATGGAAGCCCTCAGAAATTTATAGGAGACCCTAGCAATCTGGTTGTATAGTCTGCATGCTTCCCTACTGGGCCATGTTGCTTCTCTGCTCCCACTTCATAATTTGGATTATGGGGAAAATAAAATGAGATTATGTATAGAGACCCTCGGCCCAGAGTATATACTCAATAAATGCCTGCATTTGCTTCTATCCTTATTGCCAATGTTAAAATATTTCAGGTCCTGTGGAAAGGCAGTGGGATGGTACTTTCCTAAGCAACCTGGGCCCCTTTGATTCATTCTTACTGTTCTTAGCTAGTTAAAGGCAGATGAAACATTGCAAGAGAAACCAGCTAGAGCCCATTCCCATGAGGGTCCTGAATGTGGAAGACCCCCCTACAGGGGCTCCACACATTTTTGACTTCACTGTTCCAAGGTAGTGTGTCATCTCAGTGTTTGAACGGATGAACGGAACACAGCTCATCATACAAGAGACCCAGAAAGGCCATTGCTGGGGGTGATGTGGGAGATTACAGAGTAGAGCAACCACTCCTAAACTCAGATTCTCTAGCTCATCTGCTTTGCCACCCACTGCTGGCCTTGGTTGTCAAGATCCAAACAGGGATCTAGAGAGGAGAGGAGGCTGGATGGAAGGATGTGACACAAGAAGGCCAGTTGCTGGAGGGGCAGAGCAGGCAGGAGTCTGGCTGCTTAATTTCCCTCTTGAGCATTCAGGGATGCCTTTTTGGAAAGCCCAGTTACAAGCGAATCACAGGGCTTAACTTTTCAAAGAATAGGGAGTTAAGCCACAATTATGGCTGAATGTGCTGTATTGATTGCCCTCATTTAGGGAGGTTTGGCCATCTTGCAAGAATGAAGACAATCAATTGAGGAAAGAGGATATGGCTGCATGCCACTGGTCACTGTTTCTGTTATTGCATCTCAGTGACAAGAGATTAACAAATTGCTGTCTATCATCTAAAGCACTATATATAAGATATACCATGAGATAAGTCAGTGTAATTAAAGAGGAATCAGAAGTTGTTTCTAGCTGAGCAAAGTGAGCTTTGGGAATGCCTTTAGAAGGTAAAATTCCAGCTCCCATGTTGGTTGGAATGTGTGTATTGGGTTTGGGGTTGTGCTTTAGCATGATCTCGATCTTCCACTTGTTCCTGTTTCCAGGATGGAGGAGGAATGGCATGGGTTGGATTTAGGGGACTGTATAAGGAAAAGGATATTAAAAGTTGTTAAGTACTATGCTATGTGCTGAGGAAGGGATGGTTAGATTGGGGTATGCTTTGGAGGACAATTTCCCAGGGATACCAAGGGTCCCAAGGACCCGTAAACTCTGTCCTTGGCCAAAATGACATGGTCCTCTCAAGGAGGTTCTTTTGAGAGATGAGCATGGAAAAGAAGCAAAGCAAGGCTGTTGCTTTACTATATCGATAGCTTTGGCCGTACTCACAGTGTAGTCAAAGAGAGCCTGCCTGAGCCATGTGGATGGCTCTTTCCTATTGCAGGTGAACAGAAGTGTTCACCTGGTGTAAAGGAGGTGGTTTCTGGGAGGACAAATGAAACAAGGGGAGGAGTGAGATGAAGGCTCTGCCCCTGTCCATTCCAGCCATGGCCCAAACAGTGTCCTCCCACCTGACTAACCCACCCAGCACTCCACCTTTTTGGGAAGGCACCTGGAGGTGAAAGTGAAGAGAAGCCAGCAGGACCCATGGCCCAGCTGGGTATGAATGGCTCTGGAGCAACACAAGAATGTAGCTTCCTAAACCTTTGTCTCCAACAAAACCTCCACCATGGTGCTGGTGCCTGGTGTGCTTCTGCTGGTGAAACAGAGGAGGATGCTGAGTGAGGATGTGTCTGGGCTGCTTAGTCACCACCATGTTCTGGTGGTAGGGTTCAATAATGTGCTTCTGGAAGGAATGGGTGAATCTGACTGAAATATGCAATGAAGGCTCACAAATTATCCTGTCTTTGGCTTGGTTTGGTCCTGTGGATCAGTTACCTTCACTCTTTCCATGACTGCATAGTGCAGTCATGGTGCCCCAGTCCCAGCAGCTGCTTCATAAATGTGCATGGGGGAAGGAGGGGATGGGTGGAGGTTGAGAATGACTTGATCCAAAGTCACAACTCTACCAAGTGCTAAAGGCCAGGCCCCAAATGCAGTACACTGCAGTGAACAAACACTACATTTGGAGTCAGAAAGCTCCGGGGTTCAGGTCCTGGGTTGATTTGCTCCTTATTTGTGTGTGTTCTGAAGTGGGTCCCTCAGCTTCTCTGGATGGCATTTTCTTCCTCTGGAGCAGGGATCAGCAAATCTAGCTTGCTGTCTGTTTTTGTAAATACTGTTTGTTGGACACAGCTGTGCTCACCCGTTCACGTGCTGCCTCTGGCTGCTATCACACTCCAAGGGCGACTTGAGTAATTGCAGCTGAGACCATATGGCTCACAACACATTTGCTCTCTGGCCCTTTACAGAAGAAGTTGGTTGACCTCTAATGTATAGCATGGAGATGATGGAATTCTGTATTGTATAAGGCTTCACAGTGAGGATCACGTGCGATAATCTTCCTTTGTGGGGAACTCTGAGGCATACTGTGAGTATTATTGTCTATAATTATGATGAATAATATGGCTATGGAATCCATCTCCTCTGTGAAGGAAGAAGCAGGGGAAGAATTTTGAGTCGTGGTATAAATGGTGTGATTTGAGGGCCCTAGAGAAAGCTTCCAGGGACCCAGATCACTTCCCCTAAGCACCTGCACACTGACTGAGTTTCAGCCATGAAGAGTTAAGCTTGAAATCGAAGCCTTCATTACCCATGTTGATTATTTCTCTACTTGAAAAGATTTGGAAAATGAGTCCTCTGGGACCGGCGACACATCCAGGTGTTACCATTTACCAACACTTATGCATGAACTCCTTCATTAGATGGTTTTTTTCTCCGTGAAGCTGGTGGAAATTTGTGCAGGCAAGGAATGGGAGTTTATGAAAAAGGTAATTTTGAAACTCTTGGGCAGTTTCCAGGGCTCAGAATTGGGCGCCACCAGAAGGTGTAGGATTATGACAAAGGAGGCGAGAGGGCGTGGTGAAAAAAACCTCCCGAAATTGTTTGCTTCTAGACGTTCTTAATGCCTGACATGTCTGCAGTACGGAGGGACACACTTACCATTTATGTGCTATGACAAAGGTGGCAGTATTGTTTCATTGTGAGTTTCCAGCAGGGGAGAAAACCCAAGAGCTGCCTGCTACCGAATACAAATGGAGCCTTGAAAATTCGTAGTCTCCTTTTCTTTCACGAGCTCTGATGAAGGTTTGATTTTTGGATTGGAACAATAGACTAAAGAGTTAAAGAAGAGCAAAGATCCACTTCCTCTGTTCTTCCTTCCTAAAGGGTATCTATTTTTCATCTTCCTCAAAGGTTAGCCCCTTTGTCAACAGCGATACCTTGCCAATTCCTTCCTCCTCTTGGTATTTCATTAGTTGCCAATGGAGCAATCCCAGGTTGACAGGGTGGCAAAGAAAATGTGTGTTGAAATTGCACTTGGCATAGGTCAGAAATATTCAGGGGGTGGTGACTGTATCCCCTTCACCAGGCAACTAGAGTGTAATTCATACGTCAAGCCAAGCAGCCCACGAATGACAAAACACCAACAAGGAATAAAGGTCAGAGCAATTGATTCCTAATAAACTTCAGCTTATGCATAGAGCACCTAGCGATAGGGTGTTAACAAGACTCAGCACAGCGATGCAGAACAAACGAAGAAAATAGAACATCGACTTTGCAATAGTGTTCTTGGAAGGTACAGGACCAACATGTGCTTAGATCTGCCCTTCTGACAAATGCAAGGAGAAAACAGTTTTCATTCTGCAGGATCTTTGTTTTCTTGGTGGCTTAAAACAACACGAATGCATTCTCTTATGGTGCTGGAGGTCAGGAGTCTAAAAGCAAGATGTCCACAGGGTTGCACTCTTCCAGGGGCTCCAGGAGAGGATCCATTTCCTTGTCTTTTCTGCATTCCACAGGCTGCCTGCATTTCGTGGCTCATGGCCTTCTTCTTCTGGCTTCAAAGTCTGCAACAGCGGGTCACAAACTCTTCTCCATGGTGTCACTCTGACTTCCTGTGCTGCTGCCCTGCTAGGAGAACTCTGTGTTGACATTGGACCCACCCTGATAATCAGGGATACTCTCCCTACCTTAAAGTCAGCTGTTTGCCACTTTACGCCTTGACACATGCTCATGACATACTTGAAGCTTCTAGAGATTAGGACATGGACATCTTTGGGGGCCATTGTTCTCCCTACCACATGGAGCAAGGCAGCTAATAGTCATGCTAGAATATGGGGTTGATGATTGATTAATTGTCCAATGAAAATATCTCTGCAGGGATGAAGGAATTTGATGGACATACAGAGTACCCAGTGAAGGCCCACTACCATGAAGAGCAGGGCCACCAGTCCAACCAGTGTTAAAAATAGAAGGATCTGCTACCAAGCACTAAATCAGCTAAGCTGCAGAGATAACATGTTCTGTGGTCCGTCTTTGTGATGTCCTGGAAACAAGATAAACTTTTGGTGAAAAATCTGATATTCACCATCCTCAGGCTCTGCCTCACTGTGTACATTTTAGTTCAGAAAAAAAGGTCTCTATGAACCACAGAGAAAGCTGTTGTGTATCCCTCTCCCACACTCAACCTCAGCTGTCCCCAGCCAATACTTCTTTTCCATTTTTGCTGAGACACTTCCATTCCCCAAATGCACAATTGGCAGAAGGGAGAGACTGGTGGTGGCTTGTTTCATTGTGGGAGCCATAAATCACAAGAGGAGGAGCGCCATTTGTGTAAGTAGAAGCAGAAAGAACTCTGGTGGTGGTATATCCAGCAGATGGCAGTTTTCAGCCACTTCATTTGTTCAGAGTGTCAGAAAAATATGTAGCGGGCGTGGGGAGAGTCCATCTTAATGCTGCGAGTCTTTGCCACACTGGGAACTTGGTAAAGAACTGTGCACTTCCAGCACTGTATCTGAGAAGGCAGTTAAAGTAATAGGCAGAACCGAGAACAACCCAAAAGTGAGTCAGGAGATCAACATTTGTGTTCTACCTACTGTTGCTGCAATCACAAATTATCCCAAGACATGGTAGCTTGAAGCAACACTTCAGGATGCTTACAGATCCTGTGGGTCAGGAATTCGAAGATATGGTTTGTCTCTGCAACATTATTTCTGGGGCCTCAATGCAAAAGAACCAATGGCCGGGTGTGACTCAAGAGCTGAGAACTACGTAAGATGTAAAGATTATCATTATGGAGTTAGGAGCTTGGGATAGATCTGGCCAAAAGAACAACGTTATTTCATCAGCCCTATACATGGGTGCCTTGCCCATTTCCTCTCCTCAACCAGAGAACGGTCGGCAGGACAGAGGTTCCAATAGGTAAATGGCCTTTGTTCTCCCCAGTGGCCAAGTTTTAGTCTTCTCTTTAGTAATGAGCACCATGCCTTTCTGTAGAATGCAACAGTGCTTTAGCCCGGAATTCAAGGCACCAGCGTATCCTTAGCCCATCTGTCTAACTTACATCTGCATGCCACAGCCCTTCCACCACAATCCTGCCAGGCTAGTCTACTTACTGACCCTCATGGGTGCCCATAGTGCCTCCTGCCCAGGGCACTTACACTCAAATCTTAATGTTTTTGTGTCAAAATATTGACGTACAACTGTTGGTGGGAATGTACACTGGTGCAGCCACTATGGAAAACAGTAGTGGGGGCATTCTAAAATTAAACATAGAACTAACATAATGATCCAGCAATTCTGCTTCTAGGATTATATCCAGAGGGAATGAAGAGACCAACCTGAAAAGATGTCTGCACACCCATGTCCTTAACAGCATTATTCACAATAGCCAAGACACGGAAACAACCTAAGTGTCCATCAACGGATGAGTGGATAAAAAAGTTGTGGCATGTAGACATATACAATACAATAATACATTATACTGTCATGAAAAACACAAGGAAGGGGTGCCTGGGTGGCTCAGTGGGTTAAGCCTCCGCCTTGGGCCCAGGTCATGATCGCAGGATCCTGGGATCAAGCCCCGCATCAGGCTCTCTGCTCAGCAGGAAGCCTACTTCCCCCTCTCTTTGCCTGCCTTTCTGCCTACTTGTGACTCTCTCTTGTTCTGTGTCAAATAAATAAGTAAAATCTTTAAAAAAAACACAAGGAAATCCTGCCGTTTGTGGCAACAGGGATGGATCTCAAGGGCATTACACCAAGTGCAATAAGTCCAACAGAGAAAGAGAAATAGTATGATCTTACTTATATGTGGCATCTTTAAAAAGAAAAAAAAAAAGACACAGAAAAAGAGATCAGATTTGTAGTTTCCAGAGGTGGTGGTGAGTGGGGAGAGGAAGAATCAGAGGAAAATACAAACTTTCAATTATAAGATAAGTACTGGGGATGTAACATACAGCATATAACGTACCAGTTAACACTGGTATAGGTATAAGGAAGAGTTCTTAAAAGAGTAAATCTAAGAGTTCTTATCACAAGGGAAAATTTTTTATTTATTTTTTTTCCTGATAATTTTTTTTTTCTCTTTTTCTTTTTATTGTATCTCTATGAGAAGATGGATGCTAACTAATTTATTATGGTCATCATTCCACAATGTACTAAAGTCAAACCATCATGCTACACACTGTAAACTTACAGAGTGCTATAGGTCTGTTATATCTCAATAAAACTGGGGAAAATATCAAAGCACAAACCATTGCCCACACCCTCCCCATTCTTGATTATCTGCTATATTTTCTGAGAACAGCCAACATCATTTTTGCAAATAGAGCTGTGGATACGTGAGAGTACTATTATCATTTCTATCCCCACCTCTCCTTAATATGGACAGCATACCATTATGCCCTGATGGGGTCTGATTTCTATTTGTTTTTTTTTTTTTTTTCCACTTCTGAACATGAATTGGCTCACTCCACAGTTACACAAGCAAGGGAGAGTCACCAGGTTGTTTATGCCAAGTCGGCATTTTAAAAAGCTATGTCATGTTTTATTTCACACTGTACAATTTGGTCACTGTTACACAGCTAATTTTTGAAATCTGAAAAATGCTATATAGCCCCAAGGAGACTTCTAGAGGAGAGTCTTACTATTTTAATTGTTAAATAGATCTCCCTAAAAATATGTGATATTCGTGACAAAAAATTACATGGTTTGTCTTGATGTATCCAGCAAAATCATTTCAAAAACAAAATGCTATGTGAACGTTCTTACAGTCCTTCTGGGAGTGATATCTTGAATTTTAAGGGGGGGGGCACAATTTGCTAGAAGTTCTGTTGGCAATTTTGACTAACTTGGACTCACCGGAGTCTTAAGACTTTTATTTTGAATCACAACACTGTCTCTTAATCTTTCTGTAAGTGAAGTGATTTGTTTTGCCTTCCTGAGAGCATACAAAGCTGCTTGAAGGTACAATTCCTGTCCCCCTTTGTTTCTCAGTTCCCAGAAATCAGTAGGTACTTCTTTGATTTTTAAGATGAGATTACTCTTTTTTTAAAAAAAAGATTTTATTTATTTGAGAGAGAGAGTGAGAGAGAGAGAGAGAGAGAGAGAACGAGTAAAAGTTGGTAGCCAAACGCAAGACTCTATCCCATGCGGGGCTGATCCCATGACTCTGGGGTCATGACCTGAGCTGAAGGCAGACACTTAACCATCTGAGCCACCCAGGTTCCTCTTACTTGATTTTTAAAAAAGAAAAAGTGGATTGAAGAGAATGGGAATCTTCCTTAGGGTTGTTCCTTTCCTGAAATGATCCTGACAGAATAGGTAAAATGGTCACTTTAAAACAAAATCATCAGGAACAAAATCAAGTTTCTTCTCAGAAGAAAGAACCTGAGTCCAGAGAGACCTCAGGAGTAGAAGTGCCTGAGCTCAGGGACAGGTAGAAATGACTGCCTGCCCCATCTGAAGTTTTGTGTCCCTGAACCCAAGGTCATATATGCAGAATGGAGACATTTAGACCTAATTTTCCTTTTCCTTCTCTCCGTGCTTTAAGATAACCATACTATTCATCTCAGGGAAAACAAAGGAATTCTGTTGTCATAAAGTAAGATGAGGTGGCTTCCTCTTTTTGCTTCTTCTAGAGATTGGATAGAGAAGCAAATTTTTTTTCTGGTTTGAAATGAAAGCACAGCATCCCGTTCTCATCTGCAGTTGAGGATAAAATGAACTTCTTCAAACTAAGTGCTGAGGCTGTGCTCCAAAAACAGAGCTTGGCAGACCTGCCCTATTACAGTCTTTTCCTTAAGAACACCACAAAAACCTAAAACCAAGCCCAAGAATCCTCATGGTTTCATCTCCTTCTGCTGAAAGCAACAACCCACTGAAATTTAGAAAATCTGACAAGATCTTAGAAAGTATCATTCTTGGGAGACTATCCTTTGTTGTTCCTTGAAGCAAATTCTCTGGGAATGCATACTGGGAATGTAGCCAACCAAAATCTTCACGTCTCTCTCTACCCCTTGTCATTGGTTTCTTTCCAGTGAAGTGAGCTTGCAGGTGACTTCCAATCTGCCTCTATTTGACTGCCAGAGGGAAACACTGGCATTTTTTTTCTGAGTGGAGTTAAACTTATCTCAGTTTCCCTGGTTGTCAATAGCAATATAGTGTTGATGGGTGGATTCTAGAATGTTCTTTCTTTTAAAGAAATTTTGTGTTTGTCACTACTAAGACAGACTAAGATGGGTCTTCCTTACTATTTCCAAAGTATAAGCAATTTTGCACTTGGACATCTGGGATGAACACCCCATCCTCTGAAATGCACAGCCCCATCTGTTATTAGTACTGCCCACCTGAATCTTCAGTCGGCTCCCCTCAGACAGGGCTAGAGCTTAATCTCCATGGATTGGTTGGAAGTATTTTCCATGATGCTACTTCGTACCCTCTGGGTGAGCTGTATTATGAATTGATGGATAAGGAAGTATGAACAATGTTGTGCACTTTCCAGTGTAAAACCAGATGTGGATGTGGGGGCATGGACCTGAAGCTTAACCAGCTTCATGTTCAGAAAACCATAACTGCCTTTGTTGCTCCTCCCTGGATCTATTTCTACATGGTCTGCCATTTGCCTGATGTTTGTTCAGCACCTGGTAAGCAAAGAGCTTTCAAAAGTGGTAGAAAAGAAAATCAATATCCCTGCCCATTTAGTCAGCCTCTCACCATTCAGTGACATTCACACAGCACTGGGGAGCAAAGCAGGAGATCAATGCATCTGAGAGACATGGAGAAGGCATTCACTTAATTCATGGGAGCAATCGATGGCATTCAACTAGTTGCTAGCCTGGATTCAAGTGACTTGGTTTTTATAAACCTGGGGGTTGAAGAAACAGCACCATCTAACTGTGTTTCTCTCTTATTAACATGCAATCTCTCTGACTGATGATAGAAGCAGCACCTGATTATCCTGCCATAAGCCAATAAGTATAAAAATCTCAAAAACAGGGACGCCTGGGTGGCTCAGTTGGTTAAGCGGCTGCCTTTGGCTCAGGTCATGATCCCAGCATCCTGGGATCGAGTCCCACATCAGGCTCCTTGCTCAGCGGGGAGCCTGCTTCTCCTTCTGCCTCTGCCTCTGCCTGCCACTCTGTCTGCCTGTGCGCACTCTCTCTGACAAATAAATAAATAAAATAAAATAAAAAAATCTCAAAAACAACAACACTATATGCAAAATACTTTACAATTATTGTGTATCTAATCCTCTCAACAATCTTAGAACATGGTATTGCTCTTGTGGCAGCTTTAAGACATGGTTGTAAATTTTATGATGGTCCTTCCATCAAGAGGTCAGACCTATGTCCTTTCCCCTGTTCTGGGTGGGCTTGTGACTGGTTTAAGTAGAACAGCATGGTAGAAGGGATACTCTGTGACTTTCAACAGGAGGTCAGAAAAGGCCACCTGGTTCTTTTGATTTAGGGGAGCCCATCACCACGTACAGAAGTTCAACTACACTGAGGCGAATGTGCTGGAGAGACCACGTAAGCCGGCTCTGGTCAACATCATCCGCTGGGCTCCCAGCCTGTAGCCATGTGAATGGCCCATCTGATAGCAACCAAGTGAGATTCCCAGCAGGAATCTCTTAGCCCTTTTACGAGTGAGGAAACTGAGTGTCACAAAGCTTGAGTAATGTGCCGAGAGTCCCACAAAGTTGCTGCTTTTATGCCACATTTATCCCAGTCTGAAACCTATGCCCTAGGATCTGTACCATAATGCCTTTCCAATTAGCTGGTTAATTGCAGGGGAAACCCAACACAATTGAAAATGTGTGAATAAAGAAGGAAATCTGGCTATTTTGGATGCTTTCTTGGAGAACTGATTGGTGGTGCAGATCACCATCCCAGGCCCACGAATATGTGAATGAAAAGGTCACAAGATTGAAGGTCCTTCGGATTTCTCACAGGGCAGAACCCTTGGAAGCTTTTCTTCTAGGTAGTGGCCCACTGGCTCTAGTGATAGTCCACCGGCCCCTTCCTTTTGGTCCTAACCAGCTCAATTTTTATCATTAGCTCCTCTGCCAAAAAGTCCACCATCCCCTTGTTTTTGGAACAAAGAATAAACAGTCATTGACCACCTATGGTCCCAAATGCATTCCTCCCCCCCTCCCCCACTGCCCCCTGGGGCATCTCGTCTGATCTTGGTTCACCACCTTGGGAGAGGCCTGCTGCTACTCCTATCTTGTGGATGTAGAAATCAGGGCTTAAGAAGTTAGGTGACTTGCCCAAGCTAATGGGTTAATTTAAACCCATGGTTTTCTACTCTCATCATACTGTGCTCCTTCCCGTTGTTCACAAACTATCAAATGCTTAAAAAATGAACTATAGTTCTGTGCTCTTGAGGTACCTGGCACTTTCTCACTCTGATGACTCTGGAAGGAATATTATTCCCACTTCGGGAGGTGCCTAGTACCCAACGGTGAAGCTGTTTCCCACCCGAAAACCTCTGGAAAACCAGAGTGTCCATCTGGCTGCTCTTCCAAACTGCTAACCTTGACAGTGTGCTGGCAGAGATGATTCCAGGTGAAATGACTTGAATTGGCAAGCCACTCTGACAAGCTATGTTACCTGTGGCAAGTTATTTCACCTCTTGGGGTTTCTGTTCCATCAGGTGGAAAGTGGGGGAGAACCAGATGAAATTGATGAACACACTGTGAGCTTACCATGGACACACAACTAATAGCACTTGCAGCCAGAAACATGAAGTGACTTATAATGAAGACAGGCATGGGTATAATAACAACAGTAAACATTCACTGAATGACTGACCCTGCGCTCTGCACAGTTCTTAGCATATGACCCATATTTTATCCCCATTGCTATTATCAGGCCCATCTTTCAGATAAAGTGGGGTCTGGTCTGAAAATAGATGGAGGGAGGATTTGAACCCTGGTCAATTGACCCCAGAGACTGTGTCCTTAAACCATTTCTAAATATTGGCAAATAAACATTACAGACAATAAATACCCTAGAAATTTAGATGGGACAGTGACATTTCCAGCTGTGACAATCAGTATTCCTGTTCTCTTCACACCCGGTGCCCACCCTCTCTCCATAGGCATCTCCATATCTGGACACCCTGGAGGGACAAAAGTGATGCTCCAACACAGGATAAAATGTGAAACATGGGATTCTGGGAAATCAGTTGCATACACATTGAACATACGTTATGGTGACTCCATTTCCCTTTCTCCACTTTTTTTGGTGTTGAAATAATACCAAAATTTGGAAAAATAGTGCTTAGTATTCCTGCATATTCTTCACTCATATTTTCTAAATGCTAACATTTTACTCGATCTTATTTCTATCCTATCCTATCTATCCTCCCTATTTGCTCTATAATTCTTTGTCTACACACACACACACACACACACACACACATTTTCTTTTGAACAGCCTGGGAGTAAGGTTCAAATAGTATGCTCCCTTACATTTAAATATGACAATATGGGTTTCATGAAAACAATCACATTTCTTATGTAACCACATTTCAATACTGAAAATCAAGAAATTAACACAGATACAGTACTATTAGCCAATCTCCATACCTTAGTCAAATGTCCTCAATTGTCCTACCAATGTTCTTTATGGCAAAAGAAAAAAAATAAAAAGAAGACTCAGGATCCAATCCAGGATGATTTATATACCTTTCAAAGGGGAAATTATTGCAAACTTTCTATCTCTAGAGAAACCAGAGCCGAAGACAATACAAGATGGGGTCCTCTTTATAGGATAACAGCTAAACAGACTATAAGCAAACCCAACCATTGAACTGACAGTAGAGTAAAGGCATAATTCACAGAACCAAGCATGTGAAACCTAGGCAAAAAAACAGTCAACCTTCCCATGGGTCAGTGATCATGAATGCTATTCACAGCTATGTTTCTTTGTGTTCTCAGAGCCCCTTCAAACAGTGGCTCTTAAATTTAGAAGCAGCATCAGAAGCTTCTGGAAAGTTTGTTGAAACACAGATCACTGGCTCCTACTCCAGGAGTTTCTGATTTGGTAGGTCGTGGGTGGGGCCTAAGAATCTGTATTTCTATCAAATTCCCAAGTAATTAATGCTGGTATTGCTGGTCCAGAGGGACACCATGTGAGAACTAATGCCCTAAAAAGTAATGTAGGTCAGATGAAGCTTCATCCGAGAATTTCATATGATGACTTAATCGATGGCCTTCTATTTATCAAATCCAATGCCTTATTCTCAATTCCAGTGGACCCTGTGATAGAGATGGATGGGGAAATTTCCCTGTTTGTTGAAAACCTCTAATTTCTACAAGATACTGGAATGACTTCAATTCCCACACAGGAGTTCTATTTGTGTGTGAGGTCCATTGAGTGTGCAATATTCATGCCAAATGTTATTTGTGTTAATCAGAAGCATATGCTGTGTGTGTGCATGCACACACACATACACATACACACAGTGTAGGCTGATCTCCATAAATTCCCTGTAATGATCATTGTGCTGGTTATGATCTGAAAGGTGAAACAAAGTTGGAAATTGACACAGAATCTAAAAAATGTTTTGGTTATGTTATGTAAATTCAAGTAAATTCAAGCATGAAGCAAGGAACCGTGTCCCAGACAGAACTGAATCTTATTCATCTTTAAATCTCTGCATCTCAATTCTAGCTCTTTATAGCTATGTGACTTGAGAAGAGTTTCTAAACCTCTCTGTATCTCAGTTTCTTCACTCATTTATAAATGAGGCATGAAGAATTCACCTGTGGTAGATTAAATTATTGTTCAGCAGGTAGTTACCCTGTCCCCCTCAACCTCCATTGGGGAGCCTAACTCCCCCACCTCACTGACCTTGAGATAACAGAGTGTGCGTGTAAGTATGGGGGCTTTAGAAAGCTTAGGCCTCAAGGGCATCATGTGTTTCTGTTTTTCTTTTGGGAATTTCTGACCTCTGTTAGAAAATCCACTGGTCAAAATAGTAAGGCAATTATTATTCAAGGACAAACTTGAACTGGATCTTTGGCTTAGACGCATGACTGGAGGAGCCTACCCTAGATCAACTGAACCATAGACAAATTATATATATGTTGTTGAGAACTAGGTGTCTCTTGTAGACCCCTGAAAATTTGTTTGTTATGCAGAAATAGCTGACTTATACAAACCTTATAGGAGTACTGTGAAGACAAAATAAAATAACAAATGCAAAGGGTTCAGAACAGTGCTTAGCATGTAATGAATGCTCTGTAGGTGTGAGCTGCAATGATTATTACATCCAGTGCTAGACCATTGGGAAGTTTTTGCTATAGGAGACAAGGAACCCTTCTACAGTGTCTAGTATTCCTTCTGTATATGTCTTAAAACCCAAGACGTGGGTTCCAGCTCATATACCTGATCTTGACCTGATCTCTTTATTTCTTTGAGTCTCAGTGACCATTTATCCAATAGACTGGGACACTTCTGCCAACCTCATACTTTTTTTTTCTCGTTCTTTTTTTCATACATCACATGACAGGCATAAAAGCACTTTGAGAGTTTTATCTTCTCTTCAAGAATAAAAGCTATTCTGAGTAGATCACAGTAGACAGATCATTCAGTGTCCCCGGTATCTATTTGCCTGGTGCTCAGACAAGGACGACATATATGGGGGTTTTCACTAATACCAGAGATTCTTCTGGGAGGGGACTGAATCTTACATTGGGTTTTCAACTGTTCACAAAATTCTTTAATTGTATGTTCAGTCTTCATAAACTATTTGTTATTTTTTGGGAGAGTAGAAGAAGCAGGGGGTTTCTTAACAGAAGACATGAATTTAAGGGGTGGTCCATGGCTCAGCCTCTTCTTGATGACTTGGGAAAGTCATTCAGCTTCTGGGAAAATGAAGGTAATGCTCATAAACTGTACAGGGTTATCTGAGGATTTAGTAATGCCAGTGCTGCTGATGGCATGAGACATATTTTTTTTATAGTTTTGGAGGAAGTATAAATGGGCACAGCCCATGCGGAATGTGTGTTTGAAGAGTCTATCTGATTCTAAACTGAGCAAATTCCTTTGAGCCAGGAATTCCATTCGAGATATTCACATGGTCTTTGGGTGATAACCTATTACCCATTTTTTTTTTAAATTTATTTTTTTTTTTAAAGATTTTATTTCTTTGACAGACAGAGATCACGAGTAGGCAGAGAGGCAGGCAGGGAGAGAGGAGGAAGCAGGCTTCCCGCCGAGCAGAGAGCCCGATATGGGGCTCGATCCCAGGACCCTGGGACCATGACCTGAGCCGAAGGCAGAGGCTTTAACCCACTGAGCCACCCAGGCGCCCCCTATTACCCATTTTTGACCCTATTTTCCATCTCCTCCTTCTCACTGTGGAGACAAAAATAGCTCTATACCCAGCTTCCCTGTGACTGGGGAAGGACTTATAAGCTGTTCTGGGAAATGAGGGGCATCTGAGAAACATCTTTTCCCCTCCATGAATGCAGGAAGAGCTCTTTCTCACTTCCAAAGTTATCCTTCTGCTTCCTGTCTGTGTAGGCTGAGTACAAAGCTGTGCTCTCTGGACCTGCGGCAGCCATCTTGGAGCATTGGAAGGTTGAAAGAATTACAGAGACACCAACCACCTGGAGCCTGGATTATTAGGTGCTGGCCCAGCCTTGGAATGGGCAGTGTTGGCAATCCAGATGTTCTGTTAGTTACATGGCTAATTTAGGGCCTTTGTGATTTAGACTATTATTTGTTGTGTTATTGGCAACAGAAGAGCTCTTAACTGATATGCCATCTTACAGTCTCTCTCCCACCCTGACCACCATACACTCAATGTATAGAGAAAGAAACATCTAGAGCACCCATTGTCCAATAAGTAGCTGCTGCCCTATGTGTCTACTGAGCACTTGAAATGTGTTCAGACTGAATTAAGGTGTTCTGTATGTATAAAGTACACACTGGATTTTGAAGACTTAGTACAAGGAAAGAATGTAAACTATGTCACTACAATTTTATATTGATTGCATGTTGAAATAATGCTTGAGATATGTTGGGTTACACAAAACATATTACTATTAAAATTAATTTCACTTTTTCTTTTCCTTTTTCCTTTTCTTTATTTACTTATTTATTTGCTGATTTTAAATATAATTTATTTTTATGTCATTAAGTACATTAAGTTCATGGAGTACATTCTAAATGTATTAAATGTACTAATATCTTTGTACAACCTCCCTGTACCCTATCTTCACATCTCATTGCATCTTGTAAAACTAAAACTCTATACCATGAATCAGAATCTTCTCATGAGTGCCTCCTTCCAGCCCTTGGTAAACAGCATTCTACTTTCTGTCCTTAGGAATCTACATTAGGTAGGTCCTAAGAGTGACGTCAGAGTTTGTATTTTTATGAATACTCGTTTCACTTAGCATAATATCCTCAACGTTCACCCACGTTTCTTTTCCTTTTTAACAATGTGAGTATTTAATATGTACCTGTTTATGGCTCATATTATATTCTGTTGGACAGCACTGTTCTAGAAGGATAGATACCAAACTAACAACAATGTTCACCTCTGGGATGTGGAAGTGAATGAGGGGCTTGACATGGAGGGTGACTTTTTTCCTCTGGGTACTTCTTGAGTTTTCTACAATGGGGCATATATTTGTGTGTTATTTCTGTGAGTTTCAGGAATCCAGGACAAGATTTTTTTAAAAATGAATGAATGCTTGCAATCATGCCTTGTCAATTGTAAAGCTGTGCACACGTTAGTTGTGAGGGTACATCTTTTAAATTTGATAATCATCTATTTTGGACTATCATTGGACTTGACGATAAGTACCTGGTGCTTTAAATCTCTACAGTCTTGGAGAGCCTGGGTGGCTCGGTTGGCTAAGCGTGTGCCTTCAGTTTGGGTTGTGATCTCAGGGTCCTTGGATCGAGCCCCATGTCAGGCTCCCTGCTTAGTGGGAAGTCCACTTCTCTCTCTCCCTCTGCCCTCCCCCCAGCTTGTGCTCTCTCTCACCCTCTCTCTCAAATAAATAAATATTTTAAAAAATTTAAAAAATAAATCTCTACAACTTTAAATATTAGCTAAAGCACGCAGAGAAATGCCCAGGTAGCATTTGTGATAATATATAATAGAGTGCATCGTATTTTACCTGCAGAACACAATACATAAAATGAGCTTGCTTTTGAATAATTGGGGGCATATTTATGAGATCAGAATTAAAAAAAACTAAAAGTGTACAAAGAAGGTAAGGTACTTTGGGGTTAACTCATATATAACTAGCAATATTTACAATAATCCTCTTTCCACTGGTAGAACATAGCCTCTTGTAAAACATCTCAAATTGGTCACGGCCCTTGTCTTTTTGTGATACCCTGGGAGGCTTAATTTTCTCCAAAAAACTTTGAGTCATTGAATTTCAGATTTAACATTGATTTATTCCTTTTGAGAGTTTGCCAAATACAAAGATAAATTGCTTGGCTTAAGTGATTAAGGAAGAATAATGGTTTGCTTCTAGTCAGCACTGTGTTTAGTCCTTCTTTATTATCTTTAATTAAAAAGCCAGCCCACGATTCTCAACCTGCTAATGGAGCTGGAGGACAAACTAGCAACCAGGGTCCTGGTGAAGAGCCTGGCTGTGGGTTGGAAGGACAGTCCACAGGATGTCTCAGCTCTGCTGCTTGCTGGCTTCCAGCAAAGTTTGGATGATTGACATTAGGTGTATATTCTGGAGTCTTTGAGTTTTATTACATGATTTTGCACAATTCGAGCAAAAATCCAAGTGGTTTTGCTTCCGTGTCATCATCTTACAGCTCAGCCATAGATTAGTTGTGCAATGTTGGGCAAATCAATTTTCCTTTTGGATGCCATCTTCTAGGCCAGGAAAATGGAATGTTGGTCCAGAAGATGATCTCCAAAATCTTTTCCAGCTTTGAACTCACCTTCTCCCTCCCTCCTCCTCTTCCCTTCCCCTTCTGTGTCATCTCCTTTCTCCAAATGTTCAGTGTCATCAGTAAAACACGTGTGTTATCTGACATTTAATGCCACAGTTAATTATCTGCATTAATGATGTCCCTGCTACTAAAATATATATGTTATATATCAAATTATATATACTGTATATATTTAAATTATATGTAATATGTACATTATGTAATTTAATGTAGTATATACATTACAGATATGAATATGTTGCACATATTAAATTATATAACTGTATATTTAAATTACTATATAATTACATATAACACAAATATATAATCATACATTATTTTATATATAATATATATCATATATAAAATTGTATACAGCTTTGTATGTTATATAATATATGTATATATGTATATGTGCACATATACATATATTTAGATTTATGTGTTATTTAGATTCAGGTAATCTAAATATTAACATATTTAGATTATGTTTGGATTATGTACAAATACACATACATGGGAAAGAAGCGTTATTGGAGCAAACATACCTGTAAACTCCCAAATTCCAAAAGCTTCTCTGGGGTAGGTCAGAGAAAAAAAAAGAATCGAATTATATTTTCCAATTTGTAAAAAACCTAAATTTAACAATGCTTTATAAGTATTGTTTGGAAATTCAATTTTAGAAATGGACGGTGAGCTTCAGCTCCTTTTTACCCTCTTTGTTTTGAGATTTTCCTGCCATCCTGACTAGAACCAGAAATTCAGAAAGGTTGAAATAAGAATTCCTTGCTCTCATTCATTATGAGATTGATCAGTACATTCGCTCTAGGAATATAGTCAGACTTACGACTCAACAAACAAAGCCCATTAACAGATCTCTTCTCAACATGGGCATAGTGCGCGTGTATCAAAGCATGATTTACTTGGATTTGTTGAGGCGGCAGTAAATAAATTTGGAAGCACTGAATTGTATTAGAAAAACATGACTGAGCATTTAAAGCTTTTTCTCAGTGAAATAAATGGTATGTTTGCTGACAATCTCTTTCTCATGCATTAATATGGAAAAACGGATTTACTCAAAAAATGGTAATAGAAACCAACAAACACCTTAATTTATGTTATTATCCCAGCCAATATAAAATTCAGGGACGCAGAAATGGCACTGGCGGAGACCCGCGGTAGCAGCTGCTCCAAGACTCCATGGAGCATGGTCTACTTGAGGGAGGCCACGTTGCCATGGCAGCAAGCTACTCCAGTGAGCTGCCTGCAACCTCAGACAGCTGGCTTTGCCCCCGGGGTGCCAAGTATCTGTCCTTCCTTGGGTATTTGGTTGGGTAGAGGTGAGGGCATATGACCTAGCATTTCCTGAAATCACTGGAAGATACAAGATGCATCCAGATTGGTCCCTGCCTTCAAGGAACTTACAGTCCATTAGGCTGAGACACCCTGAGAAAAGCCAAATAGTTAGATGGTACAAGGACTTCAGGTGCCCCGAGAAAGGGTCATGGATGAAGGTGGTAGCAGTCAGGGAAGCTTTCTTGGAAGGCAGTGGGATTTAAATGAGATGCTGAAGAACAAATGAAATTGAAATGGGCTCCCTTGATCTCATTGTAGCTGTAGATTTTTTGGTTAGCTTGTTTACATTGCCTTACTCCAAGACCGCAGAAGGTTGGTGTTGGGTCTAGAATTATTCAGTCTGACTTTATGTACAGGTGAGGTAACAGAAGAAAAAGAGGATGAGTGGAGGGTGTAAGTCCTGGGAGGAATAAGACTGCAGTGATGTGAGGCTGGGAGGATCCCAAAGAGAGGGACTTGGGGACAGGGGCAGGCAGGTCCACATCCCATAGGGGCCCCTGTGGGCAGCTGTTTTCTCCCAACTGAGAGTTGACTGACAAGAGCTCTCTCCACAAACACCCAACCCCTCTCAGGTGAGTATATGGCTGGTCCTAGAGTCTCAGACAAGAGGCTTCCCCTAGGCAGTAGCTGCAACATTTGTAAGATGGTAATAAGTTTAAGTCCTCGATGAATTGAGACAAGACATTTTTCTTGCTATCATAAACCATATAGCATTGTTGACTGCTTTTCTGTTAAAGGAAACTTGATATTTTAGAGTAGTTTTAAATATACAGAAAAGTTGAAAGTACAGAGAGTTCCCATATACTCACACTCAATTTCCCTATTATTAACATCTAATATTAGTATGGTACATTTCTCACAACTAAACATTATTATTAACTAAAGCCCATATTTTATTCAGATTTTCTTAGATTTTACTGACGGTGTTTTTTCTGTCCCATTATTCCATCTAGAATTCCAAATTACATTTTTTGGGTCATGTTTCCTTATTCATCTCAACTGTGACAATTTTCAGGCTTTTCTTGCTTTTGATACCTTGATAGTTTTGAGGGGTAGTACTTTTCAAAGGAATTTAAACCTACATACTGATTGAGGATTTGATTGCCATTTAACCATTTTCTTTTCCCTTTCTTTCTTTCTTCCTTTCTTCCTTCCTTCCTTCCTTCCTTCCTTCCTTTCTTTCTTTCTTTCTTTCTTTCTTTCTTTCTTTCTTTCTTTCTTTCTTTCTTCTTTTTCTTCTTTTTTGTTTTTAAGGTTTATCTATTTATGTGAAAGTCAGAGTTGGGGGGCAGAAGAAGAGAGTCTTAAGCAGACTCTGCACTGAATGTGGAGCCTGACACAGGGAAGGATCTCATGACCCTGACGTCAGGGCCTGAGCCAAAACCAAGAGCCAGACACTCAACTGACTGACTGCACCACCCAGGCAGCCATTTGCTTGCTTTTCTAAATGCGTTTCATCATTTACTTGACCTTGAGTCTTGTGGTAGATTCATGGTGGTTTTGATTTTTCTCCCTCCCTGTATTTCTACCCTTGCTGTGGCTTCATCATGGGTAGCACGTACTGTGTACCTCCTGGCTTTGTGTTTGATCATTGGAGTTGTGTTGGCCAACGGCTTGTCGGGAGAGGTGACAGTGCGCCATGATTGAGCCTAGGGCTTAAGAGGACCCCTGTGCTTTCACTGATCTTCTCCACTTTTGTCATCTTGTGAGAAGAACATCCCAGGGCTAGTCCACTTGTGGCAGGAGGATGAAAGTTATGTGGCTCAGAGCTATCCTCAGCTGATCCTGGCTTGGGTCGTCTCACCCTGGCCAACTCAAAGATGAATGAATGGTATTCCAGGATTGTTATTTTTAGTCTCTGAGCTATGGAGAGATTTGTTATGCAACAATAGTAAACTGATACAAAGCCTCAGATTGAATACACTTCAGACTTTTTAAAAACTTTGTTTAAAAAGTTAAAAAAAATTTTTTTGGAAACATATAATCAAGAGGCCCACATGCCTCACTGGATCATTTGAGTGTCTGTCATGAGAGGACAGGTGTCTCATTGAGCCGTCTCACCTCTGAAGCAAAAAGACAATATTTTCAGCTAATTGACAACCTGAGATTGGGGTCAAATCTAAATGGAGCTGCTTAAGAATGGGCCCATTCATTCCTTCAACAGCTATTTATTTGGCGCCTAATACATGCTGGGACTTCTGCCTAGTGCTGATCAGATAGGGGTGAGCAACGGTGGACAGAGCTGTGGCCCTCAGGGAGCTGGCTTCATAGGCGGAATGTGAGTAAAAAGGCAATTACAAGAGGAATGTGGTTCTGAAATGAAAGCTATTGTGGGGGGATCTGACCTGTTTGAGTTTCCAGGATAAGCTTCCCTGAGGAAGACTGACCTGAATTCCGAAGAGGGGAGCATTCTGTACAGAGAACAGCACACTTTGCAACAGTAGGAAGCATGGAGGCTTCATGGGGTGACACAAAGCCCGGTGGGGCTGGACTTCAGGATAGGGAGGGGTCTGGGGAGCAGGACGGGGCTGGCATCTGACTGCTCAGAGTTTTTAACACACTGGTTTTTTAGGATTTGCCCACTCCCCAGGGTAGATGCTTTTAAGCATGTCAGGCCTAAAGCTCTCTTTCTCATCAATTCCTTTTCTGATTTAGGTGCTCAGATTCTTTCTTTTGCTAAAGCCAAGAACCCTGACATAGACAGGTAGGTGCCAGGTCATGCCAGGTCTTCCAAATCATATTAAAGATCATGACCTTGGGGCATCTGGGTGGCTCAGTTGGTTCAGTGTCTGCCTTCAGCTCAGGTCATGATCCCAGGGACCTGGCATTGAGCCCCTACTTGGGCTCCTTGCTCGGCAGGGTCTGGATTCTCCCTTTGCCCCTGCCTGCCACTCCCCTTCTTGTGCTCTCTCTGTCAAATAAATAAATAAAATCCTTAAAGATCATGGCCTTTAGCGTAAGAGAACTAGAGGTCTATGATGATGTTTGAGGCAGGAGAGGATACTGTCAGATTGGAGCCAGTCCTTAGAGCCTTGTGTCCCCAGTTGAGTTTTTCTAGCAGAAGACCCTAAGATAAGGGGCTGAGTGCAAATGTCTTATTTGGGCGGGGATCCCAGTAAGCACCAGTGGGGAAGGGGAGGCGTTCATAAAAGGTGTGTTATTAGCTCGTTACTACAGTGGACATGTGGGGGAGTTATGGGAACAGCATAGAACATGTCTCAGAGTCATCCCATAGCAGTGTTTATCCACCACTCCCATTAGTTATTCGTGGAAGGCTGCTCTGGCGACGGGGGCAGTCACTGTTCAGGGCTTCCTGTTTGCCCTGAACAAGGACTCTAGTGATCGAAGGACCTGCTCAGGTGAAGAGTTGTGCATATCGGCAGTTGGAAGTCTCAGAATCTCTGTACCTAGAAAAAGTTAGTGCTGAGGGGTTGGTGGAGTGAGTGAGGGAGAGACATAGGAGTGTCTGTTCATCTGGAAAAGATACCATCTGGTCCTTACATCTTGCAAACTGCAAAATGCCACCCTAGGTTGAAGGCTATAAAGAAAAAACTACAACAGGTGTCCTGTGCTATCCCCTGCCCCATGGAAAACTGGCCAATTGATGGAAGGTATAAGAAACCCCAGTTACTTTTAGTCCTTATTTATGATTTGTTCCCATTTTATAGGAAAGTTCAACCTATGGAAGAGAGAGCTCGGTTTTGCTGTTCAGTCAACTTAAGTTAGAATCTTGGCTCACATCAGGGAGATTTAAATCAAAACCACATTGAGATACCACCTTACACCAGTTAGAATGGCCAGAATTAACAAGACCGTAAACAACATGTGTTGGAGAGGATGTGGAGAAAGGGGAACCCTCCTACACTGTTGGTGGGAATGCAAGTTGATGCAGTCACTTTGGAAAACAGTGTGGAGGTTCCTTAAGAAATTAAATATAGAGCTACCCTATGACCCTGCAATTGCACTACTGGTTATTTACCCCAAAGATACGGATGTAGTGAAAAGAAGGGCCATCTGGACCCTAACATTCATAGCAACAATGGCCACAGTTGCCAAACTGTGGAAAGAACCAAGATGCCCTTCAATGGACGAATAGATAAAGAAGATATGGTCCATATGTCTATGGAGTATTATGCCTCCATTAGAAAGAATGAATACCCAACTTTTGTATCAACATGGACGGAACTGGGAGAGATTATGCTGAGTGAAATAAGTCAAGCAAAGAGAGTCAATTATCATATGGTTTCACTTATTTGTGGAGCATAAGGAATAACATGGAAGACATGGGGAGATGGAAAGAAGTGAGCTGGGGGAAATTGAAGGGGGAGACGAACCACGAGAGACTTTGGACTCTGAGGAACTAACTGAGGGTTTCAGAGGGGAGGGGGGTTGGAGATTGGGTGAGCCTGGTGGTGGGTATTATGGAGGGCATGTATTGCATGGAGCACTGGGTGTGGTGCATAAACAATGAATTCTGAAACACAGAAAAGAAATTTAAAAAAATTAAGTAAATAATAATAATAAAAAAGAATCTTGGCTCATGGTCATAGCTTTGAAATCTTGGGCATGTTACTTAACCTCCTGCTTCTGGAAGTACCTGATTCTAGAACCAGAGACTGTAAATTAACTATGCTTGTTTGCTGGGGCTGCCATAAAAAAATACCACAGACTGTGTGGCTTCAATAGCAGAGATTTATTTTCTCAAATTTCTGGATGTTAGAAGTCCAAGGCCAAGGTGTTGTCACATGGGATTTCTTCTGAAGCCTCTCTCTTTGCCTTGTAAATGGACATCTTCTCTTTTGTCTTCACCTGGTCTTCCTTTTGTGCGGGTCAGTGTCCTAATCTCTTCTTATGAGGACATCAGTCATATTGGATTAACCCCACTCATATGACCTCACTTCATCTTCATTACCTCTTTAGAGGCCCTATCTTTAAATATAGTCTTACTTTAGGTACTGGGGGTCAGAGCTTGGAGAACTTTGAGGGCACACAATTTATCCCATAACACTAACTACACAGCTTACTCATCAAGACTTTCTTCAAAATCCTTCCCTCTATGTGCTCATCAACCTAGGCTGAATAATAATAAAGCAACAAATTTGGCTGAGTCCCAACAAATTCTATGCCTTACCTGATCTACGTAAAAACCACGTAGCTCAACCCTGAAACCATTCTCTGTCAAGGTTGCTTAAGCACTAAGAGTAGCAAACACAGTCTTACTTGATCAACAGGTTTCTCTGGTGGTCTTTGGGGAGTCAGCAGGATCAAATACAATGATAAATGAAGACTCATAATACCTTGCATTTAGAGGTGCTCAATAAATGTTAGTTTTTTTCCTCATAACCCAATCTCATCGCAAGAGAAAGGATTTTCAAAGCTTAAACAATCATTTTTATTTTTTCTTCTTCTTCTGTCCAATTGACAAAATAATCTCACTCCAAAAACCTTCTTCCCTCTATTTTATTTGAACAAATCTGGACCTAATTCAAGTCAGCAGTTTCTAAATTTTCAGCTCTTCCTCAGAGTCTTTGGAATGTTGGAATCAATTCAGGGTTAGCAAAGGTTTTTTGGGCCATAATACAATTCTGTTGAATGGGGCAGTTATTGGGAATTTTGCAGACTCTAGCAGTTGAGTGTGAATTATGGGACCAACTACTGTTATGTAAATTATAAGAACATAGAGAATAATTTCTCTCTCCCTATAGGATCAGAACATGGCACTGTTTATATTGAAAATAATATCACTACCCAATTTTGTTAGAACTACTTCCTTATATGTCTGCCTTACTACAAAGTAGAAAGTAACTGAAAGGAAAGAACTATGTTTTATTAGCTCTCTACTTCCTTTGCCATCTAAGATTAGATTTTTTGCACATACTCAGACTTCAATACGAACTTATGGAATAGAATATAGTCTTCAGCGGTGAGGGTATTGGACAGTGAGGGAGGAGGACATTGAGTGCCTCTCGTAGGTGAGCAGCTTCACATTCTTCCTTCTATTCAACCCTTACCACAGTCCAGTGCAGTCATAATTGATATTCCTTTCCATCAGATGAGGAATCTAAAGCTTAGAGAGAATACCTTGGCCAAGGTCTCAGTTCAGATAAAGGACAGGGACAGGAGGCAGTCCAGATCTACTATTGTTTCATAATGGAAAACAATGATAAAAATCTTTGCTTTCCTGTTGAGTGACTTGGGTAGATTACATTGAAAGCCAACCATGCATTTAAGGCAGCTGAGACATTATTAGTTTGCATGAAGGCAATGACAACAACAGCAACAACAACAGAATAAACCAAGCGAACAGTCTCAAGAGGGGAAAAAAATGAAAACAATCAAAAGGATCATTTGGTGCAGTAATAATTTGGTTATTTTAACAGTGTTTTGCTTTTGACCTGCTTTCCTTGGTTTTGGTCAGAGCCTTCATCCATTTAAGTTATTGCTGACTTTCTGTTTAGTTCTTCAATGATGGTTCAGGCAGAAGGACTGTAGGCTTGCCCACATTCCTTCTGCATTCTCCTCTACAAGCTTAAAGCCGCCTCCTGTAAACTCCAGTGACTCTACCTGAAGGCCCTTCTCAAATGCTTGTGCCATGCGCTGAGAAGCCAAATGTGCTGGAGAATTAATTCTACTGGGAGCCCCCTTGACCACTATCTGCCATATAGTTGGTGTATAAACACCCTGATTACTTCCCCATTGGCTAGGGTAACTCTGGGGCATGTCCTACATAGTCTTTTACAAACCCTCAGCAGGCCTGAGCCCAGTTGCCTACAATGGTAATTGGCTGAAGAACACATACTTTACTGGGTTCAGTCTCTTTCATATCTCACTTCCCCAGCTCCTTCTGGTGCTTCCTAAGGGACTTCCCAAGGTACAAAGCCCTAGTCTGGATAGGTAGTGGGGACATAAGAATTTAGCCCTTATCTGCCTCCCCGGTGGGTGGTGATACACTGTCATGAAAAGAAAGTGGCAGTTCTAGGAGGATGAGGTAGGGGGACTGAGGGAAGGGCTCTCCTTGAGGGGCATGGTGGGGAGAGGAATTCATGTTTCATGCATTCTGTGTTGTTTTGGGGGAACAAAAAAAGGTGAGAACCTAGTGTCTCCTGGGCACACATCTCTTTCACTAGGAGAGCTCTCTCTGGAAGGGCACTGCAGGGGGATTTCCAACATGTTAATATGGGGAGTGGTGAGGTCAGTGAGGAGAGATGCATTTAGGGGCTGAATAAAGATGACAGTTGAGGAACTGAACGTACAAAGCTAAGTCCTCTAGCCTTGCTGCTTTGGCCCTTAGACCAGCCGTATCAGCCTGTCCTCAGAGCTTGTTAGAAATGCATTCTCAGCACCCACCTCCTGAATGAGAATTGGCATTTTAATAGGATCCTAGGTGATTCGTATGCACATTGAAATTTGAGAGCACTACCTTAGGAATCTAAAAAATACCAGGAAAATATGACACCTTGAGCTTTCAATTGGGTTTCTCTCACTACACCTACACAGTTACCTGCCTACTTGAGCTCTGTCTTTTCTTTCCCAAAATATTTTTCAGACACTCTAGTCTTGATGGGGTTCTTATTTTTGTCTAGTGTAAATAATTTTACTTAACCTAAACACTAAATCAAGTTACTGTATAAATGATCCCAGATGCTTCCCCATGCCTTCACAATTAATGTAGTATCAAGGTAGTCATGTGATCTTGAGCAAAAGAGTGGCCCATCTGAATGGAAGAGGCCTCAATGATCAAAGGAATTTGGACTTAAAGACGTCTAAGATCCTTCCACTCTGTCCCATGATTGCATGATTCTAAGTTCTCACATTTTGACCTGATGGATACAGATAAGAATGTTTCCAAGAATACTTCTACAGTAGGTTGTCAGAATAATGACCCCGGTTTATTCATCCTTCTCTGTATGCTCTCCCTTGAGTATTCCCTGCCCACACCGAGCCTGGCTATGTGACTTGTTTTGGCCCATGGGGTATAGCAAACATGCCACAAGCAGAGATTAAAAAAATGCTTGTGCACCGGGCTTGCCCTCCCTTGCTACACGTGGCAACCACCACCATATGAATAAACCCAGGCTAGCATGTTGGAAATACAGGGTCCAGTCACCCCTGCTTCCCTACGGGACAGCCAGCACGACACATCGAACATTTGAGAGAGAACAATTGTCTCCTGGCCACACCACTGGCTGACTGTACCCATGCGAGTGACTCCAGATGAGGCAAACAGACAATCTACCTAACTGAACCCATCCTAAATTACCGACACAGGAAATCGTGAGTCAATAAATATTTGCTGTAAGCAACTATGCCTTGATGGCTCGTTACATAGCAGAAGCTCATTTGATATAACTTCATTGTCTTTAATTCTCCATTCCTGCTTTTTATAGGGGCATAGCTTGACAAGGGTGCAATATGGGTGCCCATGCCAAAAAAAAAAAAAAAAAAAGTCATTTTCAAGATCAGAAATTAGTTTCTCCCATTATAGTTGACTCCTGACTGTTTCACAAATGATTGATTCTTGGTCGCCTATACCCTATTTGATGAAAACAGAAAGTATGTTCTCCTCGCAAAGTTAGCAGCATGCTCCCTCCTCAAACACTGGCACAAAAATGAACATTGTCCGTAACGCAATAGGGCTTTTCCCCCCTTCTCTTTTCTCTTCCTTTTTCTGATTGCAGCTGAATTGAACGATCTTGTGCTGGGCCGTTCTGATTGTATGTGTGCTCTTCCAATAGGCTTCTTGTCTAAAGTAGCAGATGTCTTTCTCTCTGTCTCTCTGAAGAAATGACAATAGAAGTAAATTGTGGCCCTGTGGCTTATTCAAAGCTGCTGAAAGCAGAGGCGGGCTTCAGAGAAACCCAGCAGAACTTTGACATTCGTAGGCGTCCCTGGCAGACGGTGGTTGTTGGGTGGAATGCCCCCACGGAGATGAAAGACCATCAGCCACAAGTGGTTTGGGGTCATAATGTTTAGAAAATGGCAAACATACTCATTGTTTCCTGACTTAAATCAAAATAAAACAAACGGAAATAACTCCCACGCTGCAATCACAGCCACTTGACATTACCCAGCTCATATACAATGCACAATGCATTTTGCCTTTGAAACAGGTTTCCATCTATGCGGAACCCTGGCAAATGACAAACATGATGACAAACAAGTCAACTTCAATATAGTTTGTATCTCAAATGCCTATTCATCAGGAGCCAGTCACATCCCTCATCTTTCATGGAAGGGCTGGCATGAAGCAATATCCCCGCAGAACTTCTGAATGGCAAGTAACAGACGGGAGCGCACGTTTGAAGGCTTTGTTGCTGTTGTTGTTGTTGTTTTCTTTTACCACATTATGGGTGGAAAAGGAACCGGAAGTGTTTTGTCCTCGGTTTTCTTTGGTGTTCGGAACCGTGTTCCTGCGGGGAGCTCATCATACGCAAGTAAATCAGCCTGTAACCCGGATAGTAGGTCTTAAAATGCATCCAGTCACTGAACTAAGTTGCACTCAAAGCCTACAGTGAACACGGGAGATGTCCAGCGCATCAAAATAAATCCGAATGACACATCACCTTTTAAAGGTCTGTAAAATCGAATCAGGCAAACCCTTTTCTCTTCTGATTTATACCCTTCATCTCTGCTGTGGCTGCTCTCCAGCTACTTTGTTACTATTTATCTTTCCAGACATCCCCTAATTGTCCTTCCTGAATCTAGAGCTTCTTTTTTTTTTGAAGATTTTATTTGTTTATTTGACAGAGAGAGATCACAAGTAGACGGAGAGGCAGGCAGAGAGAAAGAGAGGGAAGCAGGCCCCCTGCTGAGCAGAGAGCCCGATGCGGGACTCGATCCCAGGACCCTGAGATCATGACCTGAGCTGAAGGCAGCAGCTTAACCCACTGAGCCACCCAGGCACCCGAATCTAGAGCTTTTTTAAAAAATTCATTTTTTTAAAATTTTCTGAACTTTCATGTGTTTTTTTTTTTTTTTAAACCCTTCCTGTGTCTCTTTGGCGGTAATATTTTATTATAATTTGTATTTTGAGTTACTTCTTATTTCTCATCTTATTTCCAGAATGCTGGAAGGAGAGGAACAGATGGCAGCCGCTGGTAAAAGAAAAACACCTCTAATAAATGCATATTTAGTTATTCATTTTCTAAACCCAAGTTTGCCAAGAGAGCACTAATGGACACAACCAGAATCAGCACAACAGGAAATTGTGAGAAACTACATCCATTCTGGTGAGAAAAGGAAAAGAGAGATGGGTCAACTAGAAGGGAAGGAACTTCTGGATAACCCAGGTGAATACTGGATCTCTGTCTGCAGAGTC
Source organism: Enhydra lutris kenyoni (assembly GCF_002288905.1). Lineage (NCBI taxonomy): Eukaryota > Metazoa > Chordata > Mammalia > Carnivora > Mustelidae > Enhydra > Enhydra lutris. Next base: position 42,093,457 of record NW_019154090.1, on the reverse strand, counting down.
CACAAGGACATTCCAGGGAGGAACGTTTACTAAGGGCAAAAATTATTAATGTAGAAACATAAACATTCACCTTTTTCTCTTGTCATGCCCAACACCTTCTACTAGGGAACGGTCAAGTTGGCTTTCAGGCTCTTCTTGATCACAGAGACTTTGGAAGCTGACAGCAAAGTAATGTATGTGAAGAGGATAAGCTGATTCACCCAACTAAGAGCCAGCTGGGGTAAGAGGCGGCTGGAGAGAGAGAAAGAGCCTTTTAGGCAGCGTGTTAGAGAAGCTGGGAGATGTCGGGACAAAAGAGAAGGTGTGACATTCTCAACCAGCTCGAGAGAAGAGAGGAGGAGAGAAAACTGGACTCTAGGAAAGACTGCATTCTTCGAGAGAAGTCAGGAAATACTGGAATGCAATTTAATTACTTCTGGCTGGGGGACCGGGAATGCAGTGCTGGCTAAGAGTGAACTTGCTTGGAGGCTGAGAATTACTTATGGAACGGAAACTCTCCTTCTGGGTTCAGTTCTTAGAACCAAGCTGTCACATCATGATACCACACACCACCAGCACAGGCTTGCACGTCGCAATACAGGAACTGTGGAGGCGGGGGAGAGAGGGTGCCATTGTTCCTTCAGTGATCACAGCAAGGTGATGCTGTTTTGCAATTCTAACTCTCTTGTCCAGATGCAGGTTTTCTCTATGTAAGACGTCGTCCCGAATCCTGGGAAAGGATGCTAAATGGCCAGCAATCCAGGTTCCCTTAGACTCATATACTGATGTGGGATTTGAGAAAAAGTAGTTTCCTTGGACGTGATCCTGGAAAACTCTGGTAGGGGAGTAAGGAAGGGAGTCAGGAAAGGGAAGGAAACCAGTACGGGGTGTGTTTTTAAGCCTGTTACTTGAAGAAAAGTGCAAAAGCACTTGTTCAAATGGCAACTTCAGGTCAGTAACAACCCAGACAGAAGCAAGAATGGAAACGTGTGACAGCAGCAAACAGAGGGGCAGGGACGGTGGAAATGGCAGCTAATATTTATTGTACAGGGACAGCTTGTCCACATCCAATGCTGGGGGTTTTGGGTGCGTTAGCAACCCTGTGGGGTCAGAGCTGCCGTGATTCCCATCTGGCCACTGAGGAATGAGACATAAAGAGGGTGAGGTTTAGAAATGGAACCTGGGCAACCTGACTTCAGAGGCTGTGTTCTTAACTTCCTGAGCTCCCAGGAGGGAGCTAAGGAGGCTGGAGCTGTGTTGTCGGCAGTAATAATGAAATTGATAACAGAGATGGCAGTGAAGCCCTCCTGGTGGTTAATCTTTAATACTGGGAAATGGACATGGCTTTCCTGCTCAGGAAACCCCAAGATACCTTGCCCCGAGGCATGCTCGGCAGGGATGCCTGAGTGACCAGGGAGTCACCACTGTGGAGGGCGGGGTGGACTGGGTGTGGGGTGAACCCACAGGTGAGGGAAGCTGTCAAGGAGAGCTCAAGGGCAGCTGTCAGGAGTTTGATGTGTGAGTGCCTCCCTCGGGGAGCACAGGAGCTCGTTTCCCCAAGAGGATCTGCCTGGCCGGGATCCCCTCAGCTCAGAAGAAGATCAACAAAAGTCACAGTTAGCTTGAATACATAACTTTGCTAAGACCACTGTTTGTTGTGCTTTTCTGGATTCTAAAAAAGCTCATTTTCACATTTTTCTCCTTCCTCCTTTTTTCTATTCAACTCTGTTCTCCAGCTCCTCCCACGCCTCCCATCCAACACAATCACAGACGCAAGCCATCACCACCGCCACGTCTAGTGATAATAAGAGTCTAGTGGTTTTGTCAAATTCACATCAGGAATGACTCCTTGGAGGGCCTCCGGAACTCACAGGCCCTGGCCCCTTGGGTATCAGACAGGAATTCCTAACTGGGGCGGGGGGGGGGGGGGATACACAGGACAGCATAGACTTTTCAAGGTGACTCCAAGACAGCAGTGTCATTTCTTATTTCCGTGGCTTATTTTAGAAAGGAATTGACAAGATATGATATCACGTGTTACCTCTTGTCGTAAGGAAGTCCTTCCATGTGTCTACCCTAAATCTGTATGGTTGTGCTTTAATCAGCACATCCTCAGAGGACAAATTTGCCAATGGGAAAGAATATTAGACACCAAAACCATGAAAGCAGTCACATTTAGATTAATAACCATTTAGAAGCATCTGATAACTTCAGTAGCAAAAGCAACATGGGGAAATTTAGTTTTGGAGTTAGTGACTATCAATGACTAAAGAAGTGGAAAGGATACATATATATTTAAATCTGCAGGATAAATCAATATCCTCTACTAGAGATATTATTTTTAAAAAGCATTTAAAAGCAACAACCAGCACCTTTGGGTTCATCTGGTTTAATACACGATAAAAGTAGAAAAACCAAACCCATCTTTACCGACAAGTCAGAAAACATCCTGTGCCTCACTTTGGACCCTGCACCAAGCCCTGTCTTTTCTCCAACTTGGTCACATTTGAGGCAGTAACTAGAAGTTATTCAGAGCAGCACTCTTCTAGTCCAGAACCACCAAAGGACACGGTTTCTACATGAAGAGTAAAAACACTGCCTGAAACACCTGTTCGTTCAAAAAACTCTGCCCAGGCGGATTAATTTGCATTTGTGCTCTGTGTTTGAATCTAGATGCCCCAGACATGTTTTCGAACCTCACTCTGATTTTCCCTTGATATCGCAAACTCGGTGCTGGATAAAATACAAAATAAAATGGTCCATAGGAGGGAAATCGGAACGGATTGGAAATTCTGGAAATTGCTAAATGGGAGGTTCATTTATCCAGTGAGGTGTTATTTCAAGACACAGTTTCTAAATAGGTAGAATTGCTCAGTTTTCAGTCGCTTGCACATTTGTTTGGCAACATATGCGACTGCTTGGAGTAATTCAGCCTCTTTGGGGTGGGGGTGTAGGTTCAGGTCTATTTACCCCTGGAAAGAAGCACTTAGTCTTTGATGGAAACAAAAGTGAGTCATTAGTCACTGCTATGTTGGCTGAAAAATGGAGTTTTCAGAGTTTACCTTGTGTGTGTGAGCTATTCATTGACCATCAGGTACACATGATTTGTGTCTCATTTATCCATTAGGAAATGTTCTGCAAATGGATTTGCACCTGGATTTCTCAAGGGCTGAGGGAACAAACAACCACCCTTTTATCTCTCAGTCTGTCAGCATCAATGTGAATGCCAGCCTGCCATTAGCAATAGTTGACTTGCAGAGAGAAACCTCATAAATTATGGTTCTTTGTTGGGTGAATCCCCCAGCAGGGACCCAGAGAGCAAGTATAGAGGCCTCTCCTCTCTCCAGGATGCCACCAAGTAGGGAAGGAAGTTGATGTGGAGGAGGGACAGCGGCGCCTGTTTCTTGGCTTGCCCACTCCTCTCTGCTTTCTCCAGGAAGGTCTAATGCCAGTTGTTCCCTGCTGGGCTTTAGAGTTGCCAGTGGCCTCCTTGGAAACGGCAATGGGAGGTGATTTTGCCTCTGGTGATGGAAGTCAGGAGACAGAGTTATAAAATCAGGAGTAGCTCCTGAGAGCTCCTGGAGCCCTTCTGTCAGTCACTGGCCTCATCTGATATGGCTTTGGGGTGCTTGAAATATGGCTGGTCCAAACTGAAGTGTGTTATGAGTGTGAAATGCACATTGGATTTTGAAGACTAAAGATGAATGTAAGAATGTGAATATCTCATGAACACATCTCGGGATATGGATTATGTGTCAAAATGATAACATTTTGGTACATCAGGTTAAGTGGAATCTATTATTAAAATTCCATTTTCACAGTTTTACCTTACTTTTTAAAAAGTGCCTACCACAAAAATCGGAGATTGTCTACATGGTTCACTTTTTATTTTTATTTTTAGGGGTCCTCCTTTATATTTCTAGTAGACAGTGTTTTTTTTTAAATTTTTTTCAATTTTTTTCTTCAATTTCAGAGCACACAAGTAGGCAAAGAGGCAGGCAGAGAGAAGGAAGCAGGCTCCCTGCTGAGTAGAGAGCCCAATGCAGGGCTTGATCCCAGGACCCTGAGATCATGACCTGATTGAAAGGCAGAGGCTTAACCCACTGAGCCACCCAGGCGCCCCACATTTGGATGGCGAATTTGCAGAGAAAGACACTGACTAGAGTCAGTTACCCAAGTTCTCCTTTGGGGAAATAAAGTCTGAAAGGAGGAGGAAAAAGACTTGAGTTTGGGATGTGGAAATCTAACAGCTTTTCATTCATGTAGAGTTATATGTGCTGCATTCCTAGCTTCAAGGCAATTCTCTGTGGCAGATTTGGTGGCTCTAGCTAAATATTTTGGGAGACACTCTACACTAGCCCACGGCTCCATAATGGCCACGCCTTTCCTCCTAGAGTTTGAGAAGAAACTGTGCAAAGAAAGGCAGACCTCTCCCCAACCAGGGATGTGGTAGGCAATGTTTTTCTGTCTTGTTAATGCTCAGACTTTCTGTTTGTCTTTGGGACAATTGGTTGAGCACTTTGTCCATCATTTTCTCATTTGCTGAAAATATTAATATTTGCCTGTTGACTTCATAGGACTGATATCTGAATGAAGTGTGTTCATGGATTTGGTAGTATTTTAAAAAGTAGCCAATGGTTCTTAACAAGTGGGTCACCACTGGGTCTGGAAAGAGAAGAGTGATGGTCAAGGGAAAGAGAGGATTTACTTCCTGAGAAATTACAAGAAATCAGAAGTCCCTTGTTTCCTGCCTCTGAGGTTGTTATGTTATGATTGCTCCCACACTGATTTGGTTTGGGCCTGGCAGGAGGACTTGGCTAGATGGGAGAGCTGACTTCTGAGTTTTGAAATCCATAACATCTAGTCTCTAAACCTGAAAAAGGAGACATTGCCTTTCAACATCATCTGCTCTGTAAAGAATCTTTGATGAAGTGAGGTGCTTGCAGCCAAAATAGATAATTCTCAATAATAGAGGTTGCAGAGCAAAGCAGTCAGGTTATACAACCTGAATGGAATATCATTTATTTATCTATCTGGGTCCCCGTGTTTAGTGAGGGCTCCTGTGGGCACATACTGAACAAGGAACAAAGAGAAATGCTATCCTACAGATCTTCTGAGCTAGCTGGTTCTAATGGCATTTGGACTATGTCAATTATAGCAGCAGGGAAAGAGAATTATTTTCTAGAGATATTGCTGAATCTATAAAATCAGGTTTGGATCTCTTGTTTTATGTCTTGTAAAACTCACAGCCTCCTATTTCATTCCAGTCTAGATTCTTTGCAGGGTCATCTAAGAGGGTCATGTTTCCCAAAGAGAGACTCTACCAGGGTCAGAAAATGTGTGTTCTTGTCCCAGCCCTGATCTGTCCATTATAAAACCACACAATGAAGGCATATCCATCACTGTCAACATGTACTTTAATGGCCCAAGGTACACCCTAAAACTGAGAACTTCTTCATATTTCTCCAGAATGAAATGACAAATCATTCATTTTTAGATTCAATCACCCTACTTGCTTGGTCACCTTAGAAGATCAGTTAAATGGTGATGGCCCCACATGGCCTTTCATTGCTCCAGTTACGATAAGAGTCTGGTTAAATAGGTTTAAGCTCCTTAAGAAATATATACCTAGGAAATATTCATGTAACACTTATCAGGAATTACCAGGAAATAAATTATTCTACTTAAGGGGATTTTCTAGGAACAGAAACTTACCTATTTAGCACCGAATGGATTTAAAAAGCAGGTGTTTTCTATGGAAATCTTTCCAAAATCTACTAGAATGCAGATTTTTTCTTAAAGGCAGAATATTTTCATTAAGGTGTTCAATTAATACACTTTCATATATTTGGAGTTTCTCAGAGTAGATCTGCCCAGAAATTAAAGGTCTTAAGCTATTCTGGTTGTTGAATCTTTCTGATGGTTTTCATTTTTTTAATCTCTTCTATTTCTGACAAAGACTTCTTTTATTCATTCATTTTCTCCACAAATGTGTTCCGATGGCCTATTTGGTCCAGGAGACTGTGTGACCTATTGGGTGCATGGAGATGAATGAGACCCAGTCCATGACCTCAAAATTTCTGTGCACTGAGGGAACAGACCAACTTTGAGAATTTTGTTTGCATAGAAAATGTAGTTTGCGTGGACTGGAAACATATATTTCGGTATTTCAGAGGTCAAGGTAAGATGAACAAGGCAAGTTCTCAACCAGTGTAGCTATTATCATATTATTCCTTTCGGAGCTCTTCTTCTTTTTCTTTCTTTTTTTTTTTTTTTTAATTTTTAAAAAGATTTTATTTTTAAGTAAGCTCTACACCCAACTTTGGGCTTAAACTCACAACCCCCAAGATCAAGAGTTGCATGCTCCACCAACTGAACCAACCAGATGTCCCACTTCTTGGTAGCTCTTTTAAATGGTTGGAAAGATCTGATGTTAAAACTTCTGCATAAAAGATGTATCATCACGCTTAATGTCAACCTTGTGATAACAAACAAGCTTCCAGACATTGTGACCTGGTGGATATTCTCAAACTTTAGGACATCTGCTTTCAGATTTCCCAGACTATTAGGTGGCAGCAAGTGCCCAGAGTGCCTTTAATCAAGCAGACCACATGGTAGGTGGAACAAGACCTGGTTGGAAATTGAGAGACCTGCTTTTGACCTTCAGCTCTTCTGTTTAATTCTCTGGACCTCAGTAAGAATGGGAAGATTGCATTTGATCAGCAAAGTCTCTTCTTGCTCAACAATTACACAATAACCATCATTAAAGCTTTTGTTTCCTCCTTGCTACCATAGTACTAACTTATTTTATGGTCCTATGAAAAGAGGCCCTCCCTGCACTGACTTACTTCTCTCTTGGTCATGGATGAAGCAGCAGAGGAGAGGTTGCCAAGCCCTTCATAACTTGTCTCTTGCTAGTCTCTTTAGTTTTATGGTAGACGGTACGAAATTGGCCACAATACTTCACTTCTCCCTGCCTGTTTCACTCACTGCCTTTGTGGTGTGAGTTTTTGGCTCTCTTCCCCTTGAATCTGGACTGGGCTTTTGATGTGCTTTGCTATTTATCCTGTGATAGAACTTGGCAGAAGTGATGGTATGTGAGTTCTGAGGTTAGGCCTCAAGAGCTATGGTTGCCTCCGCACTCTCTGGGACCCCACTCAGTCGCCAAACTGGGCAACCAACTGGAAGATAAGAGACCACATGGAGCAGAGATTAGTAACTCAAATGTCTCAAACAAGGCTCCTGACCTATGAGGGGTCCCAGCTAAGATCAACAAAATTGCTGACATGAGCCTAGCTGTCCGTGGTTGTCTGAAGGCATCGCCCGGCTGAGCTCAGCCTAAATTACTGATATGCAGATTAGTTAGCTAAATAGATCATTGTTGTTCTAAGCCATTAAGTTTTGAGATGGTTTGTTATGCAGCAATAACTGCAAACTGCCTCAAACATACCGAATTTGTTTTTCTCCTCAGGACTTTTGCACTTCGGCCTGGAATGTTCCAATATTCCTCTTTCAGATCTTTGCTCATGTGCATGTGCGTGTGCGTGTGTGTGTGTGTGTGTGTGTGTGTGTGTGTGTGTTTGTGATCTGGGTGTCATCTCAAATGTAATCCCTTTGGAGATGCCATCTTGGACCATCTTACCTAATTGCACAATGTACCATAATTCCTTCCTAATTGTACTACCTAGTTATCTTCTATCACATTGCTCTGCATTCGTACTCTGCACAGGATTTATTATTTCTTCATATTTTCTTTGTTATTTAATTGTTTTTTTGGTTATTACCTACCTTACCTAATTAGAAAGTAATTGCCATGAAATGAGGGAGTCTGCTCTATCCCCCAAACTTAGTGTACTGCTGGACCATGTTGCAATTTGAGAGAAGCAATATATAAAAACTGGGTAGTTGTACCCACCTGTACTAACAGGGTTCTTATTAGGCTCTCGTGCTGGCTATGTCTCAGGCTGCTCCTGACACTACGGACACCACCCTTTGGCCACCCTGGGCTGTGTGTCATATTCCCTAATGGCTCATTACCTCTGCTCATGATGTTCACTTCAGAATGGCCTTTGACACACTCCCATTCATCTCCTAAGGCTTTCAGAGCAATTTTCAGTTCCTCCCTCTATTCATCTCTGGTCACCAAGGAGAATTAATTATTCCTTTATCTGTGTTTTCAGAGCTCCAAACAAATGTTTCTATGATAATTTTCACTGTTGGCCAGAAAATTCGTTGATGTTCGAAACTATTACTTATCCGACTTTGTATTCTCAATGCTTGATAAGAATGCTCTCCAAAATTATTTGCCATATTAAATAAGGGACCCCCTGAAATAACTTGGCATGGTAAAGGGAATTACCATTTTACCATGTAATTCGGTTGACATTCTTGTTTCTAGGGTTGACCTAGTGAGGTAAGAATTAAAAAAAAAAAATTAACATCTAATACCAGTCTTACTTGAATGAATGAATGAATGAGACCACCACCTCTGGAATATTTTCTTCCCAAATTAGCGACCTAAATGAGGAATACATAACATTTGGATTTACAAAGTTCTAAGTATCAATATAGTTTTGAGAGAGACTTTTCTCTAAGGGGGCAGAAAGGTTATTATAATTTGGTCTGACAGAAGTTTCTTCAGAAAAGATATGAAGGATGAAAGAGTTTATATGCAGCTTATCATGTTTTGCTCTGAACTCTTTGCCTAGGACGTGAGAAAGATTTCTGGGATCACTGAAAGTGTTTCTTTTAATGAACCCAGTGGTCTAACCAGGACTTGCACTGGTGGAGTGCTAATGAGAAATGGTGGTGTGGAGGTGGGCGGGGCACTGTGCCCAGGAAATACAATTTTAAACTTAGCGAAAAGCAGTTTCATTTTCAAAATCCAATGTCCTGTAGATGCACTAAGTCATCACCTGCCTGGGGCCATGTGTTTGAGGATCAAATGGTTCTCTTTGCGAAGCTTCAGCCTTTTAAGTATCAGTCAGTACACAGGCTTACTTACCAAAGGGTTTATTTTGATTAATTAACTTATTTATTTATTTTGGCATACTTTACTCATTCAGTGTCAATGCCAAGTTGAAAACAAATCATATACTTAACATAAATAATTTATCTGCAAACTAGAAACAACTGCAGAACTAAGGAAATTCACATAAACTTCACATAAATTGAACTGTCCATACTTTCTAGCAAAAGGGAGATAAGATTGTATCATCTATCTTATTGTCCATATAATTGTATTTTAGAAAGCTCTATAAAAACAATTCATCCTACTAAGTCCCATGTTTAGTACCAAGACACTATTCATGCAAATTCTGCCTTTATTTGGGGCGTAACCCTTTTGCAGAAGAATGTCCTCTAAGGTAATACTGTGGCACTCACAAGGAAATGCTTAAAAGTAATGAAGTGCATCATGTTCATGTTAATTACAATCTTAATTTTTTTAATGTTTGTGTATATGGCACATAGCTAAGTTTGCGGTGGTCTGATTAATTACCCATGCAGTGAATTAATAAACTTTTTTTCCATTTATTTATTTAACAAATTTGAATGAGTACCTGCTATTTTAGATGCCAAGTCAAATGTTAGAAATGGAGAGAATAAATAAACTAAATAAGATAGTTTTCTATGTTTACTGTATAGTTAAACTTTCTTGTCCTGAAAGCCCATTTAACAGACTGTATGCTTCATACTTTTCCTATTAGGTCCTTATGATGACCCTTTGAGGGATATAGTGCTATACCCATTTTATTTTATTTTATTTTTAAAAGATTAATTAATTTATTTATTTAGAAAGAGAACTGTACCCATTTTAAAGATGAGAAAACAGACTCTAAAAGGATTAAAGTGACTGATTTAAGTCACATGGCTAAACAGTGGCAGAGCTGGGATTTGAAGCAAGAAGAAAAATGAGGCCCAGCAGGGGAGAAAAGGATAGAGAAAGCAAGACCGACCTATAGCAACAAAGCAATCTGGAAAAGCTGGGGTAAGTGTAAACATGCTCAGGGGGATAGAAGGAAAACAATAGTCAGACGTGGACATGGGCTGGAGAGGGGTTGTGGGCTGGATATTGGGTGATGAAATTCCACAATTAAGGAAAATTTAGTATCAGACAGCTGTTTGGACATGAGCTGTCTGAGGGAGCCCTAATAAAGCCCAACAAGAAAATTCTGGTTTTGCCGAAGGCTTGAAGCTGGTTACCTGAACTTCTGGGTTAGGCAGGACAGACTAGCAAGAGAAATCTGAAATATGTGTGATTTTTTGCTTTGTCTATACCTTAAATCTGGAAATTTCTAGGTTTACACAATTTGACTTGTGAAGTTCAAGCCTGCAGTACCAAGAAGAGAAATGTATATATATTTTTATTTTTATTTTTGATTCCTTGGATGCTGGTTGTTGGTAAATGTAGGGATCTTTCAGCTTGGATATATTACTAACAAATACTAACATATTCACCATTGTGTATGTATGTATGTATGTATGTGTATGTGTGTGTGTGTGTGTGTGTGTGTGTGTATTTTTTTAATTTTTAATTTTTAATTTTATTTTCTTTTTTGCCAGCATCAAAAAAGTATATAGGACACCAAATAACTATCATCTTTCAAATTCCTTAACTGAAATTAAAATAGATTAAAAAACACTCCACTGGAACCAATTTGCAACTTGCTAATAAGCAGTAGGAGGACAACAAATAGCCAGATATATATTGTTTATAACCTTGGTATTTTATCAGGTCATAAATGGAATTGGGCTATAAAATGAAATGAAAGGACCACTTTTCCCTTGCAATATTTTTGCTTTTATGGCTGTGTTTATACTGAATCTGTCCAGATAAAAGGTGACCTCGAATGTAAGCTAATGCCCCGTTTTGATTGTTCCGTAAGAAGAATATGCAAAAGATGCCGTATGGGCAATGTAAATGTGCAGGCATTTTGGGAAATGCATGAACCAGTCCAATGCCTCCTTGTGGTAATTATTTGTCTACTCACACTTAAAATGACATTTGTGGAGTGTTGATTGAAAACCATTGCTTTTTCACTCTCACACTTCGTGACCCTATTTTATCCACTGTTTCTCGGTGCCTTTGGACGTCGGGGTCTTCCTGCTGCAGGAGCTGCTTTGTGAGTCATCACACAGTTGTTAAGACAGACTTTCTCACATCTTCCCTTGTGTTTCGATTATCTGCGGTAGAGCGCTTGTGTTTAATCTGTATGTGATGCTGGTGCTAGGGTTTCCATCCTAAGTCCCAAGTTCCTATTCATATAACATCAAACAGCTCTCCTCTTTTCATTGATCGTGTAGGTCACAGTCTCCACGGCTCGTGTTTTGCTTTTTTAACCTAATTGGAAAAGGCTTGTTTACAATGACACCCCGCCCTAAAGCACCCGTATCCTGGGTGACTGTGACCACAATCACCTTGAAGGAAGTTTCTTTGCATCCTTTATTCATTTTCCTCATTGGGTCACTTCTGTAAGTATCCAAAATTAGCATTGTAAAAGGTTGTTTGAGGCAAGTTCTGTCTCACCCAAATAAAAATTTATTTTTTAAATAAAATAAATGTGAGAGCTCCTGATATTCTAAGAGGCTTCGAGCAGACTTCACCTTAAGACAACACGCTCCCTTTTCAGGGTCATCTTTGTAAAGCCGCAACTCACATTTGAACAAATTTGGTATTTTATGAATTCAACGGAATAGTATTATTGAAAAATCCTTCTATTCATTATGAATCAAAAAAGTATGACAATGAGGAAATGGGAAATGAGAAAAATGAAAATATTTTCAGTGTAACAATCAAAATATAAACAAAACTCAAATCTCCCTTGAGCAGCCCTATACTTCTTCAGGGTCCAGACAGTGGGCTGGACCCAAACATCAAAATCTCATCCTCTCCAACTCCTTGGAAATGACCAAAAGAGATATAAAAAGAGAAATCTGTAAAACAGGGAGTGTGCCAGAAACTGCCTGGCATTTCTTACAGATTCAGGGCGGAGGGGCTGGGTGGGGATCTGCAGAGAGGACTCAGGCAGTCAGGCTTTGGGAAATGCATTTTAATCCCATCAACGCCCTGGGCTAGAATGTGCCCACAGCAGTGAAGTTTCCAGGTTATGGTGGGCACAGATGGCTCTGCCAGGGGCACAGGGCTGCAGACTTGTAAAGATGGCAGTTGTCGCCAGCCAGCCCCAGTGACCCTGCTGGGGCTAATTCGTGGCTGCTCAGCGAAAGGGCAGGAGGCAGGCAGAAAGACCATCCCTCAGGCTCAGGAGATTTCTCCTGGGTCTCTGAACAGATGGGATCAAACCAGTGTGAATCTTAGCTTTTCACTCCTTTCCTGGGGCCTAACGTACGTGGATGGCTGACTGTCAAGGAGCCAGCTCACTGTGACAAATGAGGGTAAACACACTCCTGCTCCCTTGAGGAGGAACAGAGATACCCCAGACCTGATGAGGCCTGGGTTATCCATCCCTGAAGAGTTAGAACTGGTGCCTTCTTCCAAAATAGATCTATGATGAGGAGGAAGAAAGAATGTCTTTCTAATTACTATCCAGATTCATGCAAGTAGAGCTGAAAGTCCCCAGGAGGAAGGAGGTTTGATAACACTAAAGCATGTGTAAAGAGCAGAAACAGGTTGATGAAATTCAAAACTCTCACGCCAGAAGAAGGACAGATAAGGTAGAAAATCAGATTAGTGAAGGAGAAGGTAAATTTGGGGAAATTCTTCCAGAACTCAGAGGGAACGATGAAGTTATGAAAATGATGGTAGACAGGAGAGATGGAAGATGGCTCAGGGATATCCTGTGTTAATTTGGAAATGTGATATAATTCCAATAAAAAGTCCCAAGGGATATCTTTTGAGAATGGGTAAAAATGACTCCACCATTCTTCTGAAAAAACGAGCTGGACGAGAAAGTTAAAAGGATGACCATTTAAAAGCAGCTGTGATGAAAGAAGACCGGGAGCTATGAGAACATAGCATACAGCCCAATAATGAAAACTAAGAGGTTCATGCAAGGAAAGAGAGAGTTTATGAAACAGAACATAAAACCCAGAAACTGACCCTTGTGTTTAGCACAAGATAAAGGTGGTTTTTCAGATTAGAGGGGAAAGGATGGATTGTGTATTAAACTGTACTGTGAGAGTCCTTTAACTATTTGATGGTATTTTATAACAAACACCAAACTAGATCCTGTTGGTTTAAGATTATTGCATGGAAAAACCTAATTCATGACAGTCAGGAAAAATGTCTGATCTCAGGCCAGAGAAGGCCTTTCTGTGGGGGGGTGGGGGGGATGTGAAGGAATAGATCATGAAGTAAATTAAAAAAAAAAAATTAAAGTTAAGCTTTCTGTATATAAAAAATCTGAAATATGATGAAGGTACCCATGATATCTTAAACATCCTAGATTAAACATTTGTAGTACATATATTCGACCTAGGGCTACCATCCATAAGGAAAAATAAATGCATGACAGACAATATAGATAGAAAACTGATGAGATGAAACAGGCAACCAACCAATGGAGGTGTAAAACATGCAAGGATTTGGGAAACATGCCTACCAGAAAAATAGAGGCAGGGAAATGACGGAGTCAACAGCCCTGTCTCCTTCGGTGAGTTTGTGAGGGTACTCTGACGATCTGTTCCAACACTGGGAGCTTAGGAAAGTCCAGTTCTTCTTCTCTATAGAATCTACTTAAATTTAAATTAAAAAGAATCACTTGAAGACATTTTATAGCCAGTCAAGGCATGAATAGCCGTTTAAAAATTTAAGAGTGTGGAGAGAAAAGCATTGTCACTAAGCATAACTTAAGTATGATTAATAATATTCACTTAAAACAACTATAACAGCAACAGAATCTTTGTAACACAGTTTCTCATGTGGGGCGGTGCACTAGACAGACACCAGGTCCTAGGGCTCCAGACTTCCTCAAGCCCTGCACCCTGAGAAGCTGGGAGAACTTCTCACCCTAGGGCTCTGCTATCCCTGGTACAAACGTTTCTGCAGAGTCCTTGGTATCATTTCACCTTGCTTGGGGAGAGGCAAAGATTTGGGACACACCATTTCAATACAGAGACATTTTTATTTCTTTTTTTTTTTCACATTTTTATTTTCATTTATGAAGATGAGGCAGATAAGAGAAAAACTATGGGCATGTATGTGTTAAAGCAGCAGTGGAAAGAGGAGACCACCTGAGCACAAGGAGCAAATGTCCATGTTGCATAGTGGCGGAGAGCCACGGCTCTGGAGCTAGATGGCCTGGGTTGGCCTCAGGCTCTGCCCTGCTCTCCTGGCTGTGGAATGTGGGTAATAATAACTGTACATGTCATCACTAATCCTCATGGGTTGGTTGGGATTCAATGAGTTAACACATGTAATGCATCTAAAACAATCTTTGGAACACGTTAACTTCTCAATAAAAGTTTGCTGAATAGAAATATGGACTTCACTGAAACAAAAGAAAACAGATTATCCCAATTTTAAATTTATAATCTCAGTGAAATTTGAGGGATATTTCTATCAACATGAAATAAACAATTTGCTATGAGGAAAGAATAAACAGGAAAAAGAGGACCTTTTAAAAAATTCAAGACAATTACTGTCCCAAATTTAATTTAGGAATAAAATGGACATTGCTAAAAACTAAGTTAATGAATTCAAGGAATTATGTCAGAGAACAGAACAGAGAGAGAAAGAAAGAAAACAAGGCTAAGAGGCGTGGAGGAGAGACCCAGAATATCTTTTATTTACATACTACCAATTTAAAAAAGAGAAAACAGAGGAAATGGGAGAGAATAACCAAAAAATATTTTTGATTTGCACAAGTTTTATCTCAAATTAATATCTCTCACAAAATGACAAACAAGATTATTATTATTTTTTTAAAGATTTTTAAAAACTTATTTATTTGACAGACAGAGATCACAAGTAGGCAGAGAGGCAGGCAGAGAGAGAGGAGGAAGCAGGCTCCCTGCTGAACAGAAAGCCCAATGCGGGGCTCGATCCCAGGACTCTGGGATCATGACCTGAGCCGAAGGCAGAGGCTTTAACCCGCTGAGCCACCCAGACGCCCCAACAAACAACATTATTGAAAATAAATCATATGGTGAGATATTCCTAATTTCGAGAATAATGGAAAAGCTCTACGATCTTTTAGACCAGGCAAACAAAACAAAAACAGAACAAAACAAAAACAAAAGACTCCCAAACCAATAAGTGAGGAGGAATCAAACTGGATTTCTTAAATACTGGATTTTTTATTTGAAATGCTAACTGCTAGGAGAAAACAGAATGGGGTTTACAGAGTTTAGAGGAAAATAGATTGTGGCTCCTGAATTCAATTTGAAGCTCTTACCTTCACATGTGAGAATGGAAGAAACAAACGAAGGTTGATTATTCCAGCAAAAGACTGGAAAGGGAAAAAGGGAAATAGTGGAAAAGTATAATACACAGAAGACTTAAAATGAGGGGAATAAGTACACACAGTCAGGGGTCATAACAAGTATGAATGACTTAGATACCTCATAAAAGATGAGGTTGTCGAGCTGAATGAATCAAAGCCAAGACCAGTTATGCACTACCACCAAGTGACACAGCTGTAGAAAGAAAGTTTGCAAATAAAGAGATAGGGAAAGATGCACTAAACAAATGCAAGACAATACCCCAGTCCCCAAAAGACCAGGCTGGCAGTATCAGCATCAGGAGGAAAGGAAACTATGGGGAAAGCATTAAAGAGACAAAGGCTCAGTTGGCTCAAAAACGGCTCAATTGGTGGAGCCTCTGACTCTTGGTTTCAGCTCAGGTCATGGTCTCAGGGTCTTGAGATTGAGCCCTGCCTTGGGCTCCGCTCAGCGGGGAGTCTGCTGGAAATTCTCTTCCTCTGCCCCACTCTCTCCTCAAATAAATGAATAAATATTAAAAAAAAAAAGGATAAGGCAAATATTTCCTATTATTAAAAGGAATATCCTCCAGGGAGACATAACAATCACAAAACTTTACAAATTCATTATAGCTTTGGAATTGGAATTGGCAACTCTGAGGAATAAGAGGAGAAATCACCCAGACCTCAGTGAAAACAGAGACTTTACATGCTGCTTTTCAAAAACTGGCATAGCAGCAAGAACAACAACAAAAAAAACTCTGTAAGGATACAGAGGATTTATGTAGCGTGATGAACACGTTGGATTTAATAGTTATGTAGAAAACTGCAATTGTCAAAGAGATACTGCACATTTTCTCCAAATACTCATTTAAAAAATAATTATAGGCTACTTAAAAAGGAATAATAATAGTAGATCACATTTCAAAGCCTGTGAGTTGAATCCAAATCTCGATTCAAAGGGAAAAATTTTAATACAGTATATTTATTAATAAAAATATACAGCATTTATTACAAATAAAATAACACAGCTTTGGGGTGCCTGGTTGGCTCACTCAGTAGAGCATGTAGCTCTTGATCTTAGAGTTTGTGAGTTCGAGCCCCATGTTGGGTGTTACTTAAAAAAAATAAAACATAACATTAACTCGAGAATTACTTAAAAAAAATAAAACATTAACTCGAGAAACAAAACAATAATTTCAGAAGAAATAGCAAAAAGGTATTATTGAGATAAAAATCAGAAACAAATCTCTTCCCCCAAAAAGTACTATTGAGAAATAAATCTAAATTTTTGTTCTTTGAAAAAGCCGACAAACCTTTTCAAGTGTAGTAAAAAAGAGAGAGAGAGAAAGAGAAGATAGCAGTACACTACATTAAGCATATAATTATATACTGGAAGGATTTTTAAATGTTAAGAAAATAGGGTACACAAGTCTACAGCAACAAATTTGATAATCGAGATTAATAAATACTCTTTAAGGAATGTATAAATTACCAAAATGGGCTCAGGAAGTGACAGAAAGCCTGAGTAGACAATATGCAATTTAAAAGCTGAAAGCTTGTCAAAGGTACACTTCTAAAAAAGGATCAGAACAACCCAGTTTTTAAATGAGTTATACTGTCCTTCAGCATGTTGTTCCTTTGCATTCTAAACGGTTAAAAAGCACCAGAAAACAAGAAGTTTCCAGTTCATTTTATGGGCTTCACAATTCCTGAGAAAAAGATCACCCCAACAGGAAACTAAAGACATATATCTCTTAGGAATATAGACTTCTAAATTCTAAATAAAGTATCAACAAATTGAATTTAAAATATTTTATTTATTAGAGAGAGAGAGTGTGTAAGCACACGAGCTGGGGGAGGGGCAAATGGAGAAGCAGGCTCCCTACTGAGCAGGGAGCCAGACACCTGGTTTGATCCCAGGACCTTGGGATCATGACCTGAACTGAAGGTAGATGCTTAACCAACTCAGCCCCCTGGGCGCCCCTGGGGGTACTTTTATAGTAAGAGATCAGTCACTATAATATGCTTTATTACATTAATTGCTTAAAAGAAAAAGAAACAATATGATATGTATATACATGTTCCAAGTATATTTGATATATTTGATAAAGTTTCCATTTTTGGTAAATACTGTTTATATTAGAAGCATAAAAAGTGTTTGAAACACGATAAAGCGTATTTGTTTGAAAGCAAAAAATGTAAAAACAAAACAGAGGCATTCTCATTAAAATGGACAACACAAGGATGCCCACACTGACAGTTCTCATTCGTGTGTCTGGAGGTTGAAAACAAAACAAGACGAAGAAATGTATGAGATACAGATATTATAAAATGGTCATTATTTATAATTTATCTCTGTTTCTTCCTAGAAAATTCAAGATAATCCTGTTTCAGGCTCTCATAATTGGTAAGATTCAGCAAGATAGAGAAAATCAACAGTTAAGAATTTCAGAGTTTTCCTATGTACTAGCAGTAGTCTTTTAGAAAAAAATAATAAGAAAAAAGTACTCATAAAAAAACACTCAAACTGTGAAAGTCTCAGGAATAAATCTATAGGAGATACTTAAAAACTAATTTAAAAAAACCCAAAAAACTATGAAATTTGACTGAAGGACCTGCTAGAAGGTGTGAATATACTGGGAGACATACTATGACCTTGAAAGAGAAGACCTGATATTGTGAAGGTGTCAATTTCACCCCTTCCCAGCAATCTATAAGCTTAATGGAAACTCAATCCAAAAATTTGATTTTAAAGTTGTGTATATAATAAAGTCAGGTTGTTAGGGCTGGATAAATTAAATAAATGGTATTGAGTCAATTAACTAACTGAAAAAGAAATCCCCATATCACATCATACATGAAATTAATTTCCTTATAGACTCAACCTGTGAAAGTATAGTTTTAATTAACTTGTCAAATACTTTTATGATTTTATCTATATAAATATAG
Source organism: Enhydra lutris kenyoni (assembly GCF_002288905.1). NCBI lineage: Eukaryota > Metazoa > Chordata > Mammalia > Carnivora > Mustelidae > Enhydra > Enhydra lutris. Next base: position 42,075,149 of record NW_019154090.1, on the reverse strand, counting down.
GAAAATATGAAAGTATTTTTTCTTACTCTCTTTTTGAGGGACTGATTGGGAAGATCTTTTCTCTAAGATTTATTTATTTCATTTTAGAAAGTGTGGGCACTCCTGTGTGAATGGAGGGGGGGAGCAGAGGGAAAGGGAGAGAAATCATCAAGCAGACTCCCTTCTGAGCACCGAGCTGGTCATGGGGCTTGATCCCACGACCTGAGCTGAGACCATAACCTGAGCCAAAATCGAGTTAGACCTTCAACCAATTGAGCCACCCAGTGCCCAGGGGGAAGATCTTTCTAAAACTCTTTTCTTTACAAAGAAAGGGAAAGAAGCTTCAAGAAAAAAGTACTATGTGTTAAAATAAATTCAAGATAAATTAGCATTAAAATTGAGGACATAAAAGAAGTAAAAAGAAATGCAGGTAAATATTTATTTGGTTTTGGAGTGGGAACTCAGTCAAGAAAAGATCTAGATGTGACATGATGGTACTCAATATCCATCTCTCTGGTTTATCTTCTTAATAGAACTTCTTAATAAGAACTTCTGTCTTCTTAATAGAACTCTATATTAGTAAGGAGAGCCATATGCTCTGCCAAAAAATTTTAACTCCCAGCATTTCTTGCCAATAAATTTAGGCAATGATATTTTTAGACAACGATGGAAGTTACTGTTTACTCTTGGAGTTTTCTTGATCTTGTTTGGAATGCTCATGTGACAGTGGAGTTTCAGCAGCTATTTTGTGATCTTGAGACTGGAAGCTATATGTTCAGAATCACAGAACCCCAAAAATGAAGGAGTCTGGTTCCTTATGCTTTGTGGAGCTGCCATACCAGTCCTACACTACTACTTGCCTCCACATTCCATTTATGTGAAGAAATAAACCCTTATAAGTTTATCCGGCTGTGATTGGGTGTTTATAACTACAATTTCTAACTAAAACACAGAACAACAACAACAAAAACACTAAAAAACCTCTTATGCCTTCAAAAGCACCATAAATACGTTACAGCTGCAATGGGGACAATATGGTAACATCTATCAAGATTACAAATATGTATACATTGACCTAACCATTCAATTCTTGGGAATTTATTCTACAAATATACTGGGAAGCAGTACATGTAAAATGTGTATTGTAGCAAAAGATGAGTAGCATCCCAAATACCCATTAATAAAGACTTGGTTAAATAAAATAGGATTCATTCACACAATAGAATATTACTTATACATAGAAAAGAACAAGAGAGCTGCTCATGTGCTAATATGGAATGTACCAAAAGGAAGATGTGCAAAAGTGTTTATAGTTTACTAGTGTTTGTGTGGAAAGGGGGGGAAACAAGAATATATATTCATATCTTCATATATTCATATTTGTATATGTACAAAGAAACTCAGGGAGATCACATAAAAATTAATAATAGTGGTTATTTAGAGTAGGGGTGAGAATTGGCTAATGGAGGAAGGAGTAGGGGCAGACTTTTGAAGAACTTTTTACATACATTTGCTTTATATGTATATTTTATGTATTTATATACATGTATTTTGTATTTATATACATAAAATCTATACATATATACATTTATATACATAAAATATACATATAAATAATATGTAATTTTTGGTCTATATTACCTACTCTCAAAACATAAGTATAATAAAAAAGGAGGCAATATTGCATCAAAGGTGAAGGCTTGTAGAATTTTAGACAGAACTGGATAATGTCTTTTAACATTGTGATTAAGGCATTAAGTAACCTCTTGGAGACTTGGACTTCCCCATTAGTGAACAGGGTAGTAATGGCCACCTCTGTGACTGGTGGTAAGAACTTAAATGGGATAAAGTATGTAGAGCGTATATCTCAGGCTGGACACACAATGATAAATAGTGGTGGTGAACATGATTTTTAGAAAGTGTAAATGAGAAAGAGAACAGATTATTTGCCAAAAGGATAATAGGAAATGGGCTAATGTTCTTACAATAAAATGGGATCATACAGATCCTTTAGAAAATATCAACACCCCTTCCAAAGATGGCAAGAACACAAAAAGGCAAATCATTCATACCATCACTGATTGAAGACCCACTGTGTGTCAGGAAGTGCTCTGTTTTTTAAATACAGCTACACATGTCATACTGATGATCACTGCCTTCTCACAGAAGAGATATAAATGACTCAGAAACACATGGAGAAATTCACTTTCATTAAAAATCGAATACATGCAAATTGAAGATAAATAGGATACCCTCTGGCTTGCCAAACTGAAGATGAAAAATGATAATAATATCCTATTGATAGAAATGTGTTTAAAACCTATAAAAATGGGCAAACTGATGAATGCAGCAATTTTGCCTCTAGGAATTTATCTTCTGCAAATAATCAGAAATACATTAAGAAGCACATGTAAGAATTTATTTATGACCATGTTCTCTGAAGCTCTGTTATTAAAAAAAGTTAGAAGTGGCCATCGTTACAAAGTAGGGAAAATGTTAAATAAATAATGCCAAAATCATATAATGGAAAACAAAACATCTTTTAAAAACGGTATTATAGAAGGAAGTAAAATAACCATGAGGATGACAGTTTTGTAAAATAACAAAAAAGACAGACAAAAAACATTGAAAGGATATAAATACAAACTGTTAAGGGATAGTTAGCTTTGGTTATGGGTAATTTTTATTTTTAAAGTTATGGACTCGGGGTGCCTGGGTGGCTCAGTGGGTTAAAGCCTGTGCCTTCGGCTCAGGTCATGATCCCAGGGTTCTGGGATGGAGCCCTGCATGGGGCTCTCTGCTCAGCAGGGAGCCTGCTTCCCTTCCTCCCTCTCTGCCTGCCTCTCTGTCTACTTGTGATCTCTGTCTGTCAAATAAATAAATTAAAAAAAAATTTTAAGTTATGGACTCGGGGCACCTGGGTGGCTCAGTGGGTTAAGCCTCTGCCTTCGGCTCAGGTCATGATCTCAGGTTCCTGGGATGGAGCCCTGCATGGAGCTCTCTGCTCAGCAGGGGGCCTGCTTCCCTCCACCCCCACCTGCCTGTCTGACTACTTGTGATCTCTCTCTGTGTCAAATAAATAAATAAAATCTTTAAAAATAATAATAAATTTATGGACTCAATGTTTGTGTCCCTTCAAATTTCATACATTGAAGCCCTAACCACCAAAGGGATGGTATTTCCTTTAGAAGGAAATTAGATTTAGATGAGGTCATGAGGTTGGAGCCCCCAGGATGGCATTATTGCCAGGAAAGGGTGTCACCAAGAACCCAATCTGCTGGCTCCTTGACCTTGGACTTCCCAGCCTCCAGCACTGTGAGAAAGAGATATCCTTCAAGCCACTGAGACTGTGGTATTTTGTTACAGCAGCTAATGAGGACAAAATGTTAAACAAAATGAAGACAAAAGTTAAACTCTTTAAAGACACACATTGATTTATAGATAAAGACTAACATGTTAGATTTTTTGTTTTTTGTTTTTTAAGATTTTATTTATTTGGGAGAGAGAACACAAGCAGGCGGGGGGGCAGAGGGAGCGGAAGAAACAGACTCACTGCTGAGCAGGGAGCCTGATGTGGCGCTCGATCCCAGGACTCTGGGATCATGACCTGAGCCGAAGGCAGAAACTTAACTGACTGAACCACACAGGTGCCCCATTCTAGGTAATTTTTAATAGTAAAAATATTCTTTAATTGTTACCATTTTCAGATCTATTTTTAAATTAATAAACTTTATTTTTTAGAGTAGCTTTAAGTTCACAGCAAAACCAAATGGAAAGTACAGTGTTACTGTGTACTCCCTACCTCCACACATGCACAACCTCCCCCACCATGGACAGGACACAGGCCCCCACAGTGGAACATTTTGGTACAACTGATATGTTAATTTTTAATAAAGTAGCTTCATACTGCCCCTCCAATATGTGTCTGTTACCTCTCGTGTTACTCTTGTATGCTAAACTATTTAGGCTCCTTTTCGGTATATAAATTTAGAGTTCCAAAAACATCAACCTCACTACCCATTTTGCCCTTCAACCTAGATATTGATTAAGCTAACAAAGTGACAGGATTAAGCAAAGTTGAGAAATAACAGCACTGCATAAATTTATATTCAAAATGATAAGAGATTTTATCCCTTATTGTTCAGCATTGTCTGGGACTCTGCTGCTATTCTTCTGTTGAGTGAACTGAAATGTCTCCTTCTAGGCACAAAGTGGCTTGTCACAAGGTCTGCCATCCTTATTTTCTCCTATAAATGGATCCTATAGCAGAGCCATGAACTCAGCTCTCTTTTATCCAGCCTTTAAGGATAGCTCCATGCAGTCTTTCAGAATTGCTACCTATAATTCAATGTAGAGTGAAGTCAGGTGTATTAGTTTGTGAGAGCTGCTATAACAAAGTCCCACCAACTGGGTGACTTCATAACAGAAATTTATTTTCTCATGCTGAGGTCTAGGTGTCCGAGGTGTTGGTTTCTTTTGGTCTGTCTCCTTGGTGTGTAAATGGTCATCTTTCTCTCTGTGTCCTCACATAGTCTTTCCTCTGTGTATGTCCATGTCCTAGTCTCTGTTCATAGGGACACAAGTTGTATTTGATTAGGGCTCAACTTAATGTCCTCATTTTAACCTAATTAGATCTTTAAAGACTCTATCTCTAAATATAGCTATAGTCTGAGTGGCTGGAGTTTAGGACTTCAACTATGAATTTGGGTGGGAAACAATCTAGCCCATAGCACCAGGCATTGTGTTGCTGAGACAGGTGAGTGGAGACCCATGAATGCTGGCTCTTTGGGGCTCTCACATTTCTCTTCTATGCCCTTAGGACCACACCTGCCCTCACCTTACTGCCTGAGACTGCTCCCTGTCGAAGCCACACTCCACTGGATGAGACCATCACACAGAGCTCTTCTTGAAATGCTCTCTTATATTTCTGCTTCCTTTGGAAGAATTCTTATATACCTTAGGGTAACAGGGTGCCCGGTAAGACAGAAGTTAGATGAGCCTCCACTCAAGGACATTCTTCAAATGTTATCTACCACAAGAAGGGCTCTCCTGAGAGCAAGCTGTGTGTTCTTACAAGGGCCATGTGGGGCTTCCTGCTTGGTCAGATAGATTTAGGGTAGGAAGGAAGGGCATACACAGTGTATGATCCAAACTGCAGAGTAGGCCTGGGGTTGAGCAAGACCGCTTTGCACAAGGAAGGCAGGGCACTCTGGGGGAGAAGGAAGAACCATCAAATCCCCAGATTCTGGGTCAGGTTGCTTTCTTAGGGTAGGTTTAGGAGAGGGCATATCAAGGGCAGATGTAAGGTTAGAGCAACGAGGCCCCCAAAGTACAGACACCTTGAGGATAAAGGCATGCAAGTTTCAAGGTCAGATCCTACACAGGTCCAGAGGATCCAGGAGGTTCCCCAAGCCTCCCTACCTCCCCTAGGGAGGCTTGTGGGAACATCTGGGCCAAGGTGAGAATTTTAAGTAAAAGGAGCTGTGGGTTTGGTGCCTGGCTAAGACGGGACAGTGCCACTGATGGCTGCTAGTGGCACTGCCACCTTAGAAGCTCCAGGATACTTGGAGAATAAGGATCTTCTTCTCTTAAGTTATGCGGACTCTTGAGTCACTTGTTAAAACATTATATAACCACATTTGCTCCTATGCCTGAGGAGCAAATCTCACTAGCCTACTTACCTCTTTGGGCACCTTTTTGTCACCCTTCTGTCTCCTCCCCACTTCAACACACACACGCACACACACACACACACGCACACACACACACACACACACACACACACACACATTCCCTCTGTATTAAAAGTATGCAGAACTTGAAGCTCCTTGAAATGTCCTCACGTCCTTTTTCACTGTAGTTTATTTTCCCTCAGCCTTAGAAACTTGTCACCTGCAGCTCCTCTCAATACCCCTGCATATCAATTCCTACTTGATTTGTTGGCCTTGCCCTTTGGGTCATGGGATGGTTCATTTTATGGGTCAACTTGGCTAGGCTATGGTGTCCAGATGTTTGATAGACACCAGTCTAGATGTTGCTATGAAAATATTTTTTAGATGAGATGAACATTTATTTATTTAAGATTTTATTATTTATTTATTTATTTATCTGATAGAGAGTGAGCAAGAGAGAGTGAGTACAACAGCAGGGGCAGAGGGAGAGGGAGAAGCAGACTCCTCTGCTGAGCAGGGATCCTGATGGGGGGCTTGGTTCCAGGACCCTTGATCATGACCTGAGCTGAAGGCAGATGCTTGATGGACTGAACCACCCAGGCACCCTGAGATTTAAATCGGGAGACTTTAAATAAAGCAGATTACTCTCTATCATGTGGGTGGGCCTCATCCAATCAGTTGAAAGCTTTAAGAGCAAAGAGTGAGGTGTCTTGAGGAAGAGAGAATTGGGCTTTCAGAAGACCTTCAGAGGCAAGACTACATGGTCTACTCTTGATGGAATTTCCAGCCTGCCAGCCTGCCCTGCAGATTTAGGACTTTTGCTCCCCACAATCACATGAGCCAATTCCTCAGAATGGATTCTGTTTCTTTGGGGGATCTTGACTGATACAGACTGTGAACATGACTCTCTCTATCAGGTTAGGGATGAAGGCTGAGGGTGTTGGGAGTGAGGCCTGGATAGTTCTGCAATCCAAGCAAAGTGGGTGAGCTCAAAACATCGCAAGCTCTTTTTGAATTCCTGACAAAACCAGGATTTATATATAAACGTCTTCCAAAATATGGCTGAAGGGTAATACTCAGAGCATTACAGCATTTGCTACATTTTTTCTTCCTCCAAAGGAATCTTAGTAGTTTTGCTTTTTTTGAAGCTTAAGCTCCTAGAAAGGTATTTAGGACATTTCATATAAAACATCTGACACATTCTAGGTATTAAAGAAAAGGTTAATTTCCTTAAAAAAAAACAAAACAGCATTCTATGCAGAGAGCTTGCTATCCCAGTTATATGGAGGCTGCGCCTAATTTCCCCATTTATCTTCAACATTCTTCCCCCTGACTTTGGAACTCTTTTGTTTAACATTAGCATTTGATTAACCTTTCTTCAAGAGACATCTGGCTTTTGTTATACAGTATTATGCTGATTCTGGCTTGTTTTTATTTCAGATAATTTTCAAGTAGCCACATGTGCCAGGTAATAAGGTCTTTTTGTATGGCTAATTTTTGGCAATGGGGCTCCAGGAAGAGTGGTTCTTTCATTATGCAAAACTTGTTCACTGTGGAGAAAAATAGGAACCATCAAGGAGTGACAGTGAGATCTTATTTTACTGTCTGGAATTATATGGAGGAACTTCTTGGCCATCTTTCCCTTATATATATGCATTTTCTGCAGGCTTTGAAAATTATATTGTCTATCAATTAAAATTCATACAAAATGCAACTTAACTGAAAAGTAAAGATAAATCTGCACTTAATGTCACATGGGAATATTCTCAGCAGTCACTATAGATTCTGTAAGATTTTTTTCAAGCGTCCTCTGAGGCCACTGTGCTGATTGACAGGCAGGTCTGTGATGCATTAGAGCTTAGATGATGTAGACTATGGCCTAACTTCTATATCTGGAGGAAGGAAAATTCCACTCCTAATTCTTTAACAGGAATGATGGGTCATGGTTGCCAGGGACAAAACTGATCCAGGATTTGGACCATGCTTTGGCATTTCTTCAAAGCTTTGGTCTGAAGATTACTACTCTCATGGGGCTATCCCGTCTGCTGTTGTCTGAAGGAGGAGCTCAAAATACAGTCTTCTCAAGAATTCAGGGTATTGAGAGATTCACAGCTTGCACACTCCTGCTCTCACACAAGGAAATGACAGGGGGAAGAAATGTAGTAGACGTAATTCTAGGAAGGTACAGTCAAATGTCCAGGATATGGCTTGGGGAAAATCAAGAAATGCTTTCATGGATAGAATGAAAGGCATTTTCAGTAATATTTCACCTGTACCTTACAGTTAGCCAAACATAAAAGGCAATTCCAGGAGATTAGCTGAGCCCTGTTAGTTAATAAGTAGTCAGCCGACAAGACTGGTACCACTGAAGGCCAGCATGCTATTCTCACTTTTTGACTTACTAGCTCCATAAAACCCTGTCTCTCTAGCTGGTGGGACCAATGTTCCTCAAGTGGCAACCATGATACCCTTCTGGCTTATCTCACACAGTGCTCAGGATGAAAGAGGTTTGTAAACTTCCATCCCAGTTGAGGTGTTAATGATCAGGGTGGAGTTGATACTGTAGTTCACCCAGGAGAGCCAGCGTCCCAAGGATGCCTGTCAAGAAGTATACCCACGGAGTATAAGGGACCCACATGTGTTAGAGATGAGAGCTGTGTATTCCAGCCCTGTCTCCAGCAGTGATAAACTGGATCATCTCCGGCAAGTCAGAAAACTCCAGTAAGGCTCATTTTGTTCACCTGTGCCCATAGAGAGGCCTGCTAGAGGTGACGTAGGTAGGTAATTTCTGCTCCAGCTGACCCTGGTCTAGGTGTGGCTGCTAATTACAACTGAAATCTAATTGTCCTCTGTCTCTTTCCTTAGCATGTAAAGATAGCTATTGTCTTAGTTCTTTAGCACAAGAAACTGAAGCCTTAAGTGCTTGTCAAAAATGCTTGCCCTTGATTGAAATCATATGACAGTCATCCTGGGCTTGATAGAGAAACAGTTAAAAATTAGGCGTGGTCTGTAACACATAGATAGATACTTACTGTGAAGAAGCCTGGTCTCAGGAGCCCAGCCAAGAAGCCCTTCCCCTGCGTCCAGCGTATTTGTGTTCGTAGAATTGGAAGGTTTCTTCCAATTCAATGAATGCAAAATTCCAAGGCTGCTTTTATGTGTAACCATCACAATAGGGATGGGGGCGGGGTAGAAAAATGAGTTCCAAATAAGATTTCAATTTATCATGAAAGTCTCAGATCATTCCATGCCTCCATGAAACCTCCTTAAAAATTCAGACTCATCCTGAGCTCCTCCATCTGTGAATATCTTCTTTCATTATAGGTCTCTCTACAGTTCAGCCCTGAATTATTCTCAGGTCTCTTTATCTACATATACACTTAGCGTATCTATCTATCATCTATCTATCTATCTATCTATCTATCATCTATCCATCCATCCCTTTATCTATTGTAGCACCTTTTCCTTTCCTTTTGTGTTTGAGTGTATCATCCTGAAAGAAGGGATCAAATTCCCATCCAGCTGCTCAATGGGGCAGGACCCACAGAAGGTGCTCTTGGCCAATGGTTGATCAGTTAACTGGGCTAATGGGGTCTTAGCCAAAACACTTAGTTAGATCTAACTCCCTAAAGAGGTTCCCAGTTCTAACCATCCTTCAGGCAAAGCAGTGAGCAGTGAAGAAAAATCTTTCCCAAGAACAGGGAGGAATAAGTAACCTGAGATAAAAATAATCAAATCATGGTAGGTTATCTGCATGACTCAGACACATTCTCTCCAGCCTGTGTGATAAATAGGCAAAAGACAAAAGGTCTTACTTCATTTAAAAAACAAACAAACAAACAAACAAAAAACAAACAAACAAAAACCCAAAAAACCCTGGCATAATACTTTTTTTTTCCTTCACAGCATGTATGCCCTTTCAAAGGAAGTATTTACACTAATGAGTCTCCTTTGCTTGTCCGTTAATTATTAGGCACTTCTTAGAGGAAAAAGCCAACTTTCCTTTAATTAATGTGGCTCTTCTTAGGCTTTCTTTGGAAATTTTCTTTTTATGCTGAGCTACAGAAATAAGATGAGGAGTTATTATATTGGCATGGGTTTATCTGTATTTGATACAACAATGGGGTGCTTCCCTTTAGTAAGCTTGCCTTAGAAAAGAACAGCTCATGGGTTAAAGATAATACTTGCATCAAAAGCAAGCACAACCAATGAAAGAAATTGGATGTTCCATACTTAAAGTTACATAGGAATTGATGCATATAACATGCTGAGAGCCACTTCCCAACTCTTCTCTCTCCTTAAAATTCCTAAATACTACAGGATGATAGAGAAAAAAAAAAATCCTTAACTGCACTGGAAAATAAGAAAGGGTTCCCTCGCTGGAGCATATGCCCTGAGAAATTCTTGAAAGATGGCATCAAAATAATACAGAATATTACAGGCAGAAGAGAACTATTCTGGATTGTGTGCATGGTATCGGGAAGCTCGCAGTCTGAAAATGGATATAAGAATGCAAGGGCAATAGTCAAGTGGTTTCCTGGGGCACCACAGTAGGAATAGCCAAGTGAGATAACAGAGAATTCCCTTGTAATTCCCAGAGAAAGCTTCTGTCCACTGGCAGGAACAGTTGGTCTAAGAGTCAGGTTAGAGCAGCAGGGCAATATTCAGGGGGCTCAGAGACATCCCCATTCTTACCACAAAAGGTACCTGAATATCCTCCTTCCTACACAAGCTGACCATGGTCTGCAATGGCTTGGCTAACAGATAGCATGCATAGAGATACACAGCAACCAACAGAGAGCAGCCAATATAAAGATGAGTATATGATACAGTCTGTCTAGGGATGAGAAACCATCCCAGCCATGTTAAGTTGGCAGATTAGTTAGAATAAAGAGAAGCATTTCATTTGGTCACTTACAACCACCTGCACTGGTGGTGAAGTGGATGATAGGTCCTTGAGACCTCCTCAGCATTGCCCTGGGAAAGCAGATATCCGAGCAAGAATTCGAACTAGTGTAAAGTACCCAAGTTTGGGATCCTGTCCCTTATGTCTTTTATAGCTCATTATTTGGTTCTATCACATGTTATTCCACGGTGTACGGATACAGCATCTAGGATCCTGGTCTACAGTATACAGGTGACCACTGAAACTGGAACGTCAGAAATCAAATGTCTCAACAGTTGGTGAGTCCAACCCCAAATGGGATAAAATTAAATGGGGACCCGGTATAATTAGTAAAGGCACCAGTGAACTTCCTACTGGTGACTGAGATTGAGGAGAAGTCTCTGCCACACTTTCTAAAATGCAAAGACCCCACGTTCAATTTCTAAGTGGTATCAATTTAGTGTGAGGCCTAACCATTATTCCAGGACCAAAACACAACTTTGAGCTATCAATTCCATTTCTGATGCCTACCCTAAAGAAACAACTGTAACTGTACACCAAGAGACATGAAACATGGTTTATGTAGTAAAAGTCTGAAACAACATAAGTTTCTATTAATAGGTTAAAAGTTAAATAAATAGTATACATACATTTCGGAATGCTATGCAGTATAGAATAAGAGAAAAGTGAATACATACACACTTACAAATCAAGTTCTCTAAGATACTCTAACGTATGGAAAAAAGAATTTCCAAAATTGTATCTATAGTATGATCCATTTTCATCAAAAATGCTCTTGACACATACAGAAAAACTCTCTATTTCCACATGCACACATGTATCCATGTATCCATAGTAAAATAACTAAAAGTTGACTCAGAGGCAATGTAAATTCCAGTCAACTAGTATTTAACGAGAGTTTATTATGCATTTTTACCATGATGGGTATTCTAGAGATGAAAAGTGCTGAAATTCAGTTTTCTTTTTCATCTAGTTTGCAATCTAGCTAAGAACCAATTACTCTTTTATCCATTCACTCAAGAACAGGATGTTGATCTGAATACTCACAATTCTGTATGATTCCATTAAAAATATTTATTGAGCATTTTTTGTGTGTCAGGCACTGTGTTAGGCACTGAAGATAATGGAATAGTCACAACATCTGCTTTTATGAAGTGTATAGTCAAGTGCAGGGGATGTGTAACTGATAAATTTATGCATCACATTTTTGATTTCTGGTTAAATATGGTAGATTACACACACGTTTATTTCCCTTTCTTTCATAAGCAGCACTAAAATGAGCAAGGGAATAAAGAAGATGCAAACCCACAAAGACAAATAAGATGGGATTAGAGATAGAGCAAATGAGTGACGTGAACAAAAAAACTGAGGATAGAAAGTAAATGGAGAAAGTGAATGAACAAGATATCTTGTACATTTATGGCCTTTTAGAACTAATCAATGAATTCAGTAAACTTTCAGGATACAAAATCAGCATATAAAAATTAGTTGTATATTTATAGACAACCAGCACAATCTGAACAAGAAATTAAGAAATGAGGGGCGCCTGGGTGGCTCAATGGGTTAAAGCCTCTGCCTTCGGCTCAGGTCATGATCCCAGGGTCCTGGGATCGAGTCCCATATCGGGCTCTCTGCTCAGTGGGGAGCCTGCTTCCCTCTCTGCCTACTTGTGATCTGTCTCTCTGTCAAATAAATAAACAAAATCTTAAAAAAAAAGAAATTAAGAAATGAATCCCATTTACATTAGCATCAAAAATTAAAATACTTAGTAATAAACCTAATCAAGAAAATGTGAAACACACACATTGAAAACTGCAAAACAATGCTAGAAGAAATTAACACATAAATTAATGGAAATATATCCCATGTCCATGGATTAAAAGATTTAATATTGTTAGAATGTCCCTTTTGCCCAAAGTGACCTACAGATTCAATGCAATCCTTATCAAAATCCTAATGGCACTTTTTACAGAAATAGAAAAAACAATTCTAAAATTCATATGGCACCACAAAGGACAGTGAAATAGCCAAAATAATTTTGAGGAAGAGCAAAGCTGGAGACCTCACACTTCCAAATTTCAAAACATGTTACAAAGTTATAGCAATCAAAACAATATGGCACAGGAATAAAGACAGTTATACAGATTAATGGACCAGAATAGAAATCCAGAAATAAACCCATGGGGAAAGGATGGCTACCAAGTATATGAAAAGATGTTCAACATTAATAATCATCATTTGCATTTTGAAATGCAAATCAAAACCACCATATCACCTCACACATGTTAGAATGGTCATTATATAAACAAGCAAAAAAAGGAACATAACCAATGTTGTTAGAGAAAAAGGAACCCTGGTACACTACTGGTGGGAATGTAAATTGATACAGTGATTATGGAAAACAGTATGGAGGGTCCTTGAAAAGTTGAAAATAGAACTACAGTATGATTCAGCAATCCCACTTCTGGGCATTTATCCAAAAGAGTTAAAATCAGATTCTTGAAAAGATGTGTGTACCCTCTATTCAAAGTAGCATTATTTACAACAGCCAAGAGGAAGACTATCTAAATGACCACCACTGAATGAAAGGAAAATACATCAATGGATATATTAAGAAAAATGTGATACATACATAGGATGGATTATTATTCAGCCACACACATAACAAGAAAACCTTATCATATACTACAGCATAAATGAACTTTGAGGACATTGTGCAATGTAAAATAAGCCACTTACAGAAGGATGAATGCTGCTTGACCCCACTTATCTGAGATATCCAAAGTAGCAAAGTCATAGAAGCAGAAAGTAGAATGGTGGTTGTCAGGAGCTCAAGGGAGAGGAAAATGGAGAGTTGTACAACAATTATAGAGTTTAAGTTATGCAAGATGAAAAAGTTAGAGATCTTCTGTACAACATTGTACTTACAGTTAGTAATACTATACTACACAGTTCAGATTTTATTAATAGGGTAGATTTCATGTTATATATTATTTACTGCACACACAAGAAAGTCATTGATTTAGCTGGACTGGGAAGCTGGAACTTAAGGGTATGTCAAGGGAGAAGCCAACAAGATGTAAGCTGTTTTAGACTGCAGCATCCCAGAAAGACTCAGAAATCAGAGGCACCAACTACATCAAAAGTTCAGAAGTTGAAAACCAGTATGAAAGCAATTAGGGTTACTACTTAGGAAATTGAACCAGAAAGTTTTCATATTGGAGGCAACAAGCATGTAAATGATTGAAAATAGGTGTCATGTAAAAGTGGGGATTAAGTGAAATGGTTTTACCACTGTACTCTGACATGATTAGATTTCAGAGTGCAAACAGCCAGACGTTTCTTTCCAGGCTAGATATAGGGGTGTATTCCTCTCTAGAAAACTGACATTGTCAAGAGGTAAGATCACAGTTATTTGTAGGTAGACAAGCAAATGACTATGTCTTTGTTCATGAACCTAGAGTTTCCAATCAATTTTTAAATATGAATGAATAGCTAAAGATCACCAGAAATTTCAGAAAATATTCTAAAATAAAAGCTTAAGTAAATAAACCATAACAAAACACACGAAATAGTGAACTTAAAGGAAACAGACAATGTAGGGAGTAGAACAAAACTTTAAAAGAACTGGAAGAAACACCCTGGAGAGAATAGAAATTGCATCAATGAAACAAGAGCCTGATGCTATAGAAAAAGATCAAGAAGAGACTGTGCATTAAAAAATTATATGTACACACACATATGACATATACATACATACCTAAATATGTATCTACATATATATGCATGTATGTACTAGAAAAATCTCCCAAAAATGTAGAAAAAAAAATAAAGAATATGGGAAGCAAAAAGAGAAAAATAAGAAAACTGTAAGATTAGTCCTATAATCTACAACTAATTAAGAGAACAGAGAAATAAGTTATCAAAATAATAATATAAGAAAATGTCACAGAAGTGAAAGGCACATGTCTCCAGATTAAAGGGGCTCATTAAATGTTAACCACAATAAGTGGAAAAAGTCTCTTCCAAGGAATATAACTGTGAAATTTTAGAATGTAAGGATGAGAAGAAAATCATTAAGATTGTGTATGTGCAGACGTGTGTGTGTGCATTGGTGTGTGAGAGAGAGAGGGAAGGAAAAAGAGAGAGAGAGAGAAAGAGAGAGAGATGGGGGAAGAAATACAAAGACAGGAATCAATATAATCAACACAAAGACAGGAATCAGTACAATCAATACAAAGACAGGATCAGTCTGATCATCAGACTTCTCAGTGGCACATGAATAAGCAAAGATAATACAGCAACGCTTCCAAAATTTGGAGAGATATTTATTTCCAACATAATAATTTGTAACCAGATAAACCATTAATTAAGCTGAATGCAGAATACAAGTTCTAAAACAACATGTCTCATGATAGACATCCTTCATCAGAATAAGAGAGTAAACTGAATAAAAGAAAGTTATGAGATCCAGGAAAGAGGGATCCAATATTGGACAGCTGAAAGAGAAGTCCCAGAATGATGGTGAGGGAAGTCCTATGGTAAGAGATGTGAGCTGGTCCAGAAAGCAGCCACTACAAGTGAAGTGAAGAGATGGTGGTTCCAGGATGGATGACTCAATTAAATAAGGAACTGATCATTTACCAGGCCTGTTTGACTATACTGAAAGGAGATAGAAAACTACTCGTTTAGAGAGACAATTTGACATAGAGGCATAGGAAACTTAAGCAAATGAAAAACAGGGCGATCATTAACTCCAGGAGGAAAAAAAATGCTGCTTGAGAAAGGAGATGTTCTTTGTATAATAAGTGCCTTAACTGTGAACAATACTTAAGTACTCATAATAATATAAATACTGAATATTAATTTAATCCCACAGTGTGATATAACTATATTCAGAACCTGGAAGAAATAGAAACATTGTGTTTGTGTGTATATGTGTGTGTTGTGCTGTGATTGAGAAAATTCTCATCTATAGAAAAAAGCCAACAGACTACATTTGAAATGAAAAAAAAAATCAATACATTTCACTATATACATATTATTTTACAATGGGGAGTTAATACAACAAACAGTTAAAGAATGAAAGGATGCTATCTCTCTGATGGACTGAGACTTGGGAGAAGTGGGGCAAAAGACTGCTGTCTTTAGTTAAGTTCTGCATGTAATGTTTAAAACTGTTATTATTTTGGCAAAATTATAGTGAAAATAAAATCACCTACTCATAACTAAATGTGATGTGTTCATGACATGTGTATACAATTTTTAAAAGGCAGCAGTGAATAAAAGTGCTAACGGGTAAATTTCAGAAAAACAGTATCAGTCACTATTTAATTATATGCTAGAGAATAAAATATTACTAATCATGGCTTTCATCTTTTGATCACTCACTTATCTTAGCATCAACTCATTTAATGCTTACTTCAACTCCTGAGATAGACGCTATCATTATCAACCACATTTTATAGATGAGGTCATGAGAAGCTAAATAACTTTTATAAACATATGCAGTTGGAAAGTGCAGTAGTGGACCTAAGATTAAAATCTCATCCTATCCAAAGCAATAAACTCGATCACAAGTCTATACTCCAGACATATTAGGAGGTTATAGGAATTCAGAGAGGGGCAAGAGATCAGGATTCACCCTCTTTTTCCAGACCAAGTATCCCAGTAGAGAACAAGTTGTTTCGCAACCCCCCCCCCAAATTTTTAACTCTGATGTAATTTGCTATTTGATAAGACACTAGTTTAAATTTTAAGAAATAATTTTACTTGAGGTTCTTTTCAATTCACTTCCTACACATTTTTAGTCAGGTTATTCTTAGATTTTTCAGCACAAAACTTAGAATGCTGCCCTGAATCTTTATAACAATAATAACACTTCACTGTATTCAGAGAACCTTCCCTTCTTTCATCTTATTTGATTGCCACAATGACTCTACAAAATGAGGAGGGTTGATGTCTTTCATCATTTCACAGATGAAGGCATTAAAGATCAGAAAAAAGTGATGTGGTTTTCTGGGACCCACACAGGCAATAAGTGATAAGAGTTGTGATTAGAACTCACAACTTGTGATTCTTTGACTCTTTTTCCACCACACATGTAGCTCCTTACATGGCTCCTCTAGTGGCACCCATTGATGTCACTGCCCTGAAAAGGGCATTTTTGTTTGTCTTATGTCAAATTTCATACTTTCGAGAAGCCCACCTCTTCTACATATGTATGTATGTATGTATTATGTATCTCACTTTATTTTATATTTTTTCATTTTAAATTTTCAAATTTTAATTCCAGTAGAGTTAACATGTACTGTTACATTAGATTCACATGTACAATATAGTGATTAAGCAATTCTATGTGTTGCTCAATACTCATCATGGTAAGTATTACTTTTAAATCCCTCCATCTATTTCACTCATCTCCACACCCACCTCCTCTCTGGTAACCCATCAGTTTGTTCTCTACAGTTAAGAATGTGTTTCCTGATTAACCTCTTTTTTGATTTGTTTATTTGTTTTGTTTCTTAAATTTCACATATGAGTGAAACCGTATGGTATTTGTCTTTCTCTAGCTGGCTTATTTCACTTAATATTATACTTTCTCTATATCCATCCATGTTGTTGCAAATGGCAAGATTTCATTTTTTAATTCCACTGTGTATATATCTCTTTATTAAACATATGCAGCTGGAAAATGCAATGGTGGCCCTAAGATTAAAATTGACTATCCAAAGCTCATAAACTAGGTAGTCAATTAATGTGGTGTGTGTGTATATATATATATGTGCATATATAATACATAATGTATATATAATATATAATATATACTGTATATGTGTATGTATATGTATATATAATGTATATATTATATAATATATATTATGGGTTACTTCCATAATTTGGTTATTATAAATAATATTGCAATAAACATTGGGGTGCATATATCTTTTTGAATTAGTGATTTCAGGTAAATAACCAGTAGTGGAATTCCTTGATTATATGGAAATTCTGTTTTTAATTATTTGAGGAAACTTCACAGTGTTTTTTCCCACAGTGACTGCACCAGTTTGCATTCCTACCAACTGTGCATGAGGGTTCCTTTTTCTCCATATCCTTGCCAACACTTATTTTGTATTGTGTTTTTGAATTTTAGCCATTCTGACAGGTGTCAGGTGACATCTTGTTGGGGTTGGGACTTGCATTTCCCTGAGGATGAGTGATGTTGAGCATCTTTTGATGTGTCTGTTGGCTATCTGTATGTCTGCTTTGGAGAAATGTCTGTTCATGTCTTCTGTGCATTTTTAAATTGAATTATTTGTATTTTGGGTGTTGTGCTGTGTAAGGTCTTTATATATTTTGGATACTAACCCTTTATTGGATATGTCATCGGCAAATCCTCTCCCCTTTAGTAGATGATCTTTTGTTTTTTTAATTGTTTCCTTTGCTATGCAGGAGGTTTTCAGTTTGCTGTAGTCGCAATAGTCTATTTTTGCTTTGATTTCCCTTGCCTTAGAAGACACATCTAGAAAAATATTTCTATAGCCAATGTCAGAGACATTACTGTCTGTGCTCTCTTCTGGGATTTTCATGGTTTCAGGTCTCATATTTAGGCCTTTAATCCATTTTGATTTTTGTGTATGGTGTAGGAAAGTGGTCCAGTTTCATTCTTTTGCATGCAACTATCTAGTTTTCCCAGGACAATTTGTTAAAGATTCTCTCTTTTTCCTATCACATATTCTTGCCTCTTTTGTTGAAGATTAATTGACTATATAATCATGGGTTTACTTCTGGACTCTCTATCTGTTCTATTGACCTAGTTCTATTTTTGTGCCAGTACCACACTGTTTTGATCACCATAGCTTTGTAATATATCTTGAAATCTAGGATCATGGCTTGCCTCCACTTTTGTTTTTCTTTTTCAAGATTGTTCTGGCTATTTGGGGTCTTTTCTGGGCCCATGCAAATTTTAGGATTGTTTGTTCTAATTCTGTGAAAAATGCTATTAATATTTTGATAGGGATTGCATTAAATCTGTAGATTGCTTTGGGTAGTATGGACATTTTAACAATATTTGTTCTTTCAATGCATGAGCATGGAATATCTTTCCATTTGTTTGTGTTGTCTTCAGTTTCTTTCATCAAAGTTTTATAGTCTTCAGAGTACAGGTCTTTCACCTCCTTGGTTAAGTTTATTCCTAGGTATCTGGTACAATTATAAATGAAATTGTTTTCTTAATTTCTCCTTCTGCTACTTTACTATTAGTGTATGGAAATGCAACAGATTTCTGTATATTAATTTTATATCTTGCAACTCTATTGAATTCATTTATCAGTTTTAGTAGTTTTTCATGGAGTCTCTAGGGTTTTCTATATAATATTGCCTGCAAATAGTGAAAATTTTACTTCTTCTTTACCAATTTGGATACTTTTTACTTCTTTTTCTTGTCTGATTGCTATGGCTAGGACTAATATATTCTATATTCTATATTGAATATATTCTATACTCTTCTATATTGAATAAAAGTGGTGAGAGTTGACATCCTTGTCTTGTTCTTGACCTTAAGGGAAAGGCTCTCAGTTTTTCACCATTGTGTGTGATGTTTGCTATGAGTTCTTCATGAGTGGCCTTTATTATGTTGAGGTATATTCCCTCTAAACCTACTTTGTTGAAGCTTTTTTTTTTTTATCATAAGTAGATGTTGTACTTTGTCAAATTATTTTTATGCATGTATTGAAATGCTCATATGATTTTCATTCTTTCTCTTGTTGATGTGATGTACCATGTTAATTGAACCATGAATTTTGAATCACACTTGCATCCCAGGAATACGTCCTTCTTGATCATGGTGAATGATTTTTTTAAATGTTTGTTTGGATTCAGTTTGCTAATATTTTGTTGATGATTTTTGCATCTATGATCATCAAGATATTGGCCTGTTAGTTTTTTTTTTTCTTTTCTTTTTTTTTTTTTTTTTTGGTAGTGTCTTTATCTGGTTTTGGTATCAGGGCAATGCTGGCCTCAAAGCTTTCCTTCCTCTTCTATTTTTTTTTTTTGAATTGTTTGAGAAAAATACGTATTAACTTTTCTTTAAATATTTGGTAAAATTTACCTGTGAAACCCTCTGGTCCTGGACTTTTGTTTGTGGGGAGTTTTTGACTACTGGTTCAATATCGTTGTTGACAATCAGTCTGTTTAAATGTCTTATTTCTTGCTGATTCAGTTTTGGGGAGTTTTTATGTTTCTACGAATCTATCCACTTTGTCTAGGTTGTACAATTTGTTGGCATATGTTTTTTCATAATATTCTTTTATAATTCAAAGAATCAGCTCCTGGTTTCATTGATCTGTTTTATTGTTTTTCTAGTTTCTATTTCATTTGTTTCTGCTCTAATCTTTATTATTTCCTTCCTTCTACTGTTGGCATCTCAAGAGGGTGGAACCTTCAACAGTATCGGTTACTGAAAGATCATGTTAATTAGAGCCTCCACTGACCCAGTCTAGACATGTAGCATGAGTAAACAGTAAACACTTGTATATTAGATCACTGGAACTTGAGGGTAAATATGTTTTGTTACTGCAACATAAACTAGTGCATTTTTTAAAAACTAGTGTATCTTAACTAATATTTTTATTATTCACAACATTCTGGTGGGAAATGCCAGGAACTCAACATAATATAGTTTGAGGAACACTGTTTCAATTCACTAAATTTTTAAACTCGCTACAATTTTTCATGGAGTAGAGGCAGACAAGGAGAATAAATATAGAATTAAGAAGGAGAAAATGCACAAGGAATAGGTATTATCATCACCTTTTCTGCTCATGCAAAAGTTATAAGGTATTTGTGAAACTAGTATGTACTTTCATTTTTTTTAATTTATATCTTTTCAAACTTTATATTTTTAAATATATACAGATACAAAATAAATTTTAATATAGATTCATTTTGTATATACTTAGCTGATGTAATATATATACTTAAAAATTGCTGTTCTTTCAAAGATAAAGTCACTCTTTTAGCTTTGAAATCTTAGGCATTTATTTGCAGGCATTTGTGCTTTCATTGTGATTCCATGATAAAGATTACAAGTTAAGGCAATTTATTTCCAGACATTTAGATTTTTATTGTTATTTAATGATAGAGATGGTAAAATAGAGGTACTTAATGAAGGTTAAGTGACTTGCCCAGGCCACATGATTAAACGGTAGGGAATTTTTTTGAGTGGTCCTATCTAAGTCAAATGATATATTTTAGCCCTGGAGAATATGATCCTTAGCTGAATTAGTCTATTTCTGAGATGCCTTGACTTACTTAAAAGGAATCACTTTATTAAGTTTTAGAAGAATTTGATTTGGTCCACACTTGAGTGCCACCTGGTACTCTCATGATTAGCATTGATGATTACTCATTGATTTTGGTTCTTTGATTAAAATTTTTCATAATTAAACATCAACCATTTGCAGATGTGTGAACAAATTATCAAGTGAATTGAAATTACCTCAAAAGGCCAGATTGAAAACTGGTTGGTCTGGTGATTTTGGTCATGTGAATAGCTGGATTAGATTGCTCCAAGGAAAACAAACTGATTGCTGAGAAAGCAGTGTACACAAACCAATCAACTAGATTTCAGAGTGGTGCAGTCAAGCCATATAAACACAGTCTTCAAATAGCCTCCCTTGTGAGAGACTCTTTTTCATTTAACCTGAATGATATTTTGGGGATTTGGGGTGCTTTATGATTTCCTTTCAATATAGGGTCAGTGTGAGATACTCCCCAGAGTCTATATTAATAGATTTATATCATATTGGACAAAGGATTCTGAGCTTTGCCATTTTTTGTCCTATTCAACATTTTTATTAAGAGCTGGTTGAGGATATTGATGTTGATCAAAATCATAGATGACAAGAAGCTGAAAGGAGACTGAATCAGGATCCAGTAAAATCTTTACAAGCCATAATGATGAACTCTAACAAAATGAAAAAAATAAAAAACTAAACCTAGGTCCTTGATTTAGGATCAATACCCCAGTCCTCCAAAGATGGACTGATTCGTGTATATTTGAGAAGACACTAGAAATTTTTACTAGTTGTAAGGTCAGTATTAGTGAATAATAAGAGCTGTGACCTCTAAAAAAGCTAACGTGACCCTGTGGTGTATTAATAGAAAAATAGCTTCCAAAATATAGAAAGTGAAAGTCCAGTGCTATTCAAACATCATTATACTGGATCTGGATTGTGTTAGTTCTCACACAGTGTTCAAAGAGGTATGATCAGGAAGGCACAGGAAATGAGCATGAAATTTAATTAAAATACCTGAAAGAATCAGAAATGCTTACTCTAAAGAAGGTCCAGGGTTCATGATCACCATTTTTAAATGTCTGAAGGGTTCTCACATGGGAGATGAAATCATTTGGCTTTGGAAAGCAGAATCTGGATTGTGGACTGATGTTTAAGGAGGTAGCTTTGGGACTGCCTTAAGAAAGAACTTTTATGTGGACTATCTTGGCAAGGTGTGAAGTCAGGGGCTAGTCATAGAGGTGTCTTGCCAGATGGTGGGTCATTCCATCTTGGGAGGTTGTACAGTGGGGATTAAAATGTCTCCCTAGACAAATTTATTCTGTTGACATATTTTCTTTAGCTTTCTAGTATGTTAAGAATTTTTTACTTTTTCACTAATATTTTTAAAAGCACAATAATTTTACATAGAGGTTGGTATTTTCTGATTTTGTTTAAAAATGAAGAAATCTGGCAACCATAGGCCTTCATTATTGTGAGGTAACAATCCATTGAAGAAAAGCATCAGCTTCTGCCTTTTGACAGGGTGGGTATTCTGT
Organism: Enhydra lutris kenyoni; assembly: GCF_002288905.1. NCBI lineage: Eukaryota > Metazoa > Chordata > Mammalia > Carnivora > Mustelidae > Enhydra > Enhydra lutris. The sequence goes on along the minus strand of NW_019154090.1, from coordinate 42,052,759 downwards.
GATTATCCAGACCCCACCACTCCTTCTTGTGTTCCCCAGCTAGAGGCAGAAGGTATTTGTTATTTGTCCTCTCATTTGAGTTACTGCTTTGTTTACAACCAAACCACTTCAGTTTGTAGCTTACTTGCCTGCCCTCTCTAGGCTTCCTTTTGTGATCCTGGCCGGACACACCAATTAACTGGGTTAAAGAATAGGACTTATTTAGATATCAGTGGTTTTCAAACTTATATTTTTAGTTGAATTACCTCCACTCTTCCACACCCACCTTGCCAAAAGAATCTTACACCAAATTCCAAGTCATAAAACATGATAGAGAAGACATTCTCTTTAAAGGTGGATGAATAACCTCTATCTCAATATTTAACATTTACCCTAAGGCAACAAATGAAATTTTAGGACTCTGATGGACTGGTTTGAACAGCACAGGACTTGGAATTCTCTTCTAAAATAACATAAATGGTAGTTCTAAACACTTTGGAGTATTGTTTTAAAGAAAAAAAAGTCCCATTTCTGAGATGAAAATAAAGATATGCAAAGGAAGGAGCACAACCTAGTGGGAATATCTGGGATTTAGTCCTGGCTTTGACATTAACCATTTGGAGGGACTTCCAGCCCCCTGGAATCTCAGATACAAAGACTTGGAGGGGAATTTTGGAGACCAACTAGTCTATGCTCATCACTGTACAGATAGGGAAACTGAAGACTGGAAGATAAAATAATTTGTTCAAGCTAACTTGGCTACTGGGTGTCAGAGCTAGTATTCAAGCCCAAGAATAACCTCACATCGTCCTCTCCCCATGCTCCTTTTCTCCCTAGTAGACAATCTTTTGAGTCTCTTTCCACACGATGGGTTTGAATCACTTTGTTTTTCTTCTGCTTTCTTGGGAGGGTTTTCTTCTGCCATTTCTTTGAGGTGTCCTTACAAACTAACATCCATTAAGCAATTCTTTACATGGGGTGAGCTGCTCTCCCTTTTCAAGGGGAATGGAAAATGGAAAATTGTTTTGTCTTACCTGTTTTCTCTTGGGCAATAAGTTCTTTATTGCTAAATGGGACTGCTGCAGAGAAGATAGAAAACACAACATTTTTGGTACAGATAATGGGAAACCTATTAGATAAACTCCAGCAACCGGGCTGTTATTCAGACATGAATCTCTTTCTATAACTGCTGTTTACTCATTTCTAGATCTGGCTTCACTCATGTCCTCTCCTCAACCCATAAGGGTTTGAAACTATTGGAAATGGTAGGAATTCAATTCCATTCATTTTAAAATTTCCTTGGCTTGTATTTAAGAGCATGAAGTCTGTTTATAGATGAAGATGTGATTGCAAACATGTCAATGGGCATCATAAAGGAAAAATGGCTAAACCAATGAAAAATACCCGAAGAGAGTTTTAAAGAGTGGAGGGTTTTTATTTTTTTCTTAATTTTTATTTATTTATTTATTTTTTTAAAGATTTTATTTATTTGACAGACAGAGATCACAAGTAGGCAGAGAGGCAGGCAGAGAGAGAGAGGAGGGAAGCAGGTTCCCAACTGAGCAGAGAGCCCAATGCGGGGCTCGATCCCAGGACCCTGAGATCATGACTTGAGCCGAAGGCAGAGGCCTTAACCCACTGAGCCACCCAGGCGCCCCAAGAGTAGAGGGTTTTTAAAAACCGTTTTGAGACATATCCAACTCCAAAGCTAACTGTCTCACAAAATATTATCTCGGGAAAATTCAGTAGCTAGATAGACATACCTATTTTAGCCACTTGTTTATATCTTCATTAAGGAACACTAATAGTCTCCTTCAGCTAAGCATTGAATAAAATTCATTCTGGAGCTGTGGTTTAAGGAGTGAGCAATTACTCTCTAGATAGATTTTGAATCTTAACAGGAAATTATTTTAAGAACTCTATCTCTCTGAAATCCATGTAAATGTGATCAGAATTGAATCAACATAGCTTGCATTTTTATTTTTCTTAATTGGAGATTAAGTTTCCTTCCTTTGGGTTTACAGTCAAACTGGATGTTTCTCATGGTTTTCATAGCTTCCGAAAATTAGAAAAGAAGTACCCAACTTTGACTCTCCATTTCAAATAGGCTGTTTTCCAGTTATTTCACCCAGGAGCTCCCAGAACCAGGTCTTTGCTCTGAGATATTACCTATTTGTGCTTGAGGTTTTAAAAGCTTGATTCTTATCCATTCTGAGTCAAATGGGATTCCCTGTTTTAAAGCATACCATCCAGCCCAGACACAGCAGTGTCCATGAAATAAAACTCATGCTACCATTTTTACTTCACAAGCTCATGTGTGTAGTATAAATTTTAATACTTCTTGAGAAAAAAAAACTGGATTAGAGAAAAAAACTGAAGAAACTTATTGATATCCCTAGGTGGTTTTATTAAGAAATAAGTCTAGGGACAGTCAAGTTACTCTGGTAAAATTTGAATGAGGTAGGACACATTGACTCAATTAGTCTTTGCTTGATCGCCGATCCTCTTTCTACTTCGTCACTTCTCTGTGTTGTTTACTGGTCCTCAGTTATCTTCTAGACTTCTGAATGTTAAAGCCCTAGGACTGAGTCCCATATAGCTTGTCTTTCCTATTTACTCTCATTTCTTAGATAACTTCAACTGATCTCATGGCATTGAGTGCTATCAGTATGTGGGTGACTCCCAATTTATCTCTTCATTTCCCATCTCTGTCCTAGCTTTTTCTTTCTCCCTTTCTTCCTTTCTTCCTCCCTTCCTTCCTCTGTCTCTTTCTTTCTTTATTTCTTTCTGTGTGTTTTTTTTTTTAAAGTAGGCTCCATGAGCAACATGAGGCTTGAACTCATGACCCTGAGATCAAGAGTCACATGCTGTACATACTGAGCCAGCCAGTTGCTCCTATATCCTAAATCTTTAAATCATTTGCCTATTTTGCTTCTCCACTCAGATATTCAATGCAAATTTCAAAAGTTAACATGCGTCAAACTAAATTCCTGATTCCCTGCTCACTCCCCATCAACCTGCTTCTCTCTGCATTTTGTCCACCAATAAAAATACTGACTCCACACTGTCCCCATCTCCACCTTGCCTTCTCCCTTTCTTTCCCATTCCTTATCTGATCTATTGGTAAAAAAATCGGCAAATTTGAGGACTCTAACTTTACAGTATATCCCCAAATTTGACTTGATTCTCACTACCTCCACTAACTTCTACCCTGGCCTAAGCCACTGGCCTTTCTCTTCTGGAATGTTGCGGTTGCCTAGCACTGATCTCCCTGGTTTCCAGTTGTGCCCTTCACGTCCCTCACACCCATAGTCTATTATTCACTCTGAGTCAAAGAAATCCCATTTCATTCAGAGTGAATACATAGTCCTTACCTGACCTAGAATGTCTTCCATGGTCTTTCTTGTTCTTCTCTGACCTGATTTCTTTCTGGTTTCCTCAGCTCATTTTTGCCTAGCCTTACTGATATTCTTGTTGTTTTTAAAACACATCAAGCGAAATAAATAAATAAATAAATAAAACACATCAAGTGTGCCTGGACACCTGGCCTTTTTTATATTTAAAAATAATTTTTTAAATTTTATATTTAAAAATATTATAATATTTAAAAATCTATTTCTGTGTTTTGAGGATTGGGAAAAAAAGAACACTAAATGACAATTTGAGAAAGATTTGCTTCCAGATTTTGATGTGTGTGGGAAAAATACTGTTGGGCAATGATAATCTTGGTAATTTACTGTAACAAATAGCCAATAGTTTATTGAAACCACCTTGTACAGGCTAATAAATCTTTTCCACAGTATTCAGTTTTCTAACCTCTGGCTGTTACACAGTGCATATTTTATTTACATGTAATTTGATTTACATTGTTCTCTGCTATTTAAAGTCCCCAAAGAATGAACTTGTCCTTTCAGGAAGGTTATCATAATATCCTTTAATAATTAAATCATTTGTATTTAATTCTGTAATTAAATACAATTAATTACATTAAATACACTGTATTCACTTCACCCTTAGTATTCCCTCTGCTGGGTATGCCCTTTCTCCAGATAGCCACACGAACACCTTCCTTAACCATCTTCAGGTCTATATGTAAATGTCACCTTACTAGAATAGACAGTACTGGAGGCTTTTTATAAAACAGAAACACTCCTTCCCCTGGCACTGTCTCTTCCTCCTACTTTGGTCTATTCATCTTCATAACACATTCACCAAGAGTTGTGTAATAGCTTTAAAATCTGGCCTTTGTCTCTCTTCTTTCATCCCCACTAGTATATAAGTTTCTTGGGAGAAGAACTTTGTCTGTTTTGTTCCTTATTGTGTCCTAGTACCTAGAAGAGTGCTCAGCATGTATTTGAGGTCAGTAAATATTTATTGAATGAATAAGTGGTTTGTTAGCAAGCACCTAGATAATGGAATTGCACTGTGAATTTAATAAGTGTATAGAAAATGCTCATTTTTAGAGGAAATAAGAAATATTTTAGGTACTTAAAGACATTTCCTTTTGCATCTTGGGGAAGTTAAGGGAAGGAATCAGGTAAGGTGGGTCAGGAAAATTTGCCCTATAAACATCGAAGATTTTGCCTCGATGTCCTAAAAGCTTGTCAGCTCAGCATCTGAGCCTTCATCTTGTTGTGAGTTATGAAGATGGTACAGACCCACTTTTTTTCTCTTTGTGTTGCTTTTCTTTGCACTGGGGCTTGTTAAAATTCTCATAAAGTTAAAACTCCCCAGAGATCTCTGGGCTTACTGGAATGGTGTCTCCCAGAGTGTTCCTCCTTCTCTTTTGGTAAGCATGACAGCGTGAACAGTAGTAATAATTTAAAAATACGCTCATAACATCTAGGAAAAAAACAGCCCTCCACATTAGCAGCTTTCTTTGTGCCTTTCTAAATCCATGGCAAATAATTCTCCCCTATTCCCCACGAATGCTTAATTATAGCACTAGCAGCAGCTCTTTGAGGCAGAAAGCCAGGCATAACTGCAATTCCCAGAGGAGATACTGAAAGTCGGTCCCTTCTGCATCATATAACCAGCAGATTAGGACATATTAGCTTTTCCCACAGGTTGGAGCATTACTGAAGACTTCTGCTTTCTCTCCCAACACATTTCTTCCCCTGATACTGTCAAGTCACTTTCAAAATGTATGTCCCATAGAAGGTTTACACCTGAGCCCACATCTTTATGAGGTGTCTAGAAAATGGATTTGGTCACCAGCTGGGAAGGCAAGACTGAATGTGCTCCCCGTGGATCTCTTGGCTTCATTGTTTGGGCTCAAAGTATGGTCAAGGTTGTGTGTCTATGTATTCATGCTTCCCTCTAAGCTAAATGCAATGCCTGGAGGAGGGCAATGAGAGCATGCTGGGTTTCCTAGAGGGAGCTGCTGACCCTAGAAGGCATGTTAACTCTTCCAGAAAGGTCAGAGCTCAAGGCAGAATTTTGACCCCCATGGTCTCCAGCCCCAACGTTACTCTCATTGTTATGTTGCATCTTGCGGTAAAAGGGACTTTGCAGATGAAATTAAATTCACTAATGTGCTGACTTTAAGAGAGGGAGATTATGTCAGGTTATCTGAGTGGGCCCAATGAAGTCACATGAGCCCTTAAGCCAAAGAGGCGGCAGAAGGTGTGAAGCATAGGAAAGATTTGAGTGCATCATTGGTTTCAAGATGGAGGGACCCAGGTCCTCCATTTTCAATCACATGCCTATCTAACATTCTGAGAAGCATCTTTTACACAAAGAACTCTCCATCTCTGAGTGCGTTTCCAGGAAATTCAAGCTAAGACACCATTTTTGTTTATATTCGTAGAGGAATCCTACAGTAGGATTCTGAAGTGGGTGAAGTGGAAACTACACATGGTCAAAATTAACTTGGCAAACTTCTTAAGAAAGTCAGAAATCAGTGTGTTACATCTCAGTACATCACAGATCATCCTCACCCACAGGAAACTGATCCCATTACACTCTTTGCACAGAGGAGCAGGGAAAATTAATTCATGAAACACAAGTCAGTGACAGAGCAGCACCATGCAGTGGTGAAGATTCCTTACAAACTGTGGGAAGAGCCTCCCGTAAGTTCTCATTTCCTCACCTGTAAACTGAGAATCGGACAGTATGTAATTCACGGGTGATGCTGGAAGTTAAACAAGATGATGCATGATAAGTTCTCAGCACAGCATTGGGTTGCAGGATTTGTGACTGTAGCTGTGGATTTCATCCCCATATTCTCTCAGCCTTCCACTGAGTTCACTTGTGAGTACTGACAGCTTTTCCTGTCAGGCATCTCCATCTCTGTCTCTCTGCTCTGGGACCTTTTCCAGCTTGGAACATGCATCACATCTACAGCAGCTTGTACAGAGCAGCCCAAAGCGTTAGAGATTTAACATCTGGGGTCATCTCAAACATGAGAAACAGAGCTAGTAGGTTAATCATCCATTAATCAACTTCATTCTTTGTAGGGCAAGTCTGAAGCACATTCTACACAACCACCTCAGAGAGTCCCCAGTGGGACTGAGCCTCAGGTGCCTACGATGAAAACCTGTGAAAATATCCACTCTCTGTATGCTTTCCTCACTTCCTTTTTTCATTTCACTCTTTCCCTTGTGCTTCCTAGACCAGGCACCCAAATAAATGACCCTCTCCTGAGTTCTTGTCTCAGGGGTTGCTTTTTGCTGGAACTCAAATAAAGCAGCAGCATCTAACACACATTTACTGTTCTTACAACTATTACCAAATTAAAGTGAGAGGAAACCCCGGAGCCTTCCTCTTTGTTCTTTCCTGACTCAGTGATCTGGTTCCTGCAGAAATGTCATAAGCAGGATCAGTGAAGGACTGTGTCCTTGTCTTCCCTTCACCAACATGCTGAAGGTCACAAGATGGCTGGCTGGGTATGTAGAGGTCTGAGCCAAGATCCCTTTCTAATGGATTTCACTGTATTCACTTGCATTTATAGCTCATTTTTTTTTTTTTAATAAAACAACATTCCTCTTAGAGCCTGAGACACACAGCACATTCTGGAAATGTGTGTTTGCTGTTTATGGATTCTTGAGGAGAGGAAATAAGGTGGGGAGAGGCAGGGAAGAAAAACTAGAAGAAAGGAGGAAGAAATGATATCTGCTTAACTTTGCTATGCACTCCTTTTGGTTATTTGCCCCTTTAGCGTGGGAAATATGGTTTCCTTTTTTATGAGAGAAAATTGAGCTGTTTCCTATTATTTCTTATTTATAACAGGAAAGCTCCTGAAGGGGTCACATGGTTCAGGTGATATTGAGACACCGTTAGAAGGTGGATAGGGAGTGCAGCATTGGGTGTGGGGCTGGGTCTCACTCACTCTCCACCAGTCAAAATATTTTTACTTTTTAAAAATTTCCTGTGCTTCTGTCTCTCATTCTACATCTTCTTTTTCACAGTGTAGTTTCAATATCACTTAATTTCCATTCTACATGTCTTCAGTTTACTTTATTTCTGTTTAGGGTGGATATGTCAGAGACACCTAAATGAATACTTATTAGCCCAGGGTGGGGAAGGAGTCTCTCTTAGGAATTCTGGCTAATATGTACTTCTAACCTCAAAAGTTAAAGAGAATTTGTTCTACGTTCAGACTCTACCTATGGTTAAGTCTACTTGCACAGCTTTATTCATGGATTCATGGACCACTGGGCTGTCATGACCATGCATTGTGGACAGTCCTTTCCTTATGAGAATCCCAATTCCAAATAGGCTGTCCCCTTGTCCAACCAGGAGACCTAAATCCAGATTTAACAAGATGGTCTTCATTTTCAGGGACTTGATCTGCTTTCACAAATTCATGTGTGATTTCGTATCTCTATTTCAGGAAAGAATAACACCTGTTGGTCCAACTCATGCTACCACAAAATAAGAAAATGATTTTTTTTTAATAAATAAAATATAATTAAATCTATCTGCTTCCTTTCCTCGCGCCTCAATGAGACCTTTGGAAGATAGATTGGAGAAGTCCTATATATTTCTTTCTTTCTTTCTTCTTCTTCTTCTTCTTCTTTTTAAAGATTTTATATATTTATTTTAGAGAGAGATAGAGAGCATGAATGGGGGTGGGGCAGAGGGCAAGGGAAAGGATCTCAAGCAGACTCTGGGCTGAGTGAAGAGCCAGACTTGGGGCTTGATTTCATGACCCTGATATGACCTGAGCCAAAATCAAGAGTCAAATTCTCAGGCGACTGAGCCACCCAGGTCCTCCAGTCCTATACATTTCTTAGAGCAACATCTCACCTTAAACCTCAGCATTTGAGATATAACAAATATAAGGACCAAAAACCTCCCACTTTTTGGGTATAAATTCTTTTAAAAAGACACTAAAACTATCTAATTTCTATTTTTACCCAGCCTCCAGGTGGAGAGGCTCTCATGGATTTACTGTGATGGTGAAGACACCCCAAATTCTACTAGTCACCCACTGCCTGAAGGTTTGATCAAAATCAAAACCAAGCCAAACCAAACCAAACCCCCCAAAAGTGCAAGAAGACATTTTTTCTCTATGGGATTTTCCTATTTGAAAGCAGATTTCCTCCCAAGATAATGGTGTTATTTCTTCTCTTCCCAATTTTTAATCTAAATAATCAAATAGGAATCTAATACTATAAATCAAAGATACAATACATACAAGTGACACCTCATTATCATAATAAGTTACATAACTGATGCTAGATATTTGAAAAGGATTGTAAGCTAAGAGCTTAGCAATTGTGACAAAATTTTGTGTTACTTGTGGAGGAAAAGATAAATGAATTTCTTTGCTGGCATTGAACTGCTGAAGTTCTAGTATTCTTTTCAGAAAGATGTCTTTAGATTGTGAATAAATTGCTATGTTATTGTGCTGATCATTTCATGGGCTTCTTCAGAACATGCTTTCTAGGTCATCAATGCTTAATCTTTCTGATCTGAGTCTATGTACAGCTCTATAAGGTGTTCACCAATCACAGCTAAATTACTCCATCTGAGTTAGATCTAAAAACATTATCATATCATGTCAGAAAAGGACCCAGAGCAATTGCAAGCTATTCTCAGCTTCTGTCAACCACCTGAGTTTCAAGCATGATAATAAATCCATCTTTAAAAATAATATCAATTATTGTATTACTAAATCCTATGAACAAAGAAAGTCTGGTTCACTCATTATTCAGATTTTTACCAACAAATCACACCACTCTTGCCCAGTTAATTTTAAAGAATGGGAAAATTTATTTGTTCAGGTGGTATGGTTCTATGAAAGTGCTGTAGACCTATCCAGGGAAACTAACATTTGTTGGGGATCTGAAGCATCCTAAAAATTTCACATATATGCTCCTAAAAGACCCGTAAGAACAAAAGTAGATCACTACTGGATCATGTGTCTGTCATTTATATTATTAGACACGTGAATATGTTTGGTCGAAGAAGAAGCTAGAAAGATTCAGTTTCCATATAAAGAATGCAAGGGAGACATCATCCATTCTTTGAGATGGAGAACTGAGATAAGTTTCCAGCAAACTGATAGGAGCTTCTGACTTGCAAGATTGGAAGAGGATTTAAAAATGATTTCAAGGCAGAAAACATGAAAAGACATTTTGGCAAAGAAGACATCTAAATGGCCAACAGGCATATGAAAAAGTGCTCAACATCACTCAGTATTAGGGAAATACAAATCAAAACCACAATGAGATACCACCCCACACCAGTCAGAATGGCTAAAATTAACAATGTTGGTGAGGAGGCGGAGAAAGGGGAATCCTCCTACACTGTTGGTGGGAATGCAACCTGGTGCAGCCACTCTGGAAAACAGCATGGAGGTTCCTCAAAAAGTCGAAAATAGAGCTACCCTATGACCCAGCAATTGCACCACTGGGTATTTACCCTAAAGATACAGATGTGATCTGAAGGGGCACATGCACCCAAATGTTTATATCAGCAATGTCCACAATTGCTAAACTATGGAAAGAACCTATATGTCCATCAACAGATGAATGGATAAAGAAGAAGTGGTATATATATGTATGTGTATATATACATATATATTTTTTATATTTATATTTATATTTATATATATAATGGAATACTATGCAGCCATCCAAAGAAATGAAATCTTGCCATTTTCCTAGACATGGATGAAACTAGAGGGTATTATGCTAAGCGAAATAAGTCAGAGAAAGACAATTATCATAAAATCTCTCTGATATGAGGAATTTGAAAGGCAGGGTGGGGAGATGTGGGGGGTAGGGAGGGGAGAAATGAAGATGGGATCCGGAGGGAGACAAACCATGAGACTCTTAATCTCACAAAACAAACTGAGGGTTTCTGGGGGGTGAGGGTAGAGATAGGCTGGTTGGGCTATGGACATTGGGGAGGGTATGTGCTATAGTGAGTGCTGTGAAATGTGTAAGCCTGATGATTCACGGACCTGTATGTTATTTTATATGTTAATAAAAATTTTTAAAAAATGATTTAAGGGATAATTATGTGGTCTAATAAAATTGCTTTGAAAAAGGAGTAAGTGTTTATAATTCTCAAATCAAATATAACTTCTGTCAACAATTAACGTTCAGGTTACTTGTTGTTAAATTATTTGGCTTCTGTGCAAACTAGTGTGTATTACTCATTGAATGATGGGAGTCTTCATGTTTTTTAGTGTATCTCATTTCAGTGCTATGTTGATGCAAGCATGGTTCAACGTAACTGTGAAACCAATATTATCTTAAATAGATCTATTCTCTGCAGCTTTTCAGGTACTTGTGGGACTGTGGGAGTTTGGTATGTAGACTGTGGACTGCAATCAGGTTTGGCTTAAAGATTTGTTGAATCACAATTTGTTGTATTACAAATCCCACAGATGTTCTGGGCAGGGGATATTTTGCTCTAACCCTCACGCTGAGAAGTCATTTTTAGCTTTATTATTTCATCCTAGCTTTGGATTTACTTATTACCTCTTCACATTATTTTAGCTACCCAAACTTTCCAAACACATTGTCCTCACTTGGCTTGTTGTACCAGGACCATGACTGTGATCAACAACACAGGGTACAGGACTTTTGAAATTGAAAACTGGTTCTTCATGGGGTTCTCAGTGATAGGGCTTGGAAGTAATAAAATGGCAACTAGTTTCCTTTATGCACAATTAAGAATATTTCTAAAGGAAGAACTAAAAAAAGGCTGTCCTGTTTCCTAAAGGGTACACATTATAGAACAGGTATAAAAATATAAGATGAGAAGAATGATACTATTTCATGGATTAAAAACCTGAGGAAAAATTATTAATCATCCGTTCATTTGGCAGTTATTTATGGAGCATCTACTGTGGATTCAGACCTGCACTGTACAAAGACATCCAGAAAAAAACAAGACACAAATTTTGCTTTTTAGCATCTAAACAATGCCAGTCAGCATTCTAATTCTTTATTATTCTTTAATAAATTATGTTATTTGAGAGTAGTTTGACACACAATGTCACTCTGCTAATTCATTTAGCAGAAAGAAAAGGGAAGGCAAGAGAACACCTTTGAAATGATCTGCATCAGAATCTATTTTCTTAGTTATCGTCCTGCCTATCAGTGAATGAATATGAACATATTGAAGCAGCACTTTATTGGCCTGGACAAAAAGCAGTTATGATCTTTTTCTTTTGTTTTCTTTATACATAAAAATTACTTGCTGAATAAGGACCAACCGTCCTTGAAATTTCTGTTCTGAAGCTAGAGCAAAACCAAAGTCAAGTGCCATCCTCTACCTTTTTCCTTATTTCTTAGGTTGATAGCAAACCTTGGCAGTTTCTATGGCTAAAAAGCTACTGAGTGGATTCAGCTCTGACAGTCTAGCTGCTCAAACCCTCCTGTTCTTACATGCCTGGTTCCTTGGGATTTGCATCCTCCTTCCCAAGCTGCAGGACAGTGAGTGAGAAAGGCCAGGGAGTGATGTGAAAACAGAACAGAGAAGGAAGCAGGGGCTGCAAGCGTGAAGAAGTTGGTAGGTTTAGAAGACAACATGTTTCAGAGAATGACAAAACAACTCACTCTTAAGATGTTGGTTCACAAAATGTAATTTGCAACATCTACCAAAGAGATAAAAGCCTGTGTCAATAACCCTTTCTGGCTACCTTGTCCTTTCTGTTTCCTTCCTATACTATTATTATTATTATTATTATTATTATTATTATTACAGGGAATGAAAGAGAGAGAGGGGTGGGAGAGGGGCAGAGGGAGAAAGAGAATCCAAAGCAAGATCTATGGCCCCATGGAGCCCCATGTGGGGCTCAGTACCACAACCCTGAGATCAGGACCTGGGCCAAAATCAAGGGTTGGTTGCAAAAACAACTGGGCTACCTAGGCTGCCCTCTGATACTCCCATTTACTTTTCTTTTTGCAGCTTGTGTGAATGTGCTTGGGAACTCAAAGACTGAGGTATCCCAACTCTCAACATATTTGCCCTTTCAATTAAGATCAGTAGACCCACATGGCAGAAACCTTATATTGCTACTCTTACACCAGTCATAGTCAATGCTTTTTGTTTAAGAATATTCCTCCCCATGAGGTTGTGGAGAAAAAAGGACCCTCGTGCACTGTTGGTGGGAATGCAAACTGGTGCAGCCACTTTGGAAAACAGTATGGAGGTTCCTCAAAAAATTAAAAATAGAGTTACCATATGATCTAGCAATTCCATTACTGAGTATTTACCCAAAGAATATAAAAGCACTAATCTGAAAAGATGTATGCGTCCCTATGTTTATTGTAGCATTATTTATAATAATCACATATGGAAGCAGCCCAAGTGTCCATTGATAGATGAATGGATATACAAGATGTGTTATATATATTCAATGGAATACTACCTAGCCATAAAAAGAAGGAAATCCTGCCATTTGTAACAACATGGATGGATCTAGAGTATAACGTTAAGTGAAATAAGCCAATCAAAGAAAGACAAATATTGTATGATTTCACTCATATGTGGAATTTAAGAAACAAAACATGAACAAAGAAAAAAGAGAGAAAACAAAAAACAGACTCAAATATAAAGAACATGTTATCAGAGAGGAGGTGGGTGGGGTGGGCTGAAACAGGTGGTGGGAGTTAAGAGTACACCTAATGTGATGAGCACTGAGTAATGTATAGAATTTTTGAATAACTATACTGTACACCTGAAAAATAACATAACACTCTATGTTAATTATACTGGAATAAAAAAAAGAATACTCACCCCCATATTTTGCTATCACCTGATGCCAAAATTAGATAATCAAAAGAACATTATGCAGGATAGGGGTTAATCTAATGTTTTAAAATGAGGCTGTCATCACTAGCAGTGTTTTTTTTTTCCAAAGAATTATGAGATTCATACTTTATTTCTTTTCCTAGAATGACTTTATTATGGACCACAGCCTTGACACTTATCCTTTATGAGAGGACAGAGAAAAGGTCCAAGAGATGTATGATCTTTAGTGTCCCCACTGACTTATACAGATTATCGTTAGGACAGATGATTGCCATCACCATGTAGAGGCAGATGGCCACTAGAACCCTTCTAGGGGGCAGTGAAGGGGGACTGGATGTCCCTTTTAGTTAAAACAGACAATATTTTGAGGAGAAAGACAAATTATTAGAATCATTAGTGCATGACCTTTTTTATTACCTAACCTATCTTATATTCTTCTCTTTTGGAAACATCATTCTAACCTTCAAGAATAAACATTTCAAGTAAGTGCAAGAATAAGAATATCTTAGTCTAATGGGCTCAAGGAGTCTTTCTGACCCAAGCAATGGGTTCTTAGTTTCCCTGTTCCTCAGGTCTCTTTCCCAAGCCTCTCTTTCCTTCTGCCCCAGTTTCTTTTATGTTTCTCTCTCTGGATAATCTTGAAGCAACATCTTTAATCATGAAAGAGGAGAATCCAATAGGACTTTAAAGCAAATATATAAATAAAAGGAAAATAATTGGCAATAAAGAGTAAGATCATAGCACAGGGATGAAATGCAGGGAGAACCAGTGCCCCAGTACCCCAGAGTCGTCTTTGTCTACGGGTATCTCCATAGGTGAGACACAGAGGATTTCTGTCCATAGGCTTCCCAAGGGATTCCCCAAGCCTTGAATTGATACAGCCAGGGTGAAGGCTGTTATGACACAGAAAAGAGAGCTTTTTTCTTAGATAATGGTGCCAGCTTCTTCAGCAGAACCTTTAAGAATGCCTATCATGGGCTGACAGCAGGCAGCATGGATCTTACTGTGAAAGTAGATAAAGTGGCTTCTCAGAGCAGAACTTCCACTCCAGGGAGTGGGGGATCCCCTGGGTTGAGGAGTTAAAGGAAAATTGCCTGTGGCCTGTCAGTTGGTGGTCTGCTGGAGAGTCTGTTTCATCTGTATTCCTAATTAAAGCCCAAATTAAACCCAGTCAAATGTTCACATGAAAAGCCCACAAGAATGAGTTTCCAGATTCCATCAATTCAAAAAGAGTCTCATGTGTAAATCCCTAACTCAAATGTCTGACCCATTTTATACCCACTTTCCCCCAAGAGTTCTGGAGAAGAGTTATGTAGCTGTCAATGTACAGAGAGCAATTTGCCTGGATTATTAATTTCCCTTTTAGTGAACTGCATAATAGAAATTATTTTACTCATTTGAATGAATCTGTAAGTATAGGGGGAATGGCAGAAGAGATTTGATGAAGGAGGATTCAGGGATGACCAAATTCCTATTATAGAAAAGGAGCTGCTTTGTGGGCAAAGTAATAAGTTTGATTGAGGAGAAGAGAATTTAAGCTTCCAGGGTTAGTATGAAATGAGATCTGGATTCTAAGAGCAAAGTAAGGATTGTAAGTTAAAAATGGGGGTTATGAGCACCACTGAGGCATGAAGATAAATTAGATGAGTGTGAGAAAATATAGGAGAGAAGGGCTGAGGTGGTCTTGTGGATGCAAACACACATGGATATTGAGAAGCCTGCTGCCTATGGTGAGCTAATCACTTGTTGGCCCAGTCCTTTCTCCATGCCCAAAACGGGGCACAGCAACCTCCTCAGAACATAGGACTCACCAGTAGAAACCTTCCATAAAATGAATAATTAAACAGTTTGGCTTCTCCCCATCCATCATCTCCCCATCCTCCAGGTTCTGAGGCAACCAGAAGTGTAAACACAATAATGTAGAAGAAGATAGTGAGTAAAGGGATGGTGTCTCTGTTTATTCCTCCCCTGCCCCATAGCCTATAAAAGACTTACTTATTATGCACAAGGTAGAGGAGTGGAGAAGTCTCCAGTGTCACTCTGCTAAGGATCCATTTTGCTTATCACATACACTGAGTGTCTTTATTTCAAAATTCCCAGCCCACCCCTGTATACATCCTGCCAGTGGGCTCAGTTGTGGCAGAAATGAAAGGCAGGTATCCAGAGAAACTCACCCTGGGGTCTCTCTCCAGCTGCTGCTTGTGATGTAGGCTGCGTCTTCTCTTGGCCTTTGCAAGGCCATTGTGATAAAAGTGGTACAGGCCTTCAGTGAACGGAAGCTGTGGAGAGTCAATCAGACATAAGACATAATTAGCTTCTGGGGGTGGCCCCAGGATAAGGAAACTAAAGCTGAGCTTACATGCAAGGACTCCCTGGGATGGGATGGATGTGAGAAACCTGGCAAGTTCCTATTAGACTTGGACATCTATTTCCCTATCACTGTAATTTCATTTTCTCTACTTTTTCTTATATGCAGCCCATTCACTTCTCCTCCTCAAATATCCTCCAGTCTTTCCTCTATTTCTTTAATTTCCACCCATTTAAAAAAATTTCTCTCTCCATGGAGCCTTCCCTTTATGTTCACCCACACCAAGTTCTCCACTCTCTTCTCTTGAACTAGTGTTCCACTCCATGTCTGGTTGCTCCAGAATTGTGTTGTGACCTACTCCTGTCTTCACAGCTGGACTATCTGTCTTATATCTTAGACTTTCTCTGTGACTCCTTGATGTCTTTCATCATATTGGGCACAGTGCAACCATATAAATCTATATCCTATGGTAAAACTATGTTTGGGGTCTTATAATGTATAAAGACATATCAGTACAACAATAATAGCACAAAAGATGGGAAAAGAATCATAGCTATATTGGAGCTAAGATTTTGTATACTTTTGAAATTAAGTTGGTATTAATCTGTTTAAATTATTTATTATAATTTCCAGGTAATCCACCAAGAAAATGACTACAAAACATATAGTAAACTAAGCAACTAGGTAATTAAAATGGTACACTAAAAATATTTAATTCAAAAAGGCTATTATGAAAGAAAAGAAGAAAAAAGTTTATAAGATATATAGAAAGCACATAGTAAAATGGCAAGTGTAAATATCTTTTAAGTAGTACATTAAATGTAAATGAATTGAAAATTCCAATCAAAAGGCAGAGATTTACAGAATGAATGAAAAAAACTCCAACCCCATTATTCAACTATATGCACCTACAAGAGACACACTTTAGATTCGGATACATAAGTTGATTAAAGTCAAGAGATGTGAAAACATCTGTATGTTACTGTATAAACAGTAAACAAAAGAGAGGAGGACTGGCTATACAAATAGTAGATATAGTTGATTTTAACAAAAACTGTAACTGTGGACAAGGAATAACATTTTATGGTGATAAAAGAGTTAATATATCAAAAAGACAGATAATTATAAATATATATGCATGTAAAAACAAAGTCCCCAAATTCGCAAAACAAAAACTGACAAATTGAGGGGAAAAATAGACAATGCATCAGTAAGAGTTGGAGACTTCAACTGCCCATTTTCAATAATAGAAAAAATATGCAGACCAAAAAGTAAATTGAAACCTTGAACAAAACCAAAAACCAGCTAAACCTAAGAGACATTTATGGAATATTCTACTCAACTATAGCAGAAGTCATAATCTTCTCAAGTACACATGGAAATTTCTCTGAGATAGGTCATATGTTAGGCCAAAATCAATCTTAAACAAATTTAAAAGGAGTAAAATAACACAAAATATGTTATCTGATCACAATTCCTAATTACAGTAAAAATCAATAAGAGATGAAAAATTTGGAAATTTGGATAACAGCCTACTCCTAAATAATCAATGGGTCAAAGAAGAAACCACATTGACTATTCCAAAATACTTTGAGATGCATGAAAACAAAAACACAGAATTTAAAAACTTTGGGGGTGCAGTTAAAGCAGTACTTAGAGGGAAATGTTTACAGAACTTATATCAATCCTTCAGAAACTCTTACAAAAAATGGAAGTTTAAGGAACACTTCCCAACTCATTCATCAAGGCCAATATTACCCTCATATGAGAAAGGTATCACAGACAAAGGTATTACAAGAAAAGAAAACTGCAGGTCATTATCCTTCATAAATATCAGTCCATTAATCCTCATGAAAACACTAGCAAAGGGAATCCAGCAACATATGCAAAGGATTATATACCATGACCAAGTGGGATTTATCTTAGGAATGCAAAGTTGTTTTAACAGCTGAAAATCATTTAATATAATAACAATATCAATAGAATAATGGACAAAACCACATGATTGTCTCAATAAATACTTTTAAAAAAAACTATATATTTTAAAATTAAGTATTTTTAAAAGAGTGTTACTGAAGCGGTCATTAGATAAATCCAATACTGTTTATGTTAGAACATTCAAAAAACAGAATGAAAGGGAATTTCCTCAATCTGATAAATGTATCTATGAAAACAAACGACATCATATTTAACATTGAAAGACTGAATACTTTCCCCTTAAGATCAGAGCAAGACAAGCTTGTCTGCTCTTGCCACTTATATTCAACAGTGTACTGGTAGTCCCAGCCAGGACAATAAGGCAAGAAATAGAAATAAAGGCATCCATATTGAAAAGAAAGAAAAAATTATCTTTATTTGCAGAAGACATAATCTTGTACGTAAAAATTCTTGAGATATCCACAAAGAAACTATTCAAATTAACAAATGAGCTCCATGTGGTTGTAATATATAAAATTAAGATACAAACATCAATTATATTTCTATATGCTAGCAATGACCAATCCAAGAATAGAATTAAGAAAACAATTTCGTTTACAATAACATGAAATAAGTAAATTATTTGGGAATAAATTTAGCAAAAGAAGTACAAGACTTGTACAGTGAAAAGTACAAAACATAACTGAAAGAAATTAAAGAAGATATAAATAAATGGAAAGACATCCCATGTTCATGGATTTTTAAGATGGTAATACTCCCCATAATTGCTGATCCTAAAATTCATATGGAAATGCACAGGACCCCAAATAGCCAAAGTGATCTCTGAAAAAAACAAAGTTGGAAGACGCACACTTTCCCATTTCAAAACTTGATACAAAGCTACAGTAATCAAAACAGTCAAGTATTGGCATAAGGAGAGTCAGAGAGTTCAATGGTATAAAATTGAGAGTCCAGAAATAATTTATAGTAACTTCTGGTTAATTGATTTTAACCTTGGCGCAATGCAAATTCAATGGGAAAAAGTAGTCTTTTCAACAAGTCATCCTTGGAAACTGAATATCTACACAAAAAGAATGAATTTGGGGGCGCCTGGGTGGCTCAGTGGTTTAGAGCCTCTGCCTTCAGCTCAGGTCGTGGTCCCGGGGTCTTGGGATCGGGCCCCACATGGAGCTCTCTGCTCAGCAGGGAGCCTTCCTCCTCTCTCTCTGCCTGCTTCTCTGCTTACTTGTGATCTCTGTCTGTCAAATAAATAAATAAATAAATAACCTTTAAAAAAAAAAAAGAATGAATTTGGATCCCTATCATTACACTACATAAAAATTTTAACTCAAAATTATTTATAGCCCTAAATGTAAGAGGCGGTGCTCTACCAATCTAAGAATAAAACTTAGAAGTAAATATTCATGACTTTAGGTTAGGCAATGACTTCTTAAATGTGACACCAAAAGTACAAAGGACAAAAAACCCTCCAAAATCAGACTTCATTAAAATTAAGAATGTTTGTGCTTTCACAACCAGAAAAACCATCAAGAAAATGAAAAAAACAGCAACCCATAAAATGAAATGGCACAGCCATTTTGGAAAACACTTTGGCAGTTACTCAAAATGTTAAAATGTTAAAGAAATGATCCAGCAATTCTAATCATAGGTACATATCCAAGAGAAATGAAAGCATATGTCTACACAAAGATATGCACACAAATTTTCTTCGTAGCAGTATTAACAGTAGGTAAAAACTAGAAACAACTTAAATGTTAGCCAAATAATGAAAGGATGAACAAAATGTGGTATGTAGATGTCATTTGAGAACAAAAATAAATGAAACATTGTTATATGCTACAACACAGAATAAACTTAAAAAGTACAGGCTAAAGAAAAGAAACTAGATTTTTTAAAAAAAAGTCACATATTGTATAACTTCCTTTATATGAAATGTCCAGAACAGATAAACACACAGAAATACAAAGTAAATTAGTGTTTACATCAGGGGCTAAGAGGAGACAGCAACACAGAGTGATTGATAATGGTACAAGGTTCCTTTTTAGGATGATCAAAAAGTAGATCATGGTAAGATTTCACAACTGTTTGTATATATTAAAAATTGCTGAATTGTACATTTTGAAAGGGCAAATTTTATGATTTGTGAATTATGTCTTAATAAAGGTGTTATTTTAAAAAATCCTGTGATGAACAGCCTTGTAAATGTTACTGTATGCACAGATGAGAGTTTTCTTGAAGGATACATCCCAGGAATTCAATCATTTAAGTAGAGATTATGAACATTAGCATTTTTTAAAAGACTTTTTAAAATTTATTTGAGAGAGAGAGAGCATGCACGTGCATGTGAGCCTGAGCAGGGGGAGAAGCAGAGGGAGAAGTGGACTCCCTACTGGGCAAGGAGCTCAATGCCAGGCTTGATCCCAGGACCCTGAGATCATGACCTGAGACAAAGGAAGACACTTAATCGACTGAGCCACCCAGGTGCCCCTAAATATTCCCCCAAAAGGTTTCCTATGAAGTTGTATAGGAACAACTAAAAAGTAAGAATAAAAATATCCGTTGTCCATTACTTTCAACAACATTGGACATTTAACAAACAAAATATGCCATCTTACTTGGATTTCTCTAATTGTTTTTAAAGCTTAAACATCTTTTCCTATGTCCATTAAACACTTTAAATCCTTCTCTTTGAATTCCTTGTTCATGTCTTTTATGCCTCTTGCTACTGCTTGTCATAAACTAGGTGCTGTGTTTTGTGCTGGAGAGCCAAGGGTAAATATGACATGAAAATAGCTCTCAATCCACCAGGGAAGTCCTATATACACACAGTAGCATATAAATGATACTCTGTGATAGAATGATTTAAAAGCATGAGTTCTGGGGTGCCTTGGTTTAAATTCTGGCTCGTCTACTCAACATGGCCCTCTGGCACATTATTTAACCCTTTTGGGTCTCTATTTACTCACTTATAAAATAAGAGTGTCTCCTTCTCATGTTGTCTGAGAATTAAGTGCGATAATGCATGGAAAATTCTTAGAATAATGCCTGGAACATAGTGAGCACTCAGTAAGTGTTAGCAAGTATTTTTAGAGTATAGTGTGCTCCAACACAGTTATGGGCAAGGGGCCATTGGAACCCTAAGGAGAGATTCTTTCAGTCAGAGGGATATCTGGGGAATGTGGCATGAAATTTCTAGAGGAAGGGAAGTTATTCAAACAAAGCAAATATTTTCATTTCTATTAAAGTATGTATTTTCCTAATGTTTCAATTTTGAAGAGTGTGGCTATTTTTAAAACATAGGTGCCAGTTCTTTGACAGTCTTCCCATCAAAAGATGGAATACATGATCCCAACTCTTGAATCTGAGGAATGTGACTGGTTTGATCAAAAGGGTATGGTGAAAATGATGTGACTTTTGAGGTTAGGTCATAAAAGGCCATGCGATTTCTGCCTTGTTCACCAGAACACTTTCTCCTAAAGTCCTGATCTGCCATTTAAGAAGTTCAACTACTCCCAGGCTGCCATGCTATGAGGAAGCCCAAGCAACTTTGGGAGACTTGTGGAGTGCTTTGTTTGACAAACTTGGGCCAATTCTTGAAGTCATCCCATTTTGGGTGCTAAATATGTAAATGGGGGGCACCTGGGTGACTCAGTGGGTTAAAGTCTCTGACTTTGGCTGAGGTCATGATCCCAGGATCCTGGGGTTGAGCCCCACATTGGGCTCTCTGTTCAGTGGTGAGCCTGCTTCCCTTCCTCTCTCACTGCCTTCCTCTCTGCCTACTTGTGATCTCTGTCTGTCAAATAAATAAATAAATAATATTTAAATATATAAATGAGGAAATCTTTGGATGATCCCGGACTCCAGCCATGCTAATTATCCTTCAGCTACTAAGCCTTCCCACCTGAATTCCCATGTGCCCTGCCTGAATTTCTGGTCCCAATTCCATGAACATAATAAAATCACTGTTGTTTTATACTACTAAGTTTTAGGTTGGTTTGTTACTCAGCAACAGATAACAAGAAACAAATAGCAGGCTAAAAAAGAGTTCTGTTTCCCAGCTTTTAGGACTTTGCAAACTTGAAATTCTACACTAATGGTTCTGCCTGTTAATTGGTGATACCAGCCTGAAAGAGCTCCATAAGGGTCCTTCAAATGACCTTCTTGGCACAGTGGAGAGGGAGCCTTGGGGCCAGAGCAGCAGATACCGGATGAATTTCAAAGGCGCAGCAAACTTGTCTAGGAGTCTGGTGTGTGAATGAATATCTTTTAGAACACTGCAGCTTTTATGATTTAGTTCCTGTTCATTAAAAATCACATTCTCCAGGGCAAA
This sequence comes from Enhydra lutris kenyoni, assembly GCF_002288905.1. Classification (NCBI taxonomy): domain Eukaryota; kingdom Metazoa; phylum Chordata; class Mammalia; order Carnivora; family Mustelidae; genus Enhydra; species Enhydra lutris. The sequence goes on along the minus strand of NW_019154090.1, from coordinate 42,030,986 downwards.
TTAAACTAAATATTTCATGTGCATTTTCCAGGCTCAGTGGTTCTTGAATGTTTTTTTCTGCTTAACCCCACTGATACATTCAGGATATGTCAGGATTTGACTTTAAAAGTGAGGGTGGATAGAGGATGGAAATGGGAAGAAAATATAAGTGTGCTGACCTTTTGCTTTCCAAAGACTTGTGCCTCTGATCACTGTCAGGTGGTATAAACTTGGGAGTTTTATTTCCTGTTGTGGGGGACATGATGAATCAGAGAATTTTAACACTAGAAAGTACTTCGATGTTATCAAGCACCAATGAGCATTGGAGGGACATTATTCTGGCTTTGTTTTACTGATTTTCAGAAATTAGTGGGGGCAAAAGGAAAACTCTTCCTTAGAGTGGGATTCAAATTAATAATATAGAAGTAATGGTAGAAATTGGATACCACCCTTTAGGAAACACCATGGTAATAATTGTGACTGGCAAGCATCAGCAATGATACTAAACTTAGTGGGTGAAATAAGATGATAAATAAAGAAAAATAATACCTTTATAATAGAGAAACCTGAGAGATACTGTTTTAAAGAACTGGTCAAGTCAGCCTCACTGGAGAAGAAATGTACCAAAATCCTGTGCTTCATGATATGATGCAGCAAGAAGAAGATAACATCACTTTTGTGATTGCATATCCTTGATTGGATCCCAGATCAGTAGAAAAGATATTAATGGGAAAATTTTGAACCAAGTCTATAGATTGATTAGTAATATTATATCAGTTATTTTCCTGGCTTTGATATTTGTGCTATGGTTATGTAACCATAACTTGGGAAAGGCTGGAATCAGGCAGTATCTTTCTTTTTGTGACTGGCTTATTTCACTCAGCACAGTATCTTCAAGGTTCACCCATGTGTGGCATGTGTCAGAATTCACTCCTTCTTCAAGGCTAAATATACCTTGAATGTATATTGTGTGTTGATGAATACCTGGGTTGCTTCCACCTTTTGGCCATTGTGAAGCATGCCACTGTGAACCTCGGTGTGCAGGTGCCATTTTTGAAAAAAAAGAAAAAGAAAAAAAAAGAAAAAAGAAAAAAAGTCTGAAGTTATCTCCAAACTGAAGTTTAAAAGATGTAAAAATATTTTAAAAAATTAAATTTGAATGTCCTTAAGAGGACATTCAAGCCAGAGGCCCCATCACATCCTATTGTCACATACAGAGGTCAATGGTTATGTTCCCTGGAGGCAATTGGTTTGCATCTTGTCTCTGACTAACCACTTCATTTTATAAAATGAGAAAAGGTTCTGGCTCAGGAAGGGGCAGGGCTCTCCCAGTTGAGAAGGAACTCCTGGTAGAAATCCCAGGTCTCCCGACTAGAAATCAGCACACTTCCCAACATGCTGTTTCCACTGCAGCGTTGGTCTATGCCCCAGATACCTTTGCAACTATGACTATGAATCTGAGAGTTTGCAGGCTGGAATTCCTAATGAAGAAAAGTGTGACTGAAAGACAGCCAAGCTGGTGAGTGACCTCCTCTCTGCTATGTTTTTGGGACCCAAGACCTGGGATTCTCTGATTAGGAGCAATGTCTTGGCTAGAACAGAGATGGAGCTAACTGGTCTCATGGAGCTGAAATTGGAAAGTGGCAATAAATAGGCAACCTGACTGGTCACAGACCTAACAGAAAATTAGTTTGCAGGCATTTGTTATTTTTTGGTGTTGTTTTGCTTCTTTGGGTTGTAGACCCCAAATCTGCTGTCCTCTGAGCATCTGAAAAGGGCTGTCTGAGGAGATCAGTGTGCAAGCAGGAGGCCACCACAAGCAGAGAAAGACAGATGCTGTGTAACTATACAGTAGTATAAGGTTACTGCCTACACAGACTTCGATGATATAATGCTCATGCATTCTCTAGTTTTTCAAGTAGAATGCCAATCTTATAAATAGAAAAGTCATATTAGAAATAGTCTTAGGTCCTCAAACACTCACCTGAGTGTTCCAGTAAGAAACCTCTCATATACATCAGCACTTAGTATATTTTCAAATGTTTTCTTCACTTAGGCACAAACACACACACACCCTTCTTTTATGCCATCACCTTTTTTTCTTAAGACAAAATATGCTTGGCTCCAGAAGGAAGGAGAAAAACAAGCGAAAGAAGAATTTACAGCAAATTGTCAGCTTGAAGGTTCAGGCTGGGTGACAGTATAATAATGTTGCTAGCTCAGATTTGCAGAGTTTTTAGAAATTCTCATTATGCTGCAAAATTTTATGGGTCCCAGCAACACTTCCTATTGCCTTTCTTCCTTCCCTCTTGCTTCCTTTCCCCCCGATAGCCATGGCTCCAAGCTAAAGCTTTTTCCTGAGCCCACACATTCCCATTCCTCAATAGGAGGGAATGTCAGGGAGCTGGCAGCCAATTTTGAAGCAAACAAAATGCATATGAAATCCTCCCAGATCCCACTGCCCGCTTTCATTTGGACCAGAGTTTGATCCATTTACAGAATCCATGGATGCTCCAGAAGGGCTGTAAGCATGGCCTCGACACCAGATTTTGTGCTTCTATGCATTTGCTTGTCCCCAACAGACCCCACAGCTTTTTAGAGATTCTTAAATGGGTCAGACCCTCCAGACAGTTAAAACTCTCTGGTTTGGGGGAAGGAGCAATACGGCAGAGGAGTAGGAGGCCTGATATCATCAGGTCCCAGAAGTTCAGCTAGATATCTATCTAACTATTCTGAACACCTACAAACTCAACAGGAGATCAAAGAGAAGAGCAGCAATTCTAGGAACAGAAAAGCGACCACTTTTTGGAAGGTAGAACATGCAGAGAAGTGAATCCAAAGTGACAAGAAGATAGACTGCAGGGGGAAGGGCCAGCTCCCAGCAAGTGGTGGAGCAGCAGAGCACAAAATTAGAACTTTTAGAAGTCTGCTCCACTGAGGAACATCACTCCAGAGCTAAGCAGGGGCGGAGCCCTCAGAGGGACAGTGTGGTCTCAGGTCCCAGGGTCACAGAAAGACCAGGGGTGTCTGAGAGTGGCAGAACTCCCAGGTATCAGAATAGGGAAGCTGGCTGCAGAGATGGAGCTGAGCAGTGGGCTCTTAGCTTGGGATTATCTTAAACTGTGATCTAAGGCACAGTTGTACCACTACACTTTGAGCAGAGACCCCACAAGTGGCAGATCCGGAGAGACCCCCTCCTTCCTTCTCCAGGAAGAGCAGCATGGGAGTGTGTGGCAGGAATCTGCTGGGATTGGAGACTCCAAATGGGGCCATGTGCCAGAGAGAGACCGTGTGCTCAGTCACAGGCTAGGTGAGCTTGGAGTGTGGCCAGAGACCAGGGAGATGGGAGGGATTGACTGCTTTTCTCTGAAGGCACAATGAGGAGTGGGGCTCTGAGCTCTCAGCTACTATGGGCCAGACTGGGAGGCTGCCACCTTCATTCCCGTCCTCCAAGGCTGTACAGAAAGTGTTCAGGGAACAAAAGCTCCCAAAAGCAAATGTGAGCCGATTTCTTAGCCTGCCCCCTGGCAAGGGTAATGCATTTCTGCCTTGGGGAAACACATTTGAAAATCACTGCAACAGGCCCTTCCCCCAGAAGATCAGCAAGAACATCCAGCCAAGACCAAGTTTACTGATCAATGAGAACTGTTGAACTCCAGAGCTAGGGGAATACAGCACATAGAATTCATGGCTTTTTCCCCATGGTTTTTTAGTCTTTCAAAGTTAAATTTTTTTAATTTTATTTTTTTCTTATTCTATTTTTAAATTTTTCCTCTTTCCTATTTTAACTATTTTATCTTATCAATACCTTTAAAAAAATCTTTTTAAATTTTCATTATTATAGTCATATTCTATCCCTTCATTGTATTTAACCTTATTTTTTGTGTACATACAGCTTTTTCTTTCTTTAAAATTCTGGGATACAGTTACCTCTAACAGATCAAAATATACCCTAAATCTAGTGCATAGTTTTGTTCTAGTCTCCAGCCTGATCACATTCTTTACTCTTTTTTTTCCCTTTCTTCAACAAAACTTCTTATCTTATCAATTCCTTTTTTAGAATCTTTTTAAATTTTCATCTTTACATTCATATTCCATCCCTTCATCATGTTTACCCTTATTTTGTGTGTGTGTGTGTGTGTGTGTGTGTGTGTGTGTGTGTTTTTCTTTCTTTAAAATTTTGGGAGGCAGTTTCTTCTAACAGGCCAAAATACACCCAAAATCAAGTGTGAGGCTCTGTTCTATTCACTAGTCATATATATATATATTTCCCCCCCTCTTTTCTTCTCCCCCTAGTTTTGTGTCTCTTCCGATTTGGTTAGTGTATATTTTTCTGAGGCCATTGCTACCCTTTTAGTATTTTGTTCTCTCATTCATCTATTCTTAACTAGATAAAATGATAGGACAGAAAATCTCACCTCAGAAAAAAGAACAAGAGGCAGTACTGATGGCTAGGGACCTAATCAATACAGACATTACTAAGATGTTAGAACTAGAGTTCAGAATGATGATTATCAAGGTGCTAACTGGGCTTGAAAAGAGTGTGGAAGATACTAGAGAATCCCTTTCTGGAGAAATAAAATCCTTTTCTGGAGAAACAAAAGAACTAAAAATCTAACCAAGTTGAAATAAAAAAAACTATTAATGAGGTGCAATCAAAAGTGGAGGCTCTTACTGCCAGGATAAATGAGGCAGAAGAGAGAAATAGTGATATAAACCAATTGATGGAAAATAAAGAAGCTGAAAAAAAGAGAGATAAACAACTACTGGGCCACAAGGGAATAATTCAAGAGATAAGTGATAACATTTAAGATGAGACAGTATTAGATGAAACAATTTTAGAATAATTGGGATCCCAGAAGGAGAAGAAAGGGGTGGGAAAGGTATATTGGAGCAAATTATAGCAGAGAATTTCCCTAATTTGGCGAAGGGAACAAGCTTCAAAATCCAGAAGGCACAAAGAACACCCCTTAAAATCAATAAAAATAGGTTCACATCCCAACATCTAATAGTAAAACTTACAAGTCTCATTGACAAAGAGAAAATCTTCAAAGCAGCTTGGGACAAGAGGTCTCTAACACACAATGGAGGAAATATTAGATTGGCAGCAGACTTATCCACAGAGACCTGGCAGGCCAAAAAAGACTGGCATAATATATTCAAAACACTAAACGAGATAAAGATGCAGCCAAGATTACTATATCCTGCTAGTAGGCTGTCATTGAAAATAGAAGGAGAGATTAAAAAGCTTCCAGGGCAAACAAAAATGAAAAGAATTTGCAAACACCAAACCAGCCCTACAAGAAATATTGAAAAGGGTTCTCTAGGCAAAAAGAGAGCCTAAAAGTAACAGATCAGAAAGGAACAGAGACAATATAGTAACACATTAACAGTCACCTTACAGGCAATAAAATGGCACTAAATTCATATCTTTCAATAGTTACCCTTAATGTAAATGGGCTAAATGCACTAATCAAAAGACACAGAATATCAGAAGGATAAAAAATCAAGACCCATTGATATGTTGTCTGCAAGAAACTCATTTTAGACCCAAAGACACCTCCAAATTTAAAGTGAGTGGGTGGAAAACAATTTACCATGCTAATGGACATCAAAAGAAATCTGGGGTGGCCATCCTTATATCAGAGAAATTAGATTTTAAGCCAAAGACTATAATAAGAGATGAGGAAGGACACTAAACAATACTTAAAAGGTCTGTCCAACAAGAAGATCTAACAATTTTAAATATCTATGCTCCTACCATGGGAGCAGCCAATTATATAAACCAATTAATAACAAAATCAAAGAAACACATCAACAATAATACAATAATAGGAGGGGACTTTAACACCGCCCTCACTGAAATGGACAGATATTCTAAGCAAAAGATCAACAAGGAAATAAAGGCTTTAAATGACACACTGGATGAGAGGGACATCAACAATATATTCAGAACATTCCATCCCAAAGCAACAGAATACACGTTCTTCTCTCACATGGAATATTCTCTAGAACAGATCATATCCTCGGTCACAAATCAGGTCTCAACCAGTTTCAAAGAATTGTGATCATTCCCTGCATATTTTCAGACCACAATGCTTTGAAAATGGAGCTCAACCACAAGAGGAAAGTTGGAAAGAACTCAAATGCATGGAGGCTAAAGAGCATCCTACTAAAGAATGAATGGATTAACTGGGAAATTAAAGAAAAATTTTTAAAAAATCATGGAAACAAATGAAAATGAAAAACACAACTGTTCAAAATCTTTGGGACACAGCAAAGCCAGTCCTGAGAGGAAATTATACAGTGATACAAGCCTTTCTCAAGAAACAAGAAAGGTCTCAAGTACACAACCTAACCCTACACCTAAAGCAGGTGGAGAAAGAACAGCAAAGAAATCCTAAAACCAACAGGAGAAGAGAAATAATAACGATTAGAGCAGAAATCAATGAAATAGAAACCCAAAGAACAGTAGAACAAATGAATGAAACTAGGAAATGGTTCTTTGAAAGAATTAATAAGATTGGTAAACTCCTGGCCAGACATATCAAAAAGAAAAGAGCAAGGACCCAAATTAATAAAATCATGAGTGAAAGAAGAGAGATCACAATCAACACCAAAGAAATACAAACAATTACAAGAATGTATTATGAGCAACTATACACCAGCAAATTTGACAATCTGGGAGAAATGGATGCATTCCTAGAGACATATAAGCTACCAAAACAGAACCAGGAAGAAATAGAAAACCTGAACAGACCCATAACCAGTAAGGAGATTTGAAGCAGTTATCGAAAATCTCCCAGCAAACAAGAGCCCAGGGCCAGATGGCTTCCCAGGGGAATTCTACCAAACATTTAAAGAAGAATTAATACCTATTCTCCTGAAACTGTTCCAAAAAATAAAAATGGAAAGAAAACTTCCAAACTCCTTTTATGAGGCCAGCATTTCCTTGATCCCAAAACCAGACAAAGACCCCATCAAAAAGGAGAATTACAGACCAATATCCTTGATGAATATGGATGCAAAAATTCTCACCAAAATGCTAGCCAATAAGATCCAACAGTACATTAAAAGGATTATTCACCACGACCAAGTGGGATTTATTCCTGGGCTTCAAGTTTGGTTCAACATCTGCAAGTCAATCAATATGATACACTACATTAATAAAAGAAAGAACAAGAACTTTATGATACTCTCAATAGATGCTGAAAAAGCATTTGACAAAGTACAGCATTCTTTCTTGATCAAAACTCTTCACAATGTAGGGATAGAGGGTACATACTTCAATATCATCAAAGCCATCTATGAAAAATCCACAGTGAATATCAGTCTCAATGGGGAAAAACTGAGAGCTTTTCCCCTAAGGTCAGGAACACAGGAGGGTTGTCTACTATCACCACTGCTATACAATATAGTACTAGAAGTCCTAGTCTCAGCAATCAGACAACAAAAAGAAATAAATGGCATCTGAATCAGCAATGATGAAGTCAAACTCCCACTCTTTGCAGATGATATGACACTTTATATGGAAACCCCAAAAGATTCCACCCCCAAACTGTGAGAACTCATACAGGAATTCAGTAAAATGTCAGGATATAAAATCAATGCACAGAAATCAGTTGCATTTCTATATACCAACAGCAAGACAGAAGAAAAAGAAATTAAGGAGTCAATCCCATTTACAGTTGCACCCAAAACCATAAGATACCTAGGAATAAACCTAACCAAAGAGGCAAAGAATATGTACTCAGAAAAATATAAAGTGATTATGAAAGAAATTGAGGAAGACACAAAGAAATGGAAAAATGTTCCATGCTCATGCATTGGAAGAACAAATATGTCTATGCTACCTAAAGCAATCTACATATTTAATTCAATCCCTATCAAAATACCATCAATTTTTTTCAAAGAAATGGAGCAAATAATCCTAAAATGTATATGGAACCAGCAAAGACCCCGAAAAAGCCAGAGGAATGTTGATAAAGAAAACCAAAGTTGGTGTCATCAAGATTACAGACTTCAAGTTCTATTACAAAGCTGTGATCATCAAGACAGTATGGTACTGGCACAAAAACAGACACATAGATCAATGGAACAGAACAGAGACCCCAGAAATAGTCCCTCAACTCTATGGTCAACTAATCTTCAACAAAGCAGGAAACAATGTCCAATGGGGAAAAGACAGGCTCTTCAACAAATGGTGTTAGGAAAACTGGACAGCCACATGCAGAAGAATGAAACTGGACCACTTCCTTACACAATACACAAAAATAGACTCAACATAGATGAAAGACCTCAATGTGAGGCAGAAATCCATCAAAATCCTTGAGAACACAGGCAGCAACCTCTTCAACCTCAGCCACAGCAACTTCTTCCTAGAAACATTGCCAAAGGCAAGGGAAGCAAGGGTAAAAATGAACTATTAGGATTTCATCAAGATCAAAAGCTTTTCCACAGCCAAGGAAACAGTCCACAAAACCAAAAGACAACTGACAGAATGGGAGAAGATATTTGCAAATGACATATTAGATAAGGGCCAGTATCCAAAATCTATAAGGAACTCATCAAACTCAACAACCGAAGAACGAATAATCCAATCAAGAAATGGGCAGAAGACATGAACAGACATTTCAGCAAAATAAACATCCAAATGGCCAACAGACATACGAAAAAGTGCTTAACATCACTCGGCATCAGGGAAATACAAATCAAAACCACAGTGAGATACCACTTCACACCAGTCTGAATGGCTAAAATTAGCGTCAGGAAATGACAGACATTGGCAAAGATGCAGAGAAAGGGGAATCCTCCTACACTGTTGGTGGAAATCCAAGCTGGTGCAGCCACTCTGGAAAACAGTATGGAGGTTTCCCAAGTTGAAAATAGAGCTACCCTACAACCCAGCAATTGCACTACTGGGTATTTACCCTAAGGATACAAATGTTGTGATCCGGAGGGGCAAGTGCACCTGAATGTTTATAGCAGCAATGTCCACAATAGCCAAACTATGGAAAGAACCTATATGTCCATCAATAGATGAATGAATAAATTAGAAGTGGTATATCTATATATCTATATAGATATATAAAATTAGAAATGGTATCAGTTTCATTTTGGGCCCTGCATATAGACAGATCTAGATTCTGCATTACACTGACATTTCCTAAGACCATCCTTGAATTCCTGGGATCACATGCAATCTCTGCGGTCAGCAATAAGGACGGGGAGAAAGGGAATGGTCCCTCCCTCCTATCTCTGGGAGGGCCAACTCCCTAAACCATAGCTAGCCAAATACTTCAATTCAGATTTGCTGATGGAATGGAAGTTTCTGGGGACAGAAAGGAAGAGAAGAGGAGTTAAAAGGCAGAAAAGGAGATGACAAAGTCCTGTATTACAATCATGCCCCTCAGCCTGAGCAATCTCTTATATATAGGTTGTAAACCCTCACCCCTACTGACTTCCATCTTTCTCGCAACCAAAGCTCCTCCTCTTAGGAAGACTTAGGTTCACACTTCTAAACTATTTGAGTCCCCTCACTTCTTCTTGTTTTACTGTGGAAAGAAAGGGACAAAAAGTGGGTCTAGAGAACAACAGGTAAAGACAACCTCTATTTCTGCAAAAGACTCTTCCTTAATTTTTTTTTTTTGATAGAATAAAAACATTTAATTATTATAAAATATATGCCACTAGCAATACATTTGCATAAATACACAAAGTTATTATTTTTTAAATTTACATATAATGTATTATTAGCCCCAGGGGTACAAGTCTTTGAATTGCCAGGTTGACTCTTCCTTAGTCTTATGGCTCCCTAGGACCACTGTTAGATACCTCTGCTGCCACAGAGAACCTCAAAGAACATGATCAGTGTCTGAGCATTGGAAAGGCAGGCAAACCTGTGGAGGAAGGCTGCCACTCTGATGACTGAAGAGCCCCATGGGTCCTCATTAAAGTTCTCTAGCATTGGAAGAAACTTCTTAGTCACTTAGGGTTCAGTCATGTAGCACCATGATGATGTGTATTACAAAGAACCACAAATCTTGGTAGTTTCAAACAGCAACCATCTATTCAGTTAACAATTTCCTGGGTCAGCAGCTTAGACTTATTGAGTTCAGGTCTTGGGTGACTTCATGCATGTGTAGTCAGTTGTAGTTTATGGAGTTGGCTTGGCTTCTGAGTGCTGATTGGCTATTAGTGGGGCATCTCAGTTCTCCTCCACCTTGTCTCTCATCCTCCAACAGCTATGCCCAGACTTGTTCTCATGGATGAGGCAGGGTTCCAAAAATAAATACAACAGTGAAAAAAAAAAAAAACTAAATGGGAACGTGTAAGCTCTTGAGTCCCAGACTTAGAACTGGCACACCAGCACTTTTACCACATTCTTTTGGCCAAAGCAAGTCAGAGACTAGCTCACAGTCAGAATAGAGAGGATTTAAAAATTCTAGGGCAAATCTAGGAAGGCCAAAAATTGGGTCATCAATAAAATCAATGTACCATAATCAGAGCATGCCAGGAGGCCCACCCTGAAGATGTTGCATAGACCAGCTGATGATTTGGGACATTCAATAGGCATCTTCCCCCAGAAGGTACGGCACGAATGCCAACATTTCTGGATCTGCTAGATAGGATAATTGACACACACAGGAAGTCATTCTCAAACCACAAACCAAGATGTTGCCGTACTAGCAGAAAACAGTTCAAAGTAAAGATCCATTTGTAAATTCATCTTGCCACCTATGTCAGTTTCTTCAAAAAAATTACCTCATTTTCTGATTGAAGCAGTCCTGTAAGGTGGGTGTTATTATTTCTGTTTCAAGTGTGAATAGACAGAAGTGCAGTGAAGTTCATTTGAACCCAGGTCTGGCTGCTTTTGAAGCCCAGGCTCTTTCTCCTATTATTTACTCTCACTCAAATTTCTTTCCTACATAGGATTTGTCTTTCTTTGGGCCAATCAGGGGAGGGACCCTGCATGTTACTGATACTTGCCCAGAGACCATTACTGGTTCCCTGGATTGTGTGCAAGGTAAGCTGATCTCAACAAGAATTTTGAAGCTTACAAATAGACATGTTGGAATGTCAATTTTAGGGCAAAGGAGGAAAGGAATATTTTCTAGCATGATTTTATTTCTTAATTAAAACAACAAAAAGTCATTTGTTTAACCTGATACAAAGATGAAATACCTATTCCCATCATGAGATAGAAAGCTTTTTTAAAAACACAGACTATTATATCAACTTTGAAGTCACAGCTGCCATCCAGAGCAAGTGTAGGGATAGTCTGATTGACAGCCCAAGATGATGAGGCTGAATTTCACACCTGTTAGCATAATGAAGAATAAAAATTGCATGTGTGGGATGGTGACACAATTTGTTAACTAAAAAGATTTGCTGGGAGAAGAAAAATGGATCCAGAATTGAAAAGGGGATCCAGCTTCTGTCCTCAGAATTTATAGGAATGTTGAGAAGAGTTTTTTTTTTTTTTAGGATTTTACTTATTTATTTGAAAAAGAGAGAGAGAACATGAGTTGGGGAGGAGAAGAGAGAGAGGGAAAAGCAGACTCTCTGCAGAGCACAGAGTCCAAAGTGAGCCATGAAGGACCCTGAGATCATGACCTGAGCAAAAGTCAGACGCTTAACTGACTGAGCCAACCAGGCTCCCTTGTCTCATGTTTTCTTTCTTTCTTTTTTTTTTTCTAAGATTTTTATTTATTTATTTGCCACAGAGAGAGATCACAAGTAGGCAGAGAGGCAGACAGAGAGAGAGGAGGTAGCAGGCTCGCTCCTGAGCAGAGAGCCCTATGTGGGGCTCCATCCCAGGACCTTGGGATCATGACCTGAGCCGAAGGCAGAGGCTTTAACCCACTGAGCCACCCAGGCGCCCCTCAGATTTTTTTTAAATTGAGTTACTTTGAAATAAAGCAATACCATTTACATTAACACCCCACAAAATGAAGTACTTAGATATAAATCTAACAAAACATGTGCAGGTTATGTTTGAGGAAAATTATAAAACTCTGATCAGTGACATCAAAGAAGTAAATAAATGGAGAAATATTTCATGTTCATGGATAGCAAGACTTGTTTCTTTTTTTTAAGATTTTATTTATTTATTTGACAGAGAGACACAGAAAGAAGGTTACACAAGCAGGGGGAGTGGGAGAGGGAGAAGCAGGCTTCCTGCCGATCTGAGAGCTTACTGTGGGGCTCAATCCCAGGGCCCTGGGATCACTGAGCCACCCAGGTGCCAAGACTTAATATTGTTAAGATGTAAGTTCTTCCTGACTTGATCTATAGATTCAGTTCATTCCCAATCGAAATCCTAGCAAGTTGTTTTGTGGATATCGATAAATGGATTCCAAAGGTTATAAGTAGAGGCAAGAGACCTAAATTGGCAACACAATATTGAAGAGAAGAATCAAGCTGTAGGACTAACACTACCTGATTTCAAGATTTACTATAAAGCTACATTAATTGAGGCAGTATGGAATTTGTGAAAGAACAGATTAACTGATCAACAAATTAAGTGATCTTTCACAAATTGTGAAAGAACAAATTAAAGAACAGATTAACTGATAACCAGAAATAGGCCTGCCTAGGTATAGTCAACTGATTTTTGACAGAAGAGCCAAAGTAATACAATGGAATAAAGATAGTTTCTTTAACAACTGATGTTAGAATGACTGGACATTCACTTGCAAAAAAAATCTAGTCACAGACCTTACATCCTTCACAAAAATTAACTCAAAATGGATCATATACCTGAATGTAAAACATAAAATTATAAAACTCTTAGAAAATAAGATAGAAAATCTAGATGACCTTGGGTATATGAGGCCTTTTTAGATACCACACCAAAGACACAACCTATGAAAGAAATGGTAAGCTGGACTTCATTAAAATTAAAACCTTCTGCTCTGTGAAAGATAATATTGAGAGAATTAGAAGATAAGACACAGACTAGGAGAAAATATTTGCAAAAGACACAGAAAGGACCATTATGCAAAATAAACAAAGAACTCTTAAAACTCAACATTTCAGAATATAAACAACCCAGTTAAAAAATTGGCCAAAGATCTTAACAGACACCTCACCAATGAAGATATACATGTGGGAAATAAGCATATGAAGAGAAAGTCCACATCATATAAGAGATATCACTACATATTTATTAGAATGGCTGACATCTGGAACACTGACACCACCACATGCTGGTGAGATGATGGAGCAACAGGAACTCTCTTGCACTGCTGGTGGGAATCAAAAATTGTACAGCCGCTTTGGAAGGCAATTTGGCAGTTTCCTACAAAACTAAACATATGCTTACCATACATTTGAGTAATGGTACTCTTTGGTATTCACCCAAAGGAGTCTGAAAACTCCTGTGTCCACAAAAACTGCACATGGGTGTTTATAGAAGCTTTATTCATAATTGCTAATACTTGAAGCAACCAAGATGTGCTTCAGTAGGTGAATGGATGAACTGTGGTACATACAGATAACGAAATATTATCCAGTGCTTAAAAAAAAATAAAATTGTTATCAAGCCATAAAAAGGCATGGAGGAAACTTAAATGCATATTGTTAGTGAAAGAAATTGATCTGAAAATGCTGCATAATGTATGATTCCAATTCTCCAATATTCTTAAAAAAGCAAAACTGTACGGACAATAAAAAGATCAGTGTTTTCCAAGGGTAGAGGAGGGGAGAGATGAGCAATAGAGAACAGATGATTTGAGGGGCAGTCAAAATAGTCTGTATGTTAGTATAATGATATACTATGATATATGTCATTATATATTTTTTTCCAAATCCATAGAATTTATAACAAAAAGAGTGAACCCTACCCGAATTTTTGGTGATTACAATATGTCAGTGTAGGCTCATCCTTGGTTAAAAAAAAAAATTACCATTCTGGTGAGTGATGTTGATAATAGAGGAGGATATGCATGTAGTGGTGGGCGGGGGGTCAAGGGGATATAAGAAATCTTTGTACCTCTTAATTTTGTTGTAAACTTAAAATTTCTTCAAAAAAGATAGTCTTAAAAAAATATATATAGCCTATTTCAGTGGATTCTGATGCTATAATTACTCAACCGGGGGCAACATGTTGGGAATGAAGTATAAAGTATGTTTATTTTTTATTTTTATTATTACTTTTATTTTCATCATTTTTTTGAATCTTGGGAAGCATGGGTGGGCAGTGAAGAAAATATGGAGTTGGACATTTTGAATAAACATGATGACTCCAAAACTATAAAAGAATATAATCATTGAAAGTACTCAGTAAGAAGCTATTCCATTCTTAACAGAAAGGCATATGGAGGCCCAGAAAGTGATATGCTATCTCATAAAAGTCAATCAATGAGAAACAGTGCAAGACGATTTCATACAGAAGGCAAACAAGCCACATTATTTAGATGAATAAAGTAAATATGATTTCACTAGAGGAGTGGAAGTCTTGACAGCTCCTTTGAACAGCTGCCACTCAGGCAGCAGAGAAGCCTAATTGTTTATATGTGCCTTCAGCTCCTCTGTCAATGGGAGGAGGCCTGTGGAGTGAGGATGTCATTTCTTTGCATAACCAGATGCGACAGTGAGTATCATTCAGCCTCAGCTTATCAGGGCATGTTATAAGGTTAGCCTTGTCTGAGAAGGTCCTTTGTGTATAGAACCAGAGTTTTCCACATCCCAACTCATAAAATAGGTATTTATTAAAGCTGGATGGAGTCATCAGATCAGGTGATGTCTAATAAACTGGCCTGGGGAACTTATAACATGCTTTCATTTGCACATAAATCTAAATATGCCACCTTTCTGTCTGTAGAATCCATCCCTTCCAATGGGCTTATCTCTGTAGGACTCAATAAAAACCTGCTATTAAAATATGAATGCACGGATGGATTTTCCTCTAGAATTAACTGTTTCCAAGGGAGGAATTAGCTATTTGAGGGGAGGCTGGAAGGGAGAATGGAGACCTTGACCTCAAGGCTTAGCACTCACGACACCATGTACATTCCTAAGCCACTCCTGAGCATTTGTCTCCATGGACAACACTCAACCCTTCTGTAATTCTAGAAGGCACTCTTTCCTACCACCGGGAGTGCAGCAGTTCAACAGCTTACGTGGTACATGGTTGTTTGCTGTATTGAGCAAATAATCCACAGTGGGATTCAAACTATGATTTCCTCCCAAGAACTAAACAGCTAATTTATATCAAGTTTAAAATGACAATCGGGTAGTGAGACAGGTAGAGGGTACCTGATTCTCAGCCTCACCCAGAGTTTCTTTCTAGCCTCAGGCAAAATTTCCATTTCAGAAATGAAAAATGTAAGAACATACATTATTCCTTTGGCATATCAAAGAATAAACTGCCTGTCAGATCTACTGGGATGTCAGTGATACACTACTGTCCTGGCTTTTCTTTTTAGCTCCCAAGTCAGAAGGTCTGCTTTAGATTCATGTATTTATATGTCAAGGGAAGAAGTAGGACATATTTAATCATTTTGTTCTTAACTGGAATACATTTCGTGGATAGAACTGGTTGCCTCTATCAGCCATATATTGTGGCGTCAAAGACAATAAAGCCTTTAGTATCCTTGATGTCGTCAGCCAGTGGCAATGGAATCCAAGACATGTAACCTAACTCCCTAGCAGCGTCATCTGTTGAAAGGGTCGGTGCTACCTGCTTCCAGGACGTGAATGATTCCATAAGACAGAAGAACCTGGAAATCTGGGCTCCTCCGACTCACTGTTAGCTCAACTTGTCTTCCTAGGCCTTCCTGTATATGGCCATTCTGTTATACCTTCCAAGTATCCTTCAACACCCCCTTCCACCTATCAACAAAATCCAAGCTCCCCTGTATGGTGCCAGTGACCCCTCATAAACTGACCCCAGTCCACTTCTTTAGCTCCTTTCTCAGTCTCTTTCAGCATCTAGCCAGACAAAACTACTTGAAATCCTTCCACCGTCCTGGTATATTTTGTTGCATATGTTATGGCATCCTCTATAAACCCTCTTTCCTTTTGCTCTGTTGAAATCATGAGTCTCAATGCAAATTCACCTCAACTTGACATTGCATGACCCAGGAAGACTTCCTCTCTGTTGACAGTCATTGCCTCATGGGTATTATATCATAAATCTATTACTAAACATATTGCCTTTTGTTTACAAAGAGCACTCTATTCCTCTGACTTCTGGAAGCATGTTTGGTCCACCTAGGGAAGGCAGAATTTCTGGGAATTTGATACCCCTCACGTGCAACCCTCAACCAAGAAAGTATAGGAATTGGTGGTAAAATTTCACAATTTCCTTACTCTTTGATGGGATAACTCAGAGATGTCACCACTCATAGAAGGTCCGGTAGCGGAATGTTGCATTAATGGTCTGCGTTTTGTTTCTGCATCAATTCCATTGGGTAGTTCCCTCCCACGCTGACTCTGATCTTGGCTATGTGCACTTGCTTTGGTTAATGAGACTTAGTAAATGTGACACAAAGACTTTAAAAGAGTACACTGGGGCTTGATCTCTCCTCTATATCTTGCAACCTTTATTAGACCAATGGGATTGAATCCCAGTTGCCTATTTGTTCCCAAATCCATGTCTCAGTGTCTGACATCTTACTTGCTTATTCAATGTACTAAGTAGATGTTTGTTGAATGAACTGAGTATTCTTCTGCTTCTATACTTTTTTTCTGTATGACTGTGGCTCCTATTACTTTCTTTGTCCATTGTTTTCAAACTCCCAATTTTTCCTTGGTCTCTTCTTCCTTTCCAGTTAATGGCCAGAATGGTTGGTTTTGACTTCAGCTGTTGGGTCCAAATTTAGGTTTATGCCAAGCCACACTGAAGACACAACTCTGCAGATTCCCTTTGGCACTGATTCTGCCCTCCCTCAACCCACAAAATGGTGCTGCTTCTGGACATCAAGACATCAACAATGGCTTGTTTCCTACTCTTCTCTCCACATCTTAGGCTCTGCAAGGTTTCTCTTGGTCTGACAACCCCTAGAGATATAATCATCAGGAACTGACTAGAATTGGCACTTGGATGCCAACTGCCTTGTGTTTGAACTCCCATCACCTTTGAAGAGAACTGAGAGCCTCCTGATAAAATTGATTTTTCTCCCCTCACCAAAGTAGAGAACAAGCTAAGGGCAAGGAAGGAGAGAATTTGTGTATCACCTTTTTCTCTGTCACTGGTTTCTTAATTTCCCATCAAGTCACAAAATTTTAGTCTATTAATGGTAATTAATTAATTGAAGCCATTTAACACAAGCACAAATTAGGATATTCATGTAACCTTTCTTAAAGTGCCTGGTCTTCTTGATTGCAGCATTACGTAACACATCAGCCTGTCATTTAGCGAGCATCTGATGATAATAGAAGCTTTTAGTTTTTTTCCTCATCATTTATTTTCATATTTATTGAGTGCTTACTAAATGTACAGTGCTGTGTTAGTCACGAAGAGGGCAGATTGTCAAAGAAACATAATTCCTATTCTGTATTTCACTAAGTGTAAATTCAATAGGTTGTTATTGGTGTAGAATCAGTCCCTGAATCTATGAGCAGCTTTGTTTGGAAAACTGGAATTCACAAAACTTTTATAGGTTAAAGGGTGAAAAGCAGGCCAGGAGGACCTGCAATGAACTGGTGTCAGACCAAGTTGGTACATGTGGCTAATCACTCATAGGAATCTCACACAGTCAGGTTGTCCATCTCATCCAATGTGAAAGGCAGATGGAATGGTTCCAGTCTCTGAACCTCAGCCAATAAGCAACAAGGTTCAAACACTCATTGCCAGTAGTTAAGAACATAAACATCAGGATTAATATTCTTTTTCTAATGTATAAAATGAGAGGTTAAACTGATGTCTAAGATTCTTTCCTATAATTCCATAATTGTAGGTAATTATTACAAAAATTTATATGACTCTAGATAAACCGTTTAGAATAATTAGGCAGGCATAACACAATTTTTTGGCGGGGTGGCAATTTCCAAGTGGTCCATCTAGCATTTAGAAACTGTTATCTATAAACAGCATTAAAATGACATAAATTTAAATCACCGCGATACTTTTCCTCTTTCCCTTCCCTTACCCACTACACTTCTTTTTTTTTTTTTAAGATTTTGTTTATTTCACAGAGATCACAAGTAGGCAGAGAGGCAGGCAGAGAGAGAGGGAAGCAGGCTCCCTGCTGAGTAGAGAGCCCGATGTGGGGCTTGATCCCAGGACCCTGGGATCATGACCTGAGCCGAAGGCAGAGGCTTAACCCACTGAGCCACCCAGGCATAACCCCCGCACTACACTTCTTGAAGGAATTGTCTAGATACCTCCCCTTCATCATATTTACCGCTACCCTTCACAATTTGGCATCCTTCTTGTAAAAGACATGATCACTTTCCCCACTCAGATCCCTTTGGGCCTTAGCATTTAGTGTATGCCAGCCTCTGCATCTTTTCATCTGAGTTTGCTCTGGTTGGCCAAATTCTGTATGTTGAACATGTGCCAGGTCAAAGTGCTGGGAAACGTAATGCCATCCAGGACTAAATATCAATCATGAATCAATGTCTGATTGTAATTGGCATATAAATACCCTAGCGCCCTCACTCCTCAGGCAGGACAACTCTGGGGCCTGTGTTTGACACCAGTTCTCAGAGATTCCCAGTAGAACTGAGTCCCCATTATCCACAGTGACAACTTGTTCTATAATGCACATTTCATTCTTGCTTTCCCTTCCCCATTTCAACTCCCCTACCAGTATTTTCAAGACTCATTCCTTAAATGAACAACTTGCATTTAAACTCTTGTCCCACAGACTACTCTTGAGGACCCAAAATGACATATGTGGCCTCTTCCACAGTGCTAAGGTGGCTTCTCCAATTTTAACAAGGATTTCATCTCTAGAACCGGTGGCCTTGCTTGCCCCATTCTTTCTTTCTTAACCCTCATCTCCCTTCCTTTCTCAGCTCTGGATTCTCCTTCCATATCTCTAACAGTCCAGGCTCTGTCTCCTCTTCCGGCTCTTCTTTTCCCCTTTATGTCCAAAGTTCTCTAGGATTTTGTCCTATGACCTCTTCTCTCATTTTTCTCTTAACACTCTTCCTTGGCAATGCTGTCTACTGCTGTGGCACGTCTGAGGTGTATGCGGATGGGTGCTTGTACATTTGACTTTCAGTTCCTTGGCCACCTTCACCTCTTTTTGACTTTGGTAACTATCTTCCATGAGTGTTATCATCATCTGGAGGTGCATAGGACTTGGAGACTTGAGTTTCAACATCCCAGTCACTAACCATAGCTTTCTCTTTAAGTTCTTTCACTATTAATCCCCATTTACCTTCTCGTCTAGTTTACTGATATTCCATTTTTTGAAAACTCCATTTCTCTCTCTCCCAACTTCCACCACCCCCACTTGAGTGCTGTTCAAGAAAATGACTCAGTTGGTGCTACTATAGATCCATTCTCTTCCACTTGTCCTCTCGGTATTTCCAGAAGTCATCATTTGTCCTTTCATCATGTCCTCCCTTCCCATTAGCAATGTGTAAAATGTTATCTCCTTTGAAGCCCCCATCCCATCACCCCTTCCTTCACTGGAAGTGTTGACCTTGCCTCCTTCATCTTTGAAATAATTGTGACTCCTCAGTGGGTATTCTCCCCATATACTCCTCTGAGACCTTTGCACTGAACTTCATCAGCCCATTCCTCTCCTTTAGCTCAGAGAGAGGAGATATCCCTTTTCCTGCTCATGCTAATCCTTTGGCTTTTCATTAAACCTAGCCAACCAAGAGATGAATGAAAATGAAGATTTTGATGATGGCAGAAATTCTGGTGAAAGAACTTGTAATGAAATAACAAACAATTTTAATGTAGAACAAATACAGGCAACATTATAAATCATGGTTATATGCAGAAGGTTAATATTTCTTATAACTTGATGTAAAAACAATGATGCACCTAATGAACATTGCAATGTGGGAATAGAGGAGGCCAGAGGAAGTGTTAGGAGATTAATGTCCCCACTTTGCTAAGCATGGACTCCACTACATTCACTGAAGTTGAAATATGTAATGAAATAATCAAACATGTTATTAAATACATCATTAAATATTATCTATCTATATTATAGACATTATATTATCTATATGTTATCTATATTATCTAAATATTATCTATCTAAATATGTCATTAAATATTATCTATTATTTATATGTAAAATAGTCACAAACTCCTCACTCAATACCATCACATTTTTTTTTTCAATTTTAGGGAGACCTATTATGAAACAATATGTCTGTGTGACTAATTTGTCTGACGTGTAACAATGTAATCAATTTTTTTCAGTTTCCTTTCTTT
Organism: Enhydra lutris kenyoni; assembly: GCF_002288905.1. Lineage (NCBI taxonomy): Eukaryota > Metazoa > Chordata > Mammalia > Carnivora > Mustelidae > Enhydra > Enhydra lutris. The sequence goes on along the minus strand of NW_019154090.1, from coordinate 42,010,654 downwards.
CTGTTAAATTCTATAATAATTAAATTGATAGTTTAAAATTTAAAATAGTGTGTACAATGTAATCCCAGTTTTGCAAAACTATTTATCTAATGACCTCTCTTTTTTTAAAAAAAGATTTTATTTACTTATTTGACAGAAAGAGATCACAAGTAGGCAGAGAGGCAGGCAGAGTGGGGGGGAAGCAGGATCCCTGCTGAGCAGAGAGCCCGATGCGGGGCTCAATCCCAGGAACCTGAGATCATGACCTGAGCCGAAAGCAGAGGCTTAACCCACTGAGCCACCCAGATGCCCCTCTAGTGACCTTTCTTTTCTCTATATGTATTCTTACAGAAATAGCTGCAATAAAATTTACCTAATGCTGATAATGGTTTTTTCTGAGTAATGAGATTTAAGGTAATAAAACAAAAAAAAAAAAAAAAAACTTTTCTTCCAGTGCTTTTTTTGTACTACTACTTGATATTAAAAAATAATGAGGATGGGTAATTTTGACAAAAATAATTAAGCTATTATGTTTTTCATATGCTTAAGAGTCTTATGTCAAGGTATTAACTTGATGATTTCCACTCATGGCATTTATAAAGGCTGTAACGTGTAAAAAAACACTGTGGCTTTCACAGAGAGGTGAGCCATCACCCCAGTCAAAGTATTCACATATTTTATTTGCTTGTTTGTTTAAATCTCAAGAGGGAAGATGCTGAATTGTCTAAGAAATCTGATACCAACATAAATTTGATCATTCATGCAACAACTACTCATTGCAGGCTTAGTTTATCACATTTTATCCCACTGTGTTTACACAGAAAGCAAGACTGCTGATGTCATTACCCTCAGCTTCTATTAAAACACTGGAACAGTGAAAGCCAAGTACCCCAGGTCAAAATAATTTTTTTTCTAATGCCATTACTACACGTGGCACATGTATTAAATCTAAATTGTTCTATTCCTGTTCTTGAAGTCTCCAAACAAATAGTTCTATATATCTCTCATCTTTCTTTGAACTCTTTCTACTTCAATACAGAGTGGTCATTAAGTGAATCTATTTAGGAAAATCTAAGAGAATAAGATGTTCATGACTCAGTGTCAAATTTAAAGTTATAAATAAAAAACAACCTTAGCGTCCTATAGTTTTCATGTTCTTGTCAAACTTTCTAATGGAGAAACTATCAACATCCTGTAACATTCTTGAGTCTATTTCATTTGTGTCAGAAAAATCAAGAGTTTGTGTCCATGTTTGACTTTCAATCTAAGAGTTTGTTATGTCCAATTATTCTTACCACAGGAGCCCAGCACATCACAACCTTCTCCAAAAAGTCATGGTCAGGGGACGCCTGGGTGGCTCAGTTGGTTGAGCGGCTGCCTTCGGCTCAGGTCATGATCCCGGCGTCCGGGGATCGAGTCCCACATCAGGCTCCTTGCTCAGTGGGGAGCCTGCTTCTCCCTCTGCCTCTGCCTACCACTCTATCTGCCTCTGCTCATGCTCTCTCTCTCTCTCTCTCTCTCTCTAACAAATAAATAAATAAAATCTTAAAAAAAAAAGTCATGGTCAATTTATTTTAGGGACAAAAACAATTTATCAAGAGAGTTTACTCCTTTTTATATAAATCTTATATAGAAGCCATTCACTAACATGGAATCATGACATTTAGGGTGGAAGTGTTAATTCAAATGTAATTTCTTGATTCCCAACCATTAGTGGAATTTAGTCAGTTAATGGACTTGAGCTATAATATATTATACATAGATACATTTTATGTATTATAAATTAATATAATAAATATAAATATTATAAAAATAGTATATATTACATATATTAAAAATCTATATTTATATAAAGAAGGTGAAACTAAAATTCCTGCTTTTGAACTGTCCTATGATTATTTGAATCTCAAATAATAATGCAAAAATTCGATTCAGGGTTTCTTTTTGAAATGATGAATCTGAGCTCAAATGTAGAATGAAGCTCCTACTCTAGTAGGTGGAAAGAGTGTGAACTTCAGGTTTCATGTTTTTGGGTTTTTTTAAGACTTTATTTATTTATTTATTTGACAGAGAGAGAGAGAGATCACAAGTAGGCAGAGAGGCAGGGAGAGGGGGAGGGGGAAGCAGGCTCCCTGCTGAGCAGAGAGCCCGATGTGGGGCTCCATCCCAGGACCCTGAGATCATGACCTGAGCCGAAGGCAGAGGCTTAACCCACTGAGCCACCCAGGGGCCCTCATGTTCTATTTTTAAAACCTGATTTCTTTGAGCAGTTACAGCCAAATATATAATTATTGCAAACTTAACTATAGCATTACTCCCTGATGTGCTATAACATTATGATCTACAGCTAATAAGATCTTTTGAAAGAAACATTGTAGTTTAGATATTCATTCATTTGAGAAAAAGAGGTGTAATTTTTTTCCTTCTTTTGTATTTTGATCAAGTTTTAACTGTAGGCTTTTTTTTTCCCCCTGCTCGAAGAGCTAATCCATTCTATTACTGATAATTTCTAAGTTGGGAATTTTAGGGAAACACAAGAGTCTCCCAGGCATTGACTTGCTGCTTGTTACCTACTTCTTCTTCCTAGCTAAATTGCAACCTATAAATAAATGGATGCTACAGGGGTAATTATTTGAAAACTAGTTCTTCAAATGCCTTTTCTCTGAATTAATGACCAAACAGTCACTTTGTGATCCAAGTTTATTTATCAGTCAAGAAGCACATAATGAGCCCCTATTATGAGTAGGGCAAATCGGTTGCCAGTGGGACAAAAGTTTTTAATGGATTTTATATTCTTCATGGAGAAGAAAAACCACGAAGACCTGAAAAGTTGGCTTACATTATGAAGTGAAAATATAGGAGCTTGCATAAGTCTTTTAAAAATTATTGTTCTTGTGATCTGATTTGGTTTGGTTGTAAGGTTTAGAGAGTCAATCAGACAACTTAAGAAAAGGGATATTTATTGACAGTATATTGGTTTGGGTAATCCTGGTTGTTCTAAAGATAAAGTCTCAAATCTCAGTGCCATAATGTAATAGCAGTTTAAATTCTCACTCATAAAATTCTTCTAAGTCAAGAATCAGGGACCTGGGGTCCTTCCATCTTGCTACTCTGCTGTCTTTGGCTTTTGGCTTTCAAAGTTACTGTTCTCTATCACATCAAGCCTCAGAAGAGAAAAGAGGGCAGCGAATCAACTTATGGGAAGTTTTTATGCATTAAGCAAGGAAGCAGTGCACTTCATTTTGGCTTATATTACATTGGGTAGAATCATCATATGGTCATACTCATCTGCAAGACAGGCTGGGAAATGTGGTCTTACTGTGGCCCATGGAGAAGAGGAAAATAGTTTGGTGATTAGCTTTTACCTTCTGTCACAGATGTCTTTTGCTAGGAAATGGACCTGGAAAGTTATTAGGCACTCAGGAAAAAATGTCTGCATCTCCCATGGCCTGGATGGGCTCTTTCATGGGCATTAGAACCCATTCTCCTCTCTACAGCAACTAGTGAATCAAATTTCCTAAGGAAGCCCAGTATGATTGGTTGAGATAATCACCATGGTCTATAATGAATTAAATTCACTGAATTATTTGAGCCAGGCTCTCTCATGGACCATGGCCAGCTCATGGATGGGTTCCCACTGGACAGAGAGTTTATTCCTCACTCAATCAGTTGTTACTCCTGAGAAAGTACAACCTACAACTGCCTTCTTGAGTTAAAAAAAAATACATGTAGATAGATAGATAGATAGATCTATAGATATAGCGAGGCCATCACCTTATTATTATCACTATTACCAATAATCGGTTGTTTATTCCATGCACTTGTCAATGTGTCCAGCGCCTTACATGCACTATATTATTTATTTTTCCTAACCACTATATTTTAAACATGAACCTCTCTCTGAGAGATTTTGCAAACTAGACAAGTTTCCAGTACTGTCTAATTCTAAATCCCAACATTTTTACTTTTGAACATGGCTGTTCCTAGCTTTCTTCAGTCACAAGAAGGACACTGGATATAGTCAGTGCTGTGACAAATGTGACTGGTGCCAAGAGAAAGGAATAGATTCAATGCAAAGAAAGTCCCAAAGAGAGAATGTTCTGGTCTAGGTCAGTCAGAAAAGACTTCAGGGAAGAGTTTGGACTTGACAAAAGGCATACTGCATTAAATTGGGGTCTAAAAGGAATTCATAGCATTCATGTTGGGGAAGTAGAGATCTGGACTATTTGCCTTTGCCTACAATGGTAGCAGGTCTTGGAGTTTCAGAAAAACTGTTCCTTAAGGGCTTCTTAGAAATCCTTTTGGAAATACTTAGGATCAAATCTATATTCTATTTTGTGTCCCCCTCTAAATCATGTTAATCTTGATCGGAGAAATATGGGGCAGAGGATAGGGGATTACTTCTTTGGACTGACAACTGATGCATGATGAAATGAAAGTGAAATTATAGAATCTGGATTCAATATTGTTGGGACATTAAGACATCACTGAAAGGGTGAAAATAAATATTCAAAATAAATATATCTGACAAAAGATTCCTGTTGTAATAGCCAAAGAACTCCTACAAACCAAAAATTAAGACAGACAATCAAACAGACAAACAAACACACAAACCAAAAAAACAAAGCAAAACAAAAACAAAAACAAACAAACAACAAAAACAACAAAAAAGAAAAAAAAAAAAAAAACCCTTTCAGGGCAAAAGACCTGAACAAATAATGAATGAAAAAAGATATCTGAATCACCAAAAAGCATATGAAGATGTATTCAACTTCAATTGATCATCAGGGAAATGCAAATTAAAATCACAATAAGATACCATCACCATTAGATAACCACCAAAATAACTAAAAGAAAAAAGATATAAAAAGTCAAATGTTGGTGAGAATGTGGAACAATCAGAACCCTCACATGCTTCTGGGTCATGTGTGGCAGGCAGAATTCTGAGATGGTCTCCAAGATATCTGCTCCTTTGTGTGCATGCCCCGTATAATCCCCTCCCCTTGAGTGCAGAGGCAGTATTGTAAAGATGATGGATTTCATTCCTGTGATTAGATTACATTATATAGCAGAGATGCAGAGATTCATCCAATGTAGTTGTGGTCCCAAATCAGCTTATCTGAATTAATCAAAAGAATTATCCTGGGTGGGCCTGGCTTAATCAGGCTAACCTAAGCAGGGACTGAGCCCTTCCTGAAAGAAGGGTGAAAGTGTGATGTTTATGGGAGGGGTCATGCACTAGATCATGAAGGTAGCTTCCGGGAGCTGAGAGTGGAGCCAGCAAAAAATGAAGACTCCAGGTCTACAACTACAAGGAGCTGAATTCTTCTAAAAACTTGAATATGCTTGGAAGTAGATTTCCCCTTTGTTATGCCTCTAGATGAGGACATAGCTGGCCAATATCTTGATTTCAACCTGTGAGCAGCAGATCCAACTAAAATGTGCTAGACTCCTTACCCATGAAAACTATGAAATAATGAATTTGTGTGGTTTTAGGACACCAACTCTGTGGTAATTTTTTATACAGCAATAGAAAACTAATACAGTCTCCTAAAGTTGAATGTGTGTATCCTCTTTAACTCAACGATTCTACTCCTATGATATTCCCAACAGGGAGGCATACGTGTGTTCACCAAAATACATACACTACAGTATCCACAGAAGCAATATGCATAATAGCCTAAAACCAAAAAATACCCAAATGAGCAAGAGGGGAACTTATGAGATGTGAATAATATTTTATTTCTTGATTTGGATGCTAGTTATACATGTGTGCCTGGGTTGAGAAAGTTTATTAAGCTGTGTTCTTTCCTAAATTATACTTCAATAAAATTAAAAGAAATTTAATTTTAAAAATTAAATTCAGTTAAAGTTAAACTTAGACATTCAATTAAAATGAAGATAAATATACTCTTTAATTATATAACAGCACAATTAATACTAGATTTTTTAAAAAATCAATGATCACACATATAAGAGTAGTCACATGATTTTCCTAGCCTTAGGCTTACATGGATAAAAAACAAAATCTATTGTAGTAAAATAAAAGCACTTAATCATCAGCTGTTTGGATTTTTACCTAAACTCATACTTGATTTTTGACCAACCTTCAACATATCATTTATTTATATTTTTTAAAGATTTTTATTTATTTATTTGACAGAGAGAGAGAGAGTTCACAAGTAGGCAGTGAGAGAGGGGAAAGCAGGCTCCCTGCTGAACAGAGAGCCCAATGTGGGGCTGGATCCCAGGAACCTGAGATCATGACTTGAGCCGAAGGCAGAGGCTTAACCCACTGAGCCACCCAGGCACCCTCAACACATCATTTTAATAAGTAATTGTGCTTTTCTTTTTCTTTCTTTCTTTCTTTTTTTTTTTTTTTTTTTACAAAGGATTTAAAATTAGTAATGTATTGGGAATTTTAAGGCATTCTTTGGAATAACACCTCTGATGTTATTGTAAACTCACTCACTCTCCTGGACATATACATCTTCTTTGATGAATGTATGTCCTTGGGTCAGGTCATGATAAAATAGAAAACTTTAGTCTCAACACACCTTTCTGACAGTAAAGTTATAGGTAGTTTTACTCCACTTCAGGGAAGAAATATAACTGTTTGGTCATGGCCTTGTAAGAGTTTGACAAAATAATCAACAAATACTCATTTATTATATCTTATACAGACCACCATGCTAAATATGGGGCTAGAGGAAGACATGGTATATTGTTTCTTCTCTTGGAAGATTTATGATCTATCTGAAGAAGTTCATACTCATACACATTAGTTAATGACTTAGGCACACATAGGTGTTGGATGCAGAAAAAAGGTAAGAAGGAAGAAAGGAAAGGAAAAAAAAAACATCAGAACTCTAAAATGGTGCCCCAAGAGTGGAGTTCTTGGTTGTTAAAGAAGGGTTTCCCAGAGGCATCTTGGTAGAATAACAAAATTATTTGGTTTTAAATTTGGTTTTAAATTTGAGTTTTTTCCCTTTCCAAATATAAACATAACTACTTGGTGCTTTAAGTTTTTCATCTGAGAATAAGGCCTGACGGCAACAATTTCTATGTCACAGTTTTCTGAAGCTAGATGAGATAATTCAGTAAAATAGTAGATTCCTCTAGTCTGCCTAGCTGACCCTTCTTTGGGATGAATAAATAACCATCAAGGATCTTTGGTGTCTGACACTGTGCATTGGAAAGGATGGAGCAGTAGGGAGTTGGAAGATACACTGAGTATTAGAGAGAGGAAGGAAGAGATATTATGTGTTTAAAATGAAAAAAAAAATGAGTAACAAAAGTACAGTACAGCATGATGAAAACAAGACAGGACAAACCTAAAGGAACAGAAAAAACAAAGGACATTTCTTTACAGGCTGGCAAACCCAATAAAAGTCTGGCTTTGGTGAGGAAACCAGAAATATAGAAGATATCATCCTTGAATATTTAATACCTTTCAAGTGGACAGATACTTACACCCATATTTACTTACATATATCAAATGACTAGAGGACAAATGATGGAATGTACTATCTTATGTTGTGTAGGCTTCGCTTTTTTGTCAAAGAGGAATTTGGAGAATGGAAAGCACATTGTTGTTCATAGCATCAGGGAAGGTTCAAGCTCAGGCTTGAAGGATGGATAGAACATGAATCCAAGGAAGAAAAAGAGTGTTAATTCTACACAGGTGTGGCATTATGCAAAGATTCATCAGAAAGAAGCATTCTGCCATAGACTGATTTTTTTACTTAAATATGTATCAGAACAAAAATCATCTGGATAAGAGATACTACTTTTGAGAGGTTATAGAGAGGTGAGGAGAGGTGGCAAGGCAAAAGCTCACTTTTCCTAGATAGAAATTGCATGTTTGAGGCTGATGCAAAACCAGTGGACTCCTCTTGAAGAAAGAGTGGGGATGAGAGAGTCTTAGGTATCTGATTTCACCCCAAAGTATGAGTTCCCTCAGATTTTATGGTAAGTATATCAAAATTATCCAGATTCATTTGTGAGAAGATTATCTCTATACCTCCTTTCTCAAACTTCACCATCAAAAACCCCATTAAGCTATTTACCTCTATACAAAAAGAATGTCCCTCTTGGAGAATTAATAAGTTAAACCATTATCTGTCTTAGCTACTCCCGGATTTGCTTAAGTTGCTAAGATTCTAAAAGGCATATTTTCTAAATGGTAGGTAAAAAGATAGCAATGTCTGCCTATGCTATGAAAAGGTGCATGGCATGGGGAGAGAGGAACAGGATTTCTTCACCAACTGCAGCCCCTTTACTCTCAAAAACTAGAGTCTGATGCCACATCCCTTTTCAGCATACCTCACAACCCAACACATCCTGCAGAGCACTTATCCTGTTTGGTATGTACCAAGAGGTAAAGAACATGAGTTTATCTCTAAAAGATCTGGGTTTATATTCAAATCTGTTTTTTTTTTTTTTTTACCTTGGACCCTGATCTGAACCCATTTCCGTATCAGTGTTATGTACTTAATAACAACAGTAGCTTCCTCAGAGTTGTTGAGGATATTAAATAAGAATGTATGTAAAGACTGCAGAACACAAGGGTGTCCTATTGTTGTCAGGTAATAATAATCACTATCACAATCGCTGTTATATTTATGGCTCCTGGGTCCTGAGTCTTGCCAAGTTAGTGGGGTGGGGTGGGGAGGACGAAGGGTCTGCCTGTTATTGTGTTGGTGGCACTCTTGAAACAGCCCCAGACTCCTGGCGAGAACGACAACGGGCTGCTCCCTCAGCTGGCATCTTCTCTCCCCTGCTCCACCCACGCTTCCCGGGAGCAACAAGTTCCCTACTGCAAGACCCGCCCGCGCGCCACTGGTAGACCAGGCGGGCGCCTCCTCCCAGACCTCTGACTTAACTCGCCCTGAAACCTACCTGAGGTCGAAATCGTGCCTGCCAACGCCCTGCGGAGGAGGGATAGCCGGCCGCATGTGAGGGAGCCCTCGCGGCGCCTGGGAGGGAGGCGGGAGGCGTGGGAAGTCGGGACAGGGGACCCAAAGGAGACCTAGTTCGCGCTGCCCTTGAGAGGCAAAAGCAACAGAAGAAAGCACCCGCCGAACATCTCCAGCCTCTCTCCTGAGATCAGGAGGGAGGAGAGAGAGCCCCGAATCCCACGGACCTCCACCCAGCCTTCTGGTTGCCAAATAGCATCCGGATGTCCTCCACGCTCCCCTCGCCCGGTTTCTCCTTGCACTCTCACTCCACCCCACGCCTCGCCAGGTCCCCTAAGGACACGTGCGATTTCTGACGAGATATTTTGCAAGAAGGACAAATAGATAAGCCACGGCCCCCACCCAGCACTCTCCTCTCCGCTGCTTTCCCAGAATGGATACCCTGGAGTCGCCAAAGGAGTCCCAAGGCATCCTATATTAGGAGCCTTACCTAGCTGCCCAAACAGTTGAACTCTGACAACTTCTTGGAATCGGGATCCCCGCACCCTCGTGGGAAAGCCAAGCTGGCCGCCCACACACCGGGAGAGACGTCCCGATTTCTCCATAGGGAACTCCTCTCAAAATTTACCTTTCTAGCTTCTACAGCTGTGAGTTGAGAATCGGGGAGCTAACTAACAGTACGCTTCGGGGGCGGGCGCTCGTGGGCAGGGGCGAGGGCGAGAAGTTCCACCCCGATTTTGGAAAGAAAACCCAGTTCATGTCTTCAAGTCTCCTGCATCCAGGGAGCTGTGGTTCCTGGAAAAGAGCCGGGGCCCAAGTCACCGGGAGGGAAGTCCTCCTAGCGCGGGATCCGAAAAGCACGGAGGTGAATTTCAATGTCCAAGCTTTTAATCTTGTCGGTCGGAAACTACTCTTTCTCCAGGAGATGGGGGCGGGGGATACATCCCTGGCAAAGACTGCCAACGTCAAGCCCAGATGTTCAACACTTCATTCCTCCATCCCCACGCAGCCTTGAGAACTTGGTACCTCGGACAGCAGCCCGGGCGCAAGGCATTGTTAGAAAGGTGTTACCTGGTTTTCGCCACCAAGTCAAAGAGCAATAAATTATTTTTGTGACCTTACTAGTACAATTTGAAGGACATTTTAATTACATAACCCGTGAAAGATCACCGGAGGCAATGTCGTGTTAAAGAGCCCATGGCAGAATATCTGCATCGCATGAGAAAGAAAACTTGCAAATCTGCAATGAGATTGCGCAGGGCTGCCCCCGTTTTGAAACAACATGCGAAATGCAAGGGAGATCTTACCTTTCGGACTCCAAAGCCGTGTTCTGCTGCAACTTGGCGAGCTTCTTCCTCTCCTCCTTTATGCAACTCCACAAGAAAATGATTCGTGAAGACCGGTCTCTTGGCAGATGCAAAAACCATGACACAGAAGAGGAGCCCGGCGGCCGCCTTCCACTGGGAGACACAGCCACCTTTCATCTTTCTCTGGGAGTGAAAAGTGGTGCTAGGAGGCGCGCAAGCCTGTGGAGCGGGGGACTCGGAGGAAAGGTGCAAATTAAAAAAAATAAAAAAAAATATATATATATATAGTTTTTTTGTTTGTTTAAAAAAAAATCTTTGTGTTGGTTAAAAGACTGATTAGGGGCTCGGAAAGCAGCAAATCAATGTGTGTTCTCCTCCAGCATCTGTCTGGCGGGGAAGCCGTGTAATCAGGCTCGCTGGCAGAGGTGCGAATGGGGGGAGCTGTGTGTATCTGAGAGAAAGAGCGAGTGTATGTCTGTGCTTGAGGCTAAATCTGCATTTTCAGCTCCTCCTCGGCTCCAATTCCACCGGGGGCTGGAGGAGAGCACCAGCCTGGGTGACGTGTGCCCGCTAGCAGCCAATGAGGACGGGAGATGCGTCGGGCCCCGCCCTGGACCGCCCCGGGCCCGCCTCTGCCCGCCCCCGGCCGGGCCGGTCCGCCTCCGCCGACGGGGGGCGCAGACCGGCGAGCCCGCGCCCCCGCCCCTTTCAGAACCCTGGAGAGCTCCTCCATCTCTCCACCCGGGCCCGCCTTGCTCCCAGGAAAATCCCCCCAGCTGTAATCTGGTCGGCGGTGCCGGAGTGATGTCATTGTTTGTGGAGATCTGTAAGGCTCTGGAAAGGGAATTACGGCGTGTGCCGCTCTCTGAGGACCCGAGGGGAGCTGGGGTACCGGCCTCTCCCTATTCCTCTCCCCTGCTTATTTTCCGCTCCAAAACAACTCTCTCTTTCTCTCCCCCCCTCTCTCTCTTTCTCTCAAGGCACACTTGCCTCTTTTTCTCTCAATAACAAAGCAAATATTAACCCTCCTCTCGCCACTTTGGGCAAATCCCGGGGGAGGATTACTCCCCTTTCCGGCACGGGGAAGGTTAGAGAAAGCAGCCTTCTTTGGGTGACTCATGGGGGCGAGTATTTATTTATTTATTTATTTATTTATATTTTTATAGACTCCGGGCTTGTCTGGAACTAAGCAGCTGGGAAGCCTGGCAGGAGATCAGACTCACTCCCACCAGCCACCGTGATTAGATGAGACTCCTCCCGGGAGTCTGGGCTGCTCCGCAGAGACCGCCTTCAGGAGAGGCGCGGCCGGCATTGACAAGGCTGGAGGTACATTCTCAGACTTGGGGTTGTTCCGTAGCACAAGGACAGCGAGAGTGTGCGTTTGGAAAGGTGTAACCACCAATCCTAGGCGCTGGGCCAAGACTCCAGTTGGGCATTCTCAACTGGGACGAATTCAGGCCAAGTGGCAGCGGGTCAACTAAATTATCCAGTTAAGAAACGTGCACTCGCAGTCTACCAAGGGCTTACACTGACTTCTTCCTGCCCCAGTGAGAGGAAGCAGGGGGGAGGTGTCTGCCAAGAAATCCGAGTGATTGTTTTAAAGCAACTCAAATATTGTTGAGTTACAGAGTATGCACACTGATTCCCATTATTATTTAGCTCCAAAGTTCAGATTTCTGCTTTACTTCAATAAGAGGTAAGAGAGCTTCTTTTTAGAGGCTTAATTAAGTGTACGCAGTACAGTCAGAGAAAGACAGAAACAGAGAAAGAGGTAGACAGGAGAGAGAAAGGGAGAGAGAGAATAATGTTGACACATTTTACACACACACACATACATGTTTTATTTTCAACAGACTTCCCCCTTTTCATTTTAGTATGAAGACAGAATCTACACAAGAAAAACAATATTGATAGAAACGAATACACACAGTTCCATGGGACACATAGTCTTCACAGCACATGCCCTTTGCAGACATAGTTTGCTCCCCGAGAGCCTGTTCAAACATCACCAAACAAAAATGCAGACGTTATTGAAAATTTTGATTAAAGCGTAAGAGATCTGTATGCAATTATTATTAGTAGTAGTAGTGTTAGTACTTAAACTCTTTTAAGAAAAGCTAAGTGAGGTGTTGAGAAGGAACTAGCACATAGACTAAAGATGAAAGCGGCCAAAGTGGAGACAAGGTTTCTAAGAAAGTATTAATAAAAGGGAACAGAGCTGCTCTGGTTTCCTCAGTTCTTTACTGCTCAGAGGCTCATTTCTGCTGAGTTTTGTTTTTTTTTTTATCACCTTATCCTACTCCACAGCTTACCTCTCACAGACCATCTGTTTGATTTTAACACGAGGTTTTCTTACTAAGAGACCTTCAGCTCTTCCTTTCTCTCTTTTCCTTATATTTCACCCATATTTCAAATCAAAGTATTAGGCTGATATGAAGAAATGCCAAATGATTCCTCCTACCCTGTATTGTCATTTGAGAAAAATGGCACCAAATGTGAAAATTACATTAGATGGATTCACAATCGTGGAGAGCATTTCAAAAGCAGCAACAGAGATAAAAATCTAAGTCTTAAGAAAAATAAATCTGAAGAGCATCAAATAAGTCAATTTAGAAGATTATGGGTGTTGGGAAATAGCACTGCTAATGTAGCTCAATCTCTCTGAAAATGAACATGAAATTACCATCTATTCAGAGATATTTATTAATTTTTTTCTAAAACCACAAAGCAATACTTCATTTCCTAAATAAATTCCAAAGATGAAATGCTAGTAAATGTTGAATCTTATGTATTTGAATTTTCAGTAATTAAAACCACGTAAAATTGGGTACCAGCTAAATAAAGCCTAGATGGCTGATTAAAATAAGACATTTTTAGTGGTTTACATAGAATACAGTTCATCATAATATTGTCAGAACAGCATAGTAAATGAAAATGGAATTTTTTATGATGCAAATGCTCAATTTTAAATGCATAACAATGTATGCAAGTGGAGGAAATACATTGATATACTGAATTGTTACTTGAGATACAAAGACACATCCATGTGCATTCACACATACCTTCTTTAAGGTAACTATATCTAAGCTCCTTTTTTTTTTTTTTTGAAATACCAATAGTAACTTCGGAATGGAAGGTGAACAGGAGAGAAAATGGTAGCAGAATGTTTCAAGGGCTAGAATGCAATCCAGTTGACAGAAAGTCTATTGTAGGCTCTGCTGTCACTGGCTATGCCACTTGGGTTAAATCATTGTATCCTTCAAAGCCTCAATCTCCTTATCTGTAAAAGGAGTTAGATACCGTCCAGGTCCAAGAGCCAAATTGTAATTTCAAAGAATTGCCAAAGTAGACTATGATGTAGAAAGAATCATCAATAGCTTGAGAGATGTTAAGGATAGTTATACTTTTAAAATTACATTATGGTGGGGCACCTGGGTGGCTCAGTGGGTTAAAGCCTCTGCCTTCGGCTCAGGTCATGATCTCAGGGTCCTGGGATAGAACCCCACATCCGGCTCTCTGCTCAGCAGGGAGCCTGCTTCCCCCTCCCCCTCTCCCTGCCTCTCTGCCTACTTGTGATCACTCTCTCTGTCAAATAAATAAATAAAATCTTTTAAAAAAATAAAAAATAAAAAAATAAATTACATTATGGTGGCATCAGGTTTATTCACTTTTATATACTCCCCTCATACACACACCAAGAGTCTCTTACTTGCTAATTTTGTGGACTTGGGGAACAAATAACTAATACAAACTGGCTGACACTCAGGACCAGACATGAAAATCATCAGTATGTTGAGGTTCTTACTATTTAAAATACTGTTGTATCTATAGAAAAAAACATAAATTTGGTTCTATTTCAAATGTGCTACCTAACCCCTAGAGTCTCTTTGAAGACATTGTCCTACAACCACCAGAATATTCCCATACAGATTCATAACTGTAAATCAACAGACCTATGTGTGATTAAAAGAACCCAAACCTCCTGAGCTATGATTGGCACACTGTCATTCAGATATACTGCCAGGGAGAAATTCGGGCACAGGGAGCTTCAAATCAAGGGAAACCCAACCCTGGGGAGGAGAGAGAAAGTTAGAAGCAGCCCCAGGAGAGGCTGCTGGTTCTTTTAGTAGTCTTTGGTTCATTAGGGAAAAGATCTTATGTTTCTGTTTATTTCAGTTGGGTGGGGTGTAACTTGAAGAGGAATAGACATAAACAACAGAAGATGCAATTTAAAATACAGCCTTCTTATAAATCAGGTTGAGTTTTGTCATTACTTTTGCATTCATTCTGAGAATTTTAAGTGCAGTAAAAATGATTTCACTGGGTGCCACAGTTCTTTACTATCATGTACTGTACTACCAATCCTTTCAAGTTGATTCCACCAATAACCCTGTGCTTCCTCTTCCTTCCACACCAGTCCATACTCAGGCTTCCTGAAGTATGGTTACCACTGGACAGGTTTCTGCCAAATTTCGAATTCAACATTTTCTCCAGATAATTTTTCCCCAAGTTCTTACCTCATTTCCCTGTGATATTTATCTTCACTCTCATATTTGCTGTAACTTAAGATTCAGGTATTTGGAAAATTTTAATTCATTCCCTAGTGTATACCCACACCTTCTAAATCATTGGGACTTACTTGGTCTGTCCTCCAATTTCTATAGCTTTTATCACCTTATACCTTTTCCTTAAATGACTTATCTCTGTTTTTGCTTCAGCTGCGAAGCCTTAGCTGACTTTAGTTACATAAGCCATCTTAAACTAATATAATGGGGAGGACTCATGGGGCTTTATCAAGTATTTTATAATCATCAAGACATTGAATTTAGAGTGTTTGGGGTTGACTTCATTTTACAATTTCATCAACAAACCATCAAATTTATTCAGACTAATTGACTATTCGTAAATAAAAGCTACTCATTCCTTCCTTATTTTCCAAGACAGTAAAAACTTACTTTTTGTGTGTTAATTCAGGTTCTATTATTTTGATAGGAATTGAAGTAGCTAAACAATGAGGACCAAGAATGCTTTTAATCTTCTTTTGAGAATTAGGAACACGATTCTATTCACTATCTTTAGATTCCTCTTTAGGTCTACAGGGCTACAAAATAATGTTTGCTCACTTGGAAAATTAATTAGCTATTTCTCAGGGCTTATTGGAACATTGCTTATTGTCTGTAGAAAGTGATTACCTATTCATGAATTCTCTACCTTGTGTTATTTCTCTTTTCTTTTTCATGGTCTTTAAAAAATACAGTAAACCTTCCTCCCTTCACTTTTTGAATGATTATGGAAATTATCTCTAACAGGGAGACTTTTTTTGGACTCCTCAAATAATGTAGAAGTAATGTAGAGAGAACAAAGTGCATGGCTTGTTAGCAAATATAAACTGAATTTAAGAAGATAAAAATTTTATGAGTAAAATAAAATTTCAAATGTTAAAACGTATGTACTAGCTTTTTAAGGCTAACCCTGCCATTGCAATGAAACACCTGATTCTAGAAAATCCTGACTTAGACCTACTTCTCTGGGTAATTATACACTGTTTAGTATTGATTTTGATGACCTCGCCCAAGTAGAGAAATTGATATATAATGTTTTTAATATGCTGAAAGAATAGCTAGAAATTGATGACCATGCTCTTAGATATCTCATTTTCTATGCCTTGTGAGAATATTCTGTGCTTTCATGGTTTTAGAAACATGGCATAGTCTATTTTTAGGAAATTCATCATATAATATCCATTTTATCTTCATAACACTAGAGAGAGTGAGCCAAAAAGTACACCTTTGAAACATATTTCTAGAACTAGCTACTGAAAACAATATTTAGTGGTTTTTATAGATTTATTTTCTCCCTAAAATTCCATAATCAGGACATTTAAATTCATATCAGACTTAATTACAGTATTCCTAATTTCTGATAGCACATTCCATGATGCATTAATTTGTGTGAGTGACATTCAGTTTATGAGCGTGTCTAATATGATCACATGTTAAAAAATAGTCAACATCCTTTAAAAATGGATTGTTTTCCATTTAAAAAATTCCCAAATGTTCCTTCTTTTGCAGTAATCAAAGATTTGGCAACATAGTCACAATTAGTAGTTACCATTTTCCAAGACCCCTCCCCAACAATGTAATAGGGCCTGAACTGCTAACTTTGCCAGAATCCTCTCCCAGCCTCTCGATTCATGTGTTTTACATTCCTGATCTAACCCATAAAGCCATCTGAGTTTGTGACTTCTGGGGTAAACAATCTGTAAGGTCTCAATTCATTATGTTATAGAGATTTTTATAATGCCTCTGATAGGACACATTCAAATAACATGGAAATAAGAACGTGTTCTCCAAAACCATTACTAGCATAGATGTAAAAGAAAAAAAAAAAAAAAGAAAAAACCTATCAAATTAGACTCAGGCTTCCAGAATACAGCCTTCCAGGAAATGGAAGCAGTGTTGGCCAAAGGCACTCTATCCACATAGAAGAATAGATATCTATTCTTAGGTAGATAGATATCTATCCACACAGAATAGATAAATTGGCATTTCATCTCTCTTCTAGTAGTGAAAACCTTTGCAATGTCCAGTATGGTCAGTTTTTCTCATGTTCTGTGTTTTGTTATAAGGTAATCCTTAGAAGACTGCTTGGGGAGGACAGAACCAGGATTACCAATATGAGAAGATTGAAATATTGAAGTAGACTATGAATTAGTGTCTAAATACTGAAGAGAGGATGTGGTGGTATTCTGGGAAGATTGTGAAGCCGGAAGTCAAAATTCCTTCCTTTAGCGCTGGTTCTGAGGTAAGTCGTGATGTGAATTAAGTTGCTTCATCCTCTAGGCCTCAATGTAAATGGGGATCAGGGAGTATTTGCTTAGACTGATTGTGTCTAAGATTCCATTTAAGGCTGATTTTCAGTGACAACATTCTAAACTAAGCACTTATCTCTTTCATGCATCTCATCTCTCTTAAGGTCTACTGGTTTCATGGACGATACAGTGGTCCAAGAAACATAGCAATGAAGTAATCAGCTTTTGCCACTATAATGCTGTACAACAAATCATCCTAAACTTAAGGGCTTACAATAAGTATTTTATTTTTATGTTACAGCTGCCTGTGATTTGCTTAATCTAGGCTAGGCTTGGCCAGAATGGCTTTACTTCAGGCTGTAGTTTGGCTCAGCTTGACCCCAGCCTTTGAGTTTAGTTTATATCTTCGCCATCTGTAGTTTTTCTGAAGCCCAGGCTGAAATGGCAGCACACCTGAGGCATGCTCTTCTCATGATTATCACTGCTGCTCAAAACCCAAGCCAAGCAACAGAACAACACTTAAGTCCTCCTACATCATGTCTGCTAGAATTCTATTGGCCAAAGCAAGTGACATGGCCAATCCCAACTCTGTCCATAGTGGAAATGTAAGAGAGACTATCTGTTGAACTGTAATCCAAATTATAACATCAAGCTAAGTCCAACATCTATAAACATTTTTGTTAAAAAAACATGTTTTTACAAGCCGATTTAAATAGTTGGCTCAAGAACCATTTTAAAGGATTAATTTCTAAATTAATATCTATAATGAATCTGAGGTATGTTCTAAAACATTGAGAAAGAACATTTCAACAATTTCATTTCTGTGTGAAAGAATGTATCACCCTCCTCTTGGAGGACTTGAGAATTAGAATGGGTGTCCTTTTGGACATTTTCTTCAGAATAGCCAAGTAAGCATTGCTAGGGTCTCAATTTGACTTGAATGGTAATGTCCAGTTTGAGGATGATTAAAGTAAGGCCATAATAATAAATACATGAAATCCAGAGTTGAGAAAAGTAATGGAATTTAGTTATATGACCTCAGACTTTTGGACACATTCCAGATTGTAGTTCCCCATTTGTATTACTTCTCCTCCTCCATTCCCTTCCGCCTTTTTCTGTCCTCCTACTCCTTCTCTTCCTCCTCCTTCTTTATTCTTTCTTCTTTTGTTTATAAGTGTTAGAACTACAACTCTAACTGGCTTAAACAATGAGGGAAATTTCTTATTTTACACCCTTGAAGAATCCACAGATAGATACAGATTCAGGTAAGACTGGATCCAGAACTTTCTCCATCTTCATTTTTAGGGTCTGTTATCCTTGTCCTTGGTTTAATCTCAGAGGAAAGAGAGCTTTTTTTCTCCAGTACTATTTTTTTAAAGATTTTATTTATTTATTTTTGTGTGTGAGAGAGAAAGAGTGAGAGCACAAGCAGGGGGAGTAGCAGGCAGAAAGAGAGGGAGAAGCAGACTTCCTCTTGAGCAAGGAGCCCATTAGGACTCAGCTCCAGGACACTGGGATCATGACCTGAGCCTAAGGCAGACACCCAACTGATTGAGCCACACAGGCACCTTCCCCAGTAACTTTTGTAAAATCTTAGAAAACTAGGTCATTAACTTGGCTTGTGGCATGTGACCAATTCTTCCCTGACTATGTGGTTTAGATGATTAAAATCAGCCACAGGCCAGGCCTTTGTGTTTTGCCTTCTCCTGAAGCTGACATGGGACCTGAACTACATGGACTGATAATAAAAAAGTTGTATTTGACAAAGGAAAACAAGGGGATTTTTCCCCAGAGAAAGCAGTAAGGATATTAGATGGATAAAATAACATGTGTTTCTCATAATTCCTGCTCAGCAAAGATGAACAATGCATCAGAGTGAGAGGCAATCTATGAAACAGAACTATATTGCAAAGTATTTCTTAAATAAAGCTAAGATATAAATGGTCTGGTGTTATAACACATCCCCTAAATGCTGGGAAGAGAGAGTAATATTTGATGTGTTGGTTATTTATTTGTGGATGTTAAGAAGAATCATTCTATTTGTATGGGTCCATCGGACAATGATAGCTCTTAGCCAGTGTTACAGACATGCCACAAATGCATGCCTGGTGACATGTCGATGAAGAGTTGACTCAACTGGTTAGACCATAGAAATGGTCAAATGATGGGTTCAGTCTTCATGAAGGAAAGTCAGTCACTCACTTTACTATATAGCTATATGTAAATGCCAGGATTCAAATGGTGACAAAAATAAATCTTTAAAAAGATATACATTGAAGCTAGAATGAGTCTACATATCCCTTTCACTGGCAGGGAAAGGAGGGCTCTTGTTCTCAGTTCCACATGAGATGGCAAAATCACCTTAACTTTCAGCATTACCCACAAGACTTTATGTATAATTACATTGTTTCTTCAAGGTGCCCTTATGATTACTCCTCTCATCTTTTTCAGGAGACATGCACCAAGAGAAGCTGGCAAGTTCCCTTGGCAAGAACAGATGAATAAATAAGGAGCATGAGCTTGCGTCTTTCAGCTGAGGTGATTTGTCAAAAACCACAACACTGTGGCTACTTTCAGATTCTAAGGGTTATGTTCAACCTTAATCAAGGGGAATTTAAAAAGCCAAATCATTGAATGAACCAAGGAAAAGATTTTGGTAGAACATGAAGTCAATCGTTTACATATGGTTACATCCACTGGTCTGAAGTCATTTCAAATAGGCTAGAATTCAATGGTGAATTACCTACTCATGTTTGTCTAATTTATTGAGTGGTGAGTGCTATTGAGTGAGGAATCCCATGAAGAATAATTGGCTTTGATACTCAAGAGAGAACAAAATACCTGAGCAGCAGACCCCTGAGCTACTGTTTTAAGAAAATAAGCTACTTCTTTTAAGAACCAGGTTGTAAATATGGATAAATTGAGTTCTACAATATAATCCCAGTTTACATCTTTCTAATTTTCACTGTTATGTTTTAGTATGTAGATATTAACTCTGCATATTGTATCTGCCTGGTTTTTTCCATTTTCTCCTTCGGATCTCTTCACCCTTTTCTTTTTTTTTTTTTTTTAAGATTTTATTTATTTATTTATTTGACAGACAGAGATCACAAGTAGGCAGAGAGGCAGGCAGAGAGAGAGAAAGGGGGGAGAAGCAGGTTCCCCACTGAGCAGAGAGCCCGATGCGGGACTCAATCCCAGGATCCTGGGACCATGACCTGAGCCGAAGGCAGTGGCTTAACCCACTGAGCCACCCAGGTGCCCCTCTCCACCCTTTTCTAATGTGTGTTGTGCCCTGGGAGATTGACTTCAAAGGACGACATCGATGATATTCATTGCATTATGCCTTCCCATTGGATTCAGTCAACAGGAAGAACAGTTTAAAAAAAAAATCAGAGAGTAGGGTAATAGAAACAACTCAGGGCTTTTATTTTCCAAGCTCCTTCCCTGTTGGGTCACCATACAACCCCCTCTCCAGATTCTACTAACCATCACCTTCCCTCATCTCTTCAAGCTGAAGGAGATAATAGCTCCAGAATGTTGCTGGTCCCAGGGGCTTGACTATGCTTTGTTGGACTTGCTTGACCCTCTCACACATTTGTAAACAGTCCCATAACAGATGAGTGACATCTTACCTATATGAAATGTAACACATGATATATATTTTCAGGACATAGAAAACGTGTGCATTCAACTTATTACATATTTAAAGATAACATTTGTGATGAATATAGCCCAAAGAAATCTCAGCCTTTTGGGAGGCCAACTGGGTAAAAAGAGAGTAGCCAAAGTAAAAAGAAACAAACAAATAGGAACAAAAACATGACATATATTGGGGCAGGTGGAATAATACTAAGAAAAACTATGTTAGGAGGCATGGATAAAATGGGAAAATCAGGATTTGGGGGGGAAAGTTCTCAGGACCAAACAACCAGAATTTACATTGTGAACAACCAGGAAATCCTAACATCCAAGGGATAGGAAAAGAGAGTGAGAGAGAGATAAAAGATATGTGGGATGGGAGGAGGCCCTAAGGAGGTCGGATGAAGGTTACAGGACCCTACTGAGTGACCGGACTCAGAACCTTCTGTAGCATCCACATGGTAGCTCTCTCCATGGTGCTGGCTGAGTCCAAGCTGCTGCATATTTTCCCTCTCTCTCTGAGGACCAGGTGAGCTGAAAGAATTCTTAATGCTTAACTGATGTGCCTTCAGACTTCCCTGGAAATTACTTTGTACTAAAGGCATCCTCCAGAAGAGCAAACTGTAACAAGCTAAAAGAAGAGGGGGGTAATGTCATTTGTCTCCCAGTTATTACACATTTGTACATGATTGATGCTTGCATTACTGCCACTGGCAATTGATCTGAGCATATTACCATGCTAAAACAATTTACCATGAAGATAGGTGCAAATGTGAGAACTCTAAGAAGCAGTTTCAAAATAAGAGGCCAGGGTGAAAATAACTCTTAAGGCCACAGGATGGAAATACTCCAAATGCCTGTGCATAAACTATAGGACTGAATTTCTTCTATTTCTTCCAGTGTTTTGTCCTGGATTGAAAAATGATTACTCTGTAATGACATGTCCAAAAACGATTTTAAAAAAATTATTAAGGGAAAGGATGGGGAAACATTAGCTTATACAACAAAGAGTATTTTTGTGTTTTTGGAAGAGATCACAATTTAAATCTAAAATTTTTAGAGCTACAAATTCCACTTTTGGGAATAGTTCCAAAGGAAATGAGAACACTAACTTAAAAAGGTATCTCTACCTCCATGTTCATAACAGTATTATTTATAGTAGGCAATACATTGGAAACACCTAAATGTCCAATGGTGGATGTGTGGATAAAGGGTTGTGATATTTATCTCTCTACATATACAGATACATAGATATATACACACATGTATACACACATACACGCAAACACACGTGTGTGCGTTGTGTGTGTGTGTGTGTATAATTCAGCTATAAACAAAAGAAGAAATCCTGCTATTTGCAGCAATATGGATGGGCCTTGAGGCATTATGCTAAAAGAATAAGTCAAACAGAAAAAGGCAAATACTGTATGATTTCACTTACATGTGGAATCTAAAACACACAGACACACACAACTCATTAAAAAGAGATTGGACTTGTGGCATTTTTCAAAGAGCTTGAACAAACAATCCTAAAATTTATATGGAACCAGAAGAGACCCCGAATTGCTAAGGAAACGTTAAAAAAGAAAAGCAAAACTGGGGGCATCACGTTGCCTGATTTCAAGCTTTACTACAAAGCTGTGATCACCAAGACAGCATGGTACTGGCACAAAAACAGACACATAGACCAGTGGAACAGAGTAGAGAGCCCAGATAAGGGCCTACAACTCTATGGCCAAATGATCTTCAACAAAGCAGGAAAAAATATACAGTGGAAAAAAGTCTCTTCAACAAACGGTGCTGGGAAAATTGGTCAGCTATGTATAGAAGAATGAAACTTGACCATTCTCTTACACCATACACAAAGATAAACTCAAAATGGATAAAAGACCTCAATGTGAGGCAGGAATCTATCAAAATCCAAGAGGAGAACACAGGCAGTAACCTCTTCGACATTGGCCACAGCAACTTCTTTCAAGACATGTCTCCAAAGGCAAAGGAAACAAAAGTGAAAATGAACTTTTGGGATTTCATCAAGATCAAAAGCTTCTGCACAGCAAAGGAAGCAGTCAACAAAACAAAGAGACAACCCATGGAATAGGAGAAGATATTCACAGATGACACTACAGACAAAGGGCTGATATCCAAGATCTATAAAGAGCTCCTCAAATTCAACACACACAAAACATCAAAAAATGGGCAGAAGATATGAACAGACATTTCTCCAAAGAAGACATACAAATGGCTAACAGACACATGAAAAAATTTTCATCATCATTAGCCATCAGGGAGATTCAAATCAAAACCACATTGAGATATCTCCTTACACCAGTTAGAATGGCCAAAATTAACAAGACAAGAAACAACAAGTGTTGGAGAGGATGTGGAGAAAGGGGAACCCTCTTACACTGTTGGTAGGAATGCAAATTAGTGCAGCCACTTTGGAAAATTGGTGCAGTGTGGAGATTCCTTAAGAAATTAAAAATAGAGTTACCCTATGACCCTGCAATTGCACTACTGGGTATTTACCCCAAAGGTAAAGATGTAGCGAAAAGAAGGGACATCTGTACCCCAATGTTCATAGTAGCAATGGCCACAGTCACCAAACTGCTGAAAGAGCCAAGATGCCCTTCAACAGATGAATGGATAAAGAAGATATGGTCCATATATACAATGAAATATTATGCCTCTATCAGAAAGGATGAATGCCCAACTTTGTATCAACATGGATGGGACAGGAGATTAAGCTGAGTGAAATAAGTCAGGCAGAGAGAGTCGATTATCATATGGTTTCACTTTCTTGTGGAGCATAAGGATATGGATAGGATATGGAGAGGAGAAGTGAGTTGGGGAAAATTGGAGGGGGAGGTGAACCAAGAGAGACTGTGGACTCTGAGAAACAAACTGAGGGTTTTAGAGGGGAGGGAGGTGGGGGTTTGGGTGAGCCTGGTGGTGGGTATTAAGGAGGGCACATATTGAATGGAGCACTGGGTGTGATGCATAAGCAATGAATCTTGGAACATTGAAAAAAAATAAAATTACAAGAAAAAAAAAATGAGATTGGACTTGTGATTACCAGAAGCAGGGAGTGGGAGGAGGAGAAACTGGAGGAAGGTTGTCAAAAAGTACAAACTTCCAGTTATAAGTAAATAAGTACTAGAGATGTAACATATAGCATAGTGACTGCAGTTAGCCCTGCTGTATGGTATATAGGAAAATTGTTGAAAGTAAATCCTAAGAGTTCTTATCACAAGAAAATTTCTTTTGCCTTTTCCCCTTTCTTTTCTTTTTATTGTATGAACCTCTTGTGGTCATCATTTCACAACATATCAAGCCATTATGCTGTACACCTTAAATTTATACAGCGATGTATGTCCATTATTTCTCAACAAAACTGGAAAAAATAAACCTAAAGTTTTAGTTTATTATACCACTGGTACTTCTAATAGCACTAAGCAATGGAAAGAAATAGGTCTTTTCTTAAAAGTCTCTTCAATCTGATCATTTTTCAGGAGATAAAAAATGTAGTATCTCTGGAAAATATCAAATGTATGATCAATGAGGGAAATTTCTCCATCTGGCAGTTTTGATAAGTTATGCAGCTCTGATATTGAAGATCCTAAATTTAAAACACTATCATTTAAAATTAATGGAAGCATTGTAGTGACTTCTGAAAATTTCTCCTTGGATTCAAATGAATTGTTGTGAAGATGGAGAGAGGAACCTGGAACCAATTACAACAAGGAGGAGAATATTAATCTGAGGAGACCACCAAATGGAAGGAGAAAGTGTCTTCCCACTTGGGTGACCAAGTTCTCAAAAAGCACAGTATACACTTATGATCACACTTTCAACCATCATCACTTGGAAACGCCAGCACTTGAAAGCTAGCTTGTGCCTTTCATTCCTAATTTTGGAAAAGTCTCTAGGTGTGGTGACAAACATTAAAGGATGTCAAGATACATGTTCCTGGCATTATCAGAAGGATGTTGGACAAGTTGTGCAACATTTTGGAACTCAGCTTCCACTCTCCCACCCGTAAGTAGTATATGAGCTATCTTATTCTCAAGGTTATCTTGGATTTTAATAAGAACACATGACTGTAAAAAAATTACATGTGTAAATGTGGGACAGCTGAGTTGGTTGTAGCTTTAGCATATGACTCTTGGTTTCAGCTCAGATCATGATCTTGTGGTTGTAGGTTGGAGCCCCATGTTGGGCTCTGTGCCCAGTGCAGAGTCTACTCAAATTCTCTTTCCCTCTCCTTCCTGCGCTCTCTCTCTCTCTCTCTCTCTCCAATAAATAAATAAAATCTTTTAAGAAATATATGCATAAATAGTAACCCAGAGATCATCAGAGACTCTTCCAGCCATTGAGACCTGAATAGAATCATCCCAAACCCCAACTAGAGGGTCTGGGGGAGAATACTTATCCTCTTCAAAGTGTTTGAAATTTCCTGGAGGCTACTTCCTCACAATTGTCTTTAGTGCTGGACTCCTGGTATCCACTGGCAGCTCTTCACACCATTGTATTAACTCAGATATGGAACCCAAGACCTCCCTGAATTTCTTCTTCCAAATGTGCATATCCAAACTCATGAGGGTCCTCAAGAGTACCTTTTCTTGTGGAGGTAGCAGGAAGCACCCTCTGTAGTAAGCAGGTGAATAATAAAAAGTAAAAATACTTCTCCTGTTATATTGATTTTGATGACCACTAATAAACTGAGCATATAGCAATGGAACTTCCCTAAAATGGTACAAAAGTAAATAACTAGAATACTGCATTAAAATAAAACTGCACAAATACCAATGGGTGCCATCTAGTGAAATGTTACAGAGAAAAAACACTAATAATCAGAGACAAAATTATTCCATCTCTGTCCGTTTGTTCATGCTGGGAGAGGAGAAACAGAACGACATTGTGGTGTTCCCATCCTTAGACACTTAGCAGATATTTTAAAGCAAAATTAGGTTCCGAGCCCATGCACGGGCTTTGGGATTGATATGCAAGTTGCTTTCAGCTAACAGCTCCTCATCTTCCTCATAGAAATTTGGCTTATTAGAAGTTTCTGGACTCATGTACTCATAAAGTAAATGCATTTAGTAAACTTCTTTTTGAAACTGATGGTCTCTGGGCACCTGGGTGGCTCAGTTGGTTAAGTGTTTGCCTTTGGCTCAAGTCATGATCCCAATGTCCTGGGATCAAGTCCTGCATAAGGCTCCCTGATCAGTGGGGAGTCTGCTTTTCCCCTCTCCTTCTGCTCCTCCCCCTTGCTTGTGTGTTCTCTCTTTTGCTCTCAAATAAATAAGTGAAACCTTATTAAAAAAAAAAAACAAAAAACACCAGAAACTGATGGCCTGTCTTTAGTTCTTAGGGTCTTTGTGGAGGACCCTGGGATCATGTGGAGGGTCTATTTTGATGATTTGGGTCATAATTTTTAGATAACAGTGTTACGGAGGATGCAAAACAAGGATTAGCATCCTTCTTTCTTGCCCTGCTTCAGACCAGATCATTGTTACTTTAACTCCATTAGCAAAATAAGAGGCTATGCTTTCACAATTAAGACAAAATTCCACCTGTTCACCAGAGTCTGATGTATGTACCATAAAACAAAGGTCTTAATTATGCAGCAGAGTTAGGCACAATATGTTAATAAGGATGTCTTCAAATGGATATGTGAGTGGGCATACACAATGTCCTGGTCCAACTTACAGACTGGGTTCATGTGACCTTGAATAAGGAGGACTTCAAGTGTTTAGCTTCCCAGGCATATTGATATGGATCTTGAGAACCTGCATGTCAATGGCAATGTACTTCGGAGCTCCAAGAAAGCATGTGGAGTTGCTCACCTTACTATTACTCAGCCCTGGCAGGCTGAGGGAGAGAGTGAAATCACCTGCAGTAGCGGAGAGCTATCGCATTTGCTGCTGTGATGGTTGGAGCATGTTCCTAGAGCAGCAATCTGGGAACTGAGACAACCTTGGGAATAGAGTTAGCTCCCAGCTTGCTCATTACAGGTACTCTGCAGGTGAAAGCCTGTCTTGACTGATATAGTTGGCCAAATCAATAGGATTGTGAGAATTAAAGAAAGTAAAATATACACATTACTTTATATAGAGTAAATCCTCAGCAAAAAACACCTTATTATTATAAGCATAGGTATTATACTATTAAATAGACCAGTCCTGTAGCCCCACTGGATGCTTTTTTTAAAGTCACTCTTAATCCTAGCATCTTTTTAGACTCAACTAGATCCAGGCTGGTTGTGGAAGGTGATTAGATTTCAACGGAGTCCAGAAGTTTGGGTTAGTCAAACATTAAAGCAAGTGGTTATTTGGGCTTCTCTGCATATTCTGGAATTTTATCTGAAAACAAGTTTACAATAATTTAATCAGAGAATAAAGGACTTAACTGCTGACCATCATAACAAAAGTAGAAATGCCATGAGTAGTTTCCGAAAAGAAATCTTTATTAGAATGGAGGAATACACCCTTGGTCTATTTTTCTTCTTTTGGTCTCCTTCCTCTTTTTTTTTTTTTTTTTTTTTTTTTTGCTGGCTAGAATGCAGGTGTGGTAGATGGAGCTGTAGTGGTTATCTTGGAGCATGAGGTAATGTTGGGAACATAGTTAATGTACAGCAGAGCATAGAGATAGAGGGAGCTTAGGTTCTTGATATTATGGAGCAACACACCAACACTGAGCCTGGACTTCTTAAACCGCTGTTGTATTGAGTTTTCTTTATAGCCAAACTTAACCTTAATTGATACACTGACCCTTTTGTTGCAGCAAGCAGCAAAAATGTTGTTTTATATTGTGTTAACAACCTTCCTTTGGAACAAGATCACATAATATTCATATCTAACCTAAATTCAAGTATACACGCATGCAATAAGTTAAAGAGGAAAACAAACAGTAGACAATTTCACTCTCTGCACCACATAATACACTTGTGTCTCAGAGTGACTGTGAGCCAAGGAAGTTCATTCTGCTGTTTTCTCAGTCTGTGTCAGCTCCTGTATGAGTGTCAGATAGCACTGAGTGTAATTTCAGAGTTTAAAAATATCTACTATTTGTACCTCACATTCTAAAGTTCAGCCAACATTTTTTCTTGGTGTTGAACCAAATAAAGAGAAACTAACAGTGATTTCAACTTCATCTTTCTTTCTTTCTTTCTTTCTTTCTTTCTTTCTTTCTTTCTTTCTTTCTTTCTT
>NW_019154090.1:41911528-41982686 GCF_002288905.1 Enhydra lutris kenyoni | reverse complement strand
CTCCTCCTCCTCCTCCTCCTCCTCCTCCTCCTCCTCCTCCTTCTTTCTTCTTTTTGTCATTAGCCCTTAACCCCTGCTTAAGATGTGCCTCCACTGTGTTTGCAATCAGGATGGTCTCAGGAGGTCATCAATTCTGGCATCCGCCAAATGGACAGAAAGCTGAGCTGGATTGGGAAGACATGGAATTCTGAATCACAGACTCTGGGTCTGTCATGTTGAGGCCTGTAGCCAGGAGCTCAGGTATTGAAAGGAAAGAACATTTTGGATGATCTGTGTGTCAGGCACCCTACCAGGCACTTCACAGAGCACAACTTTTTAATCTTTGGAACAGTCCTGTGTGATTTTTGTTCAGGGACCTCTTGGCTAAACCGGTATGGCATTTCCCAGAATTTCTTTTGTTGGTTTCTAGATTAGAGTTGGCCATCAGCGAACTCTGTGAGAGATTCAGAGGGGTGAAATGAAGCCACAGCTAGGCAGCTCAGAAGGTCTTGGTGGTCAGATGCTGTAAGAAACAAATGCCGAGGTGGGGTCTGGTTTGTCTCTACCTGTATCACTCCCTCCCCCCTGATTCCGAGTTCAGCTCTTCCTTCTGACTCCCAGCCCTGTTGACCGAAGCAACTCCAGGTTTACTGTCAGACTCTTGGCTACAAACTCACAAAGGCCTGTAGCCAGGAAGGCACTAGAAGATGAGCAGCAGTCTTCTCCCACAGACTTCTACACTGGTCCTGACACTGGCCTGACTCCAGGTGCAGGATATGCTTGGTTTCCAAATTTCCCTGAAAACTCTGACACATTCACCTGTGGCAAAGCTCCAAGATTATTTTCAATCACTCCAAGAAGGCTGGTTGGTGATTTCCCCCGATCTTTCTCTCAGTTCTTTGGGCCCTTTCTTCCCAGCCCCTCCCCCCAGCAATTCTGTAAGTGGAAGTCCTCTACTAAATTCCATATTCCATAGCACTCAGAGGAATGCTTTCCTCATTCTGCTCTTGTATTATATTAGATTGCTGTCAGACATCATTCTTAGACCATATCAGCTCAAACCCCTCCAGAATCCTTTGAACTGAAATGGATGTTGATGTTAACCTCTTAATTTTTTATGCACATTCCTTATTAAAACATCCACGTAAAAGCTCAGTCAGCACTTTTTTAATGAAATTGATGTCACGAGACCTATCATGTCAACTCAATGTTACCTTTATAAGGTCTCACATGAGACTCTGAACTTGCCAGTTCAGACTTCATTTCTTCTAAAGCATTGCTACACTTCCTTCTTGGGACATGCATTGGTTTCAGTTTTTGCCCTGGCTTCCAGGAGGCTCAAAGACATATATGATGCTGAATTACAGGAACTATCTTAGCTCCCGATGTGTTTGGTTATTCTTCTCTTTCATGCATTTAATTATTTCTATTTTATTACTCTTGGGGTACACTTCTCTTTAATTTGTGTCAAATAGGAAGTGGTGGAGACAGGGCAAGAGACTGTCAAGATCTGTTTATTCAGTGTCTACTCAGTGTCATCTGGCCTTGACCCTCTCCACATCATTCTACCCTATTTTTTCTTCCATTTCACATACAAGGAAACTGAGATTCAGGTAGATTAGGGACATGACATGATTAATGACAGAACAGGGACCTGAGTGCCCTTGACTCATTCTGTCCACCTTGTGTCAGGCTGTGTACTGGCTGAAAGAGTCAGCTATAAAAACATGAGGCACCATGAAACGACAAATAAGTATCTTGTCATCTGACTTGAGAACGAAGACCTTGACATGGGTCCCTTCTTCTTCAAGCCGAGAACTTTCTGAGTATAAATGAAACATGAAGCAAACATGTCGCAAAATGGAAGTTGGTGACTTGTGACGCAGGTAATAAAATTGAAGGTGTGGTGGCGACTGGGTGGCTCAGTCCGTCGACCTTCCGCTCAGGTCATGACCCCAGGGTCCTGGGATCGAGTCCTACATCAGGCTCCCTGCTCAGTGGGGTGTCTGCTTCTCCTTCTCCATCTTCCCTTCCGCCCCAGCTCATGCTTTCTTTTTCTCTCTCTTTCTCTCAAATAAATAAATAAAATCTTAAAAATATTTAAAATTGAGGGTAGTGAAGCTGATGATGATGGTGGTAAAGATGATGTACCATTCTTGTGCAAAGGAATATTGTGATTATTTTCAATCACTTTACTCCCTCATTGTGTATGTTCTTTTTTTAAAATTTTTTAAAAATTTAATTTAATTTTATTTTTTTTCAGTGTTCCAAAACTCATTGTTTATGCACCACACCCAGTGCTCCATGCAATACATGCCCTTCTTAATACCACCAGGCTCACCCAAGAGGGTGTATGTTTTCAACAGGTGCAGCATAAGGGCACCTGGGTGGCTCAATCAGTTAGGCATCTGCCTTGGCTGAGGTCATGATCTCAGGGTCCTAGGATCAAGCCCCATGTTGGGCTTCCTGTTCAGTGGGGAGCCTGCTTCTCCCTCCCCTTCTGCCCCTCTCCTACTCATTCTCTCTCAATCAGACAAATAAATAAATAAACTTGTAAAAAAAAAAAAAGAGGTACAGCATAGAGTTCTTACACCTTGATTCACAGGTTCTTTTCTGGATGGAATATATTCCTTGACTCCAAAAATCACGTAAAATAGCTAAGACGATTAACTGAGTGCTCACTGCAATGTCAGGCACTGTTCAAGGCACTTCACATATGTTAACTCATTTCATATTTAAAATAGATATTTTCCTTATCCCCATTTTACATATGCTAAAACTGAGGCACAAAGAGGTTAAGTTACTGCCCTGCCTGAGATCACAGAGCTATTTAAGTGGGAGAGCCAGAATTCAAACCCATGGAGTTTAGCCCTCAAGTCTGTGCTTTTTGTACCTGTGATTTTGTACCTCATTCCCTATTCAGTGACCTGGGAAAATAGCATGCACTTTTAGTTAAAGAGATTTGGATTCAAATCTGGGTTCCAAAACTCCCTAACTGTGTGACCTTGAGCGACTCTTTATGTTTCAATTTCGCTGAGGTTCTCCTGAGTGCCAAGTGATAGGATTCTTATCAGTCAACCATTTACTTTCTTGTTTACTTACTTACTTAGTTGTGAGCTTAGAACTCAGCTAGATGCTATGAGCCGAAAAGTAAACCACCATTCCAGAGTTTTGCTCACGGACACAAGCATAAACATGCTCAAAGTACTTGCTTAATTCAAAAGAATTTCCTGCAGCTGGTCCTCAGACATTCCAGCTTCCCATAACAAGACAAGAAAGGCTATTATTGAAGAAACTCATCACTTTTGCTCTTGACTTTGTCCTGGGAACTCAGTGCTCCCATTTTTTTTTTTTTTAAGGTTTTATTTGTTTGACAAGAGAGAGATACAGTGAGAAAGGGAACACAAGCAGGGGAGGTGGGAGAGGGAGAAGCAGGGTCGCTGTGGAGCAGGAAGCCCAATGCTGGGCTTGATCCCAGGACTCTGGGATCATGTCCTGAGCCAAAGGCAGACGCTTAATGACTGAACCACCCAGGCGCCCCAGTGCTCCCGTTCTTAGAGAATTTTCTTTATTTTATTCCTTCAGCGATGTTAGCTCCTTTGAAAATCTACCATCTATATTCACCCTTAGAAATCACTAATGCATCGCAGGACCTTCACTGAGACGTGGACAGTATGAATTTTCAGAAGACTAGTGCGTGACTGATGTATGGCAGGGCAAGAAGGATGTCAGCTCACATCTCTGCATTAATGCCATCAAGAAACTAGCTCCCTGGCTGAAAGTAGCTTCCTACAAGTGCTCGTGTGTAAGACCAGTTCTTGGAAGATATGAGAGGCTGTGTGTTGGCTCTGCGCAAGTGGAAGGCAGTACTTCCAAGAGACAGATTGTGGCCATTCTTTTTTTTCCCCTTTCCTTGAATTTGTTGGCAATAAGCTATATGATACGGATCACCCAGCCTGATCACAGTCTCAGGTTGCTAGATAATCTCCAGCATTTATGAAGGCAACACCACATGTTCCATGAAGAAAAGCCACAGGACAAAGAAGGCAATTATTTCAGGTGACCGACTTCTGCCCCAGTCTGTGTAGTCACTGAGGCTTTCCAGATCAAGGGAGGGCAAAGGAAAGAGAAAGGCTTTAATGAAGCTGCAGTCTGACGCCCCTGGGTTCCTGCTCAGTTGTCCAGAATTGAGCAGCCGACAGCAGACCTGGTTGCTTCCAGCCCGAGCATCCTTCAGACAGGGTCTCAATCAAGGCCAGGGTCTTTTTTCATTAAACAAGGGATCATTCTTCTCCATAGTGTGCTTTCCAAGCATGCACCTCTGGAACACCAATCTCTACTGGGGTGTGGGTGAGGGGGAGTTCTCAGAATGGAGTCTGAGAATTTAGGCAATCCTGCTCAAACTCTCTCCTTTCCAGGGTTTCTTTTTGCTCGCCTATCTGGACCCACCCTGGCAGTTTAGCATGGGGGGGGCGTGGTCTGGGTTGAAACGGCACTCCCATTGGATGCTTCTGAGAAGAGAGTGGACCTGGCCCCACCCCCGGAGGAGGCCGCGCTGCAAGAGCTGGGATTGAGTGGCAGGTGGGAAAGCAAGTGCTGTTCTTTGAGTAGGGAGCTAGAATTTGGGGAGAAGCGGAGGAGAAAGGGCTGTTTAGCTGGTGTGTGTTGGAGGAGGAAGGAGGCAAAAACAGTGCTTTTTGTACTGTGCAGTCACTCAACAAATGATTGTAGAATTGAATGGAGCCTCTAAACTTTTCTCACTGGAATATAAGGGGGACTGTGAGGGAGATGAGACTCTTTAAAGTGAAGGGTGGGGGAGGGGAGATGCCTGGGTGGCGTAATAGGTTAAGCATTCAAAGCGTAGGCTTCGATCTCAGGGTGGTGAGATGGAGCCCTGCCTGGGGCTTGGCGTGCTAGCTCTGAGTCTCCTAAGACTCCCTCTCCCTCACCCCACCTCTCAAATAAATAAATCTTCAAAGAAAAATAAAGTGTCAGAATCTTTGTCTAGAATCACTTGAGTCCGGTGGACTCAAATCTGCCAATTAGAATTGTTCTCCATCCTTTAGGGATTTGGGAACATGTAAACCCCTCTTAATTTGGTATTTGGTTAAATATTGCAAGTGGCAGGCTCTTGAGACATTAACACAGAGCGACCACAAAGACCTATTTAACATCCTGATTATATGATTTTCTTCATCTAATCTTCACAACTGTCCGTGTTGGTCATTATTGTCACACTTTCTGGATGACAAAACTGAGGCCCAAGGAACTCTTTACAGCAGCAGCATGTTCTGAAAATGAGGTTTCCAGGTCTCCAAACTCAGATCCAGGCTTTACCTTAAAGCCTCAATTTCTGTAGAGCACAGCAAGCAATACTGAAATGGGAAAACTGAAGAATACACTTCATTGCATTCTGAGAGCCAATAAACTGATCACAATTATTTGTTTAGGATTCTATAGAGTACATACCATTCCCCATGGGGGAGGCACCCAGGGGAAGCATTAGCCATAGTCTGTCCAGACTCCTAGGAGTCTAATATCTAGTTGGGAGGACAAAGCGTGGACCCGTGGCAAGATAACCACTGACTGAAGTTAGAGAGTGCTGTATGTCAAATCAGTGCAGAGGGGGATTGAAAAATATGAGGGCTTCTTGTAGGAGGCAAACCTTGATGTGAGCTGGGAAGGCAAGCAAGGATTTAGTGGGAGAAGTTTGTTCCAGGGGGTGATATCAGTGTAGGAGTAATGATGTGGCTGATGACTAAAGGAGATGACCCAGTTAAGAACTGAGGTTTTAGGGATGCCTGGGAGGCTCAGTCCATTAAGCATCTGACTCTTCATTTCAGTTCAGGTCATGATCTGAGGGTTGTGAGATTGAGTCCTGCATCAGGCTCCACATAGGATATTCTCTCTCTTCCTCTGTCCCTCCCTGCTCACTCACTCTCTCAAAACAAAACAAAACAAAACGAAACAAAACAAAACAAAGCCAAAAAACCTGAGGATGAAATGAGGCTTGAAATGGAGAGTGGGCCAGGTTATGGGTAGGCACTGAATGCCTAGGAAAGTTAACTTTCATCTTGCTCTACAAATGTACTCATTTACACACCCTAACAGCAAAATATTTTGAGTTGTACTTAACTTGTGTATGTCTATGTAGGGGCCTCCCAAGATGGGCTGCTTTGGTATGAACATTATTTTGAGTTAAAAGCAATCAAAACCCAGCAGACTCAGGAGAAGCTCTTTACCTCCGCTTCAGCTGCCTACTTGTAGCCAGAAGAGAGATATTAACAGAGATTCTTCTTTCTTTACCTAAGAAACTTACCAGCATCATAGGGCAACCTTTGTTTTCCAAATATCTCCTCTCACCTTCCTGCTAATGGTCTTTCTCCCCTTTGTGACCTTGGACCCCTACCCCTTTCTTTAGCTCATAAGAGCATCATGTCTCACTAGCTTTGGAATTTCCCTATGTACACCATTATATTTTATTTTCTCCTGTTAATCTGTTTTGTGTCAGTTTGATTCTTAATCCAGCTAGAAGGACCTTGAAGAGCAGAGGAAATTCTTCCCCCCAACGTATATATATGTATATATGTCATGGGGCTTGATCCCATGACCTGAGATCATGACCTTAGCCAAAGTCAGATGTTTAACAGACTGAGCCATGCAGGTGCCCCATATGTATTTATACATATAAACACATCATGCATGTTATGAAATGTACCCCAATATAGTAGTTAAAAGTAATGAATTAAGATGAGACAGTTTCAAATGTCTTGACAATTGAAGTAGCCAAAATACACTTAAGCCGATGTTCATTGTTATGAAAAAGTGATTCAAATCCATTTTTAAAATAGTCTCCTATTTGGTATTTCTTCTTCTTCTTCTTTTTTTTTTTTTTTTCTTTTAGGGTCCTAATTTTATACTATTGGTTTGAAAATTAAACATTCTATTTCTATTCCTTAGGGGTTTACTCCTAACATATTTTTTGAAAATATTTTATTTATTTATTTCACAGAGGGAGAGAGCAAGCACAAGCAGGGAGAGCAGCAGGTGGAGGGAGAAGCAGGCTTCCCACTGAGCAGGGAGCCCAGTGCAGGGCTCCATCCCAAGACCCTGGGATCATGACCTGAACCAAAGGTGACGCTTAACCAACTGAGCCACCCAGGTTCCCCTACTCCTAACATATTAAGACCAACTGCTAAGGTGTCTGAAGCTGATGGTCATTGCTGTGGGGGAACAAAGAAGAATAAAAAATCCTTGGTTTTCCCCTTATTCTATCTCCAGCCATACTGGGATAATCTGTAATTTGGGTTGAATGTTCTTACAAATATACTTTTTAATTATTTAATCAACAGTAAACATTACATACCCCAACTTTCCATAGGCCATGGCTTTGTCCTGGACTAATTTCTCTCTTTCTTGGAGAAAGTCTCAGGAAAGTGGATTTCGTTTGTGTATGTGTGTGCTATTCTCCCAGAGACCTATGGGTCTGAGAATTTCGGTATCTTGGCCTTACAATCAAATTGTGGTTTTGCTGAATATAAGTTTTATTTCTAGTTGAAAGGTGCTATTCCATCATCCTAGATTTTCAGACTAGGTTTCTTTGTGATACAAAAACCTGTGCTCATATTTACTGAATTATTTTTAAAACAGCCTTAGGAAAATCAGTTAGTTATAATACATGTAACTGAGGAATGATACCAATAATAATATGTTTCAGCATCCTAAAACATCCTTTAGCAGCCAGAACATTTTTCACATTTTAATTTTTCCCCATTTCTATTGTCTTAAAAATAAAGAAAATGACATAAAATTATACTGTCTATGAGGATACTATTTTTGTGATTTGATATATCTACAACTAAAGAGATTTGGAAAATAAAACAATCATATGTGGCTCTTTAATAAGGAGTGGCAACTCCTGAGATTTAATCTACCCACCGATTTGTGTAATTATAATGAAATATATTGGATACAAAGTATCCAACTAAGTTATTTTGAAAAATACACAATGATTTCAGTACCATTTGTGTCAGTTAGTTGCACCAATGCCTGTTAGTCTAATTGCACATCTGCACATTTGCAAGTTACTATGAAATTGATTAAGTGATACAGCTTGTGTTTTTGAAGGAGCATCTTTCTTGATTTGGGGATATGGGAAAATAATGTAATTGTAAATGCCACATTTTTTATCGCTTTATAATAAGTAACATATTTGATCCTTATATCCAAGAAATTATAGAATCATGCTTTATGTCATAATATCTCACCTCTGAGGAATCAGTTAAAATGGTTTTCTTTTGCTTTGTTTCCTGGCTGTTATATCCTGTAATGCCTAGATGTCTCTAACTGTCCAATTAGATTTATATTATTCACTACTCTTTGGTTGTGTAGAGTGTCATGAAGGCTATAATCATTTCTTATGTAACTTTTAGCATGTAACTGTTCACACACACACACACACGTATGCACACACAATGCACACACACACACACACACACTCTCTCTCTCTCTCTCTCTCTCTCTCTCCCAGAGCTGATGCAATCATTTCATTTGGAAAAGTATCTTAAATTTCTTGATGGAAATTTAGCTTTTAATAAAATAAGACAGTTTCCATAAATTTGTGGGTGTTTTAGGACAGACTCTTAGAAAACAGACCGAGAGAGAAGTATTCACATGTAAGTGATTTATTGAGGACCTGCTCCCCAGACACTGAGGGGGAAATAGAGGAAGCAGGACAAGGAAGGGGGGGATGTAGGTGAAACAGGTGTGTAATTTCAGGTAAATCTCCACCTGGTCCCGCAGGGAGCTCTGGAAGGTAAATTACATTTCAGAATTTATCTCAACTGGAAGCAAAGGAGCTGTGCTTGTTAAAACCCAGCTTGGGGTATACAAACTCTCAGGTACCTCCAACAACCTGCATAAACAAAGCAGCTCTATTAGCCCAAGGACAGTTACTGAAAGGAAGAACAAGGTTGGCTTTAGAAGTAAAACAAACAAACAAACAAACAAAAAACCACCAAAGCAGAAGAGGGTCTTTACAGAAAGGGTCAAAATTGTGGTCCTGAGGCTCTGAGTAGAGAGCATTGACGGTACTGTGCTATCTGTGAGTCCTGATTTCCATCCTTTTCTGCCTTTGGGCCTCTTTGTAGAGTGTACACCAAAGTTCCAATCCCTTCTGCATTTGGGACCTCGGTCTGGAGAAAGTCAGGAGGTGGATCCTTTTTGTGCTTCTAAAATGAAACTTTTATTTCTTGTTCAGCCTCTCTCGTGATAAAGTTGCGGCTCAAGGAAATCGGTATTTTTATTCCAAATTCACAAATAAGGAGGACTCTGCACAAGCAGGTGAGCGATTCGCTTCCACTGACACAGCTAAACTAGAGGCAAACCCAATCTGATTCCCATGCCACTGATCCTTGCACTGACTACAGCATTTTCTCTGGAACATTCAATCGAAGGCTGACCTCTCTATTTCTGATGTAAATGCATTCTTCCATATGATACACACCATAGATTTAGTGAGCATTTTAAAATGCTCACTGGTAAATGGAAACTGCCAAGCTAAGCTACATAGTTGCTCCTGAAAGTGGTAACTTTTCATGGTTCAAGCATTCTTGCTAATTAAACCCTAGATTGGCGGCTCACTCTTAAATTAAAGGTCTCACGCTGGTAGCCTACAGATGGGTTTAAACTATTTTGAATTAATTATCATATTTATAAATTGAGAGAATTTACATCTATTTTTGGATTTCTGACATCTTTGCAAAAATTAGATGAGCCAATAACTTTGTATCTACATTTCTTCTGTGTCAACAGTTTGTTACAGAGAAGCATGGGCTGTTTCCTTTGGCTGTGCTCTTGAATTTGCCAGTCTACCCATTAGCTCCTTTCTGTTACCTGCCTGGTCCCTATAGCCATCTACCCTTGCTGCACTAGGAAGGTTTAAACTTATGAAAGGAGAGGTAAGTAATTTTGAGGATCTTGCACTTTCGTTTCTGCTGTTAAGGAACTTAAAGTGGTGAATAACTTAATGAGGTAAACAGAGATTGGAGAAAGCTTTGTTGTCAGTTCTTGGAAATTTTCCTCATTCTCCATCATTCAAGGATTAGGTCCTTTATGAATGGCTCTATCTACTGGATATGCTTTTTTCTGCCCCTCGTGGGCTACAATATTTCTTAAGCATTTGACTGCTAACATCCTCTATAGGAGATAGAAGGGACCATACAAGAAGCATAAAAAAACATTTGGTGTGGAAGCAAATCTGAAACTAACCAGTTAAATTAAAATTGTCTGTAACATTTTACATTGTCTGTAAATTTGTCTGTAACATTACTTTTTCTTCCTGCTACTTCTCCATTCCTTAATACATGTGAGGAGTTTTCTCTCTGTGTATTAACTATTTTATGAATGAATTTTACTATTTTATGAACACACAGATTTTTGCATGCTCTTTGCTCAACGTGGGTTAAGTTCTTATATTTTCTCTGTGATGCAATGAAGAAAGGCATGGATTTAATATCTTAGAGATCTGCTGCTTTGCCTTTCAATCTGTAATCATTGCTTTGCCATTACATTTCCTAATGTTTCAGCATCTTAGATGATCAAATGAGTAGGGTGGGAAGTTGGACAAGTTAGTTACGTTCTTCTAGATTTCAAAACCCACATGCTTGCTCCAATCTTCCAGGGTCACTTGAAAGCTTATCGCTCATGCCGTGCAATTTTCCTGTATCTTGACGGTGAGATGCCCAAATCACAGGCAGCCATCCCTTGGAGGAGACATTGTCTCAGATAGCAGTAACTTAGAGGCTGGGAGAAGAAAGGCTAGAAATTCTCTTCTGTGATTGTACCATCTGAGGCCTCTTCTCACGGTGTAGTTCTTCAAGCAAGATGCCACTTTACTGAGGTATTATCACATGGAGAATGATTAAAATGCAACTTAATATGCATCATACCCTAAAATATCCACTTTATTCCGAGGATCTTCCCAGTACAAGTGTGGATGCCAGATAGTTTGCTGGAAGACATCAATACCTCTGCCAAGCCAAGGTCAGTTCATGACTCTCCCCCAACCAGAGTATAAGTGCAAAGAACAAAAGAGTAATTCCATGGAAAAAATAATGAACCCGAAAGTTATTTCATTTAAAAAGATGGAAAATGAAATCAATTTGGTGTTGCTTTAATTTTTGATGATTTACAGTGGTAGTTCTAACACCCAGCAGGTACCATTTGACATTTTCATCTTCAGTGCTGTGAAAAGATTAACACTTACTGGTATTGATTTAAACGAGGATTTATACCAGGGCTGTCATTTTTATAGAAAGCACAATCAAAGAGATTAGAAAAAAATTGCCAAGCGGCCTGAGTCTAATCAATTGTAGAATGCTTTCATTGGGAATTTGCAATTTTACCAAGCAGAAAGTTAACACGCAAGAGAAGCAATAGGAAATGAAATTCACATCGGGGCTTAAGAAATGCAGCCCGGGCAAAACCAAACCACATCGCACAGTAAGACACAGGCTCTAGTTCAGCCTCACTCTGCTAATTTTCAATGGAGTTGGAGAAAAATCTGTGAAAGACAGCATTTCAAAGCCCACCCAAGTGGAGCAGATGCCTGCTGAAGGACTGAAGGAAACATGTATGATGGATTTCATATTAGAATATTCAAAATGCTGCATTTGGGGAGAATTTTTCAGAGCTGAAGTCAAAATGAATCAACAAGGGGCGCCTGGGTGGCTCAGCGTGTTAAAGCCTCTGCCTTCGGCTCGGGTCATGATCCCAGGGTCCTGGGATCGAGCCCCACATCGAGCCCCACATCGGGCTCTCTGCTCGGCGGGGAGTCTAATTCCCTTCCTCTCTCTGCCTGCCTCTCTGCCTGCCTCTCTGCCTGCCTGTGATCTCTGTCTGTCAAATAAATAAATAAAATCTTAAAAAAAAATGAATCAACAAGGGGACATGACTTTTATTTGGTTTTGATTGAGAAGGAGGAGCTAGGTGAGGATTGGCTGGAGGTCAGGAAGTCTGGTGCCAGTGAACTCAACTTGAGGTTCACTACTGAAACTGCATGCAAACTCCGGGAAAGGCAGAGAGAAAATTACTGTGGGGGAAGCATTTATTTCTAACTTCTGAATCAGAGCTCATCCAGCAACTGGCAGTGTGACATGTGAACACTGAGACAAAAGTCTCAAAAGGGATATCAATGGAGACTCTTGACATTCTAGCAAAGTGATGCCCAAACAATGTCAGGCAATCTACTTTACCTGAAAAATTACCCAGAAAGGAGATTCTATTTACTATTGAACTAAATTAATCACAAATTAAGTGCACACTCGATGGCAGTGATTGTAAAAAGGCTCAAGGTAAAAACATGACGGGAGGACAGACACGGGATGAAGTACTTGATGGTGGATAATTGCAGGACAGAATGATGAAATATGATCACGCAGAATGTCTAAGAGGGGATAGGCGGGTCGGAAGAGGAGGTGGTTAAGTCTTTTAGGGAGGGAAGATGAAGGGGCATCAAGCCCAGCTTCTAAGGGGAGCTCGTAAAGCAGAGCTTTGGAGAATAATTGGAAAGACAAGGGGGAGAAGAGCATTCCAGGTAGAGGGAACAGCAGGTGTGGAGACATGAGATCCTGGCACTGCATGATGGGACTGAACTTGGGAGAGGGTCCAGAGTTTGACTTTTCTCCTGGGGCAATGGGAAAAACCTTGGCCTGTTTTCGGAGTGAGTATGCGTGGTATATGCACGGGTCAGCTGAGGAGAGTGACCGGTCAGAACCATGTTTTACGAAAGCTACCTGCTGCCTTCCTAGTTTCCACCACTTCAATCCATGCAGTGGTCTTCTATGGGGTTCTTCTGTCTCCTTCTTGTTTTTGTAGAAATGTCATGTCTCTGCTCCAACTTTTCAGTTCCCCATAGCACTTAGAGAGAGCCTCTAACATGCTTCAAGCCCATGACAGCTGCTCGAACTGCAACTCCCAGCTCTCAACAAAGACTCTCTGCTTCCTTTCTGACCCTTAAACATCCTGGTCTCAGGGCCTTTGCACATACCATTTTCTCTTCCTGGAATGCTTTTCCCCAGGAGATCCCCGTGCTTACTCCCTCAGCTGACCTAGCTACTCAGAAGTCAACTCCTCAGGGATGTCTTCTCCAGCCATTTGGCATGGTCCATATGATTTTGAATGAATGGATAGATGGATGGATGGATGAGTAAACAGAGGGGCTAAAAATGGAGGTGAAGTGTCCCTTATGCAGTTTGGAAGAGATAATACAGCATGTGAGAATGAAGTCATAATGAGTGGTGCTTAGTGATTACCTCTATATGGAGAAAATGGTTGTGGGGAGACTGGGGTCTTACAAGGGGTAGAGCATCCCTCCAGGTTCTGGACTGGAGGACTGGATGGATACTGGAGTAAAGACACATTTTTGGAGGGAAGAGGGATGACCAGACAATAAATAATAAGAGTATTACATAGTTATAAGGTGCATATTATATGCCAGGCCCTGTGCAATTACGTGTATTGTCCCAACTCTGTGGCAAATGGATACACTTGTGTTTTTTTTTTGTTTGTTTTTTTTTTTATAATTTTTTTTTTTTAAGATTTTTATTTATTTGACAAACAGAGATCACAAGTAGGCAGAGAGGCAGGCAGAGAGAGAGGAAGGGAAGCAGGCTCCCTGCTGAGCAGAGAGCCCGATGCGGGGCTCGATCCCAGGACCCTGGGATCATGACCCGAGCCGAATGCAGAGGCTTTAACCCACTGAGCCACCCAGGCGCCCCACAAATGGATACACTTGTCATCAGCATTTTCAGGCTCAGAGAGATTAAGCAGCGTGCCCAAGATCACACAGCTAGTAAAACACAGAGATCCCAGACTTAAACGCAAGACTGCTTGATGCATTTCACATAAATTTAAATTACTTTGGCTACTGCCAGTAGTTTTAATTGTGCGAATCAACTGCCACAATCAAAATGAATGTTTCATACATGGGATATAGCTGGGTATTCTGAAAACACCACAAATAGACTGTTTCTGCTACTGTCTTGGAATTTTTAGGGAGAAGAGGCTCATATATGTTTTAACTGAATCCTTTATGCTATAGACTGAACTCATTCTGCATTGTGTGAAACCCACATTACTATGACTATGAACTTGTCCACACAGGGCTTGCCAGGCTGCTGCCTATACGTGAAATGACCTGAGATACTGCAAACCCACGGGAATATGCCAGAATGTGAACGTCCACCCTGGAGTCGTGTGATACGGCAGCTTGGAAACCTTTATGACACGTGTTCTAAAACTGTCATTCACTCTACCCAACGCTCCTTAGTGAAGCAAAGGTAAGTGGAGTCATTCCGAGAGAAAGAGGAAATGAATAAAAGAGTGAGGACCTTGCCAACTGTGGAAAAAAGTCTCAGCTCCTTTAGAGAAGATGCCGTGAAAATCTCTCTTAAGGACGCAGAGACCGGGGCAAATCATTAATACACGGCAAGGCTGGGCGGCTGGACGCAGGTGGGGAAACAAAGAACAGGAAGGCCATTTTCATAAATATTTTATTCACTGCCAAAACTCTGACCTTTTCTCCAAGCTACATCCTTTACAAACATATAAATGGTCAGTCATTTCCTATGAAATCATCTATCAAATCAAGGGGTAGTTGAGAATACTGCTTAGAATTTTTTTTTTTCATGTAGGCAAAGAACATCAATCTTGCCTGATGGACTAAAAAGTTTGCAGCTTCATTTCTCCCTCCCTCCTGTCCTTCTCTTTATTTTTAATTTGCATAAAACTCATCTTTTAAATCTCTTTTATTGAAAAAATAAATCTCTTTTATTATGAAATGGAATACACATGCAGAAAAATGCATAAAACATAAACCCACCTTTTAACAAATTATTGTAAACAGTCAAGGAACTGTCACACAAAGAAATAAAACGCAACCACTCCTTCTGCCCCTCCCAGCAGCATCCCCATCTGTCCCACCTAGACAAAGCCATGCTCTGGACATTTATGGCCATCAATTCCTTGCTTGGGACGTCTGGGTGGTTCAGTGCGTTAAGTCTCTGCATTCGGCTTAGATCATGATCTCAGGATCCTGGGATGGAGCCCCTCAGCATCCAGCTTTCTGCTCAGCAGGGAGCCTGCTTCCCCCTCTCTCTCTGCCTGCTGCTCTGCCTACTTGTGATCTCTGTCAAATAATTAAATAAAATCTTTTAAAAAAAATTCCTTGCTTTCCTTTTTAGTATGACCACCCAAGAATGCATCCCACAACTATAGTTTTGTTGGCTTTTTGGATTTTATGTCAATGGAATTATACAGCACTTTTTTTTTGTTGTTTTTGGTTTTGGTTTTTTGGTTTTTTTTGGGCTGAATGACAAATGTTGAAGATCCGACCATGTTGTGTGTAACTTTAGTTCATTCGTTCTTTCTTCTTCTCCTTCTTCTTCTCCTTCTTCTTCTCCTTCTCCTTCTCCTCCTTCTCCTCTTCCTCCTCCTCCTCCTCCTCCTCCTCCTTCTTCTTCTTCTTCTTTCTTCTTCCAGCAAGAGTCAGCAAACTTTCTCTGTAAAGGATAAGAAAGTAAATATTTTAGTCTTTGGGGGCCACATCAGTCTATCATGTATTTGCTATGGAAAAAGCAGGCCACCAGCTGGATTTGGCTCAGGGGTCATCCTTTGCTGACCCCCCCCCATTTGATTAAACACTCAATTCTAACAATGAAGACCATTTTAATTATTCTCAATTTTTTTCACATTACAAATAATACTATTGTAATTATTACTGTCTTACACAATCATCACTTAAATTTACCCACAAATTTATCTCTCTTTGATTTTCATACATTGCAGCTTATTCCTGTTGTTTCTACTGACTCAATTTACAGTGTCTTGTCTTTCTGTGTGCCTGCTTCTCTTTGACAGCATGCTGAACACTGTGTTTGAAAAATTATTTGTAGAAGTCATTTGCCATATAGGATGACATATTTTTGCTCCAGTGAAGATTTTCCAGGGACTTCTTCAGGTACCTCTGGGCATTAGCAATCTGGGATGATCTTAACCCAGTTTTTGGATTTGGAATTTTCTGCACTATGCAGAAGAGTTGAAGCAAGGTTG
The DNA here is from genome assembly GCF_002288905.1 of Enhydra lutris kenyoni. Taxonomy (NCBI): domain Eukaryota; kingdom Metazoa; phylum Chordata; class Mammalia; order Carnivora; family Mustelidae; genus Enhydra; species Enhydra lutris. Next base: position 41,966,597 of record NW_019154090.1, on the reverse strand, counting down.
AGGTCTCTGTTAAGACTGGTTGACTTTCATTTCACCCTTACTCTTAGAATCTTAGAGCAAAATAGGAGGCTGTTTACTGGCAAGCTCCAAACTCTGGCATGTGTGGCCTGATGACATTTTCAAAAGTTTAATTCAGATCGTCAGCCCTGTTTTGAGGATTGACAATTGTACTTAAGAAAAAGTGGTCTGGCCTGCTGGTGTTACTTTTCAACCTTCTTTTACTTGATATCGGCCTAGTAGTTCCTTACTTTTAGTAGTTTAGGTGTTTTATGTACTTCCCCCCCCTGCTTTTCTAGTTTAGGTAACATATTACTTGGTCATTCATGACTAGAAACAGAAATCCTCCTAACTTACATGTTTCATTTTTAAAAAGGGCACATTTTGGGGCACCTGGGTGGCTCAGTGGGTTAAGCCTCTGCCTTTGGCTCAGGTCATGATTTCAGGGTCCTGGGATGGAGCCCTGCATTGGGCTCTCTGCTCAGCGGGGAGACTTCTTCCCCCTCTCTCTCTGCCTGAGAGGGAGAGAGTGAGAGAGAGAGAGAGAGAGATCTCTGTCAAATAAATAAATAATATCTTTTTAAAAAATTTAAAAATTAAAAAAGGACACATTTTAAATGAGTTTCCGCTAGGAAATACAATATTATATATATATATAAAAAAAAGGAAAGTCATTCAGATAGAATGAAGCCCACAAAAACAAAATACAGTATTTCAAAATCTTTAACCATTTTCTATTTCCTTGTCTGTTCATAGGAAATTTTTAACCTATGAATTGTTTGTATTAATAATTTTTTTTCCTACCAAATCCAAGCCAATTCTGTTAGCACCTTTTAAAATTAATTTTTAAGCATAAATACAAAAGACTTTATGGCTAAATCCCCACGTTCTGATCATTCTATTTGTGGATTTTTCCCCCCCTTGCACTGCTTATGAATTCAAAGAAAGAATCCGATCCAATAAATGATTCATCTCGCACTAATGAATACAAACACCACTGCATCTTGTTCTGATTTATTTCCCAACAGAATTAAACTACACAGTGAACTTGAGATGCAGGTGAAACAACAGTGAGAAACCTCAACGTGTCGCCGCTTATAACAGCTTCAAGGTGCTTGAGGAAAAGCTCCAAAGACCGCTCCGGATTTGAAAAGGAAACTGGTATGACAAATCAGCGACAACCTGATTTCCAAAGGAGCTGTCAAACTGGATATGGACTGTAGATTTCCTTAGCACTTGTCCTGGACAGGGCAGAGGAAAAGCACAGGGCATGGCTGATCATTAGCGTCGAATATTATGTTTAGATACACAAGGGGACAAATGTATTCATATCAATCTGTATCAAGTAAAAAAAATACAAACAAAATAATAAGACCACGTTACCGAGAGGTATAAACATTTCATGGAGACTGGGGTGAAAAGGACAGAACAAGCGTGAGTTTTGTTCTCTTCCCTCGTCGTGTGCTCTAAATTCATCTTTCCCTCTATTTTACCCAAGGGATCAATGATCTTTGGGATATAATGGAAAAAGCTAGAGAAGGAAGGTTTCCACCTCACATTGGGCCTTTCATGTATCCGGACTGAACCAATGTTGTGGCTTAAAGTGCCAATTTGCTGGTAATAGAGTCCTTATGGCTTTTGCTGTGTGTGTTATGCAGCCAAATCAAGGATCGAGTGACTGTGGGAGCTTTAAGACTGTAATCGTTAAACAGAAATAAAAATGTGCAGTATCTTTCTTGGTCGGCCAACTAAGTACCAACTGTGGCTAATAGAAAGAGATTAGATTCAAAGTCAGAAGATACTCCCGTTTGGGGAGGCTTCTCAGTATGATTTTGGACAACTCATCTCCCTGTTCAGCATCCTCCACAAATGCTTAGCGAGAGCGTATTAATATTCTGTATCAGGACTGTACCAGATGTTGAAGACCATGGTCTGGGGGTCTGGCATTTAGAAGTTTACCAGTTAGCTGTGGGGGGTGATATCGACTTTGCAGCCTGATGTCCTGCATTCAATTTTGTGTTCCGCCACTTCCTAGCCAGGGAAACTGCGATAAGACAATCCTGCCCAGGTCTCAGTTTCCCCATCTATAAAGTAGGGCGAATGAGGACTACCTTAGAGGACTGCTTTCAGAGTTACAGACTCATGTAAGCATGGCATAAATGCAGCCGTTGCTGCTGCTCTAATTGCCGTAGTTGCTATTGTTATTATCAGTGATAGTATTAAGACATTTGCACCAGAAATATAGCTATCAAGATAGGTAATAAATAATAAATGCTCAGGGACAAGTACAAAAGAAAGATGCTACTTGAGAACCAAACCATCCATACCCATGCAGTTTAAAGCCTCCATTAATATGACCTTCCCTTTCCACTATATTCATCAACATGTGTCACTGTCTCAGGAAACTCTTGCCCAGGAAATTATAAATAACTTGATCAATCGCTCCAGAAACCTTCTGAAAGACCCACCAACTCTTCAAAGAAAGCACCAAACAACGTCTTATACCTTGCTTGCATCTTGGAACCTCATAAATTTGAACCCTCAGTACAAATTCCTTACCCTGCTGTATCCACCACTCCTAAACTATGTTCTGCTCCTTAGCCATTCCTAACCAAGCCCATGACCCACCTCACTGAAAGATTCTCTTTATTTTTTTTATTAACATATAATATATTGTTTCTGGGGTACAGGTCTGTGATTCATCAGTCTTACACAATTCACAGCGCTCACCATAGCACATAACCCCAGTGCCCATTCCCCAGCCACCCCACCCCTCCTACCCACCTCCTCTCCAGCAACCCTCAGTTTGTTTCCTGAGCTTAAGAGTCTCTTATGGTTTTTCTCCTTCTCTGCTTTTGTCTTGTTTCATTTTTCCCTCCCTTCCCCTATGATCCTCTGTCTTATTTCCCAAATTCCTCATATCAGTGAGAGCATATGATAATTGTCTTTCTCCAATTAAATTATTTTGCTTAGTGTAATACCCTCTAGTTATATCCACGTTATTGAAAATGGCAAGATTTCAGGGTTTTTGATGGCTTCATAGTATTCCTGTGTGTGTGTGTGTGTGTGTGTGTGTGTGTGTGTGTGTGTGTGTTTGTGTGTATCTCACACATCTTCTTATCCATTCTTCTGTTGATGGACATCTAGGCTCTTTCCATAGTTTGGCTGTTGTGGACATTGCTGCTATAAACATTGGGGTACAAGTGTCCCTTCAGATCATTACATTTGTATCTTTAGGGTAAATACCCAGTTGTGCGATTGCTGGATCACAGGGTAGCCCTATTTTCATCTTTTTGAGGAACCTCCCTACTGTTTTCCAGAGTGGCTGCACCAGCTTGCATTCCCCTTTTGAACGACTCACTTTGTTTTTTTTTATTTTTTTATTTTAAAGATTTTGTTTATTTATTTGGCAGAGAGATAGAGAGCACAAGTAGGCAGAGCAGCAGACAAAGGGAGAGGGAGAAGCAGGTTCTCCACTGAGCAGGGAGCCTGATGTGGGACTTGATCCCAGGACACTGGGATCATGAGTTGAGCTAAAGGCAGATGCTTAACCAACTGAGCCACCCAGGTGCCCCAAAAGACTCACTTTAAACTGGACTTCAAAATCTCACCTGAGCCCCTACTTTGCATGGCCCTCTTAACACTGCTTAGATTCACTACGGAAGAGTAAACTCAGCTTTGTCTTATCAATAGGTTGTTTTGGAGATATCTTCAGGAACAAGCATTTCACATAGTGGAAGGAAAAATGGGAAAGAGGAATTTATTTTGTTGTACTAACAGTGAACACTGTGCTTTAGTCCCAGGAATTGCTCAGCAGGGACCAGATGAAAATCTGAAATGACTGAAAACACGAGTGCACCATCCCCTGATGAATGTAAAGTGTGACTCAGGTCATTTTTAAAAAAGATTTAATTATTTATTTTACAGAAAAAGAGAGAGCACATGAGTGGGGAGAGGGACAGTGGGAGAGGGAGAGAATCTCAAGCAGACTCCCTGCTGAGTGCAGATCCTGACAGGGAGCTCGATCTCAACACCATGAGATCAAAATCACAAGTCAGACACTTAACTAACTGAGCTACCCAGGCGCCCCTGTGACTCAAGTCATTTTAAATGTTAATTAAATTAATGTTAGAAAAGCGAATATATATTGAGTATTTTTTATGAGCTAGGCATCATTCAGAGTTCCTATTAAAGGTGATTTTTAAACAAGCAAAATCATGAGCATTCTATAATTAAAAATGAGCACGTGTCAAAGATTTATTTAACTGACAGTTTATCTCCACCTTCCATTTTCTGTGAGCTATTTCACAGCTCTGTAAGTTGTAGAAAACTGCTAGTAATACAGATGATTCTTATTGATGATATGCAAATCGAGGCCCGTGGAATGCAGTTGATTAACGCCTTGTGGATATTGATCAGTTTTCCATCTGGTCATAAATTTTTCTCGTTTCTTATCTGTAAGTATACGTGTGTAGTGCTTTGGATTCTCCCATGAATGGGCTATAACATCTTGTCAAACTGTTTTCCAAGGTGATTAGACCATTTTGCATTCCCACCATCAGTGTATGAGAGTTCCAGTTCCTCCACGTCTTTGCTAACACTTGGCATGGTCAGTCTTTTTGCTTTTAGTAATTTTAATAGGTGTGTAGCAACATCTCAATGTGGTATTAATCTGTATCTTCATAATAATGATGATGTTGAGCGTCTTTTCATGGATTTATATGCCATCTATATATCCTCTTTGCTAAAGTGTCCATTCAAATCTTTTGCCCACTTTTATTGGGTTGTTTATTTTCAGATTCTTGAGTTTTTAAAGTTTTTTATGTGGTTTAGACACAAGTCCTTCATCAGTCATATTCTTTGCAAATGTGTTCTCCCACTTTGTAATCTCTCTTTTTATTCTCTGAGTAGTGTCTTTCAAAGAACAGACATGTTTAATTTTGATTAAGTTCCATTTACCAATTTGTTCTTTCATGAATGATGCTTTTGTTGTTATATATATAAGAAATCTTTGCCTAAACCAAGCTGCAAATATTTTCTTCTGTGTTTTCTTTTTTGTAGCTTTGGGTTGCTTATAGAAGTTTATGGTACTCTTTGAGCTAACTTTTCTATATTTTGCCAGGTACAGATCACAGATATGAATATCCAATTATTATAGCCCCCTTTAGTGAAGACTATCCTTTCTTCACTGAGGTTCCATTTTATAAGACGAAGAGTTCTGGAAGTGGATGGTGGTAATTGTAGCACAATGTTAGGAATGTATTTAATACCACTGAATTGTACACTTAAAATGCTTAAGATGGTGAAGTTTATCTATACATAGATGCCACCATTAAATAAATGGATCTGTAATAATAATAACAATAATAATAATCTGTAATCTAAATGATCTGTAATAATCAGATATCTTTAATATGGGGGTATTCAGGTTATTTATTTCTCTTTGAGATTTGGTAGTTTGTTTATCTTTCAAGGAATTCTTCCATTGTAACTGCTTTTAATTTATTAACATAGCTGTTATTAATTTATTAACATAACTTTTTTAAAATAACATTACTTTGGTTATCTTTTAATCAGCAGTAGAATATGTAGTGATGTTGCCTCCCTCATTCCTCATGTTTGTAATTTGTATCTTTTCCCTCCCAAATCAGTCTGGCTACATCTTAACCAATTTTAATCATCTGGATGAACCAACTTTTGGTGTCATTCATTTCCACTGTTGTTTTCCCATTTTCTGTTGCCTTCGTTTCTACTCTGATCTTTATTATTTTCTTTTCTTCTGTTGACTTGGAGTTTCATTTGTCCTTTTAAAAATTAGTTTCTTGAAGAAGAAGGTGAAGTCATTTACTTGAGGTATTTTTTTCCAAGTTAGACATTTACTGTTGTAAATTTTTCACTAAGAACTGCCTTATCAACTATCCAAATTTTGAGATGTGTATATTTCCATTCGATTCATATACTTTTGCATTTCCCTTTTGATTTATTCTTTGATGAATTAGCTATTTAGAATTTTGTTACCTATTTTCCAAATATTGAGGCATTTTTCTCAAGATTTTCTATTATGGGTTTCTAATTTAATTCTGGATGGACAAAGAATGTATTTTGTACAACTTGAATACATTCTCTGTTTACTTGTTCTATTAATAAAGAGATTGAAATCTCTGATTATAATTATGGATTTATCCATTTCTTTGTAGTTCTCAGCTTTTGCATCCTTTATTTTGAAGTTCTTTTATTAGGTACACACATGTATATGATTATTATGCCTTCTTGATGAACTGATCTTTTTAGTATTTGAAACCAATCATCTTTATCTCTGGTAATATGTTTTGCCCTGAAATCCACTTTGTCTCATATTAATAATGTCTCTTTGGTTTTGTTTTTTAAGATTTTATTTATTTATTTGAGAGAGAGACAGTGAGAGAGAGCATGAGCGAGGAGAAGGTCAGAGGGAGAAGCAGACTCCCCATGGAGCTGGGAGCCCGATGCAGGACTCGATCCGGGGACTCCGGGATCATGACCTGAGCCGAAGGCAGTCGTCCAACCAACTGAGCCACCCAGGTGTTCCTGTTTTGTTCATTTTTTGACTAGTGTGATGGACACACTAAAGATGACCCTCACTGTCATGGCTTTGTTTAATGCCCTCCCCATGTGTGCTCCTAGAAACTGTGACTTGCTTCTAACCAGTAGAATATGGAAAAGGTGGTGGGATGTCACACCATTTTTTCTGTGTTTGATTTTGGATAGTGTCTATTGCTGTGTGTTCAAGTATATCAATTTTTTTTTTTCCTGCTAGGTCTAATCTGCTATTAATTTCATCCAGTGTATTTTTCACTCAGACATTGTAGTTTTTATCTCTAGAACTTGAATTGGAATCTTGTCTTAAAATTTTTTCCATGTCCCTGCTTAACTTTTGAACATATGGAATATGAATATCATATTCCATATGTTTTAATGTCCTTGTATGCTAATTTCAACACCAGGATCAGTTCTAGGTAACTTTCAATTGATTGATTTTTCTCTTTATAATAGATAATATTTTCCTGGATCTTTCCATGTCTGGTGATCTTTGATTGTGTGAAAGGCAGTGTAAATTTTATCTTGTTGGTGCTGGATATTTTAAATTTCTGTACAATTTTTTTGAGCTTTTTGTTGTATTATGTATTTCAGTTGCTTGAAAACACTTTTATCCTTTTGGGTCTCACTTTTCAGATCTTTAGGCAAGGCCAGAGAAGTTAATGTTCCTTTATGACTAGAGAGGCACACGACCCAATTCTTCTATGAATTATGATAATCACTCATTTGACTGGTGGGAAAAAGCACTATTCCCGGCCCTGAGCATGTTTTCTTCCCTGGCCTTAAAAAACTTCATGCATGTCCTGATTAATATTTGCTGAATATTCAGGTGGGATCCATTGCAGATCTCTGGGGTCCTCTGTGCAGATCTCCCCTCCTTAGTACTCTCTCCTGCAAACTCTAGTTGTCTTGGTCTTCCTGGGCTCTCAACCCATTTTCTAAGTCTAGGAAGTCTGCTGGCCTCCACCTTGGTTCCCTTTTACTGTGCCTTTCATGAAAACTCTCTCAAAGATGAGCAATTGTAAGGGAAATCTTATTTGTTTCCCATCTCTCAGAGATCATTGTCCTTCATTGCTTGCTGCCTAGAGTTCTGAAATTCATTGTTTATAAAAGTTACTTGTTTTTATTTGTTTTTGTTTTTGTTTTGGTTATTATAAGAAGATAAAATTGGTTCCTGTTACTCCATCTTGATCTCTTGTGGTTTTGTGATGTGATTCTTATAAGAAAGATCAGTAAATAATCAAAAGCAAAATGTGCCACACTTACTAATCTAGCTAGAAAAGAAGAGCCTCTGTATATATGAAATACCTTATAGCCTCCTTGTTTCTACGCCAACCTTGATTACTTTTCCTAATAACAAAAATCTGCAAGATCAAATGTGTTGGTAGCTCTATCAGTGGCTTGAACATTTTATGTTGTTCTAATATTTTCTCCAAGTTTTGGTTATTCATCTCTCCAAGAAAGATGGTCGCCTCTTGATTCAATAAAATGAAAGAAGACCTGATAACATCAGAATTCTTAAAGGGTCTAGATGGTAACTGAACACAGGCTGTCTACTTTAATCAGTTCTTAGTTATCCAGGATATGGAGTGGAGAGAAAGTACCGTAACACACACACGTGCATGGGAGCTCACATGTGCATGTATGTCTACATAAAAATCGTAATAAACGTGTGCCTTCAGATTCCAATTTACAGTCTCCCATCTTATTCCCTACCACTTTTATTTCAGATGCCCAAAGACATCCCTTCCCTCTTTATCAAAATGTCTAAAACCTCTTTAAGGAAGTGTTGGTAGCTCAACATAAAAGACGGTCACAGATGAAAAACATTACTGTGGAAGGTCAAGATTGCTGGGTCTGAGTCTGACTGGTTTAAGCAGCAGTATCTGTGGTCATTGTCTACCCTCTCCCATTACTCTCTTTCTCCTCTCCTGGCAGATTCTGGGCAGAATCTCTCTCATACACTTCCTAGCGACTGTACACTTCCCTGAGCCCTGTGGACAAGCCCTTCTGCTTTAAAGTTGAAGAAGGAAGCAAAGTTTATCTTTCTTTTTCTCCTTAGCTAATTTTGATTTTAATAGGAACCTCTGTGGCTGTGGCTGTGGCTGCCCCTGAGATGGGAGTCCATCTAGAGTCACTAGAAGGAGAGTGGACCCCTTTCTGCTCACGAGCTCTGAAGGGAACTTTGAGTGTGTGCAGGTCCTGTAACACCTCAGGAGTGCTGGGTGGGGTCTCTGGTCTCTGAGGCACTGTGGAAGACTGCTGCTATTTTGGAGGTGATTGACAGGAGATTCTGTGGCCATTAATCCAAGAAACAAGCTGGTCTCTCCCACCTGTCTGCATTTGCCTGCGGCAAGCATCCAGTTAGCTGACTTTTTTTTTTTTAACTTTTAGACAAGAAGACCTGCATATATCAAGTCCTATTATGCATGCTTGTGCATTCCAAAAGGCTTAAACCAATGAATAAACAAGCAAGAAAAAAACATTGAAGGAATTGCACAGAGCATAGAAACATGGCAAGATTTCTAAACAATCACAGGAAAGGGGTGTTTTGGAGAAATCCTTTCTATCTTCCCCTACCCCGTATTTGGATTTATGGGAAGTAAAGGTTGGTGTGTTCCAGTGCTGTTTTTAAACACAACTCCTGGCTTTGTTACAGAATACTCAGTGACCCTTACGTGCTAGCTATTTTTCTATCCCGAAATGGCTTTAGAGATTTCGTGGTTCCTGTGGTGGAAGGCTTAGAGGATTCCCAGTACCTCCCGTGGCTCTGTGACATCACTAGCCCAGGCTGTAATTTTGCATCTGTGTAGCTGCTTTGATGAAACAGTGATGGTTTTTATTCATTTCTCTCACAAGTGTCCCATAATTGGATTCCTGAATCCATGGGGCAGTTGGTATCCTATAGTTGCCACCACTAACAGGCCCCTCCTTTGCCGTCTTACCTCACCAGGAGGATAGACAGGAGCATGAAACAGCCATCTGACTGCAGTTGTGACCTGTCTATGGAGGTCTCCCAGTGCTGCAGGTTCCCATCAGGTGCCTCCCACCTGGTCTAGGAGCCAAGGGAATGGACCTGGTAGTGGCTGATGCCTCAGCCTTGGGTGGGACTCAAATGACACCATCACCAGAGTTCACATTTCATAGCCTGCTTCACTTTATGAAAAAAGAAAAAAAAAGTGTAGACAGAAAGATCTCAGTAACAGAAGAGAAAGTCCAGAAACAGACCCAAACACACATGTGGGAATTTATACATAAAAAGATTAAAAAAAAAAAAAAAGATGGGTCATTTATAGTAGTGTCAGGACTCCAGGATAATTGTATGGGAAAACAATGAAGATTAGTCTATCTCTCACACTTAATACCAAAATGAATTCTAAAATAATCAGGTTTCAATGTGAAAAAATGAAGCCATTCATAATTGAATTAGAAGAAAGCGTTTTTAAAAATAATCTTGGGGGTGCCCAGGTGGCTCAGTTGGTTAAGCGGCTGCCTTCAGCTCGGGTCATGATTCCAGGGTCCTGGGATCGAGCCCCCCATCGGGCTCCCTACTCAGCAGAGAGCCTGCTTCTCTCTCTCCCCCTCTCCCTGATGCTCTGCTTACTTGTGCTCTCTCTCTAGCTCTCTGTCAAATAAACAAATAAAATATTTAAAAAAAATAATAATCTTGATGTGGAGGGACTCCTGGGTGGCTCAGTCGGTTGAGCCACTGCCTTTGGCTCAGGTCATGATCCCAGGGTCCTGGGATCAAGTCCCACATCAGGCTCCTTACTCAGTGGGGAGCCTGCTTCTCTCTCCACCTCTTCCTACTGCTCTGCCTGCTTGTGCACTCGCGCTCTCTCTCTCTCTCTCTCTGACAAATAAATAAATAAATAAATAAAATAATCTTTATGTGGAAAAGACTTTCAAAGCATGAGTCCAGAGCCAGCAGCTACAGATAGCAATTAACTACATAAACATTTTTCAAAATCCTCTAAGCTAAAAATCTTGTGGGACAAGAAGAGTCAAAAGACAAATGATAAATAAAAACAAGTGAGTCAAAGAGTTAATTACCCAAACAAATGAAGATTCTTGGAAGTTATTAGGAAAAAAATATCAATACCATGGCAGAAAAATGGCAGAAGATACAAATGGGTATTTCAGAAAATAGAAACACAAATGACTTTTATGTAACAAGCCCATGGAATGCGTAAAAATAAAAATTAAAAATAAAACTACAATTAGAGGGGCGCCTGGGTGGCTCAGTGGGCTAAAGCCTCTGCCTTCAGCTCAGGTCATGATCTCAGCGGGGAGCCTGCTTTCCTTCCTCTCTCTCTGCCTGCCTCTCTGCCTACTTGTGATCTCTGTCTGTCAAGTAAATAAAAAAACAAAAGAACAAAGAAACAAAAAACAGTCATTTAAAAACTACAATTAGAATACCATTTTTATTTTATAATCAAAGGATTTAATAACTTTGTGATAGCAAGCATGTCCACATACAGTAAACTTTATATTTTGCTGCTGGGAGCGTCAAATGACTCTGTCACTATGGGGAGCACTGGGCAACAGTAATAAAGATTACAAATGTACATATGTAGGCCAGCGTTCTCCTGGAATTTATGGTAGCGATAGACTCACTCATATGTACAATTTTTGTGGGTATAAATTAGTTTCCCATGGCTGCCATACCAAATTACCACCAACTTCGTGACTTAAAAAAAGAGAAGTTTATTTTCTCTTATTTCTAGAGGCCAGAAGTCCAAAATCAGCATCACTGGGCTGACACAAAGGTGTTTCCTTTGTTTCAAACCCCCTGTTTGCCTCATCTGGAGGTTCTAGGGGAGAAGTTATTCCCTGGCCCTTCCAGCTTCTGGCAGCTGGTGGTGCTCCTTGAGTTGTCGCCCCGTTAGTCCAATCTTTCATTTCAGTATCTAAGCTGCCTAAGCATCTATGCCCACAAAATTCTCCCAATTTTCTAGGGTTAAGGTAACAATGATACAACGCTAAGATCAAGATAAAAATTGGTGCCACCAGATCGCAGAAGAGAAGACAATAAGACATTAATTTTATGACAACTTAAGACTTGGGCCAGAATTCTACTACTTAAAGAGATTTGGTCCTGTGGAGAAGCTCCAGCAAGATACAAACTGCAGGTGTCTAGAGCAGGTAGTTCATGGCCACCGGGCCAGACATTGCACTATAGGTCTCCTGTGCTGACTTTAGAAATGTCGCTATGAAGCCAGGATTGGATTTGCTCAAAGTTAGGGTGTTTTTGTGGCTCACTTCTTTATTATTAGGGACCGTGGTTTCTTCAGCAGATTTGGGTGGGCCATCAAGAGAGAGGCTTTGCACAGAAGGGGCCTCTCTACTTGGACACAGAAAAGCAGTTGGAGATGGTCTCTCTCTCTCTCTCTCTTTTTCCCAATGTCAGAGTGGAACAAAAACTCCATTTATAGGAAGAGACTCAACTGAAATCAACAAACGTAGATTTGTCCATGGCATAAGTAAGAAGGGTTGGAGCATAGATGGAGATGTAAGCGGATTCTGACTTCATGAAGAAGCTGCCCAGCACGAGGTGAGGATGACGAGGAATTAACTGACCCAATTGCTTTGTGTCACACGGAAGACCAGTGAATGACCTCACAGGGAGTTGGGCGTACCACAAAAGCCAATGAAGGGAGCAGGGGAATTCCTACATGTTGGATAAAGGAGAGACACTAATGACAGGCCCTGCAGTAACTGCAGGGACTATAACAAAGTGGGAGTAAGACAGGTTGACCTCCACATGCACTTTGGGGATGAACAGATCTCCAAAAAAATCAGAATCCTAGGGCTGTGCATTCTTTTATCTGAAGTTCGATGCCTAGGTGATCTTGAATCACAAAAGATAGTTGGTTGTTCCCCCTTGAAAAAATTGAAATGCTTAGCTCAGAAGGCGTAATATACACCTGCGGATACAGATCCTGTTAAAATGCAGATCCAGACACAACAGGTGTGGGTGGGGCCCGAGATGCTGGATGTCTAACGTGCTCCTGGGTGATGCTGATGCTGCTGGTCCCCAGACTGAGACTTGGAGCAGCAGGTCTTTCTGTGACAGAAAGAGCCATTGGTGAAAACAATTTGTAGCTCTTTCTCTGGCTTTTCCTTTCCCACAGTGCAGCATTTGCATGAAAGGAGTTGAGAATGGAATATAACCTGGAAAAATGTATTCTCCAAACCCACTTGCAAAACCCTGGACGTTGGGGAAGAGCTATGGGCTTGAAACTTGTACTTGGTGCCCAAACCGACAGGCTTGCTCTGTCCCTCCACAGCTGGGCATTCCTCTCAGCCTTGCCTTGCCCCTCAATGACAGTGCCATAGGTAGAAAGAGGGGGGTATCAGATTTTTGCGTGAAGGCAGGAAGCAGCCTATGAAATCATATCACCCTAAGGTCTGTAATCCTTTCGACTGTGACAGTTCATTGTCACTTAGCAGAAATTGCTGGTTATGAATATTTAACAAATTTGCAATTAGCTCATCTACCAACATGATTACTGAAATGGAGTGAGCCATTGAATAAAGCCGCTAGGATTATGTACATAATGCTTTCTGATTACACATGCTTACACATCTGCTTTTGTGTTTCCCTCTCCTCTGGCAACATTTTTGCTAATTTTTATAAAACCACACACCACACCTCACTGCCTTCTATAGTCTCAGATGGGGCTAAGCAGGTAGAGGAAGACATTTTTCAGATTCTGGGTCAAAAATTTGGCTTTGAGCTTCCAAGGCAACAGCATCTCTGACATCTGATGCCTGGTTACCCTGAACTAGAATGCCGGGAATCTTTCCCTAATTCCTCACTACGTTTATCTGCTGTCCAATTACCAAACTGCCCAATTTCATTTCTCCATTTCCAAAAAAGCATTATATATTATCTGCTTGATTCATCCCAATTGGGCCGTGATACCGATTAATTAAAAAAAAAAGGGCACCCCAAATCCACAGAGGAAGGAAGAGAGAAGAAATCTCTTGATTCAAAGTCAGAAACTCTTGCAACTCACTGGACACGTGACCTTGTGCCTAAACCACCCCTCCCCTATCTCCTGGGCTCCATTCTCGGCTCTAAACTGAAGACAGTCATTAGGTTCTGGTATTTAATTATTAAGATCATAGGTTGTCCTCTCTATTCTGTTGCAAACAGCTTCCTGCTACTCCCTTGGAGAAATGAAAAAAAAAAAAAAAAAGAAGAAGAAGAAGAAAAGTAAAGGATTTACTCCTATAGGAAGTAGTAGAGTAGGGTAGAAAATCATTTTCTTATTCTAGGTAGGAAGCTTTTTCCTCTGGTGGTGAAAACAGCTAGTAGCAGCAACATGGTATCACTTGTGCTTAATCCAGAAAAAAAAAAAAAAAAAAAAAAAAAAAAAAAAAACCATTGCATCACTCCAGACACTATCACTATGCTTTGACTATTAATTGGTTCTGTTGTTAAAAGGTTTTTTTTTTTTTTTCTAACTGTATTTCAAACTGTCGTCAAGGCGGAGCAGATCATATTATCTCTGAGCTCTTTGCTGAATTGTGCTGTCTGCTTTGTTGATAGATCCCACACTCTGTTTTTCTTCGCATTTTAGAAAATGATCTTGATTATTTCTGGCATGCGCCTTGGATTTCTAAACAGTCACTGTTTCAGAAGTGCAAAAGACAATTGTGAATAGTATAAGAGTTACCAGAAGCTACTGATCATCATGGTCATTCTACTTCATAGAGGAGTCTAAGGGTTTTCTGTTTGCAAAATGCTTTCACATGCACGACGTCACTCATTTGGCTGATACTCACAGACACCTTCTGTTTCTTAGGATGGGCTTTTCCCAGCCCTTTTGTTGATGGGAGTCTGAGGCTTTGCGTTTGGAATCATCCCAGCACTGACTATACCCTGAGGATCAACCTGCTAGTCTCCCCCATTTCTCTCTTATTGCCTATCATTAGTCCTAAAAGAATATTTGAACATTTATTCATTATTCATTCATTCAGTCTTTCACCCAGTAACCATTAAGGCATCCATACCGGCAATTTGCTCCATTGTGGGGAAACAGAAATGCAACACCATTCCTACTTCCCGGGAGCTCCGTGTAAGGGCAGTGTCAGCCAGGAAAGTCAAGGGCTGCAGGGGTAGGAGCCTTGCTGGAGGTAGTCCTGGACAAAGATCACCTGCCCAGCCTGGTCTGACGTGGTCAGCAAATGCTTCCAGTGGGTAAGTCATTAGGTGTGTGTCCTTAGCCAGGAGAAGGGCTGGCGGATGGGAAGAAGGGTGTTTCAAAGAGGACTGAAAGGCAGAGATTTGGTACCCACAAGAGCAGGGCCTGTAAGCAACAGCAACACAGCAATGCATTCTACAGATAACAGTTACTTGTTTAACTCTTTACTACAGGAATTAACAAATATACGCAAAGTAGAGGGAATGGTATAACGAGGTCCTGCAGGCTTCGATGATTGTGTTAAAGGAAAATGAAATGCGTATCTGCTGTTAGCTTCAGGGCGTCAGGAGACCACACAATGGAACAGAAGAGAGGACTCAGAAACGACAGGTCTGTGTTGACATAAAAACTTGACAAATGACAAAGCTGGCATTGCAGATTTGTGGGGGAAGAATAGAATATTCAATACAGAGTGATGTGATAATTAGCTGTGTGGAAAAAATAAATTTGGGTCCCTCCTCCACAATTATGTAAACATAGATTCAGGTTGGATTAAATACAAAAAGCAAATCACTAAATTTTTTTTGAGAAACTGTAGAAAATATCTTCATGGATTTGGGGGTAGGGGAGGATTTCTTAGAGTTAAAAAATCACAAACCTTTTTAAAAAAGTGGTAAATTCAACAATACTAGAACAAAATACTTAGGTTTGTTGTAGGCCAAAATGAGAAATGAAACATACAGGTCATAGTCTAGGGGAAAATCTCTGAAATGCGTATAATTAATGTAAACGATCAGGATTCAATTCCAGAATATATAAAACTCTTACAAAGTTTAATAACCCGATAGGAAAATCAGGTAATTACATGAGCAGTCAATTTTTAGAAGAAGAACGTTTGAACGCTTGAAAATACATTCAGTGTCACTAGTAATTAGGAAATTCAAATTAAAACCATAACGCTCTGAAGAAACCACAAGTGTGGGTGAGGATGCGGAGAAAAAGGAACCCTTGTGCACTGTCAATGGAAATGTAAACTGGTACAGCCACTCTGGAAAACAGAATGGAGGCTCCTCAAAAAGTCAAAAATAGGATTACCTTATGATCCAGCAATTGCATTACTAGATATTTACTCGAAGAATACCAAAACACTACTTCAAAGGGATATGTGCACCCCAATGTATCTAGTAGCATTATTTACAATAGCCAAGATATGGAAGCAGCCCAAGTGTCCACTGATTGATGAATGGACAAAGAAGATGTGGTATATATATATAAATTATATGCCATTATATGTATATATATATATTCCATCATATATACAATTCCATATATATATATATATATATATATATACATATATAAAATATTATTCAGCCGTAAAAAAGAATGAACTGTTGTCATCTGCAATGACATGGAAAGATCCAGAGAGTATAATGCTAAGTGACATTAAGTCAGTCAGAGAAAGACAAATACCATATGATTTCACTGCTATATGGAATCGAAGAAACAAAACAAATGAGCAAAGGAGGAAAAAAGAGAAAGAGACAAACCAAGAAACAGGCTCTTAACTATAGAAAACAACCAGAGGGGAGGTGGTGGGGCGGGGGCAGGGGAATAGGTGATGGGGATTAAGGAGGGCATTTGTCATGATGGCATAGGGTGAGGTGTGGAGTTGTTAAATCACTGTATTGTACACTTGAAATTAATATAATGCTATAAATTAAGTAACTGGAACTAAATTAAAAAAAAAACCACCATAATGCTCTAGGATGGGTTACTTAGCAAGATTCACTGGTGTTTTTAATATTTTACATCTTAAGCTGGGCGGTGGGTACATGGTGTTCATTATACCTGTCTCTATACCTTATTGTTTATCTGAAGCATCATATATATGCACATAGATGTGTATATATGCATATATAATTTATATACATAAATGTATAGTATAAATATATATTTATATGGATATATGCATATATATAAAGGTTATATACATAAATGTATAGTATAAATATATATGCATATACACACACATATGCATTATATAATGTTGTATTTCATTAAATGAATTTGCACAAATCTTTGCAGTGTTTAATTATCTGCCATGAGTACCTACAGAATTGCACTGTATGGGAACCGTGCAATTGAACTTGGTTCTTCCCCAGAAACTGCAGTTGATGTAATTCTACAGGCGGGCTGATGGAGAGGAGGCAGAGACCTGGTGTGCTCTGTGCCCTAACCCAGCGGGTGGTACGGAGGCCCGCCACTAAACCTCTCTAGACCTCAAGTTCCCTCACTGGAAAATTGAAGGCATTCTGTGAAGGGCCCCTGGGCACTGCCTCTTGATTTACAATTCTATATTATGGCAGCCTTTCTCAAAGTGTGCTGGAAGGAATCCAGGAGATGCTAATCAGGATTCCTTGAGAACAGAGCTCTGTTATCAAACAAGTTGGAAATCATTTATCATGGTAATGCACCGTTCTTCGGGGAGCGCGGATGCGCAGTACGGAGGCAGGGAAGGAAGAGAAACACTTGCTTGTGGGAGAGGAAAGCCAGGGATGAAGATCCAAGCACCTCGGGCATGTTCCCTTGTGCTGCCCCACTTCTGGCTCCGGGGTGGGAGTCATTTACTCGGCAGACACGTATTCAAACCCTTTGTGCAGCCAGAGATAGAGACCTGAGAAGGGCCACGGACATCTTCCGCTCAATGCTCCCCCATTCCCCTCTTTGGGAAGCTCTCTTAGGTCAAGGCCATATATTGCTTTGGCCCATGAGAAGAAAAGCCAGCTGGTGGCCCCTGCTTCCTGCTCTGAGCTTACCAGATGTAATTGAAATCAGGAGAGGCTCACACACAGCATGGGGGCCTTCCTTTGTGAAGCTGGTAAACAGCTTCAGCCTGGCTTTTTGTTTTCTGCCAAAAGCAACTGCACAGTGAAGAGCTGCCTGTTCTTGGGCCTCTCGCTCAACCCATTCTGGGCTTCATATTCTCCTCTTTAAAAAGAGGGGATTTGGGGTGGCTGGGTGGCTCAGTGGGTTAAAGCCTCTGCCTTCCGCTCAGGTAATGATCCCAGGCTCCTGGAATCAAGCCCCGCATCGGCTCTCTGCTCAGCAGGAGACCTGCTTCCTTCTCTCTCTCTGCCTGCCTCTCTGCCTACTTGTGATTTCTGTCTGTCAAATAAATAAATAAATAAAATCTTTAAAAAAAAAAAAAAGAGGATTTGGTAAGATTATTTCTGAAGCTTTTCCTTGTTCATTCATTACCTAAGACATTTATGAACGCGGCCTTTCGAAGTCCCTTAGGACTTGGTTGAAGACACATCAGTGTAGAAGTATTCGACAAGGGAATGGTTTACGAAGGCATTTATTCAACAGATAGGGAGGACACAATGTATGGATCACTGTTTTCAATGCTGGGGAGACAGTAGGGAAAAAAAATAGAGCCATTCCCTTCTCTTGTAAAGGTTACGTTTTAGTAGGAGGAGACCCTGATACTTAGAAATCTGTGGATTTCAGGTAGTGTTAAGTGTTATATAAAATAATAAGGAATAAGGACACAGGGTATGTTGCCAGAGAGTGGCAGCTAGGGGTTATTTTGTGTGGGGAGTTCAGGGAAGACCTCTCTATGAAGGCGCCATTTGAGCAGAAAGTTAAATGTGGAGATGGGCAGCCCCTCCTGGTAGGAAGAGTGCTCTTGGGAGAGGAAAGGACATGTGCAAAGGCCCTGAGATGGGTGTGTGTCTGGCCTGTACGAGGAACAGATTGGCAATGGTAGGAGGATAGTGGCTGGAGATGAACTGATGGAGCTAGTGGGAAGTGTAGAAAATCCTGGATTTCATCCGGAATAGGATGGCAAATCCAAAAAAGGAACCGAAAATAGAATTGACATGGTTTAAATGAAGTTTCAGAGCAAAGATTCCTCTGGCTGCCAGGAGGAGAGCTGTCTGTGGGGGGTAGGAACAGAGGGAGGGGAAAAAGGGACCCAAATGGAGGCTATTATACGGTGGCCCATTCGAGGCACAGCTTGCAGCAGGTTTCAGGGCTAGACTTTGAAAAATCCTAGGGAAGGATGCCCACTGGGTCAGCCACAGCCAGAGTGGCAGGATCCCGTGACCAGCAGTTCCTCCTTGAAACCCGTGGCTCAGACAAGAGAACTGGTGCTCCAGCGGAAGTAGTGGGGGGAAAACAGAGGCTGTGCACTGCACCATTGGAGAGAGATCAACAAAACTAAAAAAGGAAAAGGAAGAGAAGGGGAAGGGAGGGGAGGAGAGGGGAGGGGAGGAAGAAAAAAGAAACTCACCATGGGAATGAAGAGAGGAAGACTTGAAAATGAAGAGCTCAAAATGATTTCCTCACATAATCTTGTAGTTTTTAAAACAAAGAACATCAGGTTATAATACATTAACGCTTCCTGTGACATAATCAATGCATTGATGTGCACTGATTACTTCTGTTCTGGGTGAGGGAGGAGGCTTCCCTGCTTGTTAAGACAGAAGGGATTAACAGTATCAAGCTGCTTTTCATCCCTCCCTGAGTCTTGAAATGTTGCCACTTCTGGGCTTCAGAATGTCTATCTCTGATTTTTTGTTTCCTTTCCCACTGCTACCACCCCCTTTGGAAAACCCTTTTCCTTTCAGAGAAGGCAAACCCTATGGGACTCAGTCCACAAGGAGACCAATGACTGACTTAGCAAAAGAGGCAACTCATCACTTAGCATGGTGTCTGTGGGTCTGACCCACACAGGGGTAGTTCTCTGGGCACGGGTGGTGGGTGGAATTTGGGCTGTGGAGGGGGTGGAAACAGCACAGGGTTAAGCTTGTTGTGGCAGGACGGGGATGCTGAGCTGGGCTGCTTGGTGAGATAAAATCTGTGACAGGATGCTGGGGCAAGGAGAGCAACTGAGAAGTTTCTGTGCTGGCTTGGCCCTGGGGAAAGGAACCCTCACTCTTGTAATGAGGAGAAAAGACTAAAGGGGGAACAATCACAGGCACATTTCAGAAAACAAAACTAAGAGTTCCGTTAGAAATGGAAGAAGACACAGCCTCCTCACCACACCATAGAAAGAAACCAGAGGAGCCTGGTCAATCCATCAGTGTCGTCATATTTTATTTTCTAGCTTATACTGAGAATCTGATGTACCAGCTAGTGTTCTCAGTGCCTTACAGGTATTAGCTCACTGACTACCCCAAACAATCCATTTTGCAGATGTGAACACTGAGGCACTGAGAACTCACATAATGGAACTAGAATTGGAACCTGAACAATGTGATTCCAAGGTCTTAACCAGGTTTGTTCTCATGGGGGATTCTGACACTGACAATGTGCCTTTGGACGCTCTCTTGCTTCATTTTTGAGACATGTCCATTAAATATAACCCCTTCACTCCCTGATGGTTCACTGGATTGGAAACCGCAGACATTCTTTATAAACACGACAGACATTTCAAGTGGTGTGGCACCTCTCCTCCTATGATGAAACACTTATATTAACATGCATGAGAACACATAGGAGGTCTGTCTGTTCAGGCATATTCACACATGCACACACATAGACACACACCCAGTGTCAACTGGCAATTGAGGAAATTCTTTGGGTCACTAGGAGAGGGCTGGGTTCTGTTTATCTCTCGACTTCATTGCTGGACTGTGATATCAAGCCAACCACTTGACCTCCTCTACCCATGGACTCCTACCTCTTCAAGTCACCATTCAGCAGTTGACGTTTCTCAGCCTGAGCTTCAGGAGAAGCGAGGGGCACAGCTTCCACAATCATGCAGGTTTATGGCTCTGTAGCAAAGCTAGTAGTGGCTGTGTTTGATTTGTGGCCCAGGTTAGACCCTTATCTATAAATATGTTGATTTATTTAAGACTCTAAGAGCTGCAGTGGAAGGCTCCTTTGGAGGAAATGCCAGCCCACTCAAATTTAGATGCAAAACACCTGCTTTTGGAGAAGCGTAAGTAAACAGTAGGTGCCTTCCTGTTTCCTGAAAACCAAGTGTGAAACTCGCCTCCTTTAGCTGGTTGCTTTTTGGTTTTGTTTCTTTTGGGGGGGCAGGTTTTATCCTCTACACCTGCTCAGACCAGACGTCATGTTCCATCAACTAAATCTGCTTAAACTTATTCTGTATACCCCTGAACTGGGATTCCCATCATTTCTCATCATTCCTCTGGGTCATGCAAATCAATAATTTATATGATCAGGATTTGAAGAGAATGAATCTGGCCTGAAAGACAAAATTAAAAGAAGAAAAACAAGACTCACTCCACTGCTTACAGATATCCTTGGCAAGCAAGCCTTTATTTAAAGGCAGGCAGAGTGTTGGAGAGGAAAATACTGTAAGCAAAAAAAATTTTAAAAAGAAATCTAAATTTCACCTTCTCCTTAGGTATTCACTACCATATGTGGCACCGGGAGACTCAGTAGACTGGTATTTGGACATTTGTCTCTTCCCATCTCCTGCAACCCTCTTAGAAGGCAGTCAGAACTCTCTTGTCCTAAATGGGTCCTCGCCCATCTTTGTATATTAGAATCACCCCAGGAGCCATAGGAGCCCTACACTTGCTTGGGTCCCGCCACAGCCTTATTGAATCTGCCCATCAGTCAATAGGACCTAGGTAGGTAGGTCTCAAAATGCCCCCAGGTGATTGCAGTGGATATCAGATTCACATTACTGTCTGTCAGGTGGTGACTTGTCCTTGGAAGAGACCCTGGAAGAGACTGGGCTGGCCTCTGGAATTCCTCTTCATTCATATTCTGATTTTGCTTTCTAATTTAATTCAATTAAACGTGTCTTTTCTCCTGAGCCGCTGGAAATCTGCTCTCTTCCTCACCTCCTGCCGTCTCTCTCTCTCTCTCTCTTTTTTTTAAATGGGTAGAATTTTAATATATTTTTAAAATAATAATTTAAACAAGAAAGAGGAATTATCTGTAAGTTTTAGGTTTTGTTTTGGGGGGGTGGAGATGAAATACAGAAACAGGAATTCTTCCACAGAAATGTAAATGAAATCCCCCCAAAGGACTTTTGCTTCTGGACTTTGAGAGCATAATGGGTAATAAAGTGGCAGAGAGGTCTAGGAACATTTGTACCTTTAAAAAGCTTTGTTTTGTTTGTAAATTCTGAGAACAGCAGATTTTAGAAACCTCATTTAGTAGCAAATTGCTTTAAGCGCCCCCCCTGCCGCCGCGCCCCCGCCGACACCCATAATATAAATTGCATACTAGAAAATCATAAAGAGGGAGTTGTTAAAAAAAAATTCAACTGATTAAATTTGAAGATCTAATTGGCTTTATTACAGGAAGAGGGTAGCGTCCCATCTAGTAAGTAGAGAGACTCTTAGTCGTTTGAAATGGAATGTTTTTACAGGCAGGAGGGTGGGGCAAGAGGTATTAGCTAAAGAAAAGATAAGAAAGGAAAAGAAAAGGGAAGAGGAGAAGAGTGGGGAAGAGAGGGGTGAGGAGGGGAGGGGAGGAGAGGAGAGGAAACTAAAGAAAAGAAAAAAGAAACCACTGTGGGTCCTTTTTGTGGGGATGGGAACTGCAAGGTTTTTATCCTGCAGATGACCTCACCCTGACTGATCTGAAAGTTTCAGATTGACTGTTAAAAGATGTACATGCCTAGGGGGCACCTGTGTAGCTCAGTCAGTTAAGCTTCTGCCTTCTGCTCAGGTCATGATCTCCAGATCCTGGGATTGAACCCCTGCATTGGGCTCTCTGCTTAGCGGGGAGTCGGCTTCTCCCTCTCCCTCTGCCCCTCCCCTCCGCTCCTGTGCACACACGCGCTCTCTCTCTCTCTCTCTCTCTCTCAAATAAATAAATAAATAAATAAAATCTTTTTTAAAAAATCACATCCCTGGGATACATGGAAACTATAATAATTTTGGTTTGTTGACTCTAGGGGGCAAAGGGCTCCAACTTGGGCTCATTGTTTCTTTTTTAACAAAGCGCAAAGAGGACTGTTCTCTTGAATTGGAATCTCTCCATTCCCTACTTAAAGAAGAAGTAAATAAAGGAGAATCTGACCTCAAAGATCCCAGGGCTCCTCCAGGATTTATAGCCCTTTTGCGCTGAGGTCCTTCCTCCTCCACCCAGGAGAAAAGACTAGCAAATCTCAAGGCAGACATCTTGCAACACAATAGAGATGTAACTGATTGGCCTGTTTCATTATTGTATGTTTACTATATTTAAAACCAACAGTTTTCCAAAACTGGAGATTCTAACAGCTCATTAAATTTTTTTTTTTTTAAAGATTTTATTTATTTATTTGTCAGAGAGAGAGAGAGAGCGCGAGAGTGAGCACAAGCAGATAGAGTGGCAGGCAGAGGCAAAGGGAGAAGCAGGCTCCCTGCTGAGCAAGGAGCCCGATGTGGGACTCGATCCCAGGACGCTGGGATCATGACCTGAGCCGAAGGCAGCGGCCCAACCCACTGAGCCACCCAGGTGTCCCAGCTCATTAAATTTTTGAAGGAGCTAAAATCCACACAAAATTAATATACGTATTAGAAAACTAAGATGTATGTATAGAAATATGTATATATTTCTCTAAACCATTTTTTCCCCACTCCCTTTCATTCTTCCACTCCCCCGTTCATTAGAAGAGAAATAAGTAAATAGAATAACATTACATGCATGAACAAATGACATGAAAATTAAACTCAGTACTAATTTGTTTATCTACCTGTCTTCATTTTGCTTAAAAAAATGTAATTAGATAATTTGTCATTTGAAAATTAAGCTTCAGCTGTAATTGTGCCTCCCATATCCCTAAGTAGGTCATTAAAAAAAAAATTACCGGTCATTTCCCCAATTTTTCTAGAATATACAGTTTGAATTATAGTTTAATATTCGCGATTTCTTTGTGCATTATTATTTGCGTGCCTACCCAGTGATGTGTGGTTAGCAATTACATTAGCGTTTAACATCTAGAATTGTTTCATCTTTTATTTCAAACACACCTATCATTTTTATTTTACTACAGAGACTATATAAACTATAAGTCTGGATTTCTAATGTGCTTAAATTACATGTAACAGCCTCAGATTTAATGGTTCAATTATCCCAAAAGCTTGATTTTAGTCATAATAAATGATAGAAAAATCAGTCATCCCATATCAGTTATCTGCTGCCACAAAACAAGTCACCTTAAAGTGTAGTGGCACGGAGCAGCCATTTTCTGATGATCGTGGGTTCTGTGGGTGAAGAATTTGGGTAGAACATAGTGGAAATGGCTTGTATCTGTTCCAAGATGTCTGGGAACCTTAGCTGGAAAGACGGGAAGGCAGGGTATGTCTTGATGATTGCGGCTAGAATCATCAGGAGGTGTCTGCTCTCACAGGTCTGATGATGAAACTGGCTGCTACTTGGAACAGGTGCACAGGGCCTTTTTTGGCGATTTCTCCGATGGGCTTGTTTGGGTTTCTCACAGCATGGTGGCTGGATTCCAGCACGAGTATCCAAGGGAACGAATGGAAGCCATATCAACTTTTATATACCACCTAGCCTTGTAAGGGACATAATGGTGCTTCTGTTCATGACTTCAAAACCTACCCGGCATCAAGGAGAGGGACATAGACCCTAATTTCTCCGTGGGAGAAATGCAAATATGGGAGGGAGTTATTAATGTGGTCAGTTTCAGAAAATGCAATCTGCCACACACTTGAGTTCACTCTGACATCTCTTCTTTGCAACTAACATTTTAAGTGTTTACACTACTTGTTTATTTCTAGATAGTGTTCCCTATAGGTAAATGGAGTGGACCACTACAAAATCCAATGTTTCCATAGTTTTCAGGGAGTTGGAAGCCAGGAAATTAAAAGGAGCGCTTAACAGAGTCTTCACCTTAAAGATAACATTGTTGGGATGCCTAGATGGGTCAGTCATTAAGCGTCTGCCTTTGGCTCAGGTCATGATTTCAGGTCCTCGGATCAAGCCCCACAGTGGACATTCTGCTCAGTGGGGAGTCTGCTTCTCACTCTCGCGATTTCTCTCTCTCTCGTGCCGCTCTCCCTCTCTCTCTCAAATAAATAAATAAAATCTTTTAAAAAAGGAAAAGATAACATTGTTTTCTTTGGCTTCCGAAACAACTGGCTTCTCAGGATCCCTGAACATCTTTGTTGTAGGAAGATTCTAGGTGTCTTGTGGGGGAGAAAAAAGGTGAGTTTAGCCTGACACATCAGCCTTAAGAAACACCAATAGTATGGGCTCTCTGAGTGAGTTAGATATTCATTACAAAGTGAGGTATAGAGCACGTGGCCAAATCTGGGTTTAAATGTGAGCTCTTACCTCTTGGCTGTGTAACCACTCTGAGTCTTGGTTTCCTCGTGTGTGAAGGGAGAATAATTGTAGCCTACCCTGTAGGTTATTGTGAGGATCAAAGGAGATAATGGGTGGGAGTGTATTTTGAAATCCATAAAGTGCTGTGCAGGATAACCTGGGAATAATGGCAGATTCTTTGGCGGTTTAAATGGAAGCAATGTAACACACACCCACTACAAGATAAATAGTATGTGGAGGTCAGATGTTGCTCTTTCTCAAGGTCAAATGTTGGGAGCGGGGCACCTTGGGTATACATGATCATTTCTGCCATAAGCAGTCCATAGTCAATGCTCAATGAATTATTTTCAAGTGCTCAGTCTCTGAAAGATTGATGCTTTTGATCTTCTACGATGAATCACATGTTGGTGCAAAGTTTTGCTGGTTTAAAGCTTCATAATAAGCTCTCATTCAATCATTCCAAGAGTTGCATCAAGTTCAATATTCGATTTTTTTTAAAGATTTTATTTATTTATTTGACAGACAGAGATCACAAGTAGGCAGAGAGGTAGGCAGGGAGAGAGAGAGAGAGAGGAGGAAGCAGGCTCCCTGCGGAGCAGAGAGCCAGATGAGGAACTCAATCCCAGGACCCTGAGATCATGACCTGAGCCGAAGGCAGAGGCTTAACCCACTGAGCCACCCAGGCGCCCTCAATATTCAAATTTTTGATGTGGATTTAGACAGCCAGATTGCTCTTTGCATCCCTGAAGATTCTCTCCAGAGGGCGTTAGGCTCTCTCTGGCTCTTCTGCACAACAGGCCTCTCAGCTCCTGGAGGCATGAAACACTCAGAGTGGTGGAAGCCTGTCACCATGCTAGCTTTCCGCAGAGAATGGCGTCGGGCTGGCTCCAAACCCACATGCCATTTCTACAGCTCCACAAGCTGAGTTTGAAGGATCTGGGAAGAATAACGCATGATCTCTCTTCTCAAACGAGTGACTTGTTTACGCTTTCAGAGTCTCCAGAGTTGATTGCCAGTATAGGGCAAGTCCTATGGGAATAATGGTATCAGGAGATGGGCTCTTTGAGAGGACCCTTAATCAACAGACTGATTTTGTAAGTGAAGGCGGAGAGGATGGACAAGGGCTGGGGAACCATCCCGAGGACAGAAAACAAACAACGTATTTTAGCAGCCCGGCACAGATAGGCTGGCTCAATATGGATGTTTTTGTCAAGTGCACAATTTAACACATGGCCTCCTGGAGAAGTGGCTCTGGCCTTGCATGCTCGAGGGAATCACCCAGATATCAAATCAGAAACCCTGTTGGGGAGACTCAGGCATCGGTATTTTTCAAACTTTCAGGGGATTGCAAGTGCAGAGAAGCTGCCAACCAAGCTGTTTCATACCCTTTAATGCTTGACTACTCAAAGAGCTCCCTAGACAAGCAGCATCAACGGTACCCGGGAGCTTGCTAGAAATCCGGTACCTCGGACCTCCCCACTGCAGACCCACTGAATTAGAATCTGCATTTCACAGTATCTGCAGGTGATCCCTGCCCGATAAAGTCTGAGAAGCACTGCTCTGGAGCAGTGGCCACATTGGTCTTCAGCTTGGTCACATATTAGAATGAGTTGGGGAGATTTTAGAAATCCAGAGTCTCATATCTCACTGGGCTTAGACCAATGAAATCTCTGGGCATAGGATCCAAGGCCAATCTTGCGAATGGATCAATCAGCTAGTGCTCAAGGCTGCTTAGCGTTTCTTGCATAAACCATACCCAGACTCACATATCAGTTCTGATTTTTTAATCTCTTGAAAGAGGAACAAGAATTAAATGACCATGACAACATCAGGAAAAACGATCAGAAAATAATCCAAGAGGGGACAATGCTTACTTTTAACATTTTCTCCCCCATCTTTTATAGTCATGCCACTTTTAATTCATAGCAACATAGCAACTTCATAACAATGAAGGTGATTCACCTTCATGGAGATTTCCCAAAGTAGTCCACTTAGTTTTATTTTTTAAAGAATGTAAAAATCTCTTTGCACTCATATTTTGTGGTTTTACATGGCTTTTAAATAGCTTGCATCATTTCAGAAAATGGGAAAGTGCATCATCCAGTTTGGGAACTAATGTGATGGATTCTTGGGAAGGGCAGGTCTCAACCTTTGGAAGCAAAAGAGGACAGGATGCTTAGAAATTGTTCTTTAATGGTTCATGTTGACCCACAAACAGCAGATACAAATACATTTCTCCTGGTGAACCACCCTCGGCATTTCCTGCCTCCAAACAAAGACGGAAACCACCAGAAATGTCACCGTCCGTTATGTGAGGACAAAGTCACCTGCTCGCATTTTACAGACAAATGTGTTGATGGTTTTTGATATTAGCTCCCAACAAATGCCAGGGTTCCCAGTTCTCTGTCTCCCCATGTGCAGGAAAATACACCTTTCAAGTTAGAAAAATTAAGCTTTGGCTCAAAATGTCCGCAGACAAGGAAGAGTCCTCAGGTGTCGCTGTAGGCACAGACTCCTCAGGAATCTGGTTTCAATGTGCACTTAGCTATTTTCAGATCTCATTTGTTCCCCCAGCAAAATCTAAGCAAAATCCTAAATTCCTCTCCAAGCCTCTTTGGAAATAAAACCCT
Source organism: Enhydra lutris kenyoni (assembly GCF_002288905.1). Taxonomy (NCBI): domain Eukaryota; kingdom Metazoa; phylum Chordata; class Mammalia; order Carnivora; family Mustelidae; genus Enhydra; species Enhydra lutris. The sequence continues at coordinate 41,938,975 of NW_019154090.1, read as the reverse complement.
TGCATGTGTCCCTTTGTCTTCAGTCCAAACCAACAACGATGTTTCTGCCAATTGCTATGGTTTAAGCTATTATGGTAAGCGAATGAAACAGTAACAGAAATAGAAACTCCAATTAAAAGATAATGTTATACCAGATCATTCTGGATCCACATTTACTCTATGTCCGTAAGTGTTACGATACCCAAGGAAGGCCAAGTAGGAACACCCCGCACATATTAAGACCCAGTAGTGCTCTCTGCTCTCTTCAAATGTGTTACACAGGCAGTTAAATGTCCTCCTTGCCAGATCTAGGAAGAACTGATGTCAGTGAAGTGTACGGTTCTTTTATGGTGACTGTGCAGTATGTATTCAAGTAAACAGGCAGACTAGAAATCTACATACAATGTATGTATCAAGTATTGATAAGCAATTTATTTTCACAGGAACCTTGAAAGACAATGCATACTAAACCACTCATTTCTTAAGGATCTATTGTTTGCTTGGAAAAATGCTCACCAATTCTAATCTTACGATTAATTTTTGCCTACAATCAGTTTATAACCACTAAATTAAAAAAATACACATTAAATTGTGAAACTCTACATAGATCCATTTGCAAATGGCCTGGCTGGTCAATATCTTTAAAAAATGGTCACTGATTGACTCTTAATCTCACAAAACAAACTGAGGGTTGCTGGGGGGAGGGGGGTTGGGAGAGGGGGGTGGGGTTATGGACATTGGGGAGGGTACGTGCTATGGTGAGTGCTGTGAAGTGTGTAAACCTGGCGATTCACAGACCTGTACCCCTGGGGATAAAAATACATTATATGTTTATAAAAAATAAAAATAAAAATAAAAAATTTGAAAAAAAATGGTCACTGATATGGTCACATGCAAAAACTGCCTAATGCAGAATTAAAATCTCTTTGTGTTTTATAAAATACACAAAAGGGTATTATGAAATACATAACAAGTATTATAAAAATACTCTTGCTGAATTTCATAACAGTAAACCCAAACATAATCATTTTGATTAAAAACACCTTCAATTTGTAGAAATATATTTCATTTCAGTGAAAACATCTTTCTGGTTTCTTGACATTATAAAAGGTATTAAAACATATAAAGTATTCAGTGTAAAAAAAATCATAGAACGTAGAAAAATATAAAGTAAAACTGAAAATTACCCATGATCCTACCACTTAGAAATGACTTCTCTTAATCTATAGGTGTTTATCCTTTCCTACAGTTTTTTATGAACACACACATACTCATTAAAAGATATTACATCATAAAACCTGTTTGGATCTAGATTTAAGTTATTATTTGTAATTTATTATATGGTTATTCAGAATATAAACTATATAAACTACATCTTTAGTTAGCCTAAATCACTATGGCTAAAACATCTAGATGGTTTCATTTTAAAAATTAAATATTTAAAAATGCTTTATCTCAGAAATTGTTTTGGAGCTTAGAATATACTGTTTATAACTTCAAAGTACTTAGGGGCACCTGGGTGGCTCAGTCAGTTAAGTTTCTTACTATTGATTTTGGCTCAGGTCATGAGCTCAGAGTCATGAGGTGGAGGCCCACATCAGGCTGTGTGCTTAGTGGGGAGCCTACTTGAGATTCTCTCTCTCTCAAATAATATTTTAAAAAGCTTCAAAGTACCTAAAATTTAACTTTGTTACTTCTTTTTGCTCTGAGTCATGATTTTTTTCACATTTGCATAGGTCGTCCTTTCTCCTACATTATGTATACATAGAGAATCAGGTCAGTACAGCATCAAAGAAAAAGATCACATAATGTTAAGCCTGTCCAATTTTTGACTTTTTTTTTTTTTCTTAGAGAAAGGGTATGCTAGCATTTTCCCCCCTTTGACACACGTCATATTCTAACAGAATCTTAAAACTGAACTTCCTAATGAAAACCAAGGTACACTACAGTAGAAAAAAATTCTTAGGTTAGGAGCCAGAGTACCACCTGCATCATTTATAAAGAAAATAGAAGAAAACCAGTTTTAAAACTTCTGGGCTCAAGAGAGTGCAGATATACAGAGAGGATTCTGTGACGAGTACTTTCTAGATGAGACTGTGCTTCTAGGAGTAGAGAGGTTGTATGTGCCCTCTTCTCAAGCCTAGTTGCTTGGGGGAATTGCTCTGTGGGACTACTCAGAGAACTTGAGATGGAAGACTATCTCCTGCCCTAGGAAATCCAGATGTCAAGGGACGGGCTGGTGAGATCCTTTGGTGGTGGGATGTGAGAGCCTGTCGCATGTGGGAAATGAATGTACTCCTTGTTCCCTGTGGGACACTGTGTGTATGAGTGTCTCCCATGGACCGACTGTTGACCTTGGAAGATTGCTCCCCAGTGCCCAGTGTCTCAGGTCTTGGGCAAGAGGACCACCTTGAAGAGATGATGAGATCCCCAATGGTGAGAAGGTGAATCATGGACTGGACACAGAGTGGCTGGCCAAAGGAGAACCATGGTCTACACTGTGGGATCTGTATCCAGAAGAACCCACAAAGATACTCCACAGAAAGAACGTTGGCCATTTGTTTACTTGGCCCCAGAGAATCCCATCATAAGATAATAAATGCACCCAGTATGTCCGAGTATGGCCTTTTCCCAAGCACAGTTCTTCCTGAGCCAGTCCCCAGAGGGGCAGGCTGTACAGTCAGCACGTGTGGGAGAGAGTAGTATGGGTAAAGAATGGAGAAGGACACCCCTGCCCATACCCCCTGAAAAGTGACAAGCCATAGTCAGTTATTTCATTACTATTAAGAACTGGTTATTCTAACTTCTAAATTGAGATTTTGTGTGTTGTTTCTTTAAAAATGGCCACAATACTCTTCATTGCCTAATGCATTTGACTCACTCAACTTTTTACCCAGGGGCAAGGAATTTACATTAAAGGGAAAATGGTAGAAAAAAATTAAACTGTATTTTGAGTCTATCCTATGTATGGTACATGTTCAGTGGACTGGCTGCCCAGTTTTTAGTGGCTCCTGACAGAAAACATTGTGAGTTGGCAGTGGTTCCAGTTGATAACAACACTGTTAAATGGGGAATGCCGGTGGTGGGGGGTGGTGGGGAGGGCAGGGGTGGTGGCTGGAATCAGCATTTGAAGCCTCTCCTGTGTCATTAAAAAGGCTCAAAAGGCAAATGTAGAACTTCAGAAAAGGCTGGAGTATGTGGTATACAAGTTGGATATTCACAGTGAAGTCTAATTTATGTGACCGAGATGAAAAGAAATGTTTCTTGTCAAAGAACAATCCGGAGACATTTGTTAGATCATGCTTATTAGTTTGTTTTGCAGACAGATTGTTTACTCACATGAGAAGGAGTCAGTTGGTGGATTGAGCCAAGGAATAAGGCAAAAACGAGTCATAAGACAGAAGGAAGAAAGCGAGACTGTTGACAGTCTGGAACAGTAAATCTTGTTTGCAGTTTTTTGTGTAAACTGATTATCTGGAAGCTGGCAGGGAGAAGTCCATCTGGGCAGACTGTTTTCGAGTAGGCCAACCAAGGGCATCAAAGATAACAATTTTCAGTGTGTAGGAATTCTCCAGAAAGACTTGGGGTTGAGCAAACGGAGGAACCATCTTTCTGAGTGGTCGCCGTTTTCCTTCTTTCAACAGCTCTTGGTTCAGCCATGCCCATACCAATAGCTCAGGGAGATTCCTCATTGTTCACAACCTTTCCCCATCCTACCTTTTGTACCTTCTAAGATGGTTTTAGTGTGTTTTCATTAGCAAAGAGATTAGGAAGGGAAATCAGATGTTCCTAAAGGCTGAATTTTTCTATATTAGAAAGAACAGAGCTTTCCCTCTTTCTAAAGCAGTGAATTTGGGCAGGTGGGAGGGAAAGATAAGACAGAAGAGTCAAGATAAGCTCAGTTTTTATTTGGTGGGTTTAGGGAGGTTTATTTAAAGGGATAACTCTACAATTTGGGGGCAGTTGCTGTGAGGTGATCAGTAGGCTTGGGAACATGGATGAGGATTTGGGGGGCATTTTTACTGTACATAATGTAGTGTATTTCCCCTGTAGTGTTTTTCAAGAGTTCTGCAATAAAGATTTAAATTGCTTTTCAATTCTTTTGGAGCTCTTCTGAAAGCAATGCTGTGCTGAGAAAGGCAAAGAAAAGAGCCAAGTTTATTCCAGTAATACATGTTAAAGATTGCTAAAGCTACAATAAAGAAGCTTTTTTTTTAACCCTGCATCCACCAAACTTTTTTGACCATGCTATCCTATTTTTAGAGAATGTGATTTCATATGTAATTACTTGGGACACGCTTTGGGAAATTTGATTCCTGGCTCACATTATCTCAAGTTAATATCTCAAGAATTAAAAAAAAAAATCACTCCGCCTTCCTAATTTAATTTAAATAGTCATATAAAGTTTAATAGGGAGGGATAACTGAACTAGGTCGTAGAGTGTCCCCTCAGAGTCATGTCCTTCCTGGAGCCTCAAGATGTGAACTTATTTGGAATGGGATCATTGCAGATATAATTAGTTAAGATGAGGTCATACTGGGGCACGGTGGGCCCATAACTCAAGATGACTAGTGTCCTTCTAAGAAGAGGCGAAGAAACACAGAGTTAGACACACAGGGGAGAACAGCTTATGAGGGTATAGGCACAACCGAAAGTCATGTATCTAGAAGCCAAGCAACACCAAATATTGCTGGCAACCCCAGAAAGGCATGGAACCCCAGAAGATTCCCTAGAATCTTCGAGGCGGGTGTGTGGCCCGGCTGACACTTTGATTTTTGGATTCTAGCCTCTAGAGCTGAGAGAGAATAAATTTCCGTTGTTTAAAGCCGCTCAGTTTGGGATCATCTGTGAAGGCAGCCCTAGGAAATGCGTACGATGGACATGTCTCCGAATTAAAGAAATATCTGATTTTGAAAACTTGAAAACTTAAAGACCATTCAGCACTAAGAAGTAATAAACTATTGATACATAAAACCAAAACAAATGAACAAACAAAACCCACAGGCGAATCTCAAAATAATGACGGTGAGTGAAAGGAGGCAGGTTAAAAAAAAAAAAAAGTACACACTGGATGGTTCCTTCTACGAAATTCTAACAAATGTCAACTAAGCTCTAAGGACAGAGAGCCGGTGGTCGCCTGAGGCAGGGATGCCAGAGGCCAGTGGGAGAGTTCACTACAAGCACAAAGAATTTTCTGGGAGGATGGATGGATACATCCACTCTGTTGATTGTAAGAGCGATTTCATCACGTATCTCTGTTAAAATATAGGGAAAATTGTATATTTTACATGTATGCAATTTACTGTGTTTTAATTATACCTTAATAAAACTGTTTAAAAGAAAACCACTTAGGGATTCATTCGTTTAAAATAACCAAGAAAGTATTGTGCAAGTTTGCATGGAGGAATGTCGGTCACATAAAGTCTTTCTACTGCGGCACACGCTCTCTCTCTCTCTTTCGCTATATTCTCGTCCTTAATTGAAAGTGGTAAAGCAAACACATTACCGAAACAACTCTAATTATTTCCTCTGGACTAGGCTCCAGCAAATTAAGAAGAGGGAGCTAGAAAGCCATTTCAGCCCTGAAATAGCACCACGGGGTCTTTTCCTTGGAGACAATCTCAGCATCCAGCAAACCCAAGCTCTCCCTTGTGCCCTGGGTGGGGGGGTGGGGTAGGCGGCAGCAAGGGTGGGGGGAGGGCATGCGGGTGGCCCCGTTTAGAATGAACCTTGGGAGCTGCCCCTTACCCCTCCCCGGGTAGACATATTCATTTTCTCCCTCACATTCCTCCTGGCTTTAATTAAACGTCACAGCTGAAAAAGGTTACCAAAGAAAATTATGAGAAGGGACATGGGGTTCTCATGCTGTCATTTGATGTGTTCGTCTTGGCTGCTCAGTCACAATGAACCCAGTATCTTCCTACTTTGAAGCTCTCCTTTTCACTTGTAGATTTGTCCCCATCCAGATTTTAGGACCTCTTATATCTCTAAAGGGCTCAGGAAGAGCCTCTGTGCTTTTCTCCTAAGCTTCCCTTTCACTGGGCTCCAAATGCACCATTTCTCTGGCTGGAATTCTCTGTCAGCTTGCAGTTCGGGACTTGAATCTTCTGCTCCAGGTCATGACTGGGGACTTTCAACAGGGCTGCTCTGAACGTACAGGCCAAAAGTGTCTGGACGATACGCATCCCCTGGGGAGGACACTCAGCAAATGAGGCGTGGGAGACGGTGTACCAATATTGCAGCTACCACATCCCTCAGGTAAGATATCTCCACACAATTTCCTCAGGCTCTCCCATGGCACAAAGTTTCAGTTGCCCAGGATATAGCTCACCTAATCACACACCCTTTTAGGCTGCCTTTTCTTTCTCATATCATGCCCCCACTTCCTTGCTAGTGTTGAAGGAACCTTCCACGTAAGCTGCTTGCCTTCAAATTCTTCTTGTCTCAGTGTCTGCTTCTGGGGAAGTCCGTGTGGGACTAAGATCTTGTTTTAGAGCTCACTGGGTACTTGGCTTGCCAACTCCCTCTCTACACCCTCTTAATGCTGTCTCCCACTTTTGATAAATCCCCATTTCATACAGTTGAGTTTCCAGTTGGATCTCTATCTATTGCCACATGCTTGAACCCTGAAGACTGCCTTTCTCCACCCCTTTCCCTGGAACACTGCTTGGGAGAGTAGAGAGAGTACAGTTGTTTCTATGGGTCAACGAGGTCATCAGAGAAGGACATCTGGTGTGGTGGCTGCAGATCTCAGCAGGAATATGCTGGACAAAGCTTGCTGAATGCACAGAAGCTAAGGGAAGAGTGCATTTGATTTCCTGAATAAAGATGCCCCTTCTTGGCTCAAGAGAACTGTAGGAGACAGAGGCCCTGTGGGGACCCTCTGAAGAACCCATGGAAAGATTCTTTAACAATAGGCCAGACCAGGGAGTGCAAAGACCCATAGCCCAGTACAGATTCCTCTGCCTTCTTGACTTTCCTCAACTCAGGGTTCAGACCCTGCAGCTAGGGAGTAGAGGAAGGGAAGGGAGAACAGGAAAAGAGTAGAGAACCAGACTGCTCACCTGTAGGGTTTCCACCTGCTTAATGAAAGAACTTTTCTCAGCTTGTGATGCCAACTTGGTCCCCAAACTATGAGACCTCAGCTCTCTTGGGATGATGTCTTTATCCCACTGTGGTTGGCTGAATAAAAGCCCCAAAGATGTCTGTGACTTAATCCCTCGGGCTAGTGATTATGTAACCTTTTATGGGTGGCAAAAGGGATTCTGCAGCTGTGATTAAGTTATACACCTTGAGATTAAGGTTATACACCTTGAGATGGAGAGAGTAACCTGGACCAGCCAGGTAGGTCCAATTTAATCCCATAAATCCTTAGAAGCAGAGACCCATTTCTAGCTCTGAGGAGGGAGATAAGATAGAAGGTGGGGATATTTGAAACATAAGGGGGACTTTACTCACTGGCTGGCAATAGCTATGAAGATGGAGAAACAGGGCCACAAGCCAAGGAACGTGGGTGACCTCAGGAAGCTGAGAATGGCCCTCAACTGAAGGTCCTACAATGGAAAGAAACTAAATTCTGTCAACCAAATAAGTGAGGAAATGAATGCTTCCTTGGAGCCATCAGAAAGGAGCACAGCTCTCCCAACACCTTGACTCTAGCTCAGTGAACCCATGTTGGATTTCTGGCTTAAAGAACTTGAGGGTAATAGATTTATGTTGTATGAGCTATTTGCTGTTATTTGTTAAGGAAGCAGTGGAAAACAAATACATAGATCACCAAAAGAGTTTCTCTCTATGCTTGGGAGTTACCCCAAAGAAAGAGCAAACTTTTGTAAGTGGCTTTCTGTTGGGTGGCAAAATGAACTATACTTGGCCAAATCTCTGATTCAACTTCTGCTCATCAGAGAAAGAGGGAAAGAACCAGAGTGCCTGATCTGAAACTGGTGGATTTGTTCTCACTGTTGCCTCTAAACGGACACCAGAACATATAGCCCACTCTCCATCTTATCTCATTTTCCACTTCTGCTGAAGTTTCTGACCCCTAAGAGCTACATGTGCATATAGACTGTTGCTCAGGGAGAGAATATGGAAAGTTCCAACTGACAAAAGCATTTGTTAAATTCTTACCCTACTTTTAAATTCACCCTCTAGGGGAGCCTGGGTGGCTCAGTCGCTTAAGTGTCTACCTTCAGCTCAGGTCATGATCCTAGGGTCCTGGGATTGAGCTCTGCACTGGGCTCCCTGCTCAGCAGGGCATCTGCTTGTCCCTCTCTCTGCAAACCTGCCCCCCCATCCCTGCTTATGCTTGCACTTTCTCTCTCAAATAAGTAAATAGGTCTTTAAAAATAAATAAATAAATTCACCTTCTAATTGGACAGAAAAACCATCTCTTCATTGGATCCTATAGCTTCAGCTAATACAGTGACCTGGTTTTCTCCTCTACAATTTCAAACCAGTGATTTTCCAGGCATCAGAGCAGAGTGGAGAGGTTTAATTAATTGATTGGCCTGTGGTCACCTGTACTGGGTTTGGCAATATGTGTGACTCTCACAACACAGGCTCATTAAAAACACTTCCTGACTCACAGTGAAGATTAAGGATGTCTAATGAAGACCAAACATCAAACAGGGCACTTGCTAGATCTTGCAATTTTATTTGAGCATATTGTATTGGTTTATGGAATTAGGAAAAAATTCCATAGAGTTTTATTTTATTTATTTTTTTAAAGAAAATATTCTAAACAAACTCATCCAGAAATATGTAGGTGTTTTTATCTCAGGTACTGAAGTCATGTTTTAAAACAATTTTTTTTTTCTCCCAAGGATGACACTTTCCAAAGAGCAAGCTTTGGTGTCTGCTATTATTCAAATTCTTTTTATCTTCTGCTTCTCTCTCTTTTTGATCATTTAGTTACAGAGAAGGGAGGGTAAACATCTACTACCATGACAGATTTGCCAATTTCTTTCCGTCTTCTGCCAATTGTGTTTAATTTTGAGCTATGTTATTGGTATCATTCAGCTTTAGAATTCTTGCAATGTTTTTGTGAACTGAAACTCTTACCAATTTTTAGTGACCCTTTTTACCTCTGAATAATGCTTTGTCCAGAAAGCCCATTTTTGTGTAATATTATATATATCTACCCCAACCTTAGCATTTGTATAATATCTCATGCCATTTGTTTAAGGTGTGTATATAAAAACTATTTGCTTTACATTTCAGGGATCATATGGTGGTCTGTAAATTTTTATCTTTTTTTTTTCTTTTTGAGAGAATGTAAGAGCAGAGTTTATTAAAAACCAAATTTTTTACTTTGATCGTGATTACAGATATTTGAATTCTCCTTTATCATCTTATTTTACATATTTTTTACATTACCTTTTTATGCTTCTTTTCTTTACCTTTTTACCTTGTTTGTTTTTGGATCATGTATATATTTCTCTAATTCACTTTCTCCTCTCCTTGTTGGGAAATCATATATCCTATTCATATATCCAATTTTTTTTTTTACTTCAATGATTATCCTAAGTATTTCTCTCCTTGTATTTTAAATTATCAGTGGAGTATAATTTAAATATAGGAAAATATGTACATATGGTAAGTACACAGCTTACTGGATTTTCACAATTTGACATTCATGTAATCAGCATCTAGATTAAGAAACAGCACCCCATGCCCAGAAGGCCTCTTCATACACCCTAGAAAATCTAATACACTTACCCGGTGTAAACTTAACAAAGTCTAAAATTCAGCACACTATGCTTCTACCAAACAGAGTAAGATTTTACTTTGGAGTGTTTGACTTCCAGTCACCACCTTCTAATTTCTACAATGTTGTCAAGGATTTTATTTAACTTTCTCCCTCCCTCCCTCCCTCCCTCCCTCCCTTCCTTCCTTCCTTTTTCTTTCTTTCTTTTCTCTTTCCTTCTTTCTTTCTCTTTCTAAGATTTTATTTACTTATTTGACAGAGAGAGCGAGAGAGCACAAACAGGGAGAGCTGCAGAGGGAGAGGGAGAAGCAGGCTCCCCGCTGAGCAGGGAGCCCAATGCGGGGCTCCATGCCAGAACCCTGGGGTCATAACCTGAGCAGAAGGAAGTCAGACACTTAACCAAGTGAGCCACCCAGGCATCCCTCACCTTATTTCTTAACTCCTTTAACTTACCATGACATGTCTATCATTTTCATTACTTACCATTCCTTCTTGCGGCTTAGATTTTCCAGGCATGATGGTTTTCCTTTTTGAGGTTTATCCTTTGAAGTTTCCGTAGATAGAGTTATTGATAGAAAAGTCTCCATTTTGTTTGTCTATAAATGTCTTTATTTAATCTTTTTTTTTTTTTTTTCAAATTTATCTTTACTGGCTGTACAAATCTGTACTGACAGTAGTTTTTTCCTAGTGCTTTGAAAAACTTTACTCCACGGTCCTGTGTTTTCTATCACCATTGATATAGCAGCTCTCTTTCTAATTTTCATATATTTGTTTTATTTCCCCTGGCTATTTAGAAGTTTTCTTTTTCTTTTTTTTAAATGCAGGGTTATATAGTTTTATCAGGATATATTTACATGCAGATTTTTATCCATCTGTCAATCACTTATCTATCCTGATCAGGATTAATGTGCTTTCTGAATCTGAGGATTATGTAATTCTTTGAGTACTTCTGGAAATTTCTCTGCCATTATTTCTTCAGAGATTGCCTCTTAATTTTCTTTCTGGAGGCTTGATTGCCCATGAAACCTTTTCACTCTGTCCTCTGGCACACTGGCTCTGTGTGGCGTTTTCCCACACACCACTGGGTACCTTTTGATTCTCCCATTCATGAACTCTCATCTCAGATGTGTCTGATACGTTGGTTTCCCTGTCCATTGAATTTATGATTTTGTTTATGGTCGTTTTCTTCAGAAGTCCCATTTGGTTTTTTTTCAAATATACCTTGTCAGTTTTGAGTGTCTCTTATTCCGTCATCATATTTCCAACTCACTTTATATCTCTACATTTATTAAATCTATTTATTTTGTATCTTCTGTTCATTCAAATAGCTGCAGTTATTATTAGTCTGATTATCTCATTTGTTATATTTCTTGACTGTCACTCATGGTGCCTTGTCTGTTACATAACTGGAGATATTTGATTGTGAGCTCATTTTTTTTGGATCATCTTTAGGAATGCTTTGGAATTTTGAGTCAAGATGATCGTCCTTTCAGAATGAATATGCCTTTCTTTCTGCCAGCTCTTGCAGTGCTACCAACTCAGGAACACTTAAATTTATGGTCAGAGCTTGAATAATTTCATAATATTTAGGTTACATTAAAATGTCTAACTTGGTAATGGTGGTTTATAGTCACAGATTAAAAAAATTCTGAATAAAAATTTTTTTAATTTTATTTTTTATTATCTTCAATTAGCCAACTTATAATACATCATTAGTTTTTGATGTAGTGTTCAATGATTCATTAGTTGCATATAATACCCAGTGTTCATCACCACATGTGCCCTCCTTAATACCCATCACGTGGTTACCCCATCCCTCCACCTACTCCCTTCTGCAACCCTCTTTTGTTTCTCAGAGTCCAGAAGTCTCTCGTGGTTTGTCTCCCTCTCTGATTTCTTCCCATTCAGTTTTCCCTCTGTGCTATTCTTTATGTTCCACATATGAGTGAAACCATATGATAATTGGATTAAGCAAGTTTATTTAAAAAAATTATTATTATGACCAATGTTTCTTCCATTGCCAAGGCCAGACATGAATGAATTACCACCCTCTTTCCCACCAGTAGGGTATTTTTTCCTAGTCTGTGCTTCAGAGCACTGCCTTTTAGGGGTCTCATCCTCCTGTGTAGATTCTTGACCAGGTCTCCTACCCAGTTTGGATCCAAGTTTTATCTCTAGTTCCCTATCACTTGCCCCACTAAAATTCAAGGTTTAGAGCACTTGAGATTAGAGACAACCATAGAGAAATGTTGGCAACAGCATTGCTTACTTCTTTGGACTGGCTTTTTGTCTTTATTTCTCCTTTTCAAAGAATTATCTTATTTTTTCATCAACTAGCTTACCTATGAATTAAAAATAATTGACCCTCCCCCCAATCCAGTGTTGAGAGATACATGAATTGCCAACTAGGATCTCTCCTGATACTTTATTGTATCACATTACTGCTGCATTTGTAACTATGTGGATCACTAGGCAGGTTACCACTTTGGCCAACTGGAGTGTACTCTAGCTGGAGAGTTCTGGGAGACTGTGTAGAACATGCCTACAGTTATCACAAAGGAGGGATGAGAAAACTGATATTTAGAAACGAGTTCCCCATTCACTGCTGGTTAAAGATGATTTCAGACACATCTATTCTAACACTTTTGGCTTGCCTGTATTCAGGCAAGAAGTGAGTCCTCAGGCAAAGAATCACTAATACTTGTTTTCAGCATGTAGAGTGAGTATTGAGACGTTCTGGAAGGTACTCTCACAGTATCTGCCATGGGACATCAGGTGACACCAATGTGAAGGCAAACCTGAATCTTGAGCACTTGGGCTTTGAAGTTTCTTGTCCTCAGAAATTCATGGACATAGGGGTGTCTCGGTGGCTTAGCTGGGTAAGCAGCTGACTCTTAATTTTGGCTCAGGTCATGATCTCAGGGTCATGGGGTCAAGCCCCGCATCAGGCTTCACGAGTAGGGGGGAATCTGCTTGAGGATCTCTCTCTCTCTCTCTCCCTTTGCCCCTCCCCTTGCCTCCTCTCTCTCTTTCTCTAAATTAAATAAATAAATCTTTAAAAAAAAGAAATTCATGGACATACAGAAGGATATAAAAAATTGAAAAACTAAACACTATAGACTTCAAGATCACTGAAGTGCTGGAAAGCTGGCTGAGCCATTGAATGGTATGACCTGTGTCTTGCAGTTCCAGCAGAGGGTGGGAGTACACAAGAGATATTGAATTCTGTGCTCTGAGAAGAATAACGTAAAGGAAGGAGATAAGGCCACAATAACTGGAGGACAGGAATAGGCCTGGGGCCCTTACTCAAGGGCCATCCTTTTGTAGAACAGAGCTGATGTAATGGACTGCGGACAGTAGTGCTCTTTCTTGCAATAGGAGATTTATGGCTTACCCTTTAAAGGTCAAGACCTGCTTGGAATATATCTGTGTGTGTCTACAGAAGGCATCAAGGAAATCATTTTGCTCATCCCCTGGATATAACTAGGTTATAAGTCCAAGCTTCTCTGCCTTGGTTGCTTGGTCTCCATGTGTAGGAGACATTCTCTGAATCACAGACTTTGTCTGATCACTGACATCCCAAATCAGCAACCATAAAGAGGATTGTGAAAATGTTCTCCCTTCTATTTTCAACTTCACTCTTTGACTGGAGTCTCATGGGCTAATTTTGGACTCCTGTCCAAAGGTTTGTTTATAAAAGGCCAATACAGGTGTTGGTCTGTAGAATCCATCATCTCCTAAAACAGAAGCTACCTTTTTCTAGCCTTAAACACTGTCAATTTGCCCAGTCTCCTCAAGGAATGCAGCCATCTGTAGGAAAATAAAAAACAGAAAGCAGACTGGTGTATACGCAACATGAGTGACATGAGAAGCACAACTTCTTTGCTGCTAATCAGTGTAGATTTGCCCAAACATGGATTCAAGTCACTACCTAGTCAAGGATATCAGTTTCCATGGTGCCCAAGATTCTGAATGACGAAGGAATGTCCTGAGTACTCTTGAGATAATCAATATATATCTCATCATACGCAAACGTCAACACATTCTATGTATTACCTTGTCTTTTGCTTGTCACCCTTAACATTAATCCTTGGAGCTTGTCTTTTATCAGTACACAAAAGGCTTTCTCATTCTTCTTTGTGGCTATAGGGTTACATTCTGTAAAGTCCCCTATGAATGGGTAGTTACAGTTCTTCCAGTCTTTTTTTTTTTTTAAGATTTTATTTATTTATTTGACAGACAGAGATCACAAGTAGGCAGAGAAGCAGGCAGAGAGAGAGAGGAGGAAGCAGGCTCCCTACTGAGCAGAGATCCCGATGCGGGGCTCGATCCCAGAATCCTGGGATCATGCCCTGAGCCGAAGGCAGAGGCTTTAACCCACTGAGCCACCCAGGCGCCCCTCTTCCAGTCTTTCTTGATCAGAAACTATGTTGCAATGATAAATATGAATGATATTTTCTAGCTAATGAATGATATTTCCTAGAGTTGGGAAAATATTGCTGAATTCAAAGATGTGTATACTGGGATTGTATTAGACTTTGCCAAAAGTTTCTCCCCATAGAAGCAATAGGATTTCGTTTCTCACCTCTCATACATGAGGGCTCTGTTTTTTCCCCACACCCTGCATGCTCACCCATATGATGAGTTGTCAGACTTGTTGATCTTTTCCAATTTAACAAGAGAAAGGGGGTAATTGTGATTTTAATATGCAACACTCTTTTTGTGAACAACACTGAGCCCCTTTTGTGATGTCTAAGAACTGTGGGCTTTTGGCTTCTTTTCCTTAGGCTGCGATTAAGGTGGTTTTATTCTCTTTGGATTCCAGGGACTCACTAGAGTTATGTCTGGAGCAAATTGAGTCTCACTTTTTAGGCAGAAGAAATCTAAAACAGACCTAATTTGAGAATCAAGCTTATTGAATCTGTGTATGTAAAACCACAGAGAGATAAACCATGCTGATAAGATGGTACTATAGATGTATGTTTAATCACATGGAACATATATTCACAGTAAATTATTGAAGGAAAAAAAGCAAGTTAAAATATAGTACAGTGTGATCTCTCTTCCTCTTAAAAATGCATTGTGTGTCTGCAGAAAAGTGATTGGAAAGATATGTATGAAAAATTAACCATGATTGTTTCTGGATGGAAGGATTGGTGGTGTACTGCAATTTGTGCTTTGTTGCATTTTTGAATTGTTGTCAGTTATTAATTGCTATATTAAAGAATTAAAAATAATTATATTTTAAAAGTACATTCTGCCTCCCTGGTAGATGAAGAGATTAGAAGAGCACTAGGCCAGGTTTCAGAAAACCTGATGTTTAGTCCAGTTCTGCCTTTAAGATGCCTTGAGACATTGATCTTCTAGTTTAATTTTTCTGTATCTCTGTTTCATCACTAGTCCATGGGGGAGTTGGATGAGTTTATATTTTTAAATCCTTATACTTAAATCCTTTATTATATTGAGATGAGCCACTTTTAAGCTAATGCTGATTAGAAGTCCTTTTATAGACGTATGTTTCCACTTTGAATAGTTGCACTTCATAAAATCGAGGTGATTCTACACGTCTGTTGTCTCTTATGTAAATGTATTGTCTGCGAACTGTATTGGCGTGCAATGCAAAGCAAGTCTTCACACAGAGTAATTATCTTTTCAAGGCTTATTGAAAGAGGTTACCTTGGTAACAAGAAATCAAACCCACCCACTTCATCTTAGGGGTCAGAACAAGGTTCTCCATGTAATCATCATTTCTGTTCTTCAGGTACAAACTGTGAAGAAATCTCAGGGAGAATATTCAAATATTAGTAACAAGTACTTTTGCACTCAAAGACACAGTGCTTTGAATTATTCTCTTACCATTTCAAATGAGCAGGCTTATTCACATTACCAGAATGTGGGAAAGTCCTTGAGGACATAGATGTCCGTGTTACTTCTTCAGTACTTTCCCACCCCACGGGGTACTAACAGCTACCATCTGTTGAATATTTACACTATGCCAGGTAAAGTTTTGGGGATCATCTCTCTCATTCCTGTAACAACACTAGGGACATCAGTTAGCTTTTGCTGTGTGATTACAAATTCACTGGCCTAAAACAACAACCATTTATTTAACCTGATTCTGTAGGTTGGCAATCCAGGATAGGCTTCACCAAAAGTATATTCTGCTCTGAAATGGGAGTGTTCACATGTCTGTAGTCCACAGCTGAATTGTCTGGGGTTTGACGGGACAAGGATACCCCACCTGGCTTTTCTGTTCTGTGTGGGCTCTCATTATCCAGCAGGGGAACCTGGGTTTTTTTGCATCACAATCGCAAAGTTCTAAAAGTGACAAGAGGTGGCGCCCTAACGGACAAGCCTTTTTCAATCTCTTGTCCTCAGTATGCCTGCTAAGGTTCCATTGGCCAAAGCAAGTCACATGGTAGTGCCCAGAGCCAGTGTGGGAGGGACTACCCAAAGACATGGGTAAAGGAGCCATATTTGTGACAATCTACCACACATACAGTTTAAAAGTAGGTGCTTGAGGGGCGCCTGGGTGGCTCAGTGGGTTAAAGCCTCTGCCTTCATCTCAGGTCATGATTCCAGGTCCTGGGATCAAGCCCCACATCAAGCTCTCTGCTCGGCAGAGAGCCTGCTTCCTCCTCTCACTCTGCCTGCTTCTCTGCCTACTTGTGATCTCTGTCAAATAAATAAATAAAATCTTAAAAAAAAAAAGTAGGTGCTTGATGAAGAGTAGTTAGATAGTGTGTTCTTGATAAAACGTGAACCAATGGGGGTGGAGGGACTAACCCAGTTCACGGAGACAGAGTGACAGGAAGCCTGCTGTCAGCACCAAGAATAGCACCAAGATAATCTTACCCAAGGGATGTTGCTCTCTCAAGGTGACCATTTGTCTTACTTGAGGTACGTTGTCCTGCTAGAAACAGTAAGCACACTCTCATTCATTTTCAGAAATTGCCTAGTTTGCATGAAAGATTATTCAGGTCCTTCTAGCTCTCTAGGACTTCAGATAGCTCTTCCTCAAGCCCATACAGGAAAGGATCTTAGAGCACTGATGTTTCTCCTTCGGCTCCTACCTGTTAACTTCCCTGATCAAGAACAACTCATGTTAATTACTACAGCTACGTTTCTAGGAGTCTCCGACCTGGAAGAAGTGGTAGAGATTAGATAATTGCCTACCACGATTTCATAGGAGGTTGTGGGATCTTCTGCATCCTGGAGAAGCTTTCATGGAGGGAAACTCAGGCCCTGGGTGCTCACTTACATTTGACCCTTGCTTCTCCTTCACACAGCAATTATGGGTTGGCTTTAAAAAAACTGCAGAACTGTACAAAACCGCTCCTTCCTTTCTTTTTCAAGCCAGGAGCACACAGTGTTCACCATATAGCTTCCCACTCACTTCATGGAATTGACAAGGGAAAACAGTGTGCCGGTGGTGGGCCCAGGCACAAAGACTTAATTAAGCAGGGTGAAGTCTGGAACAAGACTGCACCAGGATCCTTCCTGCCCTCCCTTTAGGATTTTTGCACGCAAGATTCTGAAACCTGCCTGGGGAGACCCAGCCACTGGCTCCCACCTGCACCAGGGCAGCCCCGATGAATCAGTCTGGAGAATGTGATCCATGAAACACTGGCAGGCTGTTGCTGAAGAGCTTTTCATCAACAATCCATGGATCTCAGGTGGTATTTAAAGCACTGAGTAGGTGTCAAAGGCAGCATCAATTTAACTGGAAACTCACTTTGAGTAAAAACACAATTATATACCACCTGTAAGCTGACCTTGCCAACCCAGGACTCTCCCTTCCCACTGCCCCATGCCCCATACTAGTGCTCATTTTATTGCTTCCACTAAAGGGAATTACAGAAATGATGACCATTTCAGTGCCTGTGAATAACACAAATAAATCAGTAAATGCAGCAATCTCTTGTTTAGCCTTGGGCATAGAGGAGCCCAGTAGGTGCTCTTTTGGTCTGATCATCTCTCAGGAATTCTGCCAACATTGCCCCACAAAGCTCTCAAGAAGACTGGCTTCTGGCCTTTGCCCCAGCACTCTTTCAATGCAGACACAATGGTGGGACCACTCCAACCCTTTCTTTCTGTCAGCTTTACCCAACAAATGTGTCTGTCCTCTGCCTTCTTCTCCTATCCTGAATCCCCACCCCTACCTGCTGACCTAAACCAATGAACCTCAATAGCCTCTGTCCAGCCTTCCTACCTCCAGTATGGCCCCATCTGGTTGTCATCCACATGACTGCCAGAGGCATGTTCCTGGAAACCGAGGAATGTTTCCTACTCCCCCCACCCAGACCAAAGCATTTTGATGGCTGTTTAAATCCAAATTCTTGCCTGACATATGCAAAAATGTGGATTTTGCCTTCTTGCTCACCCTTACCTCTTGTTGCTCAGCCCCCATGGACTCATTGAGTTCCTGACACGTGGCTCCATTTCCTGTTCACACACCTCTGTGTTGCTGATGCTGGAGTTGTTGGAATCCCTTTCCCTTCATCTGACGGACTTCTACTTAACTTTACAGAAGGGCATTTCATCTCCTGTGAAGCCTTGGTCCGAGAGTCAAGGTCAGGGAAGGCCAAGAGGCCAAACCTGGGATGGGAGGGAAACAGAGGAAAGGCGAAGCATATAGTGGAAGAAAATGTGCAGTGGTCTTGGGTTTGGAACACTTACAGAGTGGGTTTACGGATGCTGCCAGGCGACCAAAATGGCTTTCACTGGTGAAATGCTCATGTAGTCTTTCGTGGATTCTCTATAATCCTCCTTTCTCACACTCTGTCAGCCTTTGTCACAGGCCACTCCAGGCATTAAACTTTAAAGAAGCAATAACTCTGTGTGTGTGTGTGTGTGTGTGTGTGTGTGTGTGTACACAAAATGTCACAGCTTGACGACCTAGATTCACAACCAGTAGAAAATCCCTTGAAACGCACTGCCTACCAGAACACCATGTAACTATTTTCTAAAGGATTTTCTATGTCAGTGTTTATCATCAGGTTCTTTAAAAACGACTGTGTTTTCCAGTCTCCTGGGTACCTACTTGTACTGAGAAGAGCAGAAAGGTAATTAAAGTAGGTCCATATACATGAGTAAAGAAAAGGAATATTCCACTCATTGAGGTGGGTTTCTTTGCTCCCAATTCTCTTCAGGGGAAGCTCAGTAACACAAGGGTCAAGTCATTTCAAGAAATGGGCACCTTCTATATTATGAGCTGAGCTGAGCTGTTTCCATAATTACTTTTTACAGTCATTGAGGGCTCAGGAAGGGAAGGACTTGTGCCTCTAGGAACCTGCAATTATAAAATAAATCAGCACGTGTGTAAATTAAATGCTAACTGGACCTTATTATTAGTTCCAGAGCTTCACAGACAGGCAAACAGTATAGCAAATGGCGCGCTGCCCCTGATTCTCATTCTGGGAGGTTTGTGGGGTAGGGGTTTCTCTCCCAGAGGACATTGTAGCAAGTTTGATTCTTTCTGTTTGTGTATGCTCACAGAAGATTAGGACTAGAGGTATGTGCTGACTCCAGAGTTCACAACTTGCTAACTGTGAGGTTTGCTTCTTCTTTTTATTGATACCCACAGAAAGGATGCTTCTAATTGACCATGTGATGATGTTAACATTTTAGGAAACTTGATATCATCACCTAAAACTGAGTAGGGACTGGCTTCAGAAAGGAAGTGACAAGTGTTATCAAAGCTAACAAGGTATGACAAGGAAGGTTGCTGTCTTAGGCCAAGTTCGATAAGAAGCAGACCCTAAGGTGAGAGGTTATGTGTAAATGTGTTTTGTTTTGTTTTTAAGTAGGCTCCATGCCCAGCATGGATCCCAACACAGGGCTTGACTCATGACCCTGAGATCAAGACCTAAGCTGAGATTGAGGGTCAGATGCTTAACTGGCTGAGGCACCAAGGCGCCCTATGTGAAAATGTTTTATTAGAGAACTAATCCTGAAAGAACTCAATAAGGGAGAGAAGGAAGTCTGAAGGTGAGGCAGGGGCTTCATACTCCTATACCTTCAGTTAGCCAATCACTGGCTCATGGCCAGCCTGGGGAGGCCAATTCCAAGGAACCCCCAGCTCGGTGCTTGCTGACTTTCTGCTCCACATGCACAGTGTGGATCCTGTAGACAGCACAGTATAGGCCACTAGACGTCAAGGCAGGGACTCATAAAAGAGGGTTACCGAACTGGTAGAACACTACATTGCCATCTGTGATGGTTAATTTTTATGTAAAAATATTACCAAATTTATGTTGGACCATGCAATGCCCAAGTATCTGGTTAAACATTATTCTGGGTGTTTTTGTGAACAGTTTTGGATAAGATTAACATTTAAAGCCATGGATTGAGTGAAGCAGATTGCCCTACCTAAAATAGGTGGGCCTCATCCAAATAGTTGAAGGTTTGACTAGAAAAAAAAAGGCAGATTCTCTCCTGAGTACAAGAGAATTTTTCCACTTTCAGATTCAGACTGAAACATTGACTCTTCCTGGGTGTCAAGCCTGCTGGCCTTTGGACTGGAAGTCCACCATCTGTCCTCTTTGGTCTCCAGCTGGCTGACTCACTTGTAGATCTTGGGACTTGCTTATCTATGTAATTGCATAACCCAGTCCCTTATAACTAATTTCTCTCTTTCTCTTTCTGATTTTTAATCTGAGCAAACTGGAAATATGAAATTGCCATTTACTGAGATGAGAAAGACTGAAATACTTTTGATGTAGTGGGAGATCAGGAGGCCAGTTTTAAACAATAAGTTGGAGGTGCCTATTACTCATCCACATGGAGAGATCAAGTGAGCAGTGTGGCTTAAAGTGCAAGATGATGTTCAAGCTGGAGAGGAAAATGCTACAGTCCATAGCATAAAAATGGCATTAAAACCATGCAACTAAGTGAAATCATCAAAGCAGTAAGGGTAGAGAGATAAGTGGTACAGATGGAAAAGAGTGTTGGGATATTAGCTGAAGGCAGAGCTGTCAAAATTTGCTGATTGACTGAATGTGGAGGAGGCAATTTGGTAAGAGGAAGAAGGGAAATCAGGTGGGTACAGTAGACTCTGTTGGTGCTCTGTGCATAACCCTTTACCAGGTGGTGTGCCCATCCTAGTGGTTGTATTCTTTGCTAATGGCTCTTAACTGTCTCCTTCTCTGGAGAACTGACCTCAGTCAGAGGTGCCCACTCATCAGGAAATGGACGAAGCTTGCAACCAGTGACTCACTGATACTGGGGTCATGAAGCCTCTGGTGTCCTTCATGCTCCAGAGCTCAGGCATCAGACTGAGACTAGACTACACTGGAACCACACATTGCCAACCTCTTTCTCCTTCCTTCACACCCTTACAAGGGTTTTCCTGAGGGCTCTCTCTTGATGTACCACTTGTATGGTTAGGCTCTGCTTCTAAGAAACCCAACCTAAGACAGATAACTCTGTGGTTTGGGGTTTGAGTAACTAGGCAAAGTACAGTGATATTTACTGAAGTGGCGAACATCAGGGGACTAATAGGATTGAGGGAAATAAATGAAGAGTTCAGTTTGTAGTTGTTAAGTTTGAGATGACAATCAAACATCAATAGGAAATACCAAGTATGTGGCGGATATTAGAGTCCGGAGCTCAAAGGAGGGTTTTGGGTTATAGACTTGACCAAATAAAAAAAGTACATAATTTAGAGAGGAGAGTCAGGAGATGCTTCTGTTAAAGAAGTGATATTAATTTATGACTTGAAGTATGAGCAGGGATTACTGAGGCTATGAGTATGAGAAAAAGCCTTCCTGGCAGAGGAAAGAGTAAGTGTGAAGTCTGAGTCATTTCTTACTGATGTCAGAGGTAGGACAGTTCCTAAGTCATTGATTCCAGATGAATGGCTTAACCTTTGTCAGAATGGGTAAACTTTCTTGAAGCTGATGAACTTGGGGATATTTATCACTAAGTAACTTTTTCATCTCCTTCTCCGGCTTGTTTTTCAAAGAGACCCCATCTTCACCAGTAGACAAAAATTCATTAGAAAGATTTATACAGAAAAAAGAGAGACTTACAGGGAAAGAAAGAGAGAGAGAAAGAGAAGAAGGAGGGAAGGAAGGAAGGAAGAAAAGAAGGAAAGAAGGGAAAGGAAACGCCATGTATGTGGAAGGTTTGCTATTTTTTGCTAACAGGTGACAGTGGGGTATGCAGAGTTCAGTGTTTGCAGGAGGTGAGTTAGTCAGGGGCCAGCTGAAGGGACGCAGAGAGAAATAAATGGCAAGTTTGATGACAAAGTCACTTTTGAGAGAAATTGAACAGTGGGAAACTAAAAGGGAGTTAAAGTTAGCAGGAAAAGCAAATACAGGGATGAGAAAGAAGAGTATTGATGCAGAAAACAAATATTGAATGAATCTGACAGAAGATTGGGTACAGAGAGCAAACATTCTTGGGATAAAATCTGGACAAAACCAAATCCATAAGGAGAAAGATTCCAAATGCAAAACATAAGACCATAACATAAAACATAAGAATTGGAGCCCAGGGATGTGGACCCAGGGAGCATCCTGACAGAGGGACTCTGACTCTGACCCTCAACCAAGGGGCAGTTAGCATGGTCACAACCTCACCACAGAGCCCCTGAGCTCATCTGCAGGGGAAAGGTAGCTTGTTACATAAGTGGAATGATTATACAGGGCCCATCACCAAGGGAGAAGCCGGCTCCCTGCACAGAAAAAAACAGCCCCCAGGGAAAATAGTCCTTACAGAACACAGGGCTGTGTGCACCCTTTGTATATAGGACTGAAGAAAAGAACAATAATCACGTGTTCTTGCCACAAGTACAAATGTTGAGAACCTGGGTTATTTTTATATTCCACTCAGTGGCAATTAAAGGTTCAAAGGAAAAACAACACGTGACTCAAAGGACAGCTTAGCTGAAGAGAGCACACTGAAATGAAAATTGACTCAAGCTTCCCCCAAACCCTTATCTTTGCCAGTAAAATAAAACTAGAAAATCAGGCAGGTTCATGTAGGAGTCGCTCAATGTTCTGATCTGTTAAATTAGTTGGTTTACTGTTATAAAAGAAAGATGGCAGCAAGGGAGTCACAGTGGTTGGCCCGTGTTTGCTGTAGCTGTGTGAACTTGGGTACATCACCAAACTCCTACAGAAGAGCTCGGCTTTGAGAAATGAGTAAGGAATATTTTATCCCTAAGGTCTTTCTAGATCTCAAATGGTTGGATACCAGAAATCATTTCACTTGGGTAATGACACATGCCTGAGAGTCAGGATCATATCATGTTCAGGAGGTGTGTGATGGGTGAAGGGAAAGAAAGGACATCAGTAGAGAATGTCCACTCTGAGATGACGTAAGCTATATACAAAGCCCACACTTCATGGCGTGTCTTTCCCAACATCTACTTCCCACAGACTTGCTATTGCTTTCTGATTTTTATTCCTGCTGAGACATGGAGAAATGAAAAAATGTACTCTACCAGGAAAAGTTTCTCATTTGTTAGTAGTCAAAAATTCAAAATGCATAGCATAGAAAATAAAAGAACAATGTCAATACTTTATTCTTTCCTTGAAGTCTTAGGAGTTAAGTCAACAAGATGTTCATGGTTTGCTCACAGAGAGGTCCTCTCATGGGCACAATACACAGAATAATTCTTAAGTGTTTACTTCAAAAGTAGGTCTGAAGAAAGGAAGATTTTTCAAATGGAAGAGCCTATTGTTTACCATCTTCTGTTACACGTTATCTTTTTTTCCCCTAGCATTCAGGGCCATGGCAATTAAAGGCACAGAAAAGCTATGCAAAGCTAGTCTAAAAAGCCGGTGAGTTAATAGAAAATACATATATTGGTTTCTGCCCCTGGTTCTGGTACAGAGCTCCCTAAACCCTTGTAACATTCCTAATTGATAAGAACATTTGGAGCATCGTTTTTTCTAATATTTGGTCTTTGACCCTGGTTGCTAAAACCTAAATTCCTTGGAATTTTCTGGGTCATTAGCCCATTAATTCTAGTAAGGTGCCTAGAATTCTAACAAAGTGATGGCTCCTGGATGGGGGGCTGGTTACAGCAAGACCAAGGCATGATTAGAAGTTGGAATTTGCAGCCTGACCCCATTCTGCAGAGAAGGGAGAGGGGATGGAAATGGAGGTAATGATTGATCATACCTACATGAGGAAGCCTCCATAAAACCCCCAAGAGTACAGGGTTCAGGGAGCTTCTAGGTAATAACACATATGGAGGTGCTGGGAAAGTGGCCCTCTTGACAGGCCATGAAAGTTCCACGCCCCTTCCCACACACCTTGCCGTATGCATCTCTTCCATCTGGATGTTCATTTGTTATCTTTAACACATCCTTTTATAATAAACTGTTAAACAATAAATAAACCATTTTCCTGAGTTCTGTGAGCATCTCTAGCAAATTCCTTGAACCTAAAGAAGGGGTTTGTGGGAATCTCCAATTTATTTGACTGGTCAGAAGCATAGGGGACAGCTTGGACTTGAGATAGTCATCTGAAGTTGAGGGGGGCTAAACCGTGGGACTGAGGCCTTTACCTGTGGGATCTGATGCTACCTCCAGGTAGAGAGTGTCAGAATGAGTTAAGTTGCAGAACACCCAGCTGATGTGGCAGAACTGGTGTTGGGGGTAAGAACCACATACACTTTGGGGTCAGGAGGGATGAGTGTGGTACTCATATGAAAGTGAAGGAGAGACACAGCA
This sequence comes from Enhydra lutris kenyoni, assembly GCF_002288905.1. Taxonomy (NCBI): domain Eukaryota; kingdom Metazoa; phylum Chordata; class Mammalia; order Carnivora; family Mustelidae; genus Enhydra; species Enhydra lutris. The sequence continues at coordinate 41,914,603 of NW_019154090.1, read as the reverse complement.
TTAGTGTAGATTTTTCTTAATTCAGCACAGGAGGAGGAGTGAATTTTTTCTTTTCACTTCCATGTGTACAAATATAGTATTTCTTCTTTTACAGTTCAGCCTTAAAAATAATCAGGTAAGCCCATTGGATGTCATTTAATGTACATGTCATTTAATGTATAGGATTCCCATAGTTCTCAAATGAAATCGTAATCAGTTCTAATGAGTAACAAAACTTCTTTAAAGAATGTTCTGTCTGAGCTTTTAGGGTTTAAGTTGGATACACACCCATACATTTTTATAAAAACCATGATTTCTTTACTAACCTTCCAATTTTTCTCTTAATAATATCTGTTGGACATTAGGAGAAGGAAAGGAAAAGTGAAGTGGGGGAAATCAGAGGGGGAGATGATCCATGAGAGACCATGAACTCTGAGAAACAAACTGAGGATTTTGGAGGGGAGAAGGGTGGAGGGATTGGTGAGCCTGGTGGTGGGTATTAAGGAGGGCACATATTGCATAGAGGACTGGGTGTGGTGCATAAATAATGAATCTTGGAACACTGAAAAAATAAAATAATATCTCCTTTAAGGAACAGAAAAAATATTAATATTGTTTGATGATTGAGTTCACTATATAATTTGACATCGTAGATTCATATATTCATCCTGAATTTAAACTTTTGGTTTTAAAAAAATTTGTAGCTGCATTTTAGCTTAACACAACTTCTCCCAGAAAGCACAACCCTGACTTGGCCTGAGAAATGCGATCCCTGCAGAACCTAGAACTTCTGCCTTGGAAGAGCGCTCAGGTTGTTACTCCTATTCTTATAAGAAGCATCTGGACAAAGTGACATCAGTGACTTTTCTTGGAATGATAAGAGAACTGAGCTTGCAGGAAAAACTGGCCATCCCCAGATCAGGAGAGAATGACGAATACTGAGAGTTGCAGCTGGATCTCTTACCCAGAGTAGGAGCCCGAAGTCATAAACTGGCTAAGTGTTAAGAAACCCTTGAGTGGTAATTTTGATGAATTTCTGGAGGCTGAGTGTGGACCAGCATGAGAGAGAGAAACTCCTGGTGGCCACTGTCTTAAGGGCGCCCTCATATTCTTGTAGGCTTTACTTACAGGAACCCTACCAGATGCCATGATGAACATCTGAGAAAGATCCCCTTGTGCTTGGTGAACATCTGAGAAGGATCCCCCTGTGATTCTGGCAGGGTGAGAGATGGAGCAATTCTTGTGAAAGGTGTCCTGAGCTTTCTCCAAAACAAATGCCTACTCTCCAGGGAAAGTGCTTAACCACAGCCTTCTCCCAGAGCTGTGAGGAAAGGGCATTCCTCTCATACCAGCCCCCTCTAGCCTTCCTGTTTTGCTTAAGGAGGGGGAAGGAAGTTCTACAAGAAAAACACATGTAAAAGACACAGGCCAGAGAAACAAGCCCACTATGTGACTGAGATTTAACTAACTGAGACCTCTGCCCCATTCCTTACAGCTTACCACAACACCAACTGGGCTTCAGTATAATAATAGTGAGTTACAGCTGGAAGACACAGCTAGTTTGTTACAGCAGCAAGACCCAGATTTTCCCCGAGGAAGGGTAAAGACACCCAAAGTCTTGAGGGATGATAAAAATGAATAGACAAACAACAACAACAACAACAAAACTAAAGGAATTTGAATCTTCTGACCCTATAGCTATAGGAAACATTAAACGAAGCCCAACTCCATTTAGAGTAACATAAATCTTCACGCTAGAGGCCCGTTTACCTCAGTTCCTATTATCCCATATGACATATCCATCATTCAGTAAAAGATTATAAGATATGCCCAAAACAAGGAAACATAATTTGAAAAGACAAAACAAACATCAGAACCAGACTCAGATATGCCATAAAATGTGGAATTATCAGATAGGGAATTTTAAATAATTATGATTAATATGTAAAGGCATCCCTGGAAAAAGTACACAAGGTTAGATGCAAGAATAGATGGATAGTATAAGCAGAGAGATGGAAATTCTAAGAAATAACAAAAAAGATATGCTGGAAATAAAAATATTGTAACATTAATAATGTCTTTGAAGAGCTCATGAGTAGACCTGTCAAAGCTGTTGAAAGAGTCAGTAAACTCGAAGGTAGGTGAATACAAAATTCCCAAACTGAAATGCAAAGAAAAAAAAGGGATAAAAACAGAACATAACATCCAAGAACTGTGGGACAATTTCAAAAGTTGTAGCATATGTATAATTGAAATACTTGAAGGAAAAGAAAGAAACAGTATAGCAAAAAAAAAAAAAAAATGTGATATAGTAATCATTGAGAACTTTCCAAAATTAATGACACACACTGATCCAAAAATCTGGGGAGCTCAGAGATTACCCAGGAGAATAAATAACAAAAAATAAAAACAAAAACAAAAAACCCTACACCTAGGTTTTAAAAAACAATTATAAACACTATTTATATCAAGTATATCAATAATCCCTTTGAATGAATGGTCTAAATACACCAAATAAAATATTGAGATTATCAGGTAAAAAAGAAGACCCAATTTTATACTGTCCATGCAAAACCCACTTTAAAGGGTTGAAAACATATGTACTATGCTAACATTAATCAAAAGAAAACTGGAATAGCTATATTAATTTCAAACAAAGCATATTTCAGAACAAGGAAAACTGTCAGGGATCAAGAGTGGCACTATACTATGTAATGAAAGATGAGTCAATTCTCCATGAAGATATAAGAATTCCAAATATGGATATACCTAGCAACAGATCATCAAAATACATGAAGCAAAAACAGACACAACTGAAGGAGAGATAGACAAATCCACCATTATACTTGGTGACTTTAACACCACTTCCAGTGATGGATAGCTCAAGCAGGGAGGAAATCAATAAAGATACAGTTTATCTGAATAGCACTCTCGATCAGCTTGATCTATTTGATATTTGTAGAATACTGTATCCAACAATAGCAGAATACATGTTCTCAAACTCAAATGGCAAATTCTCAAACATAGACCACTTTCTTAACCATAAATTATGCCTTAACAAGTAAAGAATAAAGTTAACAATTCTGAAACCACCAT
>NW_019154090.1:41887681-41911518 GCF_002288905.1 Enhydra lutris kenyoni | reverse complement strand
ACACACACACACACACACACACACACACACACACACACACACACACACATTAGAAGTGAACAATTAAGTAAATGGATGGCAGGTGTTCGGATTCATGTTTCTCACCATTGGTATAGGATATTATAGATAAGCAAAGGGGAAGAGGCCAGAATGAACCATGTGGCAATGGATTAGTGTTGGACATAAATATGAAATTATGTTAATATAGATACAGATGGTTACATATGGAAATATTTATGTGTATATACATGGGTTAGTATACTCATATGTATCTCTGTCAGCTGGGAATGTCTAGAAGCAATGACATCCCAGTAGCAATGAACAACTTTGTGTCCAGGTTTTGGTTTCTGATACCATTCTCCAATAAAAAGAACCAGAGCTCCTTGGATCAATGAGTGATTTTAAGACTGGGGCAGGAAATATACAAGAAAAGCTTGGAACATCTTGTAGTACAGATATCAAGACTGTGTTCGAAAATATGAAACAAAATGAATGACATGGTTTAAAACTCAAACCTTATAATAATAGGTGGTAGGCCAAATGTATGCAGTAGCAACTGAAAGAGCTCTCAGTGGTCAAAACCGGGAGAATTTGAGCAAGAAAATTAATAAAGTAGTATTGGATTATAACTCAGAGTATAAACTAAATATCCATGAACTTATACTAATATAAATAAATGATTAAATAAATAAATGGAAATAAATAACTTTGCTGTGCTGGAGAATTTCAAATAATTTGTGTAGCTATTTTGTCCTTAAGAAGGTAGAGCAGAGCTTTATTCACAATATCCAAGAGAGAGCAACAACCTAAGTGTCTGTCAACAGATAAATAGATAAAGAAGATGTGGTATATTTATATGATGGAATATTATTCAGCCATGAGAAAGAAGGAAATCCTTCCATTTGCAACACCATGGATGAACCTAGAGGACATTATGCTAAGTGAGATAAGCCAGACAAAGAAAGACAAGTACTATATGATCTCATATGTGGAATCCAAAAGAAAAAAGTCAAAGTCAGAGAAATAGAGAGTAGAATGGTGATTCCCAGGGGCTGGGGGTGGACAAAGAGAACAAACCTTCAGTATAAGATGAGTAAGTTTGGGGAATGTAATGCACAGCATTAGTTAATGATATAGTTAATATATCATATTTAATAATAAATATATAGTTAATAATATATATAGTTATATAGTTAATAATACCATACTGTACACTTAAATTTGTTAAGACAGCAGATCTTAAGCATTCTCACTGCACACACATATGTACAAAAGTAGCTGTGTAAAGTGATGGATGTGTTAATTAACTTGATTGTGGTGATCATTTCACAAAGCACAAGTACATCAAATCATCACATTGTACAACTTAAATATTTACAATCTTATTTGTCTATTATACCTTAATAAAACTAGAGAGAAAAAATGTAGAACATAATCCCCTATCCTTTAACTGTGGCTTATGCATAGTGACTTTCTTCTAAAGAGCACAGCATGGAAAGGTGGAAAAAAATCAAGGGAACCTCACAGCAGAGGGTCCTTCTGGTGGTACTTCAAGCCAGATGATCCACATTAAGACCAACAGTGATAAATCTCATTGATAGCGTGTAGCCTCGCTATTACATGATGAGAACGGCCCTTTACCTCTATGGTTTTCCTCCCCCAACACATATTACCCTAGTTTAATCATGAGAACAACATCAGAAAAATCCCAGAGAGGGACAATTTACAAAATACCTAAAAACTTTAAAGGTTATCAAAAGCAAGGAGAGTCTAAGAAACGGTCATAGCCAAGAGGAGCCCACGGAGACCTGAAGACTAAATGTAATGTGCCATCCTGGAACAATAATGACAACAAAAGATCATTAGGCGAAGATTAAGGAAATTTGAATAAAGTATAGTCTTGTTAATGAATATCAATGTTCATTGATCATGACAAGGGTACCATAATAATGTTAGATGTTTATAATAAGGAAAACTGAGTGTATAAGCAATAATTGCATAAATATGAAACTGTATGATACTGTGATGGTGGATACTTGTTGTTATACATTTGTCAAAACTCATAGAATGTACAATACAAAGAGTGAAGCCTAATGTAAACTTTGGATCTGGTTAATAATAATGTATCAATATGGGCTCATCAGTGGTAATAAGGTGCCACACTAAGGCAGGAGATTGATAATAACAGGGGAACTTGGTGGTAGTGGTAGTGTTGGGGGGTGGTCATGGAAACTCTCCATACTTTACTTAATTTTTTTTCTGTAAACGTACAACTATACCCCAGAAGTCTATTAAATGAAAAACACACACAAATCAGAAAAAGCTAAAACATGTAAAAATTAAAAAGCCTCCAAACCTACAGCTCAGAGGATTTATTCCTACAAGTTGAGTAGAGAAGAAAAGCAATCTAGAAAGGGCTTTAAAAATAATTAGGGAAAGGCTCAAGCTGCTTGAAGTATCTTTTGGCCTCGAACAGAGTTTAGCAACGAGGTTTGCCTGACAAAACAGAGTGCCTTATGGGGTATGTCAGAATGGAAGAAGGTTACCTACGGCCATGCGGGATGATAGAGCAGTTGTTTCTACTCCCCATATCGTGTTCTCAAGGGAAGTGGTGTTCTGCTGATTCATGTTTTTGCAACATCAAACAAAAGAGGTTATCCACATTTCTGTCCAAACATACCTACCACCTGGGATTGTAGATCCATTAAGCTCTCCCCAATGTTTGATAATGGACAGTCTTCACAGCTTCATTAGCAGAGACAAATATTTGACTTCATGAAGGAGCAATGTCCTGTTGATTCCACCTAAAAGAGACTTTGAGTCCCAGGGCCAGCTAGTGAGGCCCCACGCCTTTTAGATGAAAAGGACAACTGTCTCCTTTCTCTTTTCATTAGAGGTCTTAATGGCTCATTCTGAGGACCTATGTCCTTTCTTCCCCTTCTTCTTATGTGCTTCCTCTCCCTCCTCCTCCTCTCCTTTATCTTCTCCTTCTCCTCTGCCTTCCTTTCTGAAATATAATTGACATATAACATTATATTAGTTTCATTGAACATAATGATTTAATATTTGCAAAATGACCACCATAAGTCCAGTTGACATTCAACACCACATACAATTGCATTTTTTTCCTGTGATGAGAGATTTTAAGATCTACTCACCTAACAACTTTCACTGTGATGAGAGCTTTTAAGATCTACTCACCTAACAACTAATACAAATATATTTTTTGTATTATTATTGTATTATTATTCTTAACTATAGTCATCATACTGTTCTTTACATCCCCAGGACTTACTTATTTTATAGCTGGAAGTGTGTGCCTTTTGGCCTGTTTTACCCTCTTTGCCCATCACCTATCCCCTGCCTCTGGCAACTGCCAATCTGTCCTCTGTTTTTGGTGAGTTTGGGTTTTTGTTTGTTTGTTTTTTTAGACTCCACATATAAGACCACTCAGTATTTATCTTTATCTCTCTGATTTATTTCACTTAGCATAATGCCTTCAAAGTCTATGTTGTTGCAAATGGCAAGATTTCCTTCTTTTTTTTTTTTTTAAAGATTTTTTTATTTATTTATTTATTTGTCAGAGAGAGAGAGAGGGAGAGAGAGCAAGCACAGGCAGACAGAATGGCAGGCAGAGGCAGAGGGAGAAGCAGGCTCCCTGCTGAGCAAGGAGCCCGATGTGGGACTCGATCCCAGGACGCTAGGATCATGACCTGAGCCGAAGACAGCTGCTTAACCAACTGAGCCACCCAGGCGTCCCAAGATTTCCTTCTTTTTATAACAATTATAGATATGTATAACTTATCAAAGTCTATGTTGTTGCAAATGGCAAGATTTCCTTCTTTTTATAACAATTATAGATATGTATAACATATATATTATACATATTATACATAATATTTATATACACTATATATTATACAATATATATACATTATATATATTATACATAATATCTATATCTATAACATCTTTATCCATTCATCCATTGATGGACACTTAGGTTAATTTCACATCTTGGCTATTGTAAACAATGCTGCAATGAACATGGAGTGTAGATATCCTTCTGACTTAGTGTTTTCATTTCCTTCAGATAAATACCCAGAAATGGAATTGCTAGATCTCACGGAAGCTCTATTTTTACCTTTCTGAGGAATCCTCACACAGTTTTCCACAGTGGCTGCACAAGTTACATTCCTTCCAACAGTGCCCAAGGGTTCCCTTTGTTCCACATGCTCGCTAACACTTATTTGTTCCTGTCTTTCTGATAGTAGCCATTCAAACAGGTGGCGGTGATGTCTCATTGTGGTTTTCATGGGCCTTTCCCTGATGATGAGTGCCAGGTACCTCTTTGCCCATAGGGAATCATCCCATAGTTCATGGTTAAAGCACACGTTTAATTTTGCTCCTGATTCAGAGAGTCAGGAATTTGGCAAAGGTACGTCTGGGTGGCTGTCATTTGATTCCATGGCATTGGCTGGGGCAGCAGGAGCTGGAGAAGCCATACCCCAGTCCCCTTCTTCACACACACACGTTTGGTGTCTTTGTGGTCCTTGGCCTCATCTTGGTGTCTCACCTTCCGGGGCATCTTCACGTGGCTTAGGCTTGTCATGGCATGATGGTCCTGGAGAGTCATACTTCTCCTTCTTCCATGGATCTGGCTTTCCTTCAGAAGAGTAGTCTTGGAGTGAGTGTTCCACAAAACACGAAGTGGAAGCTGCTGGTCTCTTGTGGGCCAGGCCTGGAGACGTGTTGTGTTACTCCTGACATATTCTATTGACAAAGCTGTCCCAGAACCTACCTAAACAGCGGCACTGGAGAGGAGTGTCAGAGAATGAGTCCCCCTCATTAATCTGCCCCATACCACTGTCAACCAACACCCAACACCACTGTCAAGATACAGTGTCTAGTCTAAGCTGGCATGTGTCCTATAAGCCAAAATAAATATAATAAGAAAACCAAACTTCTAGAGAAGCACAATTTTTTTTTTAGGAACATCCTATCAAGTAATCAACAAAACATGGACAAAGATGAGTATAAAACTATCTAAAAGGATGATGGAAAACAGTTACTGTCATACTCCATGACAAAACCTCTATCTTATTTCTTTGTTTGTTTTGTATCACGCTCTATCTTTGTCTCACTTAGTGGCAAGCAAACAGGAGGCCTTTGTGATAACAAATCTCCAGAGTTAAGTTGTTCATCATTAGTTTTGTTATCATGCCTTTGCGAAAGTGAGAGACATTTTTTGAAATGTTCCAGAGACTTTCATTAGCTGCTACGTAGGGGGTTTAGGGCTGTGAACAACGTGCCTAGCATTTAGTACACAGTTCCTTCTTTTAGCTCTGGAAGAACTGTGGCTGGAGAGCTAAGTCAGCTTGTCCAGGGTCCCACAGTGACTTGGCACATTAGCCAGAACCAATATCAGATGGTCAGTTTGGGGCTCTGCTGTCATATGGGGCATTGTGGGAAAAGGCAGGACCAGATTTATCTATAAAAGCATGCAGAAGAGCGTTTAATCCCCACTCCTCAAAAACTACTCTTAATGCCTGAAATTCTTCCCATTGAGACTCATTTGATATTAGTCTGATAAGTGAATGTTACTGAATATCAGAAGAATGGGAAGAAATTAAAACATCAGATTACTAAGGTTTGATGTGGACCCGTTTCTTATTCAAATCTCCCCTCCTGTCTGGAACAGCCTAGAACATGAACAACGTGTATGATTTCTGAGCTGGAGATATGACAGAGGGTGTAAAAAAGAGGAAGAACAAGAAAGATTGGAAAAACGATGGGTCCTAATGACTTTGTTTGTTTGTTTGTTTGTTTTTTCCATGTGGCTGAGCTCTTTCTCTAAAAGGACAGATCTGCTGATAAAGGGAGAAGGAAGTCCCCATCCTTTGGCCCTCAGCTCGGAGCCCTGGCAAATACAGGTGGGAAGTACAAAGGTGCGAGTTAGAAAAAGTAAGAGAAAGAACCAAGATGAGAAACTGTTAACTGTCAAATGAAACCGAAGAAAAATTCAAGCCTAGATGTAGCATAACTGTTACGGTATATGTCAGGCTGTATCATGTGATTAAAAAAAATTAGCAGTGTCTTGTCTGTCTTTTTGTTGGTGTAGAGATGCTGCATGCCACAGATGTTCTCCATAGAAAGATATCAAACCTGAAATGACTGTCCTGGCAATCAAAGACATTGTACATCAGAGAATGCAAAACGCAACAAATCGCCATCTACTAGCAGTAAATTCCCTCTGATTGCTACGCCGGCCGGCTCCCTCCCCAGTCATCACAGCTTAAGGATGTGACAGTCCTGTGACAGGCAGTGCAGTTTCCTGGGAGCCCAGTGCTAGCCTGGACTGTCAGAAAGACACACAGCTGAGGAAGTCAGGTGATTCAGCCTACCACAGTCATAAAAGAAATGAGCATCTACAAAATGCACACCTCCTTGTATGAAGTGTCAGCTTAGTGCCACTCAAAGGGTTCGAGCTTTGCCGAGTTGCAGCGTCATGGACGTAACACATCGCTTGCCTCTTGTTGACTCTGTTGAATGTGGGGAGAGTCTAGATATCCCCACTTGCTTTGCAAATATCCCACTGTGAAGACGTCTGGGGACAAATATCCAAAGTGATGCCTAGAAACTATATGGGACTAAGGGTTCAAGAACTGTGGTTTTAAAGACTTTAGAAATAGACCCATCCAAAGGCTGTGTTGAACATGCTCCATGTGACTTTCACTAACCTAGATTCCCCTACTACCACCTTTTTTTAATGTCCCAATCAAGCTCTGGATACACAAAGATATGTAAAATACAGCAGATATCCTTAAGGTATTTCCAATTGATGGAAAGAGAGGGACAAGTGAATTAATGATGCAGATGGCATCTGATACTCTCTATACTAAAATACACCTAGGAGGAGGCCTGCAGATTTCCTGGCCATTGGCTGGCCTTAAAGAACTCGTGAGAATGAGTCAGGCGGATTGCATGACAGGGCGATGGAGGGAATGGGCCCGCTCATGTCTCGCACACATTGGAATGACAGACAAGAAGCAGTTAGAGCTGTACCAGAGCATTGAGTGGGGCTGAATGGCTAGCCAGAGCGTGAGCTTGCTGCGGAGGGTAAGCCCCTGCTAGGAAAGGTGCCTTCACTCTGAAAGACAGGAAGAAGTGAATCCCAAAGAGGTTAGTTGCTTAAGGCAGCGTCAGCCAACTGAGGAAAGGGCTCTGGAGCTGAGGCTTCACTGTGGGTATGTTTGTCTTAAATGAGGAAGTGCATTCTAAAGGTCACCTCCTCCCCAAAATAATTTCCTCTTTCTCTTTTAGGAAAATTTAGGGAGCCTGTAGAAAGGGATTTTATTTGTGCTTGATATTCTACTTCCTCTTCCCTCTCCCTAGCTTGGCTCATGCAAACGTCCTGTGTTTGCTTAGAGGTTTGCTCTTTTTCTGCCTACCCAATCAATTCCCCCCACCTACGTTTTCCATTACGCATTTCCACAGCCAGGAAGACCCATCTTGCCCTTTTAAGCATTCAGCCTTACTTTCTATCTCGAGAACTTTGAAAATATGACATTTGAACACGTCTTCTGCTCTGGGGCTTCTGAAGAAGCAGGGTTTTCTCTCTTGGATCATATTCTCTCCATAGTATCTTAAATGCATTTTTGTTACAGTGTGAAACACGATATTCTGTTTCCCTGACAGTGATTTCGGATGGGTTCACTCATTATATCTCACTGCCTAATTTCAACTCTTTTTTCAAAGCTGATCTCAGTCATTACCACGGCATGGGTGAGAAAGAACTCAGCGGTCCCTTCTGAATTCTAGGGCTCCTTGCTCCCATGTGGATTGTTTTCAGTTCTATGGGGCCACCTCCCAGGGTGGAAAGGCAGTAGACAGTGGACCTGTGGGGGCAAAGGGAAGATACTCTGTGCTAACATGAAACTGCACTTACCTTAATTGCACAAAGCAGCAACGGAACATACTTTGTTACTAACGACACAGAAAGGAGAAGATGCCCCACAGAATTACAAACACTCAAAAACCAGTGTAGTAAGAAGAGACTCGCAGGTTCTAGATGTTCATAGTCACAAAGCCATACTAGTTTACCAGCTGTAGGACAAGTTGGCTCTTCCAATCTTATTATAAGGCAGTGTGGTGGGATAGGACGTGTCGGGTACACATGGGACTGAATTGAATTTTCCTATTTATTAGTGGTAAGATCTTGGGTTAGTTCCACAACGACTTAAAGTCTCAAGTCTTCACAGTAAACTGTGACTGAAAATAGCTTATCAAAAGCGTATGAAGATGGTTTCATTTTTTTTTTTTAAGATTTTATTTTTTATTTGAGAGAGAGAGCAAGTGAGTGAGCACAAGCAGGGGGAGCTGGAGAGGGAAAGGGAGAAGCAGGCTCCCCACTGAGCAGGGAGCCTGATGTGGGGCTCCATCTTGAGACCCTCGGATCATGACCTGAGTGGAAGGCAGATATTTAACTAACTGAGCCACCCATATGCCCTTGATTGTCTCATTTTTTTATTCCTTCAGAAGGGAATCCCTCGTGACCCTAGTTAACAACAGTGTATGCGTATTTGAAAGTTGCTTAAGATGGTAAATCTTAAAAGTTCTCATTATGAGAAAAAAAATTGTACTTATATTACAAAATGTTAAGTAGACATTAACTAGACTTATTGTGGTGATCCTCTTGCAATATATACAAATACCAAATCATTCTGTTGTACACCTGAAACTAATATACCGTTCTATGTCAATTATACCTCAATAACAAACATCAGAAAAATAAGCCATGCAAAAACAAACAAACAAACAAACCAAAACCAGCTAATTTTCAGACAAGGATTATTTGGTAGGAGATCCCAGTAAAGTGTTAAGAGTGTGGGAAGTGGGGGTGCACCTGGGTGACTCCGTCAGTTACGCGGCTGCCTTCAGCTCAGGTCAGGATCCCAGGGTCCTGGGATCGAGCCCCACATTAGACTCCTTGCTTGTCAGGGAGCCTGCTTCTCCCTCTCCGTCTGCCTGCTGCTTCTCCCTCTCCGTCTGCCTGCTGCTCCCCCTGCTTGTGCTCTCTCTCTCTCTCTCTGTCAAATAAATAAATAAAATCTTAAAAAAAAAAAAAGAGTGGAAGAAGTGGGAAGTGGGATGGGGAAGGGAAGGAAGGGTCAGTACAGAGTACATTAGTGAGCAAGATGTAGTAAGGGCAACCAGAACCTAAATCCTGCTGGGATTTCCAGGAGACAGCACAGAACATGCTTCTGATTTGTCCCATGAGGGGCAAAGAAACTAGGGTATGTGTTCCTATCCATTCTGGGCTGATCTCAGGGCTGGAACACCCTAGCACAATGCACAAGCCCATCATACTGTGGGCCCCCCTGATAATATGAATAATAATAGTAATAACCTAGATGGCAGGGCGCAGGGGACTGTGGTAGGAGTCTGATGGTGTGCAAGGGCAGCTGGGTGCTAGGGAACACGAGCAGAGTGCCAGCCACATGAAGTATGACAATCAGGTGAGCTGGCCATGAGGACAGCCCTTGGGGCCTGAAGGTATTTAAAATATAGTGACATTAAAACAATCACAGAGAGCATGAACTGATTTAAGAATCAAGTCTCAAGGGAATCGATAGCTCGGGGGTCACATCACCCTCCAAGGCTTCAGGAGCAAACTTTCCACAAATACTGACAAGTACACATAATCACCTACTGGGAATAACGCGGTGTTTCAGGACCCCAGAGACAGACACATCGTCACCAGTCATGTCAAGCACAGTCGGCCTTTACTAGTCAAGCCAACACCTTCCTGCCAAGTTCTCCTAATATATCAAGAGTGAACACGGCAGCTACAGTGTGTCTAGGGAACAATGCCCACTGTTCCAAAGTTCTACTTGGGAAGGAAATAAATAAGCAAAACAGTTCAAATTTTGGAAAAGTTAATTTGGGATAAAATAAAGGTCATTTAATTTCTGATGTTATTTTGGTGATGAGAAAAAGGTACAGGAAGGGAGGGGAGAAATGTCTGTGCGTGAAAAAAAAAACGTTTTTCTCAAACTCCTCAATTACCTGAACTGTCTGCATAATTATTTGGCTTTCAGGAAGCGGAGAGAAGTTCTGAGAAAACTGGTTCCAACTTCTTCATGTATTTTGAGCTCTGTTGATGATGTGTGAGTCTACAAAGCTGTATATCTTAATTAGCCTACTACAATTTTTTTTTCTACCAAAGAGAAGGGTACATGTTAATTATTTCAACATGAAGGGTGCTTTTTCGTGTCCCATTAGCCCAAACTCACCAGATCACAAGGCTGCAGGCTAATTGCTTTATTCTCATTCACCGTTATCATGATTCGCTATCATAACGCATGGACCCACCTTGAATCTGCACATCAGTACGAGAACCTCCTGTCAAAGAAAAAACCTTGAACCTCCCACAGTCATCTCTTATAGAAAAGGCAGCTGTGAGAAGTGACATTTAGGGAAGAAAGTTTAAGGGATGAAGGCCTAATTCTCTCCGTGCTGAGTTCTGTCCCTATAATAAATTCAATTACTGTCAGACCCCCTTCTTGAACTACATCTGCTTTATCTGTTGCAGAACTACTTTGATTGTGCAATGATTTCATTTTAGGCCCTCACTTGATCCAAGGTGTATATAAGTAGCCTTCATACAGAAACTTTCCTGCATTTTAAAAAATATTTTTTAATATTTTTAAAAGATTTTATTTATTTATTTATTTGAGAGAGAGAGAGAGAGAGAGCATGGGTGGGGTGAGGGGCAGAGGGAGAAGCAAACTCCCGCTGAGCAGGGAGCCCAATATGTGGATCAATCCCCACACTCTGGGATCATGACCTGAGCCAAAGGCAGACATTTAACCAACGAGCTACCCAGGTGCCCCTTTTGCATTTTTTTTTTTAAACTGATCTCAGGAAATCTTATATAAAATTTTGCAAGAAAAATATCTCTTTAGAATTATTGCCAAGATAAACTGGTTTTCTTCCTTCCTTCCTCTCTCTTTGTTTCTTTCAGATTTATTTATTTCAGAGAAAGAGAGAGTGCATGCGCATGCAAGTGGGGGGGTTAAGGGGAGAATCTCTAGCAGACTCCCTATTGAGCATGGAGCTCAGACTCTGGGCTCAATCTCATAACCCATGAGATCAAAATCTGAGCCAAAACCGAGTCAGAGCCTTAACCAACCGAGCCGCCCAGGTGCCCTGATATACTGGTTTCTTTCTTTCTTTTTTAATTTTTAAGCTTTTTTTTTAATTTTTGGCAATCTATTTTTTAATTAACATATAATGTATTATTTGCCCCGGGGTACAGGTCTGTGAATCATCAGGCTTACACAGTTCACAGCACTCCCCATAGCACATACCCTCCCCATTGTTCATCTTCCAACTACCCCAGCCCTACCCACCTACCTCCCAGGAATCCTCAGTTTATTTCATTAAGAGATTAAGAGTCTCTTATGGTTTGTCTCCCTCCTGATCCCATCTTGGTAAACTGGTTTCTATTGAACAATTACATCCTTCTTTTTTGGAAAACTCTCTGTGCTTTCCTAGTTTCCAGGGAACCCAATGCCCAAATATTAGCTGTTTGAATTCAATTAGCTCTCATGGTTAACATACTTGCTTCCTCTTTCCTTCTGTGAGTCCTATTATTTGTTTTCTTACCTTGTTATGTATCCATCCTTTATGTTAAGGTATGTCAAATTCTATCCTCTGGAAGGGCTCAAGTGGGGATAGGAAGCTGACAGGCTTCCTCAGTGCCTTCTGTGCTGCGACAGTCAAGAATCTCTCGATTCCTCCTTTTGTCACTGTGATGCAAGTGAGGGGCCCTGAAACTTAAGCTTCATTTTCATTAGTTTCGTGAAAAATATACTTCTGTTTTTGTCTTTGTTGCTTGATGGAAAGCCTGCTCTGGCTTTAATAAAAAGCAGCTGGAAAGGTTTAGTGAATGCTCAGTACGGGCCAGCTCCTAATTGTGCATGTTTTCTGTGTTTCATTCCATTCATTCCATGTATTAATTCATCTAATCCTCAAAATAATTTTCAGAAGGTCAGTATGACTATTTTTCTCATTTTAGATATGAAGAAAGGCCTACAGGGAGGCCACATAATTTGTCAAAGTCTCATAGATGTTACACAAGGGGGCATGCAAACCCAGGTATAGAGCCTATGGTTCATGAACTCTGAACCACCCCACGATTCTGCTTTTCAAACAGGGAGAGGTCCTGACAAAGGACAGTGGGTCCCGCCGCTGGCCACTGTTCCTCCCTCTCTGATTGTGATAGGCTTGGAGATTGGAGGGTAAAGGAGACCTAAGCCCAGCTTTGGGGGTGGAGCTCAGGGAATGGCAAACTTAATGCATTTCCTGTGCCTAGCACAGCAGAGGGGAGAGACAAAAAATTACTTTGGGCTGCCCTGTCCAGGTTGGGAGGGCTCTGTTTCAAAGCTGAGACTGGGTGCCTCACAGAGAGATCGAGTCTAAGCCCTTCAGTGGACACTGCTCCATCCAGATCCCTTTGCATCCCTTGTACCGTCTATGGGCTTCTGTCTGACAGCCTCAGTGTGCTTTTGAGTCTACTGGTGTTCTTAAAGATCTGACCTCGAACTGGCGGAGCTGCTTTGCGGGCGCACAAAGTCAGAGTGCTTTCCTCCAGAAGGGCGGTCCCTAGTGACTGACAGTGTGGGAGTATGAAATCCCTGCTGCTCCCTTAGAAAACTGTAAGGTGTAACTTCCACACCTCCTGCAGGATGTGCCGGGATTGCACTCCTGCGCGGCTTCCTCCCCTTCTTACCCCCTTACCAGTCTTTCCCTGGAACTTTTCCTTTAAGAAAACACTAGCACAGGAATTGCCATCTTGGTGTTAATACCTTCACCTAAGAAAGCCCCAATGCTTATATATTTAAAAATGCTTAAAATCTGGGGCACCTGGTGGCTCAGGCATTTAAGCATATGACTCTTGATTGCAGCCCAGGTCATGATCTCAGGGTCTGTCTTTGTCCTAAGTCATTCCTTGGCCTCTGAACATTTCCTCTACTTTCTCCAAGTGGGACTTCAATAATGTTGTTGGCCTGTCATAATACAGGTGCCTCTTTGGCAGCCACGGGAATCCTACATTTCATCAAATGTTTCCCTTCCACCCCCAGGATAGGCTGATCCCAAGATTGACCCTCATGGGTAGCCTGGCTTATATCTGCTTCCTGCTTTGATTGCTTTTTCTGACTCCTGGGGATTCGAATCAAACTGTCATCCTCGGGAGCAAGGGTCTAGTTCTGAACAAGATGCACTTTCCCAAGGGCCTGATGTTGGAGGAAATTACATATCATCTGTCCCCTTAGATTGATGAGTAAAGGAAATTGAAGAGGCCTCTGCCTCATTTGGTTGATAGGGGGCACACGGGCATGTGGGAATTGTTTACCACACAAATCCACAGATGTGAGGTTTGGGACAAGCTGTACAAGGAGAAGAATGTGTGATCACCCGGATGTGGATGAAACACTGTGGGTATCTCCCTGAGAGCCGCGAAGGAGCTGTCTGACTACTACAATAGCGAAAAAAAGCTGGACCGCATATGTCTTGGGGCATAGGTCAATACTTTTCCTGTGTGAGGGTGGAGGAAGGGAATTAGTGACTTTTTCCTTTTCAGATACATGTAGGCAGAAAGGTTCGTGTCAGGAAGAGAGTGCCAATGGCTCTGGGAGAGGGCAGATGAACTCCCTGGTGATAATTTAAACATTATCACTGTGAATGTTATGCCGGACTCCAAGGCATTTGAAACATTCAATTACTCTAAAATCTGAGTAACATTCAATCACTCTAAAATCTAAGTAAATCATGCTATGTGGGTCTGAAGGAAAGTTCAACCCTTCAGACCATGGGAGAATTGGCATGGGTTGGGGGGATGTAGTGTATGTCATCATAAAGATAGAGAAGACCCTTCAAACTTCTTCTTGATGCAGGAAGGGAACCTGCATCAATTCTGAGGTTTTCCTCTGAGAGCATAAAATCCTTCAATACCAGGACTAATGTAAGAACATAATGTAAGCAGAATGCTTCATGTAAGAACATAATAGACTTTTATTTAGTTTAAAAATTTTGTACTTCAAATGTGTATGTCAGAAGAAGGGCAAGTCGTTGTCTTGAGGAATTTTGAGCTCGTACTTTTTACCCAGTTGGTTCCCACTAAAGCTTACAACTCATGGGAACTTGAGGGTTTTTATGGGCAATGGAAGAAATCTAAGAATGGAATACAATTTTCTGTTTGGAGGCTTAAGAGCAAGCCAAGTCTAAACTTTAACAGTGCTCCAGTTACTACTGTTTTGTAACAAGCTATCTTAGAATTTAATGGCATAAAATAGTCATTGTATTATGCTCACAGATTCTGTGGGTCAGGAACTTGGATGGGGCACAGTGAGAACAGCTTGTCTCTTCTTTACAATTCCTAGGGTCTAGCTCGGGAGATACAAAGAGAATGAGTATGTGGCTGGGGCTAGGATCACCTGAAGGCATCATTATTCACATGTCTGGTGGGTTTTGCTGGTAGTTGGCTGGAATCTCAGGTAGATAGTTGGCTGCAGACTAACACACGGACTCTCCATGTGGTTTCTCTGTGAGGGCAGTATGATTTTCCTGCATGAAGCTGGGTTACAAGACCAAGTACCCCCCAAACAAGGCAGGAGTAGATAGAATTTTAATGATCTATCCTGGGAAGTCACATGGTATTATTTCTGCCATATTTTATTGGTCATGGCAATGACAAAGTTCCACCCATGTTCAAGGACAAGGGACATAGACTCCAACATTCAGGGGGATGAGTGTTGAAGTTATATTGTAAGAAGACCACACAGGGTGGGAAATATCATTGCAGCTGTCTTCGGAAAATATAATTTGCCACAGCCACCAGTGATCTCTAGAACAATGTGAGAGATAGAGAGATTGGTGACAGATGGGAGGATGGATAGAACAGAACAACTGTGTACTACAGAAATAGCTATGTCTGAAGAAGACCCAGGTTAGAGAATCTATACCTGTAGGTTCAAGGCCTGTGGCCACAGTCTCTTCTGAGAACACATTTACAAATGTGTGTGGCTGGTCACACTGGGATGAGGGAGGAAATTTTAAGTAGTTTGATGAAAACTGACCTCTACTGCTGGCCAAACATCTCAACGTCATGCTTTTCTGCCTGTGAGTTGGCATTGTGCCTCATCTTTATAAAGAAATGCAGACGTGGTTCCAAAGTTCTCCAGGTCAAAAAGTCTCAAGTCTCCTTTGCCTATTATTGGTCAGTCATGTACAGTGGGCCCTTGATTAATTCCTGGGATGCTGGACAAAGAACACATCCACTTCCTTTGGAAGCATAAGCATGCACTATTCATTTTCCTAGATCATTGATTGGATGCCATCTTACTTTTTGGAAGACTAATTTTGGGTTTGGTCTTCTAGGAAATTAAACTCGCAGATTGAATCTTGTGTGGGAATTACAAATAAGCATCATCACCTTTGCAAAGTCAAAGAACATTTCTTTATCCTTATTTAATTAACATTAGATGTATTTTTATAACTATATAGCCTCTTTAGAGGGGTTTAAAAGTCAGATGACTTATTTCAGGCACTAAAAAGGAGGCTGTTCAGTTAGCTTAGTACTTAAAATCATTAGGAGGTGCAAAAGGTCTGCTTCTCAACAGTAATAAAAGTTTCCAAAGTGATCAAAGCCTCTTTCATGTCCTAGGGTCTCTCTCTTTTATAAGAACTACACTTGTGGGACTGACGGCGATAGCTCCTTCACTTTTCAGTGTATCGGGGAACCTGCATGGCAGGCTGGATACGCTCTGCTCTACCAAGTACCACAGCCCTGGCTCTGGTTGGCTGAGTCAGTCCAGATCCTATATCACCTTCTTGTATGAAAATATTGGCTCAGAATCCCAATTTCCTATTAACAGTTAACTTTCAAACAAAACAGGTAAATGCACTGAAATGAATCAAGTCTTACTGCCAGCCTACTTGGAAACTGCATTTGCATTCTGAGAACAGTTCGAATGAGTTATCAACTGAGGGGCTCCTGAAGATCTAACATGATCTTAAACTTTTTCAATATGCCTAAAAACACAGTCATGATGATGCTTGGAATGGAGATGGGAGGGAGACCCAGTAGATGCACAATGCCACCAACCAATAGCCCAGTGGTCTTCAATGAGCCTCGAATTGGAGCATCTTAATAATGAGAGAGATGACACCGCTGGCCTTCCTGTTGCTAGGAAAGTGACATGGGAGTGCCATCTCTGGCAATTCTCCGGGGTGCTTTTATAACAAGGAAGATGGAGGGGACAAGGAGAGGAAGGGTCTGAAAGGGAAGAATGCTAAAGGCCCCAGAATCAATCTGTTCAAACAACGGACATATTTAGGTTCCTCTTGGAAGGTAGTTCTGTGTTTTGTCTTTGACTATTCTTCAAGAGGGTGCTTGCAACCCAATTTATTACCTTTCCTTGAAAAAGTGGGTTTATGGAGCAAAACTGGTTTACACAGAGACATTTATATGTACACATGCACTGACACATATCCCTCAAATGTTTCTAGGACAATCAGCCTTTCAGTAGAAAGACAAAGGAGAAAAAGAAAAGAGATGGACTTCTAAAGGAAAACAAGCAGGATCAATTCACAGCCTCAACATGTGCTGTTCGAAAAGCCATGGGCTTTCCTATCTGCTTATCCGTGTGGGAGTTAGCAGCAAAGACTAATGACAGCATCATTCAACCTTCATTATATCTTAAAGTTATACAGCAAACATGGTGATTTACAACAAACACAACTACTCCAGTAGTATGAGAATCCAAAAAGATACTTTACCTGCCACTGTATGCACATCTAATCTGCAGGCTAAAAATATCCTAACAAGCCTGTGGCCAACCGCTTGGATTCCAAATATTGGAAGGCGTGAGGTCAGCTCACTCCTTCTTTTTACCAAATAAGAGTTTCTCAAAAAATAACCTTACTTCAGATGAGACTAGTTTTCCTGACATAAGCTGAAGGAAACATTACTTTCCTTCAAGTAGCTCCTAGGACAACTTACCATTAGTCCTTTATAAGATTTCAGGAAGTTGC
Organism: Enhydra lutris kenyoni; assembly: GCF_002288905.1. Lineage (NCBI taxonomy): Eukaryota > Metazoa > Chordata > Mammalia > Carnivora > Mustelidae > Enhydra > Enhydra lutris. The sequence continues at coordinate 41,894,418 of NW_019154090.1, read as the reverse complement.
ATGGGCCATTACTTTCCAAAACTGGATGGACTCTAATGACTCCCAATCTATATCTTCAGCTTCAAACCAGCATCTGAACTCATCAGCAAAATAGAGATCTAGTATCTCATCGTGTAAAAGAAAGAATTATATGAAATTACATATATAAATTGATCGTAATTTATCACCAGTGCTTAAATATGATCCAGTTCCAATATCATGACTTTGTAGTCAATACTATACACTCATGATCTGTATTTATGGAGAATATAAGAGAGTCCATTTTCTGCTTCACAAAGTGGCAAGACAAAACTCTTTTCTTGCTAAATTATATTTCAGCATGATTTCACATGCTATTAGTTTGGAAGGTGCTACATAGGGGTCCTGAGTGATTTTTAGCCACATTAATTTGTTTACTGTACAATGAATTCCATCATCTTCAAATACACCCCTATAAATTAATTACTGCTACTACTATGAATCCTAATTTATATATTACTATTCAAAGAGCTGGTCCATTTTGAAAGTTAAATTTTTAAACCATGGAACATATAAGGAAGAGTATTTTGTGTTTTCCTGAAAAAGACATAATCTGGGGAAAATTTTAAAATAAATTGGATTTGTGTGGATAATTGCTTCTTTGAAGTTCAAAGCATTCATTACCCATGAACAGTGCAAGTAGTGCCTTAATTCCTATGCTGCCAAAATGTCAGTGATGAATACAGGGACACTGATTGATTGAGCAAAACTATGATACAAAGCAATCAACTCAACCTCCCCATGACAATCAATTGAGTTTTTCATATATCTGATGGCAGAATACCAAATATGGAAGTGAAGAACCAACCAGACTTCATCAACCATAAAGCAATCCCATGACAACTCAGCAGTCATATAATTGACTTAACTCTACAGATATAATCCAAATTTAACCATTAGTCAAAATGGAAAAAGCTAGGCTTCTTGCTCCCTTCATGTGACCTCTGAGTATGAGGAATAGAAGGGAGAGAGGGAGGACTGAAGTAGAAAGAAGAGTTAAGAGGGGTAACTGGAAAAAGGCCAGTCTCACATAAGCTCTACCTTTCAAGATATTTAGGTGGCTGAGAACCAAGGCTTTCACAATAGCCTGAACTACTTTTTTTTGGCCAGCCACTATCCATAGACATCACAAGAATAAATGATTGACATCTCAAAACCACAGTGTAATGCTCTTTGCAATTATCCTCAAGATGAACTTCACTCCCTAACTCCAGCCCACACCCTGTAGACCCCACAGGTTAACAGCTCAGTCCCACAGGAGACTGCTCACACCCCACAGATGTCAAGTCCAAGTAGTAGGTCCCCAGATTACCCACAAATTCTGTCCCTCTGGCTATGAATCAGAGGTCCCTGTGACCTCCTCCATGGATTCACTCATTTGCTCGAACAGTTCACAGAACTCAGGGAAACTTTTAATTATGTTTACCAGTCTATTATATAATCAAAGATATGATAAAGGATACCAATGAACAGATAGATGAAGAGATAATAGGGCAAGGTCTAGAAGGGTCCCAAGCACAGGAACTTCAGTCCCATTGGAATCAGAACGTTCCATTCTCCTGTTACACAGATGTGTTCACCAGGTCCAAGCTCTTACAAGCCCTTATGTTTGGGAATTTATGGAGGCTTCATCCATAGGCATCTGTAGGCATGATTCATCATTAACTCAATTTCTACCCTTCCTCCCTTTCCTGGAGAATAGGGGTAGGGGCTGATATTTCCAAACTTCTAATCATGCCTTGATTTTTCTAGTGACTCGCCCCCATCTGGGAGCCCATCAGGCATTCTCTCATTAAAGCAAAAGACACCCTATCAGGAAGTTCCAAGGGATTTGGGAGCTCTGTTCCAGGAACCATGATCAAAGACTAAATATCAGAACAAAAGATGGTCCTATTATTCTTAACGTGTAGGAAATTATGAGGATTTTAGGAACACTGCCAGGAACCAGAGGCAAATATATATATGCTCTTATTTCACAGCTACAAGGTAGATTTTTAGAAATTATTGTAACTTTTTCAACAATTAAAGAAATTAGTCACATTAAAAACAAAACAAACTTTATTCAACCATTAATGACATCCATTTGGATACTTCAGAAGGTCCTCTCAAAATTGAAACACATTGATTCTGAATCTTAGCAAATGGCCCAGCATGGTGGTTACCTTTACAGTACTCATGCTTACCCAATCTTTTTGCCCCAATTGCACAGAACTCTGACATCTTTGAATACAACACCTCCCCACACGCTCCTTCTGCCTCCAAAGTAGAGCAACGAATCATACTATAGAACATGACCCTCCCTTGTCTATATGCTGACAGTTTTTAGATTTGCATAATGCAAGAAGAGAGAAACTCAGAGTTCTGGGTGAGTGGTACTGGCACTGGTACCATTTTACTGGTGAGTACCTTAGAATGATAACATCCCTGTTTACAAAAACTAGAAAAGGACTTAGATTATTTTTTTCATTCAACTTTCCATTCCACAAATGAAGAAGTCACACCACAGAAAGGTGGTAAGTCAAAGGTCAAATATCTAGGTTAAAAGTAAGCCAGGGATTAGAACCCAAACTTTCCAACTCCCCACTCAGTTTTTTCCATTACCACACTGTTATCACAATCATTATTTGCATAACATTTCTCAAGTATTTTGCTTAAGAATTAGGAACATGTTTGAAAGCTTCTTTACTGTTTCTAGTCAGGTTCAATGCTTTTCACTGCTTTCTTTTGCTAGTGCACAGTCCAAGCTGTTAGGTAGCCCACTGATAAGCTACTCTAAAAAGGACAGGTTGTTGTGTGAGTCTCTGATCAAAAAACTATTACTTTTTTCCCTCTCATTTGATGCTTATGACATTTTCCCATATTAAAAAACCTACTGCTATCAGCAAACACAAAATTTAGACATCAGTGCCTGAAAGCCTGTTACAATCTTAAAGGTTAAGATTTTATTCATCATCTAGAGCTTTCTGCTAGTAGGAAATATATTCAGGAGACAGCAAGAACAGATGGGAGAAGGGAAAGAAATAAAGAGAGTAATTAATGTGACCTGAAACCAAAATAAGAAAATCTCCTTTGAATAAACAACATCAAGAGATATGGGAAATATTTCTTTGGCTAAAGAGAGAACGCTTTGGGTCTGATTTCTCTGATAATGAAGTTCTCAAGCTGAAAAATGCTAAGGGTTAAGAGATAAAGCTTACTCCTCAGAACCTTATGTTTATGCATGTTTTGAGGCATTTTTAGGAATCTGAAGGTAGATAAAGATTGTGAGGGACAAATTTAGATGTTTTGTTTCACAGAGAGAATAAAGTGATTAGAACTGAAATTAATTAGTATGGAGGTGGAAGAGGGGGTGTTTATGAAGCCATAGAAGTGTCCTGGTAGATTTTAACTATCATCTTTCTATTAGCTTTAAGAAAATGATGGAAATGCTGACAGCCACAGAGGTGCAAAGCAAGACAAGAAAACCAGGGTTGGAATGCACTGGGACAAGACTCGTTCACAGAAGCCTGCCCCAGGTGTATAGAACAGATGCCAAATGTGTCATCAGAATAGCCACTGTGTCTTCATTGCACTAGAGAGAAAAAAAAGAAATCTCTCTAAAAGGAATCACATGTACTCTCTCTAAAAGTGCACATTTTAAGAAAGCCCTGTGTATATAAGCAGAGAGAATGCAAACTTTTGAAGATACACAGTGGATTTAACCAAACTGTTTTGTTTCTCCCCTAAACCCCACCCCTTGGCAGCTTTCTCAGGTGGTACCATTCCCATAAATGCCTCTTCTCCCCTCCACGTGCCTGGATAGAGTATACTCATGGTTCCAAGGGATCAGCTTGACTCAGGGCTGAGATACCTCACAGCACGGGGCACCCACTCAGGGAAGCGGGTTTTCATTGTTCTGTCCACTGTACACATATCTGTAGGTGATTGATTAAAGGTGGTTCAATTTTACAAAGTGGGCGACTTCTGTGCTTCTTGCTAGCTGCATATCCTCAGTAGGGATCAAGGAGGACCTGTTCTGTGCTGTTTCATATTGGACCAGATTTTTTCAGCAAAAGACCCTAGTATAATTAAGAGATCAAAGGATGGTTAAATCACGAAGCAAATACAATATTCTAGTTATAGGATCCTCTATGGCTATAAGGTTTACAGAAGTTAAGGTAGAGAAACATGGCATAGCAAGTATCCTTGGAGCTCAGGCTGGTACCCCAAACTTGGTAAACATGTACTTTCTATTTCCTTTCTCTCATCTAATGATACCTATGCAGGTTTTGACATTGCATCATTGATTGTCATCCTCATGAATGAATTTGAAATACACAAATTTTGCAAGAAAGTCATAACCAACACAAATCCTGTGTCATCCTTGGATGCCTCTTGGAATAATCTCTGTGCTCATTCTTCTGATCAGATTTCTTCCCTTCAAGGGTCAACTCTCTTACATACACACCAGCCCCAGTGGGAAACTCCCTTCCCTGAACCCTCAGTACCTCCAGCTTTCCCTTCATGAATGGATTGTTCAAAGGGCTGTCTTGTGACCTTTTTTTGCGTTTTTGTCTTGCAGAGATATTCAACCTTCCCCATCTTCCTGTCTCATCTTCCTGTCTCATCTCCCCTGGTAACTACTACATCAGACTCTCTGTCCATGAGGATTTTTGCCCCATCCTTCAGCCACTTTTTGGACACATACTTATTGAACTTACATATTTTTGAAACATACCAACAGAACGCTAAACATGCAGAAAACTTGAGTGATACTTGCATAAGCTCCATCCTACCCACAGCTCAGTGAGTCCACAAGGAGAAAAACACCCTAAATTGACATGATTCACTGGGTTCCCACAGCAGGAAAACCTATTCATCCTCCATGATTTCTTCAAAACGTCTTGCTGAAGATAGGTATTATATTAATCTAAGAGATTCCTGGTATTGCAATGTGGCCTGATGTAATTCTTAACTGTTAAGTACCTTTATTGATTTTAAAGAATTCATCAGAAAGAAATGGAATAATAAGGTACATTAACACTTTCTATGATGCATAATCCTTTTTGGGAAGATTTGATGCCCTAAAGGACCCAGAGCTGAGAAAAATAATTTGCTCTCCAGCCTCCTGTGACTCTTCTCCAAGAAGGAAGGCAATTTCGCTCAGCAAGGTTTGCATTTTACAGACTGTTTTTCATACCCAAGATGTTATTATTGTATTAATCTTCTGCTTGCAAATGGATATGCAATATTAACAAGGGTTTATTTTTGTTGTTGTTCTTTAAATAATGCATGTTGTTTCTTCATAAAGCCTGGGATTAAAAGAAACTCCTTAGTTCTGACTGCATTTGACAAAATAGGAAAGTTGATAAGCGCTGAATTCATAGTTTTCCTGGCCATGTGTTTAACCAGTCGTTCTTTACCTACAAGTTTGGGCCATAGAGGTCAGTAGGTACAAGAGAGATTGAGAGGCTTGTAATTCCCCTGGAGCATGATAGAGTTACTGGATTGAAAATTAAGGAGAGGGGCTATTCATTTACTTATTTAATCACGCAAACTGTACTTATTGGTTGGCTACCATGTGCCAACCACACAGCCATAACCATACAAACAGAAACCAACAACACAGACCTGCTCCTTGCTTTCATGGGATTTATACTCCAGTTTGGAGGAAAACCATAACTCATAACCCTATACATAAATATACACTTAGAGTGCACTGGGGAGATTGAGGCTTGGGTAAGAGGCTATGCCCTTGGTCCTGCCTTCTTTCTCTAGACCCCCACTTTGCTCTTCGAAGACATCCTGGTGAAAATCATGATGGACTTTAAGCAGCAAGAAACTGAGAAGAAACTTGGAAAGAACACTTTGGTGTTGATGTCTGTGGGGCTAGGGAGACACTGAGTCCTGAAAGCTAGATTTTTCATCTGAGCCCTGACATCTTGGAAAATTCAGTTCCTGTGTTGGAGATTTGAATTCCATCTTCTGTATAATAAGGGGTCTGGCTGGATGGTTAGTGAGGCTCCTTCCAGACCCAAGACTTTCTGTCTCAAAGCACAATTTCTATACTTTATATTTTATCCCTGAATCCACCCTCCAAGCAAGTGTAATGGGTGACAGACCTTGAATAAGTGGCCCCTTTTCAGGTATCATTGTGAGTTTCTGACAAGTGCCAGGAGCCATACCAAATGTGGGGGAAACAAACCATGGCTAAGACATGAGACATAGTCCTTGGCCTTAGCAAGTTTCAGCCTAGCTGGGAAGACCAAGACCCATGGAAAGGAGCTTTAGTACAAGTGGCACAAGGTGTTGTGATGGAGGAATGTTCAAAGTCCATGGGGCACAGAAAAGACATGTTTCTGAACTCTTTGGGAAGGCATCCACAGAAGAGCAACAGAATAGGAAGGCCCACACTTCAGGAGGAGAAGAGGATAACCAGGATATCGATGTCTGGTCTACTGCCAAAACAGAACCATTAGCACCAGAGCTAGGGATCCTTGGGCTTACATTGGTTAACCTCTCACCCATGTCCATGACCTCCCTCTTCACCTCCACCATGTAGATGCACAGGCTCCTCTTTCTGACTTCTTTCTTATCACTGAGCTCTGTCTCTCCCAACCAGTCACCTGGACTCAGCTCCTCAGTGAAATCTTGGACTTCTCCTTCTTCCTTGCTCCTCCCTCTCCTGCCCTTATCCTGTTAGTTGCCAAGTTCCAGACACACTTTCTTTTTTTTTTTTT
>NW_019154090.1:41854120-41887581 GCF_002288905.1 Enhydra lutris kenyoni | reverse complement strand
GTTGCCAAGTTCCAGACACACTTTCTTTTTTTTTTTTTAATTTTTTTTAAGATTATTTATTTATTTATTTATTTGACAGATGGAGATCACAAGTAGGCAGAGAAGCAGGCAGAGAGAGAGAGGAGGAAGCAGGCTCCCTGCTGAGCAGAGAGCCCGATGCGGGGCTCGATCCCAGGACCCTGGGATCATGACCTGAGCTGATGGCAGAGGCTTTAACCCACTGAGCCACCCAGGTGCCCCTCCAGACACACTTTCATCATGGTCCCTCTTTTCCTCACTTTTCTTAGTATTCACAATTCTGGTCCTGTATAACTGCAGGAGCCTACCTTCTGCTCCCCCTAGTTTTCTCCTTTCTCAGGCCATTGTTAGTGATGTATGTGGGATCCTTCTTGGGCTGTGGTGACAGTGTATTTGTCCTATTTATTGCACTACTAAAGGAAGCCCTGAGGGCATTCATGTCTTTCCCATGGGTCTGGGTTAAAATGTCCATTAGGGTCTGGAAGAGGCCACAGGAGCTCACCTTGCAACCAATATTCCTCCACCAGACATCCCTCTCCTTGAAAAGAAAAGTTATGTGATTTCTTCCCAGACCCTTGTGGCATTTCTGGGTACTAAAATAGAAGTCTTACTGATTCTGTGGCCTTGAGCAAGTAACTCAGTTTTATGAAGCCAAATCAGTAAAATGGGGATGATTCAATTAAATGAGATAATGTTGAGAGATGCTTTATGTGGTGTGAGTGTTCAGTAAATACCAGCCACTCTGTTTGTGTGGTCTGACCTTCTATCAGATCCTTCGATGTTTTTTCTGCTTCCTGACCTTTTGACAGGCCATTCCTTCTTCTTGGAATGATCTCCTCCACCTGACAAACTCTGATCAATTATTCAAGTCATTCTTCCGATCTCTTCCATCGAACTCATGCCCATCCCATTGCATGCGCCCATTGCTTCCCTCACACCTACTTCTCTTAATACAATTTCTCTTCTCTTCATATAATAATTCTGTTCTTATCTGTGTTTTTATTTGCTAATGACCATCTCTTCAGCAAGGCTGCCAGCTCCATGAAGGCAGGGACCATGCCATGGAGTCTGTCACTATCTTTCCAGAACTCAGTATACACCTGAAGGTCAATAAATATTTGGCAACAGAATGGATGCTCAAATTAAAAGGTTCAATCTTCTCATGTTAGCCCATTTTAATATTATGTTTGAAGCCCAACATCCAGTATATATTCAATATATTCACATATATTCCCAATCTAAGCTGAAATGCTTTGTTTTAGAAAACCCCAGCAAATTTTTCTCATCCTTCTTGTTTTCTCACTAAGTGTAGTGTTCAGCTATTGTCTGGAGCCATAATTTTCACAGCATCCCTCTCCCCACCTTGACGAATTAGCAGTCACTTAGGAAGCTCTTCTCTATGCTTTTGCCCAAGTACTTTATAAAAGGTTAAAACCAACCATTTTTTAAAAATGAGCTTTTATTGGCAATTTATTTCTCTAATTGATGGAATTAAACTAAGAGTGGCAAATTAGCCAAGTTTGATCTCAGGTACAGAGATCGACATGAGTAATCCCCGTAATGCAGTTCTAATTGCTATCTGCATGACTTTGTGATTAGGAACATTACATTATTTATTTAGCCTTTGATGCTAATCTCAGAACCAGGACTAACCAAAAGCTCTTTAAATTTCCACTGGCAGGTACTGTCTGCTCCTTCTGCAAAGTCAGATTACAGGCCCAGGAAACTGTCCATGGGGTTTTCAAAGCCTAATAAAGGACATCATTTCTGTCTTACCAGTCTGGGAAGGGGGGAAATCCTGGGTACTAAAATGCTGGGGATTATCAGAACAGCAATAGGGGTCAATGGGACTTTTGCTGCTCTGCCATGTCTTGGAAAAAGAACCATACCTGGCAATTCTGTGAGATTAAAAAGCTTGACAGTAGAAATAGCCATAGAGCAAATGGTGAGGTAGGCTTGTTTTGCCTTTGGCATCACCCCATCAGGGGTCTAGATCTCCTGCAGATTCCACTCATACCCATTGTGAGGGCCTCCCTGATTTGGTCTGCTCCTCAGTCCTCATCAAAATTATTCTCCCAGGTAATAATTTCAGGGAATGTTCTGTTCTCAATTACTCTGATGTAAGAGGCAGCATGCTATCATGGCAAGTACAAGAGACTTGTTGACACAGGGATCTGGATTTAAATCCCAGCTGACAGCCACAGGACCTTTAGCAATATTTAATTACCTTTTGCCCAACTATAGTTTTCTCATAAAATATCTGGGGATAACAAGAGCTCCCTCATAGAATTTTATGTAGTGCAGAGTAGGATCAATAAAATATGACTTTCCTTTCATTTATAACTACTAAAGTCTCCATGTGTTAATTTTCAGCTAACATATTTGCATTTTCATGAGAGTTTTATCAAAGACAACATCTAGTCCAAAGTTACCATGTGTTGGTAAAATTTCAGATACTGGAATGTGTGTGTGTGTGTGTGTGTGTGTGTGTGTGTGTGTTTCTGTATCTATGTGTTGAGGAATGGAGTATTTTTGGTGCCATGTAGTAGATTGAACTATTGGTTTCTGTCCTTTAGTCCCCTGAAGGTGAGTGTTTTAACTTGTCATGGGTCCAGCACGCTTGAGTTTTTTATCTTGTCATGTCTCATAGGGACAGACACTGGGCTCCTGGCTTTTTTTCTTAAAACTGAGGACCCTCAACCCCCATATCTAAAACACCATCAAATGATCTCTCTTCTCAGTTGTTCCAGGCCAGAATCTATGTCTGGATTCCTGGTGCCCATGCTCACCTGGTTGGTCCACTTTATTTACATACCCAAACACCTGCCAAGTAGAATATGCCTGGTTCTTGAGTTCCTGTCATTGATGATCTCTTCCCTTTCAACACTGACTTGAGGATATGTTGTGACAAGTGACCATTTGTCCTTTACAAATGTTTGATACGATGTAATCAGCACAGTTTAGCAGGTAGACCACTATAGGCACTGCATTCAGAATTGACTAGGATTCCACTACACTTAGCTGCACAGTGGACTCATTACTATTTTTCTGCCATAAAACCTGTAAAAGCTTTGTTGTTAATTCTTAAACTTCTCTCTCAGAAGACCTAGAAAGGGAGGAAGTACTCAGGATTTCTTAAAAAGTAGATTTATCCAGGGGCTTTTGGTTGCCTCAGTTGGTTAACTGTCTGCCTTCAGCTCAGATCATGCTCTCAGGATTCTGATCAAGGGACTCCCTGCTCGGTGGGGAGTCTGCTTCTCTCTCACTCTCTGTCCCTCCCTCGCCCTCTTCCCCTCGCTCCCTCTCTATCCCTCCCCTCTGCTCATGCTTTCACTCTCTCTCTCTCTCAAATAAATAAAATCTTAAAATAAACTATAAAAAGTGGATTCATCCAAGATGGCCTCTTGGTCAGGAACATTGTATCTATACATTTAGCACCAGTTGCAAAGTTTCCCTATACACAAGAGGTCATTTGATGGAGTTCACCACTCTCCAGTCAACACTGTTGAGAATGCAATTTATTTTGGATTAAAGTCTTATCAATGAGAAGACACCATGAGAGGTCTCAATGCAAAGTCATCCTAGGATAACACTGAGAAAGCAACCGACAATTGCCAGTTTTCATCACAACTTAGAGTTTTACCTATCTTTCAACAGAACTGGAACAAATGTATTCACTGCACATCACCTGTGAGTTTAGCACAGAATTGGGGGCTTTGGGAGAAGCAGAAGTGTATGATACAGTCCCTGCCATGTAGGTGATCACCCTTCATGGAAAGGTGAAACTTCTACGATGAAACAAGCAAGGATGAAGTAAATTGACAACAGCACTTGATTATGAAATAAAATAATGATGCAACTAATACATCACTCAAATTTAACAAATATCAACATAACTTATTTCAGGTTCTCTCTCTCTCTCTCTCTCTTTTTTTTTTTTTTTAATGAATAATGAAATACTAGAAATGCAGGTGAAGCCCTCAGTTGGAGGTGACTATGACTTGAATTTGGTGTGCTTTATTCTCAGCCATAATTTTATACTTATACTAAATATATACATACCCATAAAAAGTGTACTCAGCATTGTTTTTAGAGTCACATTTATTGATACACATAGGCCTTGTTCATTAATTTTAAATGCATATATTATTTCATTTTATTTAAATATTATAATCTATGTGTGTATTTCTTCTATTGATTGAAAATTAAGGTATCTGATTTTTATTTTTTCATTATAAATTGTTCTGAAATGAGTATCTTAGAACATAGTTCAGTGTTCGTGCTTGAGAATTTTTCTAAGATATATGTCTGTGAGTAAAGCTGGGTCACAGAGTAGCTGCAATATCAACTTCCTATCTATGAATATGGTATATCTTTCCTTTTATTTAGATTCTTCTACACGTACTTCACTAAAGTCTTAATTTTTTCTCCATAAGAAAATAAATTGTACTTATTTCAATAAATATTTATTTCTTAGAATTTTATTGCTCTTTTGGATGAATTTATTATTATTATTATTATATTTTTAATTATTCCTGATATATAGTGATCTTGTATCTAGAAATCTTGCTAAATTTGTAGTAATAAATAGTTTGTATAATGGGGTTTTTTCAATGTAGACAATTGTATCATCATTAAATAGTGAGTATTTTGTTTCTTCCTTTTTAATGTTTATATGTGATTTTAATTACTTAAAACATTATCTGTCAATAATGTGAACAGAAGTGAGTGAAGTGGCTATCTTTGTTTTATTCCTGAAATAAGAGGAATGTTTCTAACATTTCACCATTAGAAATAACTTTTATTGGCATCTGCTTTTAGGTAAATTAACTTCCCCTTTATTTCTAGCTGTCCTTGTTTGTTTTATTTTAATAATTCCTATCATGAAGTGGGTATGGAATTTTATCAAAAACTTTTTGAATCTATTAAGATAACTGTATGCTCCCCTTCAGTTAATTTAATAAAGTCATTGAAATGTTTTCTAATTTTATGCTATCTTTTCATTATGTGGGTCAAAATTATTATTTCTTATATCTTACTAGCTAACGTGTGTGCATATTTCCTGTTGGAGTCAAAGATGACAGTCCCTTGTGAACTTGTGACCAATTTACACAGTAATATCATGTGTTCATCCACCTGACCCTCCGAGTTCCTGTTGTTTTCATTCAAAATAAAGCCAGGATCCTACATCTATACAGCAACCATTCATATCTATGAAGTGTAACTCATCCCATTGTTTTTTTTTTTTTAAAGATTTTATTTATTTATTTGACACACAGAGAGAGATCACAAGTAGGCAGAGAGGCAGGCAGAGAGAGAGGAAGAAGCAGGCTCCCTGCTGAGCAGAGAGCCCGATGTGGGGCTCGATCCCAGGACCCTGGGATCATGACCTGAGCCGAAGGCAGAGGCTTTAACCCACTGAGCCACCCAGGCGCCCCTCCCATTGTTTTTATATTCATTCTTAGTACTGTTGTCATCCACTATCTATACAAATAGGGAACCAAAGAAATGTATAATCCTAATCTGTTGTTGCTAGATCTTTTTCACAGGCGTCCTGACCATGTATGGTCTGTCCTTTGTGAGAAATTGAGACAATAGTGTTGGATCATTGGCAGCAACATCATCCCCACCAGAACTAACCCCAGCTAAGATTACTAAGACTGTATCTCTGTAGGCTACCCATCACACCCAGCCCAGGAGGCTGCCTGCAGGAACTCGTTCACCCTAGGATTTAGGAGTCCTTTATATTTATGTTCCAGTGCCACTCCTAACTCTCATCTCTTAAGATTTTACTTCAAAGAACCCCTGTCCTTAACTCTCTTTTTATTGCACAAAGAACATCAGGTTCTCTTCTTCTCTATTCTTCCATCCTTGTGTTCATTTTTACTGCTATGTATTCAAAAGTTTATCTGAGGACTGGTTCCAGGGTATGCTATCAGACTGCACTGAAAGTAAGTGACGTCACAGGAAGTTTCAAATTTCAATAACAGATTGTGTAGCCCAATATTATCATCCTTTCAACATGTAGTACTAGACATACTTCAAGTTTTTAATAGCACATGTGGCATGAAGCCACTATATTGGTCCATTGGACAGAGTAGTTTTTTTTTGTTTTGTTTTAATTTTTAGAGAGAGAGAAGGAGGCAGGGGGCAGGGTCAGAGGAGAGGGAGGAAGAGAATCCCAAGCAGACTCTAGGGTCCAGCATGGAGCCCAACATGGGGCTCAACCCCACAACCTTGAGATCATGACCCAAACCATAATCAACAACCAGATTCTCAACCAGTTGAGTCACCCAAGTACCCCAGAGCAATTTTAGATCAAAATTCAAGTTCTTAGAACCCCAGAATTCCTACACAAATGGCCCCAAGCCTACTTCTATGGCTTGCATGTACCCCATTTCCCAGGTCTTTTTCTTTAAGATGGGTCATATTCAGAGTGTATGTAATCCTTGGTCCAAGGGGTGAATGGACAACAGTTTATGAGTAAGAAGAGAAGACAGAATGGAGCTTAAGCATGTCTCTGGGACAGAGCCCAGACCTGCTGGCAAGGAGCCTTCATTGATGCTTTTGCCCAGCCCACCAATGTTAGAGACAGACCTGACTTACTCAGCTAGAAGTCGTTGTACCGATCTTCACCCAAGCTACACCTTGTAGGCAAAAATCTCCAGTATGATTTTTTTAAAGACTTTATTTATTTGACAGAGAGAGAGCACAAGTAGGTGGAGAGGCAGGCAGAGAGAGGAGGAAGCAGGCTCCCCACTGAGCAGAGAGCCCTATGCAAGGCTCGATCTCAGGACCCCAGGATCATGACCCGAGCAGAAGGCAGAGGCTTTACCCACTGAGCCACCCAGGTGCCCCTCCAGTATGATTTTTAAATCTGAATCTATCCTACCTCTCTCCTCCCCAAACCTTGAATACACCTCTGCATTTTATTGCCTTCCTCTATGTCACATTCTTACCTCATCTCAAAGAGTAATATTTGTGGAAGACTACATTTGGACCAGCTATTCCAAATATGCCATGGTGCTTCAGACTTAGGATATGGTGCTGTTGCATTCTAGTGTTTCATGAATAGTGTCTTCTGTGTCCCTTTAGATCTCTGTGTAGCTGTCTGTCTCAGGACTTCTTGAGATTTGGCACACGGGACATAGTCTGGCATGCCTCCACCAGCACACAGTGAATATCATCAAGTTAGAATAGTGCAACTGACCTGAAGAAACGAGGATTCCTAAGGGTCTTAATTTGGAATCTTTCCCCCACTGTCCCCTGCCAGTTTGAAATGATACAACTAGTCAAAGTAGTTTATCTAGCAGGAAGCTTTGTGAGGCAATGGGAGAGTAAGACAGAGAAGAGAGGAAAGAAGGTAAGAGGAACAGTATAGAGTGAGCTCCTTCTGTAGTAAACTGGAGTTCCATCCTGTTAGGGATGCCCAGAGTATAGAACATTGCAGAATTGTCTCTTGCAGGCCAGGGAGGTTGGAGCATCTATCTGCCAACTTTGATCTTTCATTGACTGAGGGTCACTCCTGGGACATAATCTTGAGACCCTTCTGGCCTCCTCTGGTCTCTTCCTGGGACAAGAGGACACCCCTCATGTGGGCAAATATGGAAGCCATGGGACTTATGGGTCCCTGTGTGGTGATCTCTGGGGCCAGGCCACAGGTTTCTGGGTGGGCATAAGTCAGTTAACATATAAATATCCCTCTCCCTGGGATGCAAAAAGGCAGTTTATAGAGAAAGTACAAATGGCAATAAACATGAAAAGTGCCCAACTTCACTATCAAACAAATAAATGTGATTGAATGGGATATTTTTCACCTACTTGACCAATTTAGAAGAATAATACTAGGTGTTAGAGGAGGTATCACAATGTGGGCGCATTCAGAAACAGCTCATGGGAATGAAAATTAGTACAGAGAATTTCGCAACATAGATAGAAATTTTGTCTTATTGTCCTAGCAGTTCCGTTGCTAGGAATTTATCCCAAGAACTTGCACTCAAATATGTAAGTATAATGATATTCACTGCAATGATGTTTACAATAGAAAGAAATTGGAAACAAGATAAATGTCAGTAAAAGGAGATGGGTCAACTAAATGAGTATGAGTCCCTCCAGGGAAATATTTTCAGTCACTCAAAAAGCTGATGGAGACCTATGAAGAGTATACTCTGTTTTCCTTTAAAAATAAAAGGTATGTTTCTCTATAGTTATGTGACTATAAATACCTGAACCATAGGTAACCAATGGTTCTAAATCTTGACCGCACATCAGAATCACCTGGAGAGCTTTTATGAAATACCAATGCCCACCTCCAACTTCAGGTCAATCAAAACTGAACCTGTGAGAGGTGGGTCCCAGCATCTGTGGTCTATGAAAGGTTCTCAGGCGACTTTGATGCCGAGTGAGGGTTGAGAACCACTGACAAATGCTATAATGGTAACAGTGGTTACACGCACCAGACAAGGTCTTTCTTTCTTTTATAAATACATTTCTGAGCTATTTCCAATTAGCTGGTGGTTTTTAAAGAGGGGGAAAAAGAGAACTAATTTCACAATGTTAAGGAGATTTTGAGTTTGTACAACTTGTCAAGTTTACCTAGCACAGGCTGGAGGTCCCTGACACACAAGCCATCTACAGCCTTTCCATCCAAGAGTGGTCTCAGCAGCGGCATCCTTGCCTAGAGGCTTGTTAGAAATGTAGCATCTCAGGCTCCACCGGAGTCCTGCAAAATCAAAACCTACATTTTAACAAGGTCCCAGGGAATTCATGTGCTCAAGAGAGTTTGAGAGGAGCTAATCTATTGAACAAAAGATATCCTAGGCTTTAGTATCTCTTAAGATATGAAAGGTGCTGAGAATGAACATCAGTAGCCCCCCTCTAATGAGCTCCAAGAAGAATAACTTATTAACATTAAATAATAATTTCAAGTTAAAAGTTCCTAAGCATCCCTCTTTTGAAGCCATAGTGGTAAGCTGTCTTATGGTCACATTTGTCCATAATGCCATATATGCCATAAGTATAAAAAGCCCTCTCCAGTGTGAGGAAAACTCCTTCAGTAGATCATTCTGATGGTAAATGAGACTCTGCTCATGCTTCTACTATCCCATGAAGTACCTGCATTACTCATCTAGAACATGTATTGGAGGACCTAACTAATGTGTATTTTTGTGTTTCCAAGTTTTTCCCGAGAGACTAAAATACGTTCTCTGCTGAAATGTGCATTAATTTCTCCTTGCTCTGTTTTCCAGGAGAGTGAAGAAGGGCTTATTATGGCCCTAGAATAATAATTTGTATTTCTAAAAACCAGAACCCACAGCAAACTCAAGATTGTTCAGATTTAGAGACCGTTTATCAAAGCCTCTGTGGGCTTTTGAAAAACATAACTTTCAAGCCTTCAAATGTTTCTGCAACGTTCTCAATCTGAGTAGGCTTTTGGCACAAAATAACTTCTCTACAGGGGTCTGCCGGTAGGTGTCTTCATAAACATCATTTTTCATGTATTCAGAAGATATAATACATGAAAAGGGCTTCATTGGGAGTGTTTTTCTTTATCCTCTGACAATTAGCCAATCACAAAAGACAAGTCAAAAGCAAGCAGGAAACCTATACACTCAAAAACAAGCAGCCAAATGAAGTCCCCATGCTGAGAGCACCAGCTTGCGAACCTGAGATGAAGAGTTCCCCCGTCTCTGCAGCTGCTTCCGTGTTTCCTACAGACCATGCATCAGTGCTGCTGAGCACATTTATCTCATTTGGTGAAATAAGATCAACGAGGTACACATTTCTCTGAAGGGCTTGGTACTTACTATGTTGGGAGGTCCCACTCCAGTTTCAGGTGAGGGTTCCCAGGAGAAGAGAGAGGATATTCAAAATGGTGACACACCGCATTTGTCCACTATTTATGGTATTGAGTTCATGGAAGAACAAGGTCAGGCCATCAGTAAATGTCTGCGTTAAATTAGGACAATGACATTCCTTGAGATTTTTTGTTACTCATTTTAGGTGAGAATGGAAAAAAAAATCTTATTGATTACAATATTTGGATAAATTGGGTTTATGAGAATGACTATTATTTTTTCATAATATAAGGGATCACATTGGAAAAAACCATTGTTTTAAGCTTTTCCTTGGTATCCAGATTCCATTCGATAATCCTGATTTATGGGTTATTAAAACCATCTGACACCTTCTAGAATATCCCAGATCAGTCAGTGTAGTTCTCCAGAGTGGTTTTGAGTAGGAGAACTGCTAAGATTTGAGAAGAATAAACACAATAGACCTCTCCACATTGTTTCCCCTTGAACGTGATCTTAGGATCAAGGTGGTCTGTATGGGGAAAGATGACCTGACCCTGAGCCCTTTCTTTTTGGCAGAGCTGGTGCTATGGCATAAAGGTGGGCAACAGGACTTCCCTGTGGGATTCTTAGTGGGTCACAAGCCAATGTGTCAAAGTCCTGAATACTGTTCTTATAACTGCACAAAAGCACTGTTCAGAAACCCTGGGATAAAATGGATACATTTTCCCCCCATTAGCACAAATTAGTTCTATTGATTGGTTTATTGGATGGCACCCAGCACAGAGCAGGTTTCCAAGAGGATAACACCTACATAGTGATTGAACTATTTAATTAGAAAGCATAAGGGAGACTCCAAGATATCCTATGGAGGCAATAGAATTGGACAAATTGGTAAATTCCTAGAGTGGTTCTCCATTGGTTCCCAAATTGTGGCTGATCTACTCCAGACTTTCTGAACTCTAGAACTAGAGCAATCTTTTTAAAATGCAATGAGATTCTTCCCCCGCCTTTACCCCTTTGCTATAGTTTGAACTTGTCAGAGGCTTCCTGCTTCACTTACTCTTAATTTGTCCTTCACAGTCCCCAAGGTTGCTCTGTACTGCCCTCACCTCCCATCCATCTTGTTCACCATGTCCCAGCCACATGGGTCTACTCTCCATTTCTCCAATTTTCCGTGTTCTATCTTCCCTCAGGATCTTTGCACCGGCTATTGCCTCCACTTGAAGTGCTCTGATCCACCTTTTCAGTTTTCTCTGGCCCATCCTCCAAGTCTCAGCTGAAAGGCCATTTCTCCAAACCCCAGATGAATCAGGTCTCCAGTGCAATTTATCCATCAGAACCCTCATCCTAGCACATGCTTTATTCATCTGATTGTTCAACTCATACCTGTCCCCTGACTTGTCTATCCTCCCTGCAGGGGCAGAGCTGGTGCCTGTTCTGCTCACCATTTTATTCCCAGAACCTATTGCAGCTCCTGGCTATGGGGAGTATTCAATAAATTCTGTTTGAATAACAAATAAAGAAATTAGCTGATGAGCGGATAGAACGTAGTACGGTGTCTGATACACTGGAAGAAGCATTCTGTATCTGTGATAGATGATTATTATCATGGCTGTTGATTAGGGCAGCAGAAAGGAGTGTGAAAGAAGATAGATGATGGGAAGTCAAGAACATGGCGGCATGTCAAAGGCAAAGCATTTTAGCTCATTCTATACATTGCTGCCCATGCTGTCCATGCCCAGCCCCTTCTCTCTGGGTTGGCATGTGCACATACTGAGGGCTGCTTCTTGGAAACACCTATGACTCTTTGCTTGGAAGGTTGTTGTTTGTACATGTGGTTTTCAGCCACAGGAGCCCTTCCTATGAGCACTCAGGACCAGCCACAGGGGTTGGAGAGCTAGCACCCCAGGAGGCTCCCTTCAACCACCAATGGCCGGCTTTGCAGGGAATTGCTTTCTTTTCCCTTGTTAGGTAACTGTCATGTTCCAGTTGCCCACAGACATGACTAATGTGACAAATTGTTCCCACGATCTGTTTCTGGGATAACCCAAGCTAAGATGCTCCCCTCAAACAGTGTCCTCCCCCATGAAAATTCTCCTGATTCTCTCTTTTTTTTTTAAGATTTTATTTATTTATTTGACAGATAGAGTTCACAAATAGGCAGAGAGGCAGGCAGAGAGAGAGGAAGGGAAGCAGGCTCCCCAGTGAGCAGAGAGCCCCATGTGGGGCTCGATCCCAGGACTCTGGGATCATGACCTGAGCTGAAGGCAGAGGCTTTAACTTACTGAGCCACCTGGGTGCCCTTCTCCTGATTCTTTAAGACCGGGGCGAAAGTCCTCAGCAATGTGCCCAGAGGAAGCTAATGGGTCCTTTTGTTGGCCACCACCATGTGTAACATTTAAAACTTTGAAGATCCCTGGGAGGGGCGTGGACACTTGAACTTGGTGGTCTTTGTGACATCCTGAGACCTTGCTGCTGACAACACATTTATATTACATTCCTGGCTGGTGCAAGTTTCTGGGTTTGTGATCGTTGCTAAGGCTTAGCTCAAAAATGCTTTGTGAAAGCTTCCTGACCACTGAGGCTGAACAACAAAATCCCTGCTTCCTCTGCGTCCCCATAGCAATATCTAAGATGTACGCAAGCTTTCGTTAGAGCCCATCTCCCACAGCATTAGAATGAAGTGGGTGCACCTCTCACCCCTCCAGGCCTCTCACCTTCATCCTTATCTTCTTTTCTTTCTAAATTCAAGTGAAATACGCATAATACCACATTAATGATTTTGAAGTGAAGAGCTCAGTGGTACATTCACACTGTTGTGCGCACTGTGTACATTCACACTGTTGTTTAACCATCTAGTTTCCAAACATTTTCATGACCCCCAAAGGAAAGCCCACACCCATTAGGCAGTTACCCACCATTCACCTTTCCCCTAGACCAATCTGCTTTCTGTCTCTGTATTCTTAGCACTAGGCCTGAGGTCCGGATTCAATACCCTGTCTTGGGTGAATATATGATAGTTCACTGTGATAGGACACAAAAGGAAGGGAGGCTGCAGCACCTTCAAATCAAAGCACACTGTGGTTGCAAGGTTCTTTCCAGACCCACACTACCTGAATTCGGCCCCCAAGTTTACAGCTGCGTAACTCAGCAAGATAGCTATTTGTGCCTCAGTTTCCTTGTCTGTAAGATGAGAACAGTAACAGAATCTGCCTTGAAGTTGTTAAAACAAGTATGTAAGTTTCTATGTAAAAAGCCTTCAGAATGGGCCCGGGTGTGTGGAATGCCAGATTAGTGGGCTCTAAATAACAACGGGTGCAAAACTGCATTGATGTTGCAGAGAAAGCCTGCGGGTTCATCTTCAGGGAGACTTAGAACAAAAATCCAGATCTAGAAAACCACCATGCTGAGCGAGAAAGGACGACCATGCCGCTTTGGCTCATCAGGAATTGTCCACTTTGGAATCCCACTCCTGGGGATCCGAGCACCACCCCACTGCACTCCTTCCCCTGCCCCCCACACCCAGGCTGCCCGCTCTGGCTGGTCTCACTGTTGTACTTTAATGCAGCTAGCTTGCAAGTTCCAGGAGGGTAGGGACCAAGTCTGTGTTACGCATCCTGCATTTTCTACCCCTAGCCCTAAAGGACGCTCCATGATTGGCTGTTGGAGAAATACAATAATGCATGTATAAAGTGATGTATCCTTCCAACCCCACAATTTCAGAGTGTGTCACCCTCTCTGTTTCCTCAGCTGCTCCCCTGCAGCCAAAGGAAACTTGTCAGAGCATAAAAGGTTATGCTTAGGCCTGCTTCTCCCTCCACTTCCTGCCCATACCTCTTCCCTCCTCCTTTCTCCACCTCTGCCGTTGGTGGGGGAGCAGGAGATGGGGAGAGACCAGAGGACCGATCCCTGGTGTTCCCTTGCCTATGAGCTGCTCCCTGCACAGCTTTATGTTCGAGCTGGGTTCCAGCCTTGACATAAAACTCTCCAGTTCTATATAAATAATGGTTGTAATTAATAATAAATGAGCAGCCCTGGGGAATTGCCGAGCAGGATTTAGGGGCTGGAGATTTACACAGCTGCCTTTGGTGCCAATAGGAGTCACGGATGTGGAAAAAACCCACGGAGCTCTCATTTCAGATCGAGGACACTGCTAATAAGCGCCATGCTCCTGGCAGCTTGCAGCCCTGGAGAAAATCTCAGTTGTAACCGCACATTTTCCTGGGTATGAAGGCGAGGAGGGTATTTTTATCTTTTTGGTCTCTCTTCCTCCGCATTGGGGTTGGAGCCTTCCAAAGCCCAGGCGATTCATGTTGGGGGGAGGCAGAAATCTGAACAGGAAGGTGAGCCTGAAAAAAGGATATGGACTCACAGAAGGAAAGGGCATGGGAGCCTGTGTGCATTTATAGTCTCCATTTTTTCACTGAAGTATAACGGACTCACCACGTGACACGAGTTTCAGGTGTACAACAGAGTGGACAACTCTGTATGTTGTTTTGTGTTCACCCCAAGTACAGCACCAAGTGTCACCAAACAATGCTATTATAATCCACTGACTGGATTCCCTATGCTGTGCCTTTCATCACCATGACTGATCCATTCCATAACTGGAACATTGTGTACTCTTAGGAGAACCAATGGGACTGGCGGGTCTTGAAGAGATGAGGAAGAACCACTTCTACAGGAAGCAAGCAAGAATGGACCATAGGCTCATGGCTGGGGTCACAACCCTGTGATCCTCTTAGCTCCGTGTTCTAACCCAGTACTCGGCACCCACTGTAAGCTTTGTCATACTACCTGGTCCTTCCAGGCAATGCATGTCTACAATTCTTTGTCCAATCCTGCCACCTGCTTCCTAACCTTGATTTCCTGAGATGGAAGTCAACAGCTGCAAGCATTCTCAAGGTCACTTAGCAGATCAATTGCTCATAGGCAACAAGGAAGCAGGAGATGGACAAACACAAGGTTGTTGCCAGGATTCCAATGCAGCCTGTGCAAAAGGCTGAGCAGGGTGGCTGACCCCTAGCAGGCACTTAATGACCGAAAGCCATCATGGTGATGCTCCTGGCTCAGACCTGCCTGATATCCACACATCATCTCTGGTGCTCTAGCTAAAACAAACAAGATTCAGGACACTGCTATAAGGCAGCTCATTGCATGATAGAAAAATTGCAGCTGTCACCATGCCTTTTTCTGGATGAAAAGGAGAATGTTGCTGTCCTTCCAGTACCATTGTCCTCCATGGATAGAAGCTGAACTGAGGCTTTAAGATTTTAACTAATCTGGTCAAAACAACAGCTTGTAAATGGCAGAAGTGTGTTTGAAACACAGCTGTGTCATTTCCAAAGTTCACACTCACCTGTCTCTACTCCCTCCCTGATCAGTCTCCACTCCCCTGGACCTTGAAACTAACATCGTCTGTGTGGCAAGACAAGAAGCATCGTCACTAGGAGTCCACAGGAGCTCATCAGGTTAAAATCTATCAGACGACATATAGAGCCTTCCAGTAAGTGATGGATGAGGAAGACGCCATAGACATATGCAGATTGTATAAGATATTGGATAAGGGACTATAATGACCACATGGTCAGAAGGAAGAAAGGTGAAGTAGATTCTAGTGCAGGTAACTGGGGGCTGTTGGATGCAGGCTTCCAGAAGGCTTCTGGCATCTGTACTGAACAAGGAAAATTTATAAGCTTTTATTCATCTCATGTACAGTTACGGCCTGGGCAATGTGCAGGATATCATGGGGGTACTAAAGGACATGTCAAAAAATAAGTACTGTCTTAGGTCAGATGCCCTAGAAGCAGAGCCTGAGACAAGGACTTGAACGCATTTGATTTTTTTGAGGATATTCTCTTAGGAGAAAAAGGCAAGGGAGTGAGGATAGGGAAAGACATAAGCAAGGCTGTAGTTGCAAAAGAAATTTAGCTTTGGCCTCATTCCCAGGGGTGTTCTGGAGCATAAATTGTATTACCCAACTGTCCTCACCTTGAGACAAAGGGGCTAGAGTTTGCACTCTGCATAAATCAACCATATCTCTGGGTTTCCCCTCCTGGGGTGGGACATCTCATCAGCAGAGGGCAGTTCTCTGGGGAGGGGGCAACCAGGAGCCATTAGCAGCCAACACTAATGGCGTCTGGGGAATGGTTGCATGGCAGGGCACTAAAACAGTCTGCTACAGACATTTTCCCTACAGGAAATGTCATGACAGGTGAGAATAAGTCTCAGGAGACAGACCTAAGCAGGCAACGAACGGGTTCAGAGGGGTCGGAAGAAGCCAAAAGAACAGGTGTGATTAAGAGACTCATGAGGAAGATGACTTTGAACAGGAGAAGGGTGTGGTGGGTAGCACTGTTGCTCTCAATTCTTTGCTCCCTTCTGGTTATATAAATAAGTGTTCCCACCATTGCCATGGCTTCATGGTGGGCTGAGGGCACTTCACCGTTTGTTTTGGGCCTCACCAATGGGATATTAATGAATACCACTTGACCAATGAGATATTAGTAGATATCCATTAACCAATGGGATATTAATTAATGCTTTAACCAATGGGATAGTAATGAATACCACTTGAACAGAGACCCTAAACATGCTTCAGCCAACTGGCTTGCCTCTCAGATTCCTGGGAACCTCTGTGACAGAGGCATAATCCTAATGGCTGCTGGTCAAGGACAAATGTATGGAGTAGAGCTCTACTCCACTGGTGCCTTGAACTATGTCCAGCAGGGACACAGCTGATCCACAGACTGAAGGCAAGAAGATAGACATTGTTGTAAACCAACTCTTTAGTATGTACCAGGGTCTCATAGTAATGGGGATATTTAATTGACTAGAGGAAAAGATTTTCATATGTCACTTTCACAATTATAAATGGAACTAGGATTTTATTAGGGTAGCAATATGAAAAACATAATTTTATTTTTTTATTTTTATTTTTAAAAGACTTTATTTATTTGTCAGAGAGAGAGAGAGCAGAGAGTGGCAGGCAGAGAAGCAGGTTCCTCCCTGAGTGAGGAGCCCGAATCGGGACTTGACCCTAGGACCCTGGGATAATGACCTGAACCAAAGGCAAATGCTTAACCAATTGAACCCACCCAGGTGTCCCTAAAAACACAACTTTAAAAAGAGAATAGAGCCCACGTTTCTTGACCTCCCAATATGCCATCTTTCCTTATAGGCTTTTTGGCTAGTCTACCTTATCCTGGCCAAGAAAAATAGCCCAATATCTTCATTTATCAGATTGAGAGACTGAGGCTAGAAGAGTAGCTGTTTAACCATAAAGCAGATTCTCAGTCCCAGATTTACTCATTAGGACATGTTTTATGTAGCAGATGCTGCTGATGTCACGCCTCTCATCCCCCTAGCCCACCTGCCTGAGGGCTATCCAGCACCTTTGGAGCTTGTGCATCTATGAGAAGAGGCTCCCAGGGGGTGCAAGGGAGTTGATGCCTCCGGGGACGACTGTTACCCAACAGAGGATGAGAACAAATAGAGGAGCACCCAGCTTTTCTGCTCACTGGGACATTGACCCTGAATACTAAGCACGGTTGAGTCCATCTGTCCCCCAGCCCCACCCCACCCCTGAGTAATACTCATTCACATGTTCTCTATTGGCCCTGCTTTCCTGCCTCACTCAGCACTCCCTTATCATGCTTGGGGGGACTGTGTCCCAAGTAATGTATCTGCCTGCAAGTCCTTGTCTCAGAGTCTGCTTCTGGGAAAAATCTAAACTAAAGCTCTGTGCCACTTCTTCCCAATGCTGTTTGAAATAGCAGAGGGAAAACATATCTGTGTTAGTAATGGCTTGATTAAAGAAACAAAATTCTACAAGTGATACAGAATGAGGACTGAGTATGGGGATGAGACTTTATGGAGTTGGCTGAGCAGTCTCCGTAAATCCAATGACTTTGGGTCTCCTTTTCAAAGCTGACTCTTAAACTATTTGGTTTTCTTCTCCAAAAGTTCTAAAATTTGATATAACTCTTCCAAAAAAGGTCTGAATAATTTCTGGATGTGCAACACATTTCTCTACTTAGAGCCATTAAATTGAGGGAGCAAAATCTATGTTGAATAATCATTGGTCCAAATAGGTCAAGTACTTTGTTGACCTGAATGTTTACTGACATGCTTGGGCCTTCTCTGGTGGGGGTGAGCGTCACATATGGAAGTAAATGTCAACATTCCGGGCTGCTGAATTGCAAGTCCAATGGACCATGGCTGTTTACCACCATTACAGCCTCATTGCCTCAAAATGGTTTTCCCGAATGTGTTTCAAAGGAGGCCTAAGTAATAAATGCCTTGTCCAGCCAGTTCTGGTAACATTGCTTTTCCTAGCACAGAACGTTGAGAAAATTAGCACACATAAAAGTTGTGTATTTAGTTTGTTCCCATTCTAACCTGACTTAGCTCTGGAAAATGTGATATTGAGTTAGAAACATATCTCAGTGATATTGTGAGTTCAGTTCTAGAGGATTGCAATAAAGCAAATATCACATTAAAGCAAGTCAAATGAATTTTTCAGTTTCCCAGTGCCTATAAAAGTTATTTTTATACTGTACTATAGGCTATTAAGTAGGCAAAAGCGTTATGTCTTAAAAATGCATGTGACTTAATTTTAAAAATACTTCATTGCTGAAAAATGCTGACCATCATCTGAGCTTTCAGCAGGTTGTAATCGTTTTACTTCTCGAGGATCTTGCCTTGATATTCATGGCTGCTGACTGATCAGGGGGTGGTTGTTGAAGGTTGAGGTGGCCGTGACAATTTTTTTAAAATAAGAGGACAAGGAAGTTTGCAGCATCTCTTCCTTTCATGATGATTTCTCTGTAGCGTGCGATCCTGTTTGACAGCATTTCCACATAGTGAAACTTCTTTGGAGAAAACGAGAGTCAATCCTCTCAAACCCTGACCCTGCTTATCAGCTAGGCTTACATGCTATTCTAAATCCTCTGTTGTCATTCTGACAATCTTCACAACATCTTCCCCAGGGGTAGATTCTACGTAGAGATTCATCTCAAGTATATTCTATCACTTTCTTTGATCATCTATAAGATGCCGTTCCCCAAAGTTCAAAGTTGGTCATGAGATGGTAGCAATTCAGCCACCCTCAGGCTGCACTTCTGATTCTAGTTCTCTGGCTATTTCCAGCATGTCTGCCCTCAGAACACGCATGACATGTATCCGTTAACTTTGCTGTCTTATATGGGCATGCTTTATGGGGTCTCCAAAGAGTTACAAGGGCAGCATCAAAGTTCACTGATCACAGATCACCATAAAAAAATACAATAATAATGACAAAGCTAGAAATACTGTGATAATAACCAGAATGTGACACAGAGACACAAAGTGAGCAAATGCTGTTGGAAACTGGTGCTGGGACACTTGCTGGATGCAGGGCTGCCATTGACCTTCAATTTGTAAAAAATGCACTACCTGTGAAGCACAATCAAGCAAAGCACCACAAAACAAGATAGGCCTGTACAGGAAATTAAAACCTGGTAAAGGAGAAATATTTCCCTATCTATCATACGTGCGTATGTTTGCACACATACACGCATGCATACATGTACCCACGAAAAACCCTAAGGGGCGGGATCCAGCTTCAATGTGATAAATAGGTTCCATCCAGTCAATTAAAAGGAGCAAATGAGAAATGAGAGAGGGGGAGAAATAGCGCAAATACAGTGTGGAAAAAGCCAATAACAACTTAAAAAAAGAACATGATGACAGAGGGAAAACTGTTTCAAGAAAATCACTTCTACTAATTTTTTAAGAGCTGGATTTTTTAATGGAAAATATAAAATTTAAGCAGGAGATTGTTGTTTTTTTTTTAATTGAGAACTTAGAATATGCTGTATATAACAGTGCAAAAACAGGCAAAAATTCCTCCCCTTCTTCTATCTATGCTGCTATTTTCCTTCTATACTGACTGTGACCTTGGCTGTAGGTCAATGGGACAATAGCAAGTGTGACAGGAGCAGAGGTTTAAAAAGTGCTTGTACATTGGACCTTTTCTCTCTCGCTATTCTTGAAAATCTTCCACCTTTACGTAAATGAACCCACGCTAGTGTGCTGGCTGGTGAGAAGCAGGCAGCCCACCACCCTGCTCCACTCCAGGGAACAACCAGTCAACTCCAGAAGCAGAGCAGCCTAGTTGACAATTAACTGACCACAGATCTGTGAGCAAGCCCAGACAAAGTTAGCAGAGCAGTCCACCTAAGCCCAGCCTCACATAATCAATTCACAGAAACATGAGCTAAATAAATGGCTGTTATTTTAAGCTACTAAGCTTTGGAATGCTTTGTTATGCACACCTAACTGGTACGTCTGACATTATGATATAAGGTAGAGCAGAAGAAAGTATCTGACAAGGTCCCTGTTGGGAGGGACCTAGAATCTAGTTGGGAAACAAAGAACACAGAATAAAATATCTAGTTAATGAGGCAGCATGCTGTCTGTCATCATTCTGTTCTAACTTAATAAATTATAGAAAGGGTGGTAATTGGGAGTAGAAGCAGGAAGTGAGAAAAGAAAAAGGTGTGAGCTAATTGCCATCAGAGAAGGAAAGGTAGGTCTTCTTGAATTCCTACAATTCAGGTGGGTATGTAGTGAGGCAAGAGAAAGGAACAAACACAGGAAATTAGGTAGATAAGTCAAGAGTAAGCAGGAGGGTTTGGGATCTTGCTGGCCAAAGAAATTCATATCCAAACAGAAGGCAACAAGTAATTGCTTAAAAGTCTAGAAACACCTAAGATTCAGCAAATTCAATAATGTGCCTGACTTAGAGACTGAATTGAGCTATTAATGAAGATGCTGAAAATAAATATCATAGATATCTAGGGTGCCATCTGCCCTGACACATCCCTTCTTTTAGGAACCCCATGATCCCAATGACAATTTTGGGCTGCCAGGTGATTACTTTGCATCTTTGATTGGTTCAATGAATTCTCCTGGAGGGAGAAACAGGAAGAATTCTAAATCTCTCTGTGAAGCAGTAAAATATAAAACTTGGGAGCTGCCTCAGCCTTGCTTTCCTCTTCATGGGAGAGAAAATGAAATTATCACAGAGAGGCAGGCATGGAACCCATGCACAAACCAAGTTCCATTCACCTGGATGAGTCCTGGGTTCATCCATATCAGGGAGGGGGGGTGGAAACAGTTTTCCTGGATGCTCTTAGGGGCCCTGGTTGGGTCTGAAAATTAAACTGACAAAGACAGATGAATAGGAGAAAAACATATAAATTTAGTTAATGGAAGTTTTACATAATGCAGTAGCCTTCATAAGGAAATAAAGACCCATAGAAAGAAATAGACCTATGTATATTTATGCTGGGTTTGATGAAGAGTGGATGGTCATGGAAGAATTCGATAGGTCAAAGAGTGTGAGGTAAGCAGAACTAACTGGGGGAAACTCAGCAAGACCTGTTTGCTAGGATCCTTCTTGCCATCCCTTTGTCTTCAGAGATTAGGATGCCCTTTCCCCTGAGTGTAGGGAGGACACTTCTCACATGAAGGTTTGTGACCTGTTTCAAGGGGAAGAAGGTCAGTGAGAAGAAGGTCAGAATGACCTCCCTGCTTCTGTCATTTTCTCATACTCCTTTAGCTTAAAATATTCAAGATGTCAAGGTGCCATATTTGGAATAACGTGTCCTGAACATCATCACTTGACATTGTC
The DNA here is from genome assembly GCF_002288905.1 of Enhydra lutris kenyoni. Classification (NCBI taxonomy): domain Eukaryota; kingdom Metazoa; phylum Chordata; class Mammalia; order Carnivora; family Mustelidae; genus Enhydra; species Enhydra lutris. The sequence continues at coordinate 41,866,089 of NW_019154090.1, read as the reverse complement.
CTTTCCAAGGTTTGGTTGTACAACCCACCTTGATCTGGCTTCAGCTGGGTTTGCAACCAAAGGGACCCACCATGAAACGTGAAGTGCACGAGTAACATGAAGACCAATATTTTCTCCGGTAGCATCTGTACTCTGCCCTTCTGTCACAGACTTGAGAGAGACTTGAACAGAAAATGTTCCTGGGATTGGGGATATTTAATGAAAGTCAGGAAAAACCATCAACTGTGGTTAAGGGGTGACCATGAGAAGGAGTAGGATGCTCTTTGACAGGAAAGAATGAAGAACACACCATAAGGAAAAGGTGAAAAGAGACTGGAACATCAGAGACAAAACTCTGTTCTCTTCTCTCCATGCATTCTGTGTGTGCACAAATGGAGCCCATCTCTGATCCCCTGGCATTCCTCACACACTTTCACCATGCACTTGCACCAGCCAATCTTGACACCAGGAGGTTCCAGCTCCCTGCTTCAAAGCCCATCTCTCCCATGATGTGTCCTCAGATCCTCCCAACCAAAGAACTCTCTCCCTTTCCTGTGGCCTCATGGCATTCCTACATCACGCCCAAAGTTCTTACCACACCCTGCCTCATTTTATTGTTGATCATTGCATGTGTGATCTCCCCACCAGAAATGTGCTCCAAGAGTATAGGGAGAGAAGGTGGTAGAGTTCAGAACATCAGTCTAGTTTGCATGGACAAACACAGGATTGAAAGTGTTTCTTCTAGCTGTGAGTCCGTCAGATCTTTGATCCATCTGAATCCAAGATTGGAGAAAGCAATTTTACTAACTCTGGCTTTCCCTTGGCCACTCCCAGCTGCAGAGGGGTCTGGGAAGCTAACAACTTATGGCCAGACACATGGTCACTTTGAGCAACCCAGGATCTGTGAGGACAAGGCAGAGGAGAAGCCAGCCAGCAGCATTCTGAAAAGGAATTCCATTTCTCATACAACTCAGGGAGCCCAGCAAAGGAAGCATTTCTCTCTATGGAGATGGACTTCAGATACGATTTCAGGTCACTGTCCTCATCTGTAAAATGGGGGTGACAGTCATACCTTGGTCAGAAGGTGCCTATCAGGATGACATGAAGCAGCTTGTGAGAGTGCTTGGAATAGCACCTAGCTCTCAGCACAGGCTAGGTAACTGGGAGTTATTGCTACAACTTAACATTGAGAACACTGAGGCCTGATGTGACTGACCTATAAACCAGAAAGTTGAAAAAAAAGTGACTGAGGTCAAGGTGAGCTTTTTGAGTCAGAATTGGCCCATGACTACCTTGAAGGTGTAGCCATTAAGACAGGGTGAGCAGAATTGGAAGGTCGGCATGGTTCTCCCCGATTGCCGCTCCCTTCTACATCAACTCTGGGACAGAGCATGCAGCTAGCTCCAGGGAAGTACTCTAGCCCCTGAGTGTGTCCTCTCTGGAGAGGATTTTGTAACATGCAGTTCAGTGGTTTCATAAAGTCCCCTTGACTTGCCCAAAGTTTGCCAGGACCACCAGGCCACTAGCTCATTGGTGGGCGTTTTGTCACGCAAATGAGATCTCCAGCCAAGCACAGACTGGAAATGTTGGGAGGGAGACAACTGCTGTCTTTCGTTAGTGCCTGCACGAAGCAGTAAGCACAGGGAATATCTTCCTTGGGAGTCCAGGCAGAAAAGCAGCAGAGACAAAAGGCAAAGAAATTCTCTCTGTGGGCTACTCTAGCTTGCTTCTGCTGTAGACAATGGTAGGAAGGACTGGGTAGGGAGCTGCCATAAAGAGCAGAGAAGCTAACAGGTTAGGGGTTGAGACAAGGGGCTTCCTGCTCCCAGGGTTGAACCTGCTCTTCTTCTGTGGTGGTGAATTTCATTGTCAACTTGATTGGGCACCGGGGTGCCTGGATAGCTAGCTAAACATTATCTTTGGGTGGGTCTTTGAGGGTTTTTCTGGAATAAGTTAGCATTTGAATTCATGTACCCAGTAAAGCAAATGGGTGGGCATTATCCTGTCCATTGAGGGCTGGATAGAACAAAAAGAGAAGAAGGTTGAATTCTCATTCTGCCTGAATATGGAGCCGGGAGGGACATGGGTGCTCTGCCCTCCATGTGATATCCTTGGTGTAGGCTTCAGACTCACATTTCCATCTACACCAACAGCTCTTCAGCTTTCAAACTACCAGCCTTCCTGAATCTCTAGCTTGTAGACGGCACACCATGGAACTTCTCAGCCTCCATAATTGTCTGAGCCAATACCTTATGGTAACTCTCTTTAGCCCTGGGTCTGTATATACACCATTTTGATTACATTTCTCTGGAAGCCCTGACCATGCCTCCTTTCTACCTTCTCTTCCTCCCTCCCCTCCTACCTCATCTTTTCCTCATTGCCATGTCTTTTATGTCCTTTCATTCTGACTTTGTTCTCCTTAGCATGCATTTCCAGGTGCAGAGATTAGAATGGAAAGAGAAGAACATGTGATCCCAGTCCTATGGAGGAAGGAGCTTTTGTTTGGTCTGTCAGTTGGTGGAAAATGCATAGAGCAGAAAACCTATGGTCAAGTGACATCTGTGATTTGTGTAGGGAGAAGGACTATGCACCCCACAGGCTCCATCTATGTCAAAAGTACCAAGAATAGGATGGTTTTTTCTTACAAGACAGAATAAAACAATTCTAGGGTCTTACCTCTGTAGTGTGTGTTGGGCAATGTCTCATCATGTGAAAACCCTCCACAGGCTCTCACAGCTCCAAGAATGACTTGCAGGGTCCTGTCTAGCCCTCAGACCCCACCTGATGTCTAGTCTGCTGCTATAGCCCTTCTGGCCTGTGGAAGTCACCACCCCTGTTCCCACCTTAGAACTTTGTCTTACTGTTATCTCTACTTAGTCACCCCAACATCCATCCGCACACACCTCCCAGCCCGATGAGGCCACGACTAGTTCATGCTCACTGCCCATCTCAATGCAAACATGCGCCCCGGAGAAATCTTTACCACTGACACCTCTTATCCATGTCCAGTTTAATTTCTTCATAATAGTTATCACTGTTGTATGATAGTGGCACTCTCATTCTTTGAAACTCTTTTTTTCAATGTTTACTTTCTTACCAGTTTCTTCTTTCTTTTAAAGAGGTGGTAGAGCCTAACGGTTAAGGATCTAGGCTCCGCAACTAGAGCATCTGGTTCTAATTCTAGTCCTGCCACTTTCTAGCTGTGGGATTGTAGGCAGGTTACTTTACCTCTCTGTGCCCAAGTGTACCCCTCTGTAAAATGGGTGTGTGGTAATAGTACCTACCTCATGCAGTGGTTGCCGGGGATGGGGAGAGCTCAGTTGATGTGTGGCATGTGGGCATAATGTAGCTGCTTACTCTTGGTGCTATTACATCCCGCTCACTGGAATATAGGTCCCATGACAGCCCAACGCTTGACCCTGTGCATCTACCAAGTGCCTAAAACAGAGTAAGTGTACGATCAATGTCTGTTGAATAATGAATGGTTTCACCATTCAAAGCAGTGGAGCCCACAACCAATTGGCCAATCTTTTGGGTACACGTGGAAGTTTTTGCCAGGCTACACTTTCCTGAGAATTATCATTTAAAAATCATAAATGAATAAATATTTGTCACATAAACATGCATACTACTAAATGATTCTAAAGAAAACAGAATTATTCTAGGGAATATAAATGTAAAAGATAGACCTAATGCTGTACAAATATTTTAAAGAAAGCATTTTCTTTCCTTACTGAGTATGGATTTAGCCCCAGGTTGTGATTTCCTTGAGGGCTGTGGGTGCTAGATTTCTCTCCAGGCTCAAGGGTTATGTTGTTCTAAACGTAATATTAAGGAACTGTAGGTCTTATGGGAGAAGAGTCTATTTATGAACCTGCAAAAGTTCTTTCATTTGGGTATTTTTCCACTTACTTTAATAAAGTAGTAAAGTATTAGTATTTTAACTTAATGGGAAAATACGTTAATGATACTTTACATATTTTGTGTTAATATGACTTTTGCAGAATCGACACATTGGGACATTTTATCCATTTGTGTATCTGTCCAACTCTTGTGAATTTGTTCTATTCCTTTAGCTCCCCTTCGTCTGTCCAGCCCAGAGTGGAGAAACTTGGCTAGAAGATCTAACAATAGTAACTTCTACTATTCATTGAGCACTGTGCCAGGAAATCTGCCAAGTTCCTTATATATATTAACTAGCTAAACTTCATGAAACTCTCTTAGAGGATAGTATTGTAGTCCTGTTTTATAACAAGGAAATTAAGAAATCAGAGAAGTGAAGGATTTGCCTAATATCATAGAGGTATTAAGTGGCACAGGAGAGATTTGAATGCTGTTCTTTAAACTCTAAACCCCACGCTGTTAAGGATTACCTTAAAGGTCACCCTGGGCAGAGTGGGGCAGAAAAGCTAGACTTCGTGGTCATCCTACCTGGGTCCTTGATGCCTCCAGACCTGAAGCCTGAACTTGGGTTCAAAGGTCCCTCTATTCAGCCCTCTACTTGTGCTGAGCTGGTCCCCAAAGGAAGCTTCCGAGAACAATGCCCGTATCTGTTGCCCTTAGCTGGACTTTCCATCCATCCATCCATCATCCTCTATTGGTTTCAGAGTTGGCAGGAGTTCTTAATGAGGCACTTAATTTCTCATCCGGTTATAGTGACACTTGACCAACACCGGCATTTCAGAAATGACACCATTTTTAAGTTCATGGTCCTTGTTAATTAATTCAGAGATGTCCTCTCTCACAATTAAAATCTTTCTGTCTGACCTGGAAATATTTTCACCCTCGCTGTCATAAACTGGTGGATTCTTTAACTCTTTTCTGTAATGTATTCATCTAAAGGATTATTTGCAACAAATTTGCACAACTAAAAGAAAATTACAAGTGCTTAAGCATAATGTGAGTGTTACAGTACTTCCTCTCTGAAAATATCTATGTGATTCTTTTTTTTGAATGTCATTCTTTTTTTTTTTTTTTTTAAGATTTTGTTTATTTATTTGACAGAGAGAGATCACAAGTAGGCAGAGAGGCCGTTGGGGGGTGGGGCTTGGAAGAAAGCTCCCTGCCGAGCAGGGAGCCCAATGTGGGGCTTGATCCCAGGACCCTGAGATCATGACCTGAGCCAAAGGTAGAGGCTTAACCCATTGAGCCACCCAGGTGCCCCTGAATGTGATTATTTTCTTAAGGGAAAGGAACATGGATCATTTTTAAGGGAAATTCACAATTTCTTTTTTTTTTTTTTTAAAGATTTTATTTATTTATTTGACAGAGAGAGATCACAAGTAGACAGAGAGGCAGGCAGAGAGAGAGAGGGAAGCAGGCTCCCTGCTGAGCAGAGAGCCCGATGCGGGACTCGATCCCAGGACCCTGAGATCATGACCTGAGCCGAAGGCAGCGGCCTAACCCACTGAGCCACCCAGGCGCCCGGGAAATTCACAATTTCTGACCAGATCAGAATTTGGAATGCCACATTGAAGATTGGGAGCCAGGAACCTATAGCTTGGTACTAAATACAGAACACCATTCCACAAAGAACTCACACATTTCTGTAAGTAGGACCAATAGTACCCCATTCTTAAGACCATAGCAAGGACTAAAGGAAATAGTGCCTGTAATGCATCTAATACCATGTCTAGCACATTGGAGGTGAGCCATCTGACCTTCCATTCTGTAGTTCAGGAGTTTCCTGAAGGGGAATGCAAGATACCCTTGCCTCAGTTTAAATTCTGTTTACCAGAGAAAACACACGCTAGATTCTAAGGCTCCATGGCATACGAGGACCTAGAAAAGCCCAACCCTCTTTTCATACCCATGTGAAATCACCAGGCATTCCTCCAAATATCCCCCTCAAGATCTCCAAATGAGATGTTTCCAACCCTCACTGAACATTTATATTCAGTTCTCCTTTTAAGATGTCCCTTTTGCCCTTCTCAGTTCTGACTCCGCACTGAACATCACTAGTTCTTTGCAGATATTCATAACCCCTCAAGCAGCAGTATCCAACATTTAACTGGCCAAACACAGGCAAAATGCTGGGGGGGTCCCTGCTCTGAAAGTCTGAATGGAGGTGTGTCCCTCAAGTTTGTGAATGGACTCTACATCACCTGACAATAGAATTTTAATGTTGTTCTACTTCCGTACACGTTGACCAAACCGTAATTCACTACCGCAAAACCCAACAGTCTGTACTTTTTCAAGTAATTTTATTAGATTATTTCTAATCATGTTTTAGCACTGAGTAGAGCAAACTCATGTTTCCATTTTGAGCCACTGAAGTTCACTGGAGTCCAGTGAGGGCCTCTTGAGTTCAGAGCAGGAGAGGAAAGGGAGGGAGGTTTGGTCCCCAGATGCCCATCCCATATTGGGGGGCAGACTTTGCAGCCATCTTTAGAGATCTGCTTGTGCAGCCACACCCCCTCATCCCACCTTTCTTTCTTGGCACTGCTTTTTTCTCCTCTCCGCCTCTTGTATTATACAGCCATTTGGATAAACATCCATTCCTAAAAGCGTCTTAGCATGTTGCTTCCAATTAGCTTCTTCTGTTGATTTGGCTCCATCGACAGCACCTGCTGAGGTGTCCAGTAATATCCACAAGGTTGTTTTTGTATAATTGCATATGGCAGAGGGATAAAGCCAGTGTGTGCATGTTAAAGCAGCTTGGAAACTGATCTGAGACATAAATATCCCGGGATGTGATTAATCATTTAAACCCTGACCCAAGCTCAAGACAAATGTGCTATGGTTGAGAAACATGAGTGGTCTGTTGCATTGTGGGGGGAGTGTCCAGTGGATGGGGGTGTGGCTCCTGGTGAGAAGCCCTCAGTGTGTTGGTCTTGCCTGCCGTTCTGGGTCAGTGTCCCTCCAGGACACAACTGTGGAGAGGAGTTGAAGAAAGGACCTTGGATTCATGCCAACCATTCCAAACCAAGGCCAAAGTGAAGAGGTTTTTGGGGCTACTTATTTCTCCCAGATTTTAATCCAGTCACTTTGGCATTTGGTATCTGCAACTTTCAAGTTCCTTAATTTATGATTCTTTATCTTTTTGTGCTATGATCCCATTGGCAGTCTGAGAAGGCAGTGGGTTCTCTGTCAGGATGATATTTTTAAAGCAGAAAATACATAGGATTTCAAAGGAAAGTAATCATTTTGGAATACTTTTATCAACATATTAGAAAAAGAAATTGTGGTAGAGTAATACATGTGTTTCTTTATTTTTTTCTGCAGTTCCCAAATGTAATTCTTTTTAGCTTTTTATTTTGAAATAACCATAGACTTACAGAAATGTTGCAAAAATAGTATATAATGTTTCGGTACAACCTCCGCCCAGATTCCCTTAATATTCACATCTTAGATAATGATGGGACATTTATCAAAATATCAAAACGAAGAAATTAACATTGGTACAATTCTATGAACTAAACGGTACACTTTTTTGGATTTCACTGTTTTTTGGCCCCCACCCCCACCCCAATCGATGTCCTACTGTTTCAGGAACAAGTCCAGGGTCCCACATTTTATGTAGATGTTATGTTTCTTTAGCCTTTTTTGACCTTGACACTTTTGAAGAATTCTGGTCTGTTATATTCAGAATGTCCTTTAATTTGGGTTTATCTGGTGTATCTTATGATTAGATCGTACTTCTGCATTTCTTATAAAAATGTGTTTTCTTATGAATGCATTTAATAATTAGCTACAAAGGAGCGCCTGGGTGGCTCAGTTGGTTCACCAACTGACTCCTGATTTCAGCTGAGATCATGATCTCCGGGTCATGAGATTGAGTCCTGCCTCAGACTCTGAGCTAGTCATGGAGCCTGCTTAAGATTCTCTCTCCCTGTCTCCCTCTTCTCCTCCCCTCCCTCATGCATGCCCTGTCTCTCTCAAAAAATAATAATAATAATTAGCTACATAATAACCATGGTAAATAACTACCAACTTCATGCACTAAATAACTACTCCACTATGTAGCTACCCTAATTTTGAAGTGGTGATGGGTGTAAACAATATTTTGTGAGCTGCGACACCTGAAATAAATGTGTCATGAAATTATCTGCAGCTTCTGTGAATGACAAATCACAAATAATGCGAATAGTGTTGTGGATTGTTTCTAAGCTTTACACTGGAAGGAAATAGAAAATATCAGTCGGAAAAATGAACACTTTTTTTCAAGCCAAGTTCAGCTTCGTCCTTGATTTATATAAAACACGAAATGTGGGGCGCCTGGGTGGCTCAGTGGGTTAAAGCCTCTGCCTTCGGCTCAGGTCATGATCCTAGGGTCCTGGGATCGAGCCCCACATTGGGCTCTCTGCTTAGCAGGGAGCCTGCTTCCTCCTCTCTCTCTGCCTGCCTGTCTACTTGTGATCTTTGTCTGTCAAATAAATAAATAAAATCTTAAAAAATATATATATATAATAAAACACAAAATGAGTCACCCCCTCCAACAGGGGCTCAAATGCACTCAGATGAAGACAAAAGTGAGTTTTTTTTCTCTCCCAGATTCACAAAATCATGGAAAAGGGGGAAGTCAGAGGTAGAATTTTATTTGCTGCTTTGGTAAATGTATAAGGACAATGCTAGTTGTAAATGGCATAGGTGACTGGGAGGACCTTGCATTGCAAAGAACTGTCAAGACAGTGGGCTGAGCCTTCGGGCAGGATTAAAAGAAGAGCTAAAACTCTTCTTATTTTGTTGCAGATGAGACTAGACAAGTGTGCCCTCTTCGGGTGTCAGTACCTCACTCATCATTGTTGATTCAGAACCAGTGGCTCCCAAGTCTTATCTAGTAACTGACCACAAAGAGTTTATAGATCTGATCGTAGTATGTTTTAGTAAAGTTACTCTTCAACAGTACCTCACATTAAAAAACTTATTATTTTCTCTTCTTCTTTCTTATTCTTATTTTTCTTCTTATTTTTATTTTCTTATCCTTATCTTCTTATTTTTATTATTTTTATTTTCTTGTTCTTATTTTTATTTTCTTATTCTTTTTCTTATTTTTATTTATTGTTTTTGCTTATTCTTTCTTATTCTTATTTTACTTTTCTTCTTATTTTTATTTTCTTATCCTTATTTTCTCATTTTTTTCCCTTATTCTTATTTTCTTATTCTTATTCTTATTTCTTACTGTCTTTTTCTTCAATTTGTTTCTTAGAAACAGACTGGTTTACAGAATATTTAGTAACCAAATTTCCAAAAAGTGTTGTTTTCACTTGCTTGGGAATGTTATAGTAAAATGATGGGCCTTATTATTCAGCCTTCATCAACAGATCACCTTCAACTAGAGTAAAAAAGAAAGGAAAGTACTTTAAGGGACTCTATATTTCTTGAATTGGATGGATGTGCAAAAATTCACAAAAAGAAGAGAAATTTTTCAACTGTCAGTGAACCAAACCTCATGGAGGGGTCTTATAAAAAGTTTAGTTAGTAGTTTTACCCTCTAGACGAGAGTTCCAGGATGAATTTAGGTCCTTGTCACTCAGTTGTAAAATACTTTCTTTATTTGGATTATAGCAAATAGCCCCAAACCAGAGCACACTATTTATTATTCAATTTACTTCTCCAGCATGAAGGTCATCCATGGCTAGTCACTTTCTAATAGTCACCTTAGTGCAGAATTCTACTGTGTTCAAAGTTCCTAGTCCTGAGGTCATTGCTGGATCTCGGGAGATGTGTTTTCAGGGAAAAACAAAACCAGCTTGTTATACTGAATCTTTTGTACTTATAATCATAATAACAATTACAGGTTGATTAAGGCCAATTTATACATGGAAGAGGAAGAGTTTAGGGAAAGGCTCCTTTGGTTCTGGTCACTCTATTGCTCATACATTCAACAGATACTTCTGGGAGCACCTTCTTGGACATAACACAGTGGCTAACAGTCCCACGTGGTTGGGGTGGAGCCCTAGGCCTGGGGTTTGTGGGTGGGTCAGACAGGTCTGCCTTTTTGTCAGATCCATGCCTTTTTGTCAGATCCAAGGCTTTCTGTCCTGTCATTGACACCAGTGTGCACAGCACGTTCTTCTTGGGGCCCTTGTTTGGGGCACAGTCATCTTCCAAAGGCTACAGGTCCCTCCACCCAGCAGCCCTCCGTGATGCTACCAGCTCATATTTTCTACTCATCAAGCATGCTTGCTTGTTACCTCTAGGTCAGATGTTGGTTTCCACAGTGACAGTGATAATACATACAGAAAAGTTTGGTTTTCTAACTATAACTATTTATCTCATACTTCATCTATTCCTGCAATCCCAGGGAAATTTACAATCATACATAAGAAAATTTACCATGTGAACTGAGATTATTTCTAAGTAGTGACTTGGTAATGATTTCTTGGGTTTATCTGTACTTTTTAAAATTTCCACACAGAGGATTTATTATTTGCTTATTAGAAAACAGTGAAAGTTGTCAGTCAAATAAAAAGCCTCAAATGTAACATGTTGATTCTTCAGTTTCTTCCGGATATGTCAAGATGGCGGCATGGGTAAAGCAAATGGAGTTCTTTTGTGACTCTATTTTCTGAAACCTTCAAAACAGGGTAAATCACAGTCTTTAATGTAAGTGTCAATGGTTTATGTATTGCTGTTATTTTATTTTAACAGCATGTGTTTGAGATTTCTGTATTCTGTTAACATTCTAGGACTGGAGAAAATAATTTTTTTTCTTTTCAGAAGGTCTAGTCCTCCTGCTGTTGATTTTAAAATAAACCAATCTTCACAGGAGAAAAATTTGCACCTTTTATAAAATATCGGGGGTATTTGTTCATTATTATTTAATTTCTTCCAACACACATAACACAAAGCCAGAGAAGCGACTTCAAGCCCTCAGAAATGATCAGAAATGTATCCTCCGTAACCACTGGTACACTAAGATATACTGGGACACTTGACGCTGTCACAGGTACTGCTCATTTTTTTGGGTCATAATTACGACAATGCCATTGGGGGAATGCTGGGCTGAATAAATGAGGTTTTAGACAAGTGATAATAGGTGTAGAATAGCATCAACCCAGCCCTAGAGATAAATTCTGTTTTTACTGAAGCACTGCAAAATGCTGGAATTTTCCTTGTGCGTATGGAAGAGGGTCTTTTGTGACCATAAACAGTTCTAGAAGGGGAGTGATGAGAATAATGTGGAAACAGAATATACTTTTTATAGAGCTTTTGGGGTATTCCTACGCCAAAGTGATGATTATACTGTAGTTATTACTCATGTAATAATAAAGCTTTTCCTAGTCTTTTAATGCCTTCTGAGGGACACCACAAATTCCAGTTACTGAAGTGTGGCGTGAATACACAATTACATGTGCACACACACAGACACACACACCGAGCTTAAGAACCACCATACTGCAAAAATCCCACTTCAGCCTCCTCTGAAGGTACTTATCCAGCCTATGCTTAAATTTTTCCACTTACAGAAGCTCAGTTTCTTCCATGGAAGCTTTAGAAACATGTTCATTTCTTTTGATTATTGTTAATTTCTGTTGTTCTTCAGTTGATGTGAAGAATACCACCTTCCTATATCCACCTATTTGTCCTAGTTCTGACCCGAGGAATAAGAGTGGGTTAGCGTAATTATTCTTGGGGATAGGCTTCCAGCCATTGGAAGAGCAACATTGTTTTCTCCCCAACCATTCTATCTACTCACTAAAACTTAAACATTTGCCTTAAAAAATGAGATTGTTTGAAAATACTTCGTCTGAGAACCACTTACCGAAAGTCTTTTCATTTGCAAGAGGATCCATAATGGCGTCAGATTTCAAGTATTTTTTGTTTGATCCTACGGACTCTATCTACATCTAGCAATAAAACCAGCATACCCAGTGCATGGTTATTACTCCTCTGCTGACTGGCTGAGGGTGTTGGATATTACTCTTGGCCCTATTGAATATCCCTGACCAAGGTATTATACCACCATCATTTAAAAAATGCACATTAAGGACTTGATTGGCTGAAATTGATCTTTGGATGGGAATTTTCTCCTTTCCTGTGTAGGA
>NW_019154090.1:41650800-41854110 GCF_002288905.1 Enhydra lutris kenyoni | reverse complement strand
TGTGTGTGTGTGTGTGTGTGTGTGTGTGTGTGTGTGTGTGTGTGTGTGTGAAAACATTTAGTGACCAGATATAATCAAAGAGAAATTATCTTACAAACCAAGAGATAAAATTTCTGCCCTTGAATGAGGTGAGACTAGCATTCATAAATTCTGGTTGTGCCTTTCTCCAACCCAGCAGAAGTTGACTATGAAATTTTCTTAAAAATCAATGGACAAATGTCTTGGTGATTGCTAAACTGGACAATGGGTTCCTAATAAAAATCAGAGATGTAGACCAAAATTTATGCTAAATTCATTGCTATCTCAAATGCCTTGAATAGTACCTAGAACAGGTAGGTGTTCAATAAAAAATAAGAGAACCTGATTGCCGCAGTATTTATAATATCACAGAATCAGAATCCATAAAATTTTCAAGAGTAGACAATAGTTGAGTATATCATGAGACAATCTTATACAATAGATTATTATGTGGATATTAATATTGAGCATAATATTAAGCATTAACAGGGACATCTGGGTGGCTCAGTTAGTTAAGCATCTGCCTTTGGCTCAGGTCATGATCCCAGGGTCCTGGGATCAAGTTCCACATCAGGATCCTTGCTCAGCGGGGAGCCTGCTTCTCCCTCTGCCTGCTGCTCCCCTTGCTTGTGCGCTCTCTCTCTCTCTCTCTGAGACAAATGAATAAATAAAATCTGAAAAAATATTAAGCATTAACATTATTAACATTACAAAAAAATGTATGGAACTAGAAAATGCTTATTGCAATATTAAGGGGAAAAATCAAGAGTCAAATCACATGCATGTTAGAACAACTGCCAATGTTAATATGTACAAATGTTGGCTCTCATCTACCTATCTTAACCCTTTGTCAGAGAAAAGAGCAAAGAAAAAATTGTTTTTAAGGCAGAAAAAGTCATCAAGATGGAAAAAGCCTCCCCACTTGTTAGTCACCCAAGTCTTCTCACAGAATCTACCAGGACAAGCCATTTGGTCTTGTCTTAATCCTCAAGTGTCTTCCATGAAGCAACAGCCACAAGAAGTAAGGTCACTCCAACAATCCCAGCTTATCCACACCGATTATGGTCAGGCTAGCCATTGGTGGATGATAACAGGTAACATGTATGGAGTTACTTCACTGTGAAGCAAGCGCCATTCTAGTTTCACAATTGCCACTACAACTACTACAACTACTATTGTTCCTATTTTACTGTCAAGGAAACTAAAAGACTAGGTTTCTTACCCAACCAGGATTTAAACCCAGGGAGTGTGCCCTTGGGGTCCACACCCTTAAACACACAGTAATCTGTGTCTCAAATCCCCATTCAATAAATATTCCTCTTGTGATCTCCTTTTCCTACAGAGCAAACCCTTCTCAGATTCCTTCCCTGGCTTTCCCCCAGGTAAAAAGTTCTAGATCATACAGGCCTTTGCCCTCAAATTACAGTTTACTTCAAATGCATGTGGGATTTCTCACTGTATTATCATTGTCCTAGAGGAACCAATAACTGGAGCAAAAGGAGTTGTACCTGCTTGGTTTCATGTTACCTCAACTTCAGCTTCATCTGGTTGAACTCCAAAATGAGTTTTTGGCCCACATTTTTCTTGTCTCAAAAATGTAAATATTGTGCAGTCTCTTCTTCCTGATCTGTTTCTCCCAATGTCTCATTTTCCTAACACATGTCATTTCTAGTACCATCACACATAAAACATTTCCAAACATTCCTAAACCCAACTCAACCTGCCAGTTACATTTTGTATGAGTGTTCTTAACCAAATTCATCATCCTCTTCCAATACAATAGATTTTTACTTCCAATCATTAACACTGACATCTATGGAAAATAAAAACATTAGCAATGTTCCCTCTTTAGGGCAGGTGGCTTTATGAATAATTTTTATTCAGTTTTGTCCCAAAAATTATAAGTGGTATTTTAAATAAAATAGAATTCTTTTAGTATAAAGGGGTAGATTCTAGGGCATCTGGATGGATGGCTCAGTTAGTTAAACATCTGCCCTGCTCAGGTCATGAACCCGGAGTCCTGGGAGGGTCCTGGGATTGAGCCCCACTTTGGGCTCCCTGCTCAGTGGAAATCCTGTTTCTCCCCCTCCCTCTCCCCACCCCTGCTTGTTCTCTCTCTGTCTCTCTTTCTCTCTGTATCTCTTGCAAATGAATATAAAATCTTAAATTTTAAATTAGAAGGGAGATTCTGTTTTATTTCAAAAATAGGGAATGCATAAGTGATTGTAAAGGTAACCAATAAGTGTGTAATATATTTTAAAGCCTGAACCAAGTTTATATTTTTTCTTTTTATTTTCTTTCTTTCTCTCTCTCTCTCTTTTTTAGAGAAAGCACGCATGTGCACACAGGGGAGGGAAGGGCAGAGGGATAGGGAAAGAGAGAATCTCTCTTTCTCTTTTTTTTTTTTAAATATTTATTTGGGAGAGTGATCTGGGGGCATGGCCAGAGGAGAATCTGAAGTGAACTCTGCACTGAGAGGGGCTCACAACCCATGCCTTAGTTTTAGAACCTTGAGCCAGAATCAAGAATTGGACATCTAACATACTGAGCCACCCAGGCACCCCCAAATTTATCTCTTTCTTCACAAAGCTCTCTACTGCCAATCTGTGCATAAGCTGACATGTGCCAATGGGCCAGCCTCTGCTTATAAAACAATTCACATCATAAAATGATCTGGTCCTATACAGTTCACAGGATCCAATGGTAACAGAACTGACAATAATCTACAACATTAAAATGATTTACAGCAAATAATTCATAGTTATTTGGGCCAAAATGTCTATAGCAACACCAAAGCTGCTACATTGTAAGTACCATGGCTTTCTTGGAGAATAAAAATTCAAACTCATTGCAAATCATTTATGATGTTAGACATAGACACAAATTATTTTCATGCATATAAAGCAGTCTTATGTTTTTCTTCAGAAAATAATTGGCATATTAAAATTACAGCTCTGAGTCGCTTTGATCATTCCGGAGCCAAGTGCAAGTAGATGTGTCTGCTGGCTTCGTTAAAAGGATCCATATTGCAGGAACTCTAGGGAGCGTGGAAGCCAAAGCCTTTACTCTCCTTTCCTATGACCAGCTAACTTGAACAAATGCTTGCCTTTATATGGGAAGAGTATTCACAAGCCATTGGAAATTGTCCTTAGTTAAATTCTCCACTTGGTGGTCAGTTATGGGACCAATAAAATGGACCATCAAGTCCAAATGTAATGGAGAATTCACCAGCTCAAATGACAAAGTTTATAAATATATGAGCTGGTTGTGAGATAATGAGCCAGTGAGTCACCAAGGAAGGTTGCTCAAGAGTGGTTTCCATCTGGCACCTTCAAGAAAGCCAGGAACATCAGCCCTGTGCAACAGAAGGGCGAGAGAGGGTTTGGCTCTGCTTCGCTCGCCATCTGCAGATTTAATCCCAGTTGTATTGGAAGAGTCTCTGCTCTTCTCAGCTTTCACATATCCCAAGAGTCACCTTTATTTAAGAACAACAACAAAAAAATAAACATCCTCGACTATGCAAACACATCTAACCACTGCCCTTTCTCCTTACCTTCACAGCCAAGTTTCCAAGAGCAGCATTCCTGTTCAATGGTGGGGTTAGTTGAGTGCAGTCATTTTCATGCTATATTAAGTCTGCTTAGTCAAAATGTGAAATTACCGCTTCTTACTACTGGGTAATTCACATGATTGATGTACCTCACTATTGCTCCATCCCAGTCTCTTACTTTAATCTTAATTCCAAAGCCAAGTATGAGGACCTTTATCTTATTCATTTCCATATTGCTCAAGTGATTTATAGGTTTGAGAAATTTTATGATTAAAAAATAAAAGTCTGGGGTGTCTGAGTAGTTCAGTTGGTTAAGTGTCTGCCTTTGGCTCAGGTCATGATCCCAGGGTGCTGAGATCGAGCCCCATGTTGGCTTCCCACTAATAGGGGAATCTGTTTCTCCTTCTGACCCTCCCCTTGCTTGTACTCTCTCTCTCTAATAAATGAATAAAATTTAAAAAAAAATAAAGATCCACCCTGAAGAAGAGACTAGGATCTCACTGTGAGCAATTCTCCCAACCTCCCCACAGTTTAAGATCCCAGACCAATAGGCTGCCATAGCCAGGCCTCTGAAGTGAACATGATGGACACTCTGAACATTTCAAGTAGAAAATGGAGTAAGTTCCACTAATAATAGACAGCTAGAAGTGACATCATCAACATGGTAACATAGGTGGTTCCCAACTCAGTCCCACACACAAGAAGACCAACTAGCAGCTTTCTATAGACAAGACACCATTGGGATAAGCCCAAAACCAGAGGTGAGGGTGAAGTATTTCTCGGACCACAGAGGCTGAGAAAGGACCACATTTGAAGAGTAAGAAGAGTGGCTACACTCTGCCACCCTTGCCCCACCTCCAGTCTAGCACAGTGATTTCCTGAGGGTGACTCCTGACCTATGGTTTCTCCAGTGGGAAGAAAGACCCCAAGATGGACATCCAGCTCCCTCTGTGTTGCAGGCACTACCCAGGAGTCTCACTCGAGTCTACCTCACAAGGACCACTGGGGGGATTTACTAGATTAAATCACTGGGTATCAGATAGGAACAGAGAAGGGGAAGTGGCTGGTAGCAAGTAGTACTCAGACCTTGGTGGATTGCCTTCCTGCTTGCAGCAGCACCTGAACACTGAGCAATGCCAACGGCTTCATTTAGCCAGGGAGCTCAGCAGGCAATTCTGCCTGAATTAGATTCCCAGACAACAGGCCATACTGGTGTGGAGATCATTCTGCGACCCCACCTGAGCAAAGGAGCAAATTCCTAGTCTTGCTCAACTGCTGAGCAGAGCCTCCAATCCTGCCCCCTGGGAGGCCTGGCCACAGATGCCCAGCTGCATACCCTAAGGCCCACCCAAGCAGGAAAGAAAACTTGCAGTCCTGCCCAACTGTTAAGCATATAGCCCCTAGCCCCACATAACCAGGGGGAGCCTGAGCAGTGATTCTGAGCAGTCTTGGAGCCCAGCCTACAGTCCTAAGTAGTAGTGGAGCCTAGCATATGGCCCTGCTAGATTGCTGAACACAGCCTACAGCCTCACCCAGGCAGGGATGACAGCAAGAACACAGGTAACAAAGGCAAAAATTAAGAAAGAAAAAAAAATAAGAAGAAAAAAAAAAGAAAAGAAAAAACAACAAATGAGATTATGTCAAATTAAAAAGCTTCTGCACAGCAAAATTAACAATCAACAAAATGAAAAGGCAACCTAGAGAATGGGAGAAGATATTTACAAAAGAAATATCTCCTAAGGAATTAATAACCAAAACATATAAGGAAATCATAAAACCAAGCAGTGAAAAAACCCCAAAATAATCTGATTAAAAATGGACAAGGGATCTAAATAGATGTGTTTTTCCCCTCAAAGAAGACATACAGATAGCTAACAGCTACATGAAAAAGTTCTCAACATCACTAATCATCAGGGAAGTGCAAACCCGAACCACAATGAGATATCACTTCCCACCCATTAGGACGGTTATTATCAAAAAGACAAAAGATACTGGGAGGATGCAGAGAAAAGGGAATCTTTGTGTACTCTTGGTGGGAATGGAAATTGATATAGCCACTATATGAAACAATATGGAAGTTGCTCAAAAAATTAAAAATTGAACTACTATGTGATCCAGCAATTGCACTCTGTGTATGTATCCAAAGGAAATAAAATCACTACCTCAAAGATGTAGTCGCACCCTCATGCTGTTCATTGCAGCACTATTAAAATAGCCAAGACCTAAATGTGAACTAATGGATGAACAGACAAAAAAAATATTCTGTGTGTGTGTGTGTGTGTGTGTGTGTGTGTGTGTGTGTGTGTGTATTCAATGGAATATTATTTAGGCATTAAAAAAAAAAGAAATCCTGCCATTTGCAACAACTTGGATTAAACTTAAGGACATTAATTCATAATTCATAAATGAAATTAATCAGACAGAGAAAGACAAATACTGTATGATTTCACTTATATGTAGAATCCAAAACCAAACCAAACACAACTCATAGAAACAGAGAGTAGAATGGTGGTTACCTGGGGCTGAGGGATGGGAAGAAATGGTTGGAATGGATGGAATTGTGAAAGGGTACAGACTTCTAGCTATAAGATAAATAAGCTCTGGAGATCTAACACACAGCACAATGACTATAGTTAACAATACTCTAGGAATGCCTGGGTGACTCATTGGGTTGGGCAGCTGCCTTTGGCTCAGATCCTGATCCCAGCATCCTGGGATCGAGTCCTGAGTTGGGCTCTTTGCTTAGAGGGGGTGGGGAGCCTGCTTCTCCCTCTGCCCTTCCCCCTGCTTGCTCAGTTTCTCACTCTCTCTCTGGTAAATAAATACATAAAATCTTTAGAAAAAAATACTATATTAGATGTTTAGAAGTTGCTAAAAGAATAGCTCTTAAAAGTTATCACCACATGGGGGTGCCTGAGTGGCTCAGTTGGTAAAGCAACTGCCTTCAGCTCAGTTCACGATCCCAGAGTCCTGGGATTGAGTCCCACATCAGGCTCCCAGCTCCATGGGGAGTCTGCTTCTGCCTCTGACCTTCTCCCCCCTCATGCCCTCTCTCACTGTCTTTCTCTCAAATAAATAAATAAAATCCTAAAAAAAAAAAGTTATCACCACACACACATAAGACTAACTACAGGAGTTGATAGATTTAACTTAACCCTATTAACAGATTTTATTATGGGAACCATTTTGCAATATATGGGTATATCAAATCATCACATTGCACACCTTAAAGTTACACAATGTTAGGTGTCAATTATATCACAATAAAACTGGAAAAAATAATGTGAGCCAAATTTATTAGTTGAAACTAAATGAAGATACCAGTTGTCATTTCAAGGGAGACACAAACTAGTCAAGTTTCATGTGAATGCTCAGAGAATGAGCAGACATGGCACTTGAAGACCATTTCTGAGATTGGCAAGCTGGGAATCATAGAACTCTGTATCGGAAGCTTTCCAGGGGCTATCTAATTCCAACCCATCTCTGAACTTTACCCCAATCCCTGCACTGACTCTGCACCAATCCCAACTCTGAGACAATACAACCGTAATTCTAACATGAACCCAAGAAACTGGGTTTGGGATAGGAAAACTTTTAAGTTGGTGGAGAGTTTATTTAACATATTATCCAGCATTACAGGATATATCAAAGTATTAATCATTGCTCAGGGCACCTGGGTGGCTCAGTGTGTTAAGCCTCTGCCTTCGGCTCGGGTCATGATTCCGGGGTCCTGGGATCGAGCCCCGCATCGGGTTCTCTGCTCGGCGGGGAGCCTGCTTCCCTTCCTCTCCCTCTGCCTGCCTCTCTGCCTACTTGTGATCTCTCTCTGTCAAATAAATAAATAAATAAAAATATTTTAAAAAAATTATAAATGATACAAAGCAAAGGTCAAGCTTTATTTTGCGCCAAGCATCAAGAATCAAACTGACCCTTCAGGGCTATCTCTTACAAAAAGATGACATCGATGATCCTGACAAGGTCACTCCCAAGAAGGCTGCTCCGGATGAGGCTGCTCTGCAGATGAGGCCGCTCCCTGGTCGGAGCTGCTCCCAAGAAGAGGCCACTCCCAAGAAGGCCACTGCTGGTGAGGTCGCTCCCCGGACAGGGCCGTTCCCAAGAAGAGGCCACTCTGGAGGAAGCCGCTCCCAGGACGAGGCCGCTCCCAATGACGAAGAGGCGATGACGACAGCAACGATGACAAGGAGGACAACACCAATGACACAGACTCTGCTCCTCATGATGCCATTCTGACAAGGCTGCTCCCCAGAGGAGGCCACCGCTCTGGACGAGGCCGCTGCTAATGAGGTCGCTCCCCGGACAGGGCTGCTCCAGCGAGGCTGCTCCCCGGACAGGGCTGCTCCAGCAAGGCCGCTCTCCGGACAAGGCTGCTCCCCAGACAGGGCTGCTCTGGCAAGGCTGCTCCCCAGACAAGGCTGCTCCGGCGAGGCCACTCTGGAGGAAGCCTCTTCCCTGACAATGCTGCTCCCGCAGGGTCACTCACCGATGAGGCCTCTTCCCAGACAAAGCCGCTCCCCGGAATGACGCAGCTCCGGTGAGGCAGTGGCTCAGGGTTCGCGGCGAGGTTGCTGGCGTCTCGGCTGTTCCCCGCGGTGCCACTGCCAAGGGTCGCGGTGTGTGGGTGGGGCCACTGGCATCGGGGCCGCTGGTGTCTCAGTGGTGGCGAGGCTGGTGGCGTCTCGGGGCCGCTGGCGTCAGGGCCACTGGCGTCTCGGGGCCGCTGGCGTCGGGGCCGCTGGCGGCTCGGGACAGCAGGCATCGGTGCCGCTGGCAGCTCGGGGCCACTGGGACCGCTGGCGGCTTGGGGCCACTGGCGTCGCTTATAGCTCTGACAAGAGCTGTTACAGCTCTTACAGCTCTTCTTCTTCCCTCTCCGATGACTCTCCTTCTTCTGCTCCCGCCAACTCTCCTTCTTCTGCTCCCGCCAACTCTTCTTCTTCTTCCTTTGACAGCTCTCCTTCTTCTGCTCTCTCCACAGCCTCGCAGACCAACCTTTATGGGAGTGGTTGAGCCCTGCCCCTACACAGGCGGCCAATTGAATCCCAATTCACCCCAGTGGATATATGTGCGCCCCACCGATTGGACGTCTCCACCCAGCCTGCCCCGCCCCTACATCCGGGAGTCCACAAGCCAGTTCCTCTGGGAGGGGCAGGCCCTTACATCCCGCCCTTTTCTTTGGAGATTAGTCAAATCCTTGACTTTTCAACTAGTTCTATGTTATATTGAGCATGTAAGACTAACATTTTATCGCTCCGATTTTCTTTAGTACAGCAACAATAAACTTACAGCTTTTTTAGTCTTAGTTTTAGTCCATGGTCAGCAGGGTCTGTCAGCTGCAGCTTCCATCTCTGGGGGGCATCCTTACTCTCGGCTCGTTTGACATGACCCGCATGAACCCAGGCCCTAATGCCTTCCACCTTTACTGCTGTGGGGGTGGTTAGGATAACAGTAAATGGTCCCTTCCGGCAAGGCTCCAAGTTCCCCACTTGATAGCAACGTATCCAAACCAAGTCCCCAGGTTGGTAAGGATGTGGTTCCACCACTGTCTCCATCCCAGTTTGGGCAGTTCGGATCCCTGCGTGGGCTTTTTTAAAGACAGACTGTAATGCTTGCAGTGACTGGAGTACAGACTGATCAGTCATTTCTGCTAGGACAACCTCCTGTAGCCGAGGACAGAGTGGGGGGGGGTCTCCCAAACATTATTTCAAATGGGGTCACCTTGTTTAAATAGGGTGTACATCGGGCCCTGAGGAGGGTGAAAGGAAGGAGATCTACCCATCCACCGCCAGTCTCCAGAATTAGTTTTGTCAATGTCTCTTTAAGAGTCTGGTTCATTCTCTCTACTTGCCCAGAACTCTGGGGCCGATAGGCACAATGTAGTTTCCAATTTGTGCCCATGGCCTTGGCCAATGCCTGTGAGACTGAACTCACAAATGCAGGGCCATTGTCTGACCCGATCGCAAGAGGCAGCCCAAACCTAGGAATTATTTCTTCTAGTAGCTTTTTGGCTACCACTCCTGCTGTCTCATGTTTGGTGGAAAAAGCCTCCACCCAGCCTGAAAAGGTATCCACAAAAACCAACATATACTTATGCCCATATTTTCCGGGTTTCATTTCTGTAAAATCTATTTCCCAATAAATTCCTGATTCCTTACCTCTTTCTCTTTTCCCTCTTCCCATTTTAGTTCTTCCCACATTAACTGCCTGGCATTGAGCACATCTATCAACTACATCCTGAACCATATGCCCTAATTTAGAAACCTGGAATTGCTTGCCTATAAGGTCTTTGAGTTTGCATATCTCCAAATGAGTACCCTGATATATCTGGTCTACTAACTTCTTACCTAGTCTTCGAGGAAGAATTATTTTTCCTGTTTTAGTCTTAGCCCAGTCCCCTTCATAGTCCAATTTAACCCATTTCTACATATACTTTAAATCTTCTTCTGAATAGTTCGGTTTTTCTGGTAGGGCTGGAGCCGGGAGTGTAACCAGTTCTTGCACTGTTTCTCGAGCTGCTTGCTTTGCGGCTTGATCTGCTAAGTGGTTTCCTTTTGAAATCAGATCAGTCCCCTTTTGGTATCCTGGGCAATGCATAACAGCCACCTCTTTTGGGTCCCAAATAGCCTGGAGGAGAGCCAACATTTCTCCTCTGTTTTTAATTCCTTTTCCTTCTGCTGTTAATAGGCCCCTTTCTTTATAAATAGCCCCATGTATATGGAGAGTAGCAAAGGCATACCTGCTGTCCCTATAGATGTTGGCGGTTTTACCTTTGGCCATCTGCAGTGCCTTAGTGAGTGCAATCAATTCCGCTTTTTGTGCCGAAGTTCCATGTGGCAGGGCTGCTGTCCAGAGTTCCTGCTCAGGAGAAACCACCGCAGCCCCTGCATACCTCTTTCCATTGACCATGTAGCTACTCCCATCTGTGAACAGAGTCATCTCGGCATCCGGGAGGGGAATGTCTCTGAGATCCGGCCTTATCCCTGTGACTTGGGTTAGGACCTCCCCACAGTCGTGTGGATGGTCGGCTAGCTCCTCTGGCAGCAATGTGGCTGGATTTAGCACTGCTGGGGGTCGGAAGGTCACTTTTGGTTCATTGAGGAGAAGGGCCTGATACCCCGTTACTTGGGCGTTCGTCATCCATTGGTCTGGTGGAGTCCGGAGAAGGCCCTCAATAGCGTGTGTGGTGGTTACGATAAGATTTTGACCCAAAGTCAATTTACTCGCATCCTTGACCAGGAGAGCCGTTGCAGCAATTATGCGGAGGCAAGGGGGGAACCCAGCTGCTACTGGATCTAGTTTCTTGCTAAGATAGGCCACTGGCCTTCACCAAGGCCCCAGAGTCTGAGTTAAAACTCCTTTGGCTACCCCTGCTTTTTCATCCACATACAATTAGAAGGGCTTGGTAACATCTGGGATGGCCAACGCTGGGGCACTCAGCAAGTCTGTTTGTAATTCCCTAAATGCTCCTTCTGCCTCAGCTCTCCACTTTATCATAGTGAACCTCCTTTTGTCAGTTCATAGAGAGGTCGGGCAATCTCTGCAAACTACGGTATCCACAGCCTACAGTAGCCCAGCGTCCCAAGAAACTCCCTTACTTGTCGGGACATGGTGGGGCAGGGGTATCGGGTGATCACCTGTTTCCTGGACTCAGATAGTGAACGCACTCCCTTGTGGAGATCAAAGCCTAGATATGTGGCATGGCTCTGACAGAGCTGTGTTTTCTTTGCTGACACCCAATGTCCTTTTTCCTGCAGAGTCTGTAAAAGAGCTCTTGTCCCCCACAAACATGACTCATAGTCCTCAGTGGCTACTAACAAGTCATCAACATACTGTAACAGAGTGACTCCCGGGTTGGAGGTTCTGTACTCATGCAAATCCTCGTGTAGGGCCTCGTCAAAAATGGTGGGTGAATTCTTGAATCCTTGATATCTAAGACAATATATATTGTTCTTTTGGGGCCCAGGAGGGAGAGTAGGGTATAAGGGTTAGGGACCGTCGGGTGGATATCTTCAACCAGTTTGTTAACTTCCCGCAAGTCCGGAACAGGTCAGTACTCCCCAGTCTCGGCCTTTTTGACGGGCAGCAAAGGTGTGTTCCATGGAGATTTGCAAGGAACTAGGATCCCGTCTCCTCGGAGGCGGTTAATGTGTTTTCTGATTCCTTCCTTTGCTTCCTGGGGAAGGGGGTACTGCTGAAAGCCGTAGCTGTCGCCTTTAATTGTACCACCACTGGAGGTTGTTCTTTGGCCAAGCCAGGGGGCTTCCCTTCTGCCCAGACCTGGGGAAACTCGTCCTGTAGGATTTGGAGAAGGCTCCCCCACTTTGTCTCCTCTGGTTTTGAGACTGGCTCGTAAAGGAGGTATTCATCTACTGCTGCCATAAGCACCTATACTGTGGGTTGTCTCAAGGTTACAGTCATGTCTCCTTCCGAGAACTGAATGCCAGCTCTTAACTTGTGGAGGAGATCTCTTCCCATCAAGTTATATGGGGCATTAGGGAGGACCAAAAATTGATGTTTAACTACTCCCGAGGCCAAATTTAAAGTCCTTTCTATTGTCCATTTATGTCTCTCTGTGCCATTTGCTCCTTGTACCCAAACTTCTTCTCCAGATAGTTTTCCCATAGGTTTAAGTAATGATGAAAATTGGGTGCCTGTGTCCACCAAAAAATCAACTGATTTCCCCTCCACTTCAATTTTTACCCGAGGTTAGGGGAGGGGCTCTGAACCATGGCCCCTTCAGTCTCTGGTGGCAAGCATTGCTGTCTTCTTTTTAGGGCACTTCCTGGCCCAATGTCCTTTTTCCTTACAGTAAGCACACTGATCTGAATCTAAGTCTTCCCACCTGCCTTCTCTGTGCTTAGGCTTTTCCTTCCATTTACTATCCCCTACCTGTCTCTTCTCCACCTCATGTGATGCCAAAACCTTAACCAGTTTTTTGGTCTGTTTTTCATCCTCTTGCACATCCCTGTTGTTAAACACCTTTTCTGCTATTCCCACTAACTCAGTCAGATTCTTCCCTTCAAATCCTTCAATTTTCTGAAGTTTCCTATATCTGGAGCTGACTGACTGGCAAAGCAGGATTCATTGCCCTCTGATTTTCCAGTGCCTCAGGATTGATCGGGCTATACATTTTTTTTTAATTTTATTTTTTATAAACATATAATATATTTTTATCCCCAGGGGTACAGGTCTGTGCATCACCAGGTTTACACACTTCACAGCACTCACCATAGCACATACCCTCCCCAATGTCCATAATCCCACCCCCCCTCCCAACCCCCCTCCCCCCATTAACCCTCAATTTGTTTTGTGAGATTAAGAGTCACTTATGGTTTGTCTCCCTCCCAATCCCATGTTGTTTCATTTACTCTTCTCCTACCCCCTTAACCCCCCATGTTGCATCTCCTCTCCCTCATATCAGGGAGATCATATGATAGTTGTCTTTCTCCGATTGACTTATTTCGCTAAGCATGATACCCTCTAGTTCCATCCACGTCGTCACAAATGGCAAGATTTCATTTCTTTTGATGGCTGCATAGTATTCCATTGTGTATATATACCACATCTTCTTTATCCATTCGTCTGTTGATGGACATCTAGGTTCTTTCCATACTTTGGCTATTGCAGACATTGCTGCTATAAACATTCGGGTGCACGTGCCCCTTCGGATTGCTACGTTTGTATCCTTAGGGTAAATACCCAGCAGTGCAATTGCTGGGTCATAGGGTAATTCTATTTTCAACATTTTGAGGAACCTCCATGCTGTTTTCCAGAGTGGTTGCACCAGCTTGCATTCCCACCAACAGTGTAGGAGGGTTCCCCTTTCTCCGCATCCTCGCCAGCATCTGTCATTTCCTGACTTGTTAATTTTAGCCATTCTGACTGGTGTGAGGTGGTATCTCATTGTGGTTTTGATTTGTATTTCCCTGATGCCGAGTGATGTGGAGCACTTTTTCATGTGTCTCTTGGCCATCTGGATGTCTTCTTTGCAGAAATGTCTGTTCATGTCCTCTGCCCATTTCTTGATTGGATTATTTGTTCTTTCGGTGTTGAGTTTGCTAAGTTCTTTATAGATTTTGGACACTAGCCCTTTATCTGATATGTCATTTGCAAATATCTTCTCCCATTCTGTCAGTTGTCTTTTGGTTTTGTTAACTGTTTCCTTTGCTGTGCAAAAGCTTTTGATCTTGATGAAATCCCAATAGTTCATTTTTGCCCTTACTTCCCTTGCCTTTGGCGATGTTCCTAGGAAGATGTTGCTGCGGCTGAGGTCGAAGAGGTTGCTGCCTGTGTTCTCCTCAAGGATTTTGATGGATTCCTTTCTCACATTGAGGTCCTTCATCCATTTTGAGTCTATTTTCGTGTGTGGTGTAAGGAAATGATCCAATTTCATTTTTCTGCATGTGGCTGTCCAATTTTCCCAACACCATTTGTTGAAGAGGCTGTCTTTTTTCCATTGGATATTCTTTCCTGCTTTGTCGAAGATTAGTTGACCATAGAGTTGAGGGTCTATTTCTGGGCTCTCTATTCTGTTCCATTGATCTTTGTGTCTGTTTTTGTGCCAGTACCATGCTGTCTTGATGATGACAGCTTTGTAATAGAGCTTGAAGTCTGGAATTGTGATGCCACCAACTTTGGCTTTCTTTTTCAATATTGCTTTGGCTATTCGAGGTCTTTTCTGGTTCCATATAAATTTTAGGATTATTTGTTCCATTTCTTTGAAAAAAATGGATGGTACTTTGATAGGAATTGCATTAAATGTGTAGATTGCTTTAGGTAGCATAGACATTTTCACAATATTTATTCTTCCAATCCAGGAGCATGGAACATTTTTCCATTTCTTTGTGTCTTCCTCAATTTCTTTCATGAGTACTTTATAGTTTTCTGTGTATAGATTCTTAGTCTCTTTGGTTAGGTTTATTCCTAGGTATCTTATAGTTTTGGGTGCAATTGTAAATGTGATTAACTCCTTAATTTCTCTTTCTTCTGTCTTGTTGTTGGTGTAGAGAAATGCAACTGATTTCTGTGCATTGATTTTATATCCTGACACTTTACTGAATTGCTGTACAAGTTCTAGCAGTTTTGGAGTGGAGTCTTTTTGGGTTTTCCACATATAGTATCATATCATCTGCGAAGAGTGATAGTTTGACTTCTTTGCCAATTTGGATGCCTTTAATTTCCTTTTGTTGTCTGATTGCTGAGGCTAGGACTTCTAGTACTATGTTGAATAACAGTGGTGATAACAGACATCCCTGCCATGTTCCTGACCTTAGCGGAAAAGCTTTCAGTTTTTCTCCATTGAGAATGATATTTGCGGTGGGTTTTTCATAGATGGCTTTGATAATATTGAGGTTATGTGCCCTCTATCCCTACACTTTGAAGAGTTTTGATCAGGAAGGGATGCTGTACTTTGTCAAATGCTTTTTCAGCATCTATGGAGAGTATCATATGGTTCTTGTTCTTTCTTTTATTAATGTGTTGTATCACATTGATTGATTTGTGAATGTTGAACCAAACTTGCAGCCCTGGAATAAATCCCACTTGGTCGTGGTGAATAATCCTTTTAATGTACCTTGAATCCTATTGGCTAGTATTTTGGCGAGAATTTTTGCATCTGTGTTCATCAAGGATATTGGTCTGTAGTTCTCTTTTTTGATGGGATCCTTGTCTGGTTTTGGGATCAAGGTGATGCTGGCCTCATAAAATGAGTTTGGAAGTTTTCCTTCCATTTCTATTTTTTGGAACAGTTTCAGGAGAATAGGAATTAGTTCTTCTTTAAATGTTTGGTAGAATTCCCCCAGGAAGCCATCTGGCCCTGGGCTTTTTTTTGTTTGGAGATTTTTGATGACTGTTTCAATCTCCTTACTGGTTATGGGTCTGTTCAGGCTTTCTATTTCTTCCTGGTTCAGTTGTGGTAGTTTATATGTCTCTAGGAATGCATCCATTTCTTCCAGATTGTCAAATTTGTTGGCGTAGAGTTGCTCATAGTATGTTCTTATAATTGTCTGTATTTCTTTGGTGTTAGTTGTGATCTCTCCTCTTTCATTCATGATTTTATTTATTTGGGTCCTTTCTCTTTTCTTTTTGATAAGTCTGGCCAGGGGTTTATCGATCTTTTTAATTCTTTCAAAGAACCAGCTCTTAGTTTCATTGATTTGTTCTATTGTTTTTTTTGGTTTCTATTTCATCGATTTCTGCTCTGATCTTTATGATTTCTCTTCTCCTGCTGGGTTTAGGGTTTCTATCTTGTTCTTTCTCTAGCTCTTTTAGGTGTAGGGTTAGGTTGTGTACCTGAGACCTTTCTTGTTTCTTGAGAAAGGCTTGTACCGCTATATATTTTCCTCTCAGGACTGCCTTTGTTGTGTCCCACAGATTTTGAACCGTTGTGTTTTCATTATCATTTGTTTCCATGAATTTTTTCAACTCTTCTTTAATTTCCTGGTTGACCCATTCATTCTTTAGAAGGATGCTGTTTAGTCTCCATGTATTTGGGTTCTTTCCAAATTTCCTCTTGTGATTGAGTTCTAGCTTCAGAGCATTGTGGTCTGAAAATATGCAGGGAATGATTCCAATCTTTTGATAATGGTTGAGACCTGATTTAGGATCAGGTCGAGAATATGATCTATTCTGGAGAATGTTCCATGTGCACTAGAGAAGAATGTGTATTCTGTTGCTTTGGGATGAAATGTTCTGAATAGATCTGTGATGTCCATCTGGTCCAGTGTGTCACTTAAGGCCTTGATTTCCTTGTTGATCTTTTGCTTGGATGATCTGTCCATTTCAGTGAGGGGAGTGTTAAAGTCCCCTACTATTATTGTATTATTGTCGATGTGTTTCTTTGATTTTGTTATTAATTGGTTTATATAGTTGGCTGCTCCCATGTTAGGGGCATAGATATTTAAAATTGTTAGATCTTCTTGTTGGACAGTTCCTTTGAGTATGATATAGTGTCCTTCCTCATCTCTTATTATAGTCTTTGGCTTAAAATCTAATTGATCTGATATAAGGATTGCCACTCCTGCTTTCTTCTGATGTCCATTAGCATGGTAAATTCTTTTCCACCCCCTCACTTTAAATCTGGAGGTGTCTTCAGGTTTAAGATGAGTTTCTTGTAGGCAACATATAGATGGGTTTTGTTTTTTTATCCATTCTGATACCCTGTGTCTTTTGATTGGGGCATTTAGCCCATTAACATTCAGGGTAACTATTGAGAGATATGAATTTAGTGCCATTGTATTGCCTGTAAGGTGACTGTTACTGTATATTGTCTCTGTTTCTTTCTGATCTACTACTTTTAGGGTCTCTCTTTGCTTAGAGGACCCCTTTCAATATTTCCTGTAGAGCTGGTTTGGTATTTGCGAATTCTTTCAGTTTTTGTTTGTCCTGGAAGCTTTTAATCTCTCCTTCTATTTTCAATGATAGCCTAGCTAGATATAGTATTCTTGGCTGCATGTTTTTCTCGTTTAGTACTCTGAATATATCATGCCAGCTCTTTCTGGCCTGCCAGGTCTCTGTGGATATGTCTGCTGCCAATCTAATATTTTTACCATTGTATGTTACAGACTTCTTTTCCCGGGCTGCTTTCAGGATCTTCTCTTTGTCACTAAGACTTGTAAATTTTACTATTAGGTGACGGGGTGTGGACCTATTCTTATTGATTTTGAGGGGGGTTCTCTGAACTTCCTGGATTTTGATGCTTGTTCCCTTTGCCATATTGGGGAAATTCTCTCCAATAATTCTCTCCAATATACCTTCTGCTCCCCTCTCTGTTTCCTCTTCTTCTGGAATCCCAATTATTCTAATGTTGTTTCATCTTATGGTGTCACTTATCTCTCAAATTCTCCCCTCGTGGTCCAGTAGCTGTTTGTCCCTCTTTTGCTCAGCTTCTTTATTCTCTGTCATTTGGTCTTCTATATCGCTAATTCTTTCTTCTGCCTCATTTATCCTAGCAGTCAGAGCCTCCATTTTTGATTGCACCTCATTAATAGCTTTTTTGATTTCAACTTGATTAGATTTTAGTTCTTTTATTTCTCCAGAAAGGGCTTTTATATCTCCTGAGAGGATTTCTCTAATATCTTCCATGCCTTTTTCGAGCCCAGCTAGAACCTTGAGAATCGTCATTCTGAACTCTAGATCTGACATATTACCAATGTCTGTATTGATTAGGTCCCTAGCCTTTGGTACTGCCTCTTGTTCTTTTTTTTGTGGTGAATTTTTCCGCCTTGTCATTTTGTCCAGATAAGAGTAGATGAAGGAGCAAGTAAAATACTAAAAGGGTGGCAACAACCCCAGGAAAATATGCTTTAACCAAATCAGAAGAGATCCCAAATCGTGAGGGGGGAGAAAGGGGATAAAAAGAGGTTCAGAAAGAAGAAAAAAAAAGAAAGAAAGAAACAATTAAAAAAAGAAAACCAATAAAGAAAAAATATAAAAAGGAAAAAAATATATATATATATATTAGATAAGCTAGTTAAAAAACGTTAAAAAAGAAAAGGGTAAAAGTTTAAAAAATTTAGCAGAAGAAGAAAAATAAATTGAAAAAGAAAAAAAATTAAATTAACTGCAAGGCTAAAGAATCATGGGGAGAAAGCCATGAGTTCTGTGCTTTGCTTTCTCCTCCTTTGGAATTCCGCTGCTCTCCTTGGTATTGAAACTGCACTCCTTGGTAGGTGAACTTGGTCCTGGCTGGGCTTCTTGTTGAACTTCTGGGGGAGGGGCCTGTTGTAGTGATTCTCAAGTGTCTTTGCCCCGGGCAGAGTTGCACCGCCCTTACCAGGGACCGGGCTGAGTAATCCGCTCGGGTTTGCTTTCAGGAGCTTTTGTTCCCTGAGTGCTTTCCGTAGAGTTCCGGAGGGTGGGAATGAAGATGGCGGCCTCCCGGTCTCCAGCCCAGAGGAGCCGAGAGCCCGGGGCCCCACTCCTCAGTGCGCCCTCAGAGAATAGCGCCGATTTACTCCCGTCACCCTGCCTCCGGCCACACTCCGAGCTGACCGAGCCTGCGATCGGTTCAAGGTAACCCCGAGCTTAGAGCTTACTCCTCGGCTCTGTCTCTGTAGCCGGCTTCCCTGTTCTAATACCTGTAAGCTCTGCGACACTCAGACACCCCCGATCCTTCTGTGACCCTGCGGGACCTGAGGCCACGCTGACCCTGCGTGGGCTTCACCCCGGTTAAGCCTCTGGAGCGATGTCCCTCAGCGGAACAGACTTTTAAAAGTCCCGATTTTGTGCTCCGTTGCTCTGCCGCTTGCCGGGAGCCGGCCCCTCCCCCCGCGGTCTATCTTCCCGTCGCTTTGGATTCACTTCTCCACCAGTCCTACCTTTCAGAAAGTGGTTGATTTTCTGTTTCTAGAGTTGCTGTTCTTCTTCTCTTCAATCTCCCGTTGGATTTGTAGGTGTTTGCAATCTTTAGATAAGCTATCTAGCTGATCTCCCGCTACCTGAAGTAGTCTCAGCCTGCTACTTCTCCGCCATCTTGACTCCTCCCGGGCTATACATTTTTTAGGCTTCAATTAGCCTTTCTAGGAAAGCTCCTGGAGACTCATTCTTACCTTGAGTCACAGTACTAATTCTGGTTTAGTCTGAGAGCAACTTTTACTCCTGAAAATTCAGTTCCAGGATTTCAACATATCAAAGACCTGTATTTGTTCTGAAAGTCTCCCATATGAATTTCCTTTAAGGTGGAATTCATCTTACGAGAGAATTAAAACAATTACAAATGACAAAAAACTCAGAATAGATATGGTTAAATATCAAACGATGACCCTTATCAAAACATTAAAACTCTAGGAAATGTATAGAACCTCTGGAGTAGTTACAGCATTTACCCAAATGTAACCCAAGGTTTATCATTGATTTAGCAGTACTTCCTGAGTAACTTTGCATATCAGGGAAAAGGCTTATGAGTCAAAGAGATCTCATTTACAATTCTGGGTGGACAAAGAAAACCATTTACATTTTCTTAGAAACATCTCAATCTCTAGTGAAGACTAAATATTAACCAATTGTGAACTGTTGCAACAGCAGTTATGCACAAAACATGTTTACCAAGAGATGTCAAAAGCACAAACCTAGTTCCAGCAACCAGCACCCTAGCACTTCATCCCATTTGTCATCCAAGCAAAACTTCAAAGCTTTAGGTTACCAAAGACTCTGAAAGATACTTTAACAATTACCCATTAAAACCTGAGACAGACAGTTAACCATCAACCCAGCCATCCCTCTGCCAACAGACCTCATGTTCCACCTGGGCCCATTCCACTTCAGATGCCATGCTTTCCCTGCCAGCAAGGGGAAGGAGCTAGGCAGTCCATGTCAGGCCAGAGAAGGCAAGGAATTCCCCGAAACAAAAGGAGTTTCGGCAGCTGCTTGGGAATATTCCTTAAAGTCTCTGTCTCGAGGTCGGTTCATCCTGCAGTTCTGCTTACCAAAAGTGGCCCACTAGGCACTCATATTCCACACCTGGCTCCAATGAGCATCAACATTGGGCACCTTAACCCGGCATTAGACCAACCCCAGTTGGCTCCAGTTATAGCCCTTAACACACGAAATGAGTGAGGGAGAAGCCCCACATCTATTAGGAGGAACGGAGAGATGAAAGTCAGAGCCCCCTTATTCTGTTTGCCCCATTCTGTTTCCCCCTTATTCTGTTTGCCCAAAACAACAAACAGCACAGCAAACAATGAAGAGACAAGACAAAGACAACCTCAGGCCCAGCAGTTCTTACCCAGAACCTGCCACCAGTGGGGACTTTTTTATCCTCCAACCGCCCAGGGGGACTCAAACCCCTCAACTGTTTAGGGGAACTCGAACCCCCCGACCGCCCAGGGGGACTCGAACCCCCCCGACCTATCATCAGAGGGATGGGGCGTCCCCGCATCCACTCCAGCCCTGGGGAGCATGGCTGCATCCAGCTTCTCCCTGGTGGGCTATACCCTGGAGCTCCAACCAGACAGACAGATAGGATCCCAATACCCAAGATCCCAATACCTCTGGAGGCTTTTCCTAAAAATTCCGATGCTGGCTCAGTTCTCATCTTTTGATCCCGGACGAGCCCCCAATGTTAGGTTCTGTGATCAAAGGAACGAGACTGATACAAAGCGAAGGTCAAGCAAAGCTTTATTTCGTGCCAAGCATCAAGAATCAAACTGACCCGTCAGGGCTGTCTCTTACGAAAAGACGACGACGATGATCCCGATAAGGTCACTCCCAAGAAGGCCGCTCCAGACAAGGCTGCTCCGCAGATGAGGCCACTCCCTGGTTGGAGCCGCTCCCAAGAAGAGGCCACTCCCAAGAAGGCCGCTGCTGGTGAGGTCGCTCCCTGGACAGGGCCGTTCCCAAGAAGAGGCCACTCTGGAGGAAGCCGCTCCCAGGACGAGGCCTCTCCCAATGACGAAGAGGCGATGACGACAGCAACGATGACAAGGAGGACAACACCAATGACACAGACTCTGCTCCCCATGACGCCACTCTGACAAGGCTGCTCCCCAGAGGAGGCCACCGCTCCGGACAAGGCCATTGCTAATGAGGTCACTCCCCGGACAGGGCTGCTCCCCGGATAGGGGCTGCTCCGGTGAGGCCACTCCCCGGACAAGGCTGCTCCAGCGAGGCCGCTCCCCAGACAGGGGCTGCTCTGGCAAGGCCGCTCCCCGGACAAGGCTGCTCCCTGGACAGGGCTGCTCTGGCGAGGCCACTCCCCAGACAAGGCTGCTCTGGCGAGGCCACACTGGAGGAAGCCTCTTCTCTGACAATGCTGCTCCCGCAGGGCTGCTCACCGATGAGGCCTCTTCCCAGACGAAGCCGCTCCCCGGAATGACACATCTCCGGCGAGGCAGCGGCTCAGGGTTCACGGCGATGTTGCTGGCCTCTCGGTCGTTCCCCACGGTGCTGCTGCCGAGGGTCGCGGTGTGTGGGCGGGGCCGCTGGCATCGGGGCCCCTGGTGTCTCGGTGGTGGCGAAGCTGCTGGTGTCTCAGGGCCGCTGTCGGCTCAGGACCGCTGGTGGCTCAGGACTGCAGGCGTTGGGGCCACTGGTGACTCGGGACCGCTGGCGGTTTGGGGTCGCTGGGACTGCTGGTGGCTCGAGGCCGCTGGGGCTGCTGGCAGCTCGGGACCGCTGGCGGCTCAGGGCCGCTGGGACCGCTGGTGGCTCGGGGCCGCTGGGACCACTAGTGGCTTGGGGCCACTAGCGTCGTGGCCGCTGGCAGCTCGGGGCCGCCGGCGTCGGGGCCACTGGCATTGCTTATAGCTCTGACAAGAGCTGTTACAGCTCTTACAGCTCTTCTTCTTCCCTCTCTGACGATTCTCCTTTTTCTGCTCCCGCCGACTCTCCTTCTTCTGCTCCCCCGACTCTTCTTCTTCCTTCGACAGCTCTCCTTTTTCTGCTCTCTGGACAGCCTGGCAGACCAACCTTTATGGGGGTGGTTGAGCCCCGCCCCTACACAGGCAGCCAATTGAATCCCAATTCATCCCAGTGGATGTACACGCACCCCACCGATCGGATGTCTCCACCCAGCCTGCCCCGCCCCTACATCTGGGGATCCACAAGCCAGTTCCTCTGGGAGGGGCAGGCCCTTACATTAATCATTGCTGCATTTCTTCACCTGCATGATGTACCTACAGATTCTCCCTTACTTGCCTGTTAGAGAAATGCAAGGGATAGCTGTAAGGATAATTTATAGCCAATGCACAGACACTACATCCTCTAGTTTTTAAGATTAATGGCTCACCATTATCCTGTGTTAGGTTGTGCAGATTTGCATGGCGATTTGGAACCTTCTGCTGTAAGACACAGACTACAGAGATAAAGAGAGTTTAAGAAAAAGAGCTGCAAGACTGAAAAATCCTCACTTCTTGGATTCATGAGAGAAGAGAGGACACAGGGCAAACTCCCAAGATTATAGAGACAAAAAGGTGAATGCAGGAGTCAAGGCTTATCAGACCAGACAATTGGTTAGGAAAACCCAAGTTGCACATGATGAGTCACTGAAGGATCAGAGTGGATGACTCTGAGAGTTAAGAACTCCAGGGAACCCAGTCACGAAGGGGAGTACACAGTATGGTGAGATTTCCCTCAAGGAGCTTGAGCAAATTGTCGCAGTAAACCTGAGAGAAAAAATCCCCTCCTGCTTCTGACAGGAAAAGGGGGAAAAAAGCCATTTTGAAATAGTCCAGAGCTTTCTGCTTTTCTTAACAAGGCCTGCTCTCAGGGAAACTATTTTGTTCTACCTAAGAGGAGAGAAGAAAACTGAGAAATACTTGTGAAGTTCACAGCCCAGAGGCCCAGGCTCACTAAAAGACTGAGACAAAATCATGGGACTATAGGGCACTTCCACTCCCCCCACACCTCACCACCAACTTACTAAAGACCTATTGAGAGGAGTTCCTTTTAGCAGGTACATCATGTCTGCCTATCCAGAAGAAATTACAAGGCATACTAAAAGGCAAAATATAAAATTAAGAAACAACATAAACATAGAACCAGGCATGGCAGGGATGTTGGAATGATCAGACTGGGAATTTTAAACAACTGTGATCATTATGTTGAGAGCTCCACTGGATAGTGTAGACTGCACCCAAGAACAGATCAGCCATGTAGGCGGAGAGATGGAAATCCTAAAAAAGAAGCAAAGAGTTGATAAGAACACTGTAACAGAAATGAAGAATGTCTTTGATGGGCTCATTAATAGACTGGACACAGCTGAGAAAAAAAACTGGTACCATAAAAAAAAAAAAAAAAAGAATCTCTACTTTCAGGAGTAATAGAATCCCTGAAAACCAAAAAACCAAAAAGCAAAGTGAACAAAGACTAAAAAAAGAAAAACAGACAATTACTCATATGTTACAGAAGGTGTAACATATGAGTAAAGAAAATACTAGAAAGAGAAGAAAAAGAAAAATGAACAGAAGAAATATTTGAAACAATAATAACTGAAAATTTCCCCCAAATTAATGTCAGACCACAACATAGATTCAGAGTGAATATCAAGTAGGTTAAATGTGGGGAAAAAGAAAAAAAGACACCTGGACATACATTGAAATTACAGAAAATCAAAGATAAAGAAAAAAATCCTGAAAGAGGATTTCTTTATCATTATCATTATCTTTTCTTTATCATTCTTTATCTTTCTTTATCATTCTTATCATTATCAGTATCATTTCTTTATCATTATCTAGAGAGGAGCTAAGAGAAGAATTACATCCAACTTCTTCTCAGAAGCCAAGCAAGAATTGAAGACAGTGGAATATTGAAAAGTGTCGAGAAGAGTTTGAAAGGCAAAAGGAAAGAAAAGCTTTGGAAGAGCAAAGTAGAAGAGAGTGGACTTCACACCATGGTGGTGGGGGGATTCTGAGAGGGCAAGACACCCATCTCTCTTGAATCCAAGTGGTATGCCAGAAAATCCTGTAGTTTATTATGATTCTAAGCCTGGCATGAGGTTGGATGGGTGGTGGGGGCAGGGAGTAGGGGAGGGTAGACAGCTGGTGCACCTGTTCCTGGGGTCACATGGTGAAACAATCACATATTGTTGCATCAAAAGGTGATGTTGCATGTGCCATGTTAGGAGCCAGTAAGAAATGGAGTTACACCTCCAAGACTGAGTGTAGCCAGGAGCTGGAGTGAGACTGGCCCTCTGTTTGAGAAAGACACATGCACCACTGACATCCAGAAGATCACTTTAGTCAATAAGTAGGGGACACAATTCAGTCCCTACTCATTTCCCTGGAATACTGGAGCCATCTATGTAGCTAGAGCTTCCAAGTTCTAGTCTATAACTGGGACACAAACATAAATGAGCTTCAACTGACTTGAAAAATCCCTGGGTTTCATAGGAACAAAATCAGGACTGGGTTAGATCCACTTTGTACTGGAGGGATGGGGTGCAGAGTAATCTGTCTTTTCAGTTACAAAATCAAAAGAACATTACATGTATGGCACACCTGGCTTTGAGACTCTAAATTTCCATACACACTGCATTGTTTTTGTATATTTTTTTAAAAGCTGAATGTTTGTTCCTTTGGACTTATCACAACATCCTCACGCTTAGAACAAAACAAAACAAAAAACATTTTGACATGGTTCTATGTCGAAACTAGTCACGTCAAAAAATTAGGTATCGATCTTCCAGTTATGAAATAAGTAAATCCTGGGGATATAATGCATAGCATGGTGATTATTGTGAATGGTACCATATTCCATATGTGAATGTTGCTAAGAGAGTAGATCTTAAAAGTTCTCAACTTTTTTTCAACAAGAAAAAAAATGTAGCTGTGTGTGATGATGGATGGTAACTAAACTTATTGTGGTGTTAGTTTTGCAATATATACAAATATCACATATTATGTTGTACATCTGAAACTAATGTAATGTTATGTGCCAATTATAGCTCGGATAGATGGGTAGGTAGATAGACATACGTATCCAGGACTTGAGGATTACAGGAAAGTTCGAGGACAGATCACTAAGTCTTTTCTTTTTGCCACACAAAATACTAAGGATTCCACCAAGAATAAACTGATAAACCACAAAAAGGACACCATCATCAACTGAAAAAAGGCTAAGCATACAGCATAGTTTTGAAAAGAAATATCCACTGAGTGAAAGAGCCAGAAATATCTAACAATCCACACAATTTATTGTAGCTAAAACTAGTTAATAATAAACCCTGAAGTCTTAAATGCCATGTAATTATTAGAAATACAAAATCAAATAAATTAAACATCTAAGTCAAAAAGGGACTAAAATGAGCTAAAGGAAAACAGAGGGAGGAAATAGTGAAGAGAAAATCAAATAAGGAGTTAGAAAATCAACAAAATAAAAAATTATATACAAAACAGCAAATTTAAAATAAAACCATATTAAAATGACAACAACAAAGCATAATAAATGACTACAATAAGAAAAAGAAGGAAGAATGTGGAATTACAAAAAAAAGGTAAAATATGGAAAGGGAAACACTAGTTGATATAGAAAAAAAATCATAAAACCAAAAATTTCTTAAAACTTTCTAAATAAAATTGAAAGCCTAGATCAGTTTTAGAATAATGGAAACTCTAAAGAACTCCAGAAGAAATTTTAAAAAATAAAAAAGAAAGCTTTCAAAGAATTACATCTCTAAAAAGCACTAAGCTTAGACAGTTTGAAGCTATCAAAAAATAGATTATTCTAATCCTACTTTAACTCTCCCGAGATAGAGTAAAAGATTTAAAGTGGGGGCCCTGGGTGGCTAAGTTGGTTAAGCGTCTGGCTTTGGCTCAGGTCATGATTCCAGGGTTCTGGGATCAAGCTCCGCAGTAGGCTCTCAGCTCAGGGGGGAGTCTGCTTCTCCTTCGGCCTCTGCTGTGTGCTCTCTCACTCTCTCTGTCAACTAAATAACTAAAATCTTTAAAAAAAAGATTTAAAGTGTAATGTGTAATGTAATATGATATCTAGATCTACCAAAAATAACAGAACAAACTGCAGTCGTGTTTATAAATATCAGTATGAAAATCAACAAAATATTAACAGGTATAACTCAGTAGCATATTTTAAATTATAAGGTATTGTAATTAAAAGATATTTATCTCAAAAACACAAAAGTGGCTTAAAATTGGTAACTCTAACATAATACATAACTTACTAATATAATGTAAGTAAAATAACATAAAACGAGATTATTTCATTAAAGAAAAAAATGAGACTTGCAAAAGCCCTACATTTTTTTATCATTTGAAAGGGAAAACTTAGTGTAATAATAGATGGCATGTGAGTTATGAATGGAATAATAATCATATAGAAAAGAAATTACCCTGTTTAAAGGTAAGAAATACAAACACGTCTATTTTACAAATAAGATGAGGGTACTATGAAGAATTATTTATCATTGTCCTACAAGTACTAGCCAAGGAAGTTAAGGAAGAATAGTGTATCAAGTATACATGTTGGAAAGAAATAGGCAACATTAATATTATTTGCCCCAGAAATATACTGGAGTACTCCAGGCAAAATACAATTATAAACAACAAAAGAATTCAATAAAAAGATTGGTAACTAAGTTAGTAACAATTACTAATTGTTAATTACAACAATTAAGGGTTTCCTTATCTTAACAACCATAACTCGCTTAAAATTAATGGAAGAAAATATCTAATTCAAAATATCAGCTTAAATAGTGAAATACATAGAAATAAGTTTATTCAGAAAAATGTAGGATTTTTATTTAAAAACTTAAGGCTCTATTAAGATTTTCAATTAAACGAAATGGTTGGACCTCATGCATTTTATTCCTCACCTTCCAGAGACTTTACAAAGATTATATATATGAGATTCAAAATATATATATAATATATATAATTTAAAGACTAATAATACTTGAAACCCACAAATTCAAAGAGAATGAGAGAAATAATGGTTAGATGAGAAATGGCAACTGATTTTTGGCAGAAAGGAAGCAGAGGGCTTTAATGGAGCAGCAAAACTACAATCTACAGAACAGGACACTGGCTTGTCACTGCTTTCAGAGCCTCTCCAACTCAACATGGAGGAATCTGGTATAGCAAGGAATGGGGTGACAATACCCACATAGAGGTTGGTTAAATGTCCTTCCTCCCCTTTTTTAAAGTAGTCTCCATGCCTAGCCTGAAGCCCAATGCGGGGCTTGAACTCAGGACCCTGAGATCGAGATCTGAGTTGAGATCAAGTGCAGGAGGCTTACTGACTGAGCCACTGCCCCTTATTGAAAGTCTTTACAGAGGACATTTGCATTTCCTCATCCTCCTTATCATCTCGGATTTCTCTATTTGTCAACTTCCATCCTGCTCCCACCCATTCCCTGCTTATCTCCTTCTTCTTCTAGTCCTGGGCTTCTTTGCCCCCTGGAGTCCAATTCGACTTAGCCAATGGGAGGAACCATCAGGAAACTGAAGGGTGGGAGCAGAGAGAGAAATCAGGATATTTGTGTCCTTATCTCCTTGTGGCTTTTTCACAGTTTAGGCTACAGCCCTCCATGGGGACAGCTCCTGTCCGAGGACCCTTCTTCCATGAAAATAGCTCTCATGAGGTTCCAGAACATGTTCCTTCTCCTTGTCCCTTCAGGCCTTGGGTGGTGATCAGGCTTCTACTGCTGCTGGTCCAGGAGAGCTTCACGCTCCCATGCTGGTTCCGTCAGCCCCACCCACTTCACTAAATTCTCCTGAGGCAGGCACCTGGACTGTGTCTGCTGATTCCTACTGGCCCTCTGGCTGATTCTGCTAAGGAGTGAAAACCGTCCACCTACCCACTCCCACTAGGGTCCCTAAAGGACTGTGGGATTGAAAAGGTGAGACTCCAGGTCCAGGGAGATAGAGCTAGAGTTAGAGATAGAGATAGAGATGGGGTTAGGGGCTAGGAGCTAAAGATAGAGGTAGAGGTAGAGGGTAGAGGTAGAGATAAAGAAAGAGATAGAGAAAAGATAAGGCTAGGGGCTAGGAGTTAGACATAGAGGTAGAGATATAGGTAGAGGAAAGATAGGGCTAGGAGTTAGGGGTCAGGGATAGAGATAGAGTTAGAGATAGATATAAATAAGGGTAAGGGCTAGGGGTTAGGGGCTAGGGCTAGGGAATAGGTACAGGGGATAGGAATAAGAGATAGGGGATAGGGATAGAGAAAAGGGGGTAGGTAGATGGGGATAGGGCACAGGGTATGAGGATAGGAATAGAGAATAGGGATAGGAGATAGGGATGGGGAGAAGCATAGGGATAGAGGATATGGATGGGGATAGGAATGGGGATAGGGTTTGGACTAGGGGATAGGAGATAGGGATAAGAGATGGGGATAGGAATGGGGGTAGAGATAAGGATGAGGATAGAGATGGGAATCAGGATAGTGATAGGACTAGGGTGGATTAGGATAGGTGACTGGGATAGGGGATAGGGATTGGGGATAGGGATAGGGATGGAGGTAAAGATGATAAAAATAGAAATAGATCTATCAAAGATCTATTTATCACCTATCTACATTGCACATAGAAATTTATTTATAGAATATGTTGGTATAGGCATACTTTTTTTCTTTTCTAGCAAGAGATTCAAAAAACTGCTAAACTTTGGGGACAAAATTCATATAAGAGAAGGCAAGGCAGAAGGCTTTGATCTTCCCTTTAAGACTTTCTGTGTATTCAGTCAATCCCAGACCACAAGTCCTAAAGCCAGATTTTCTGGAATCGAATCTCTGCTCCATCATTAATAGCTGTTTGACCTCCTGGTGCCTCATTTTTCTTATCTATAAAACAATAA
This sequence comes from Enhydra lutris kenyoni, assembly GCF_002288905.1. Lineage (NCBI taxonomy): Eukaryota > Metazoa > Chordata > Mammalia > Carnivora > Mustelidae > Enhydra > Enhydra lutris. Next base: position 41,825,280 of record NW_019154090.1, on the reverse strand, counting down.
TAAAACCTTTTTTTACTACATAAGGCTGTTTTGGGAATTAAGTGTTGGACTGTTTGGGACTGAAGTGTGAGGTGCTCACAAATATGCCTTGCACATAATAAGAATTGGATTAATGTTATATTTATTATTATTTAAAAGGTAGGTGTATCTCTGGGACCACCATAATATTTATGCTTTTCAGTATTTAGACAAAAAAATAACACTAATGAGTAATGAGTAATGAAAAATAACAAGGGGTATCTGGGTGGCTCCATTGGTTAGGCATCCAACTCTTGATTTCAGTTCAGGTCATGATCTTGGGGGTCCTGGGATGGATCCCTGCATTAGGCTCTGAGCTCAGGGGGGAGTCGGCTTGAGGATTTCTCTCCGTGTCGCTCCCTCTCCCTCTCCCTCTGCTCCCTTGTACACGCTCTCTCTCTCAAATAAGTAAATGAATTTTTAAAAGTGAAAAATAACAAAGAATGCCATTCAAATGGAAAAAAAAATATGGCATCCTCGTTCACATGCCAGCATAGATTATTTTCTCATATAAATGAACTGTCACTCATTAAAACACTGAAAGTATGTTGAAGACCTCACAGCATGAAACAGAAACATGTTTCAGGTGGAAGAAGGGGAAAGCAAAGGGGTTTCTGGAAAGAGCCCTGGTCCCAACATCAGCAAACCTGGTTTGAACTCCCTGCTCTGCTCCCTGCTAACTGTGTGGCCATGGGTGAATCACCATCCCTCTCTGGTCCCTGGTTTGTTTGTGAGTTGCAATAGATGTTCTCTTGGGTCCTGCACAGCTTTGAAAGTCCATCCCATTCACTTGGAGGTCAGGGACGTTCTCTGAAAGGACCAATGATCCTGGGAACCTCTGAGCAGCAAGGTGGGAGGTGGCACCACTTTGTCACTTTGGGATGGCCTCTTCCTTAGATTCTTCTAAAAACATAAGATTCTTCTAAAAACATTTAGTGAAACATGTGGAGTCATTTCATTTACCAAAGATGAGCACCAGAACACAAAGAGGAGGAAAAATACTCCCTAATGACAACCTGGTCAAGATTCCATCCCCATGCTCACAGGGGGTCCAGAAATCAGTGCACTTTTATGCCTGAGCCCAGAAAAGGCAGAGAGGAGAACTCTGCCCCTCCTTTCCAGTTTGTTATCTGTCTTCAGGTTGTGGGACCACTTGGGCATCCTAAGAGAAATAAGGAGTAAGCAAGGCAGCTCTGTTCATTTATTTCCAGGGAATTAGATGAAGTAGCTCTGCCTCACTCAAGGCTTATTTTTCCAATCCTCTTTAGCTGTCCTTTTTATTCCCTCCCCCTGCTTCTTTCTGCTTGGGTTATGTTAGCCACATGAATAATTAGCAATTAGCAGCACACAACTTTCTATCTGCTAATGGCAGTGGGTTTATTTGGCTCAAAAATCTGCTACTTTATTTTTGGACCACTTAAATTTCATGGTTAGATATTAAAACTGTGAGTTATAAATTATAAAAAGCAAATGGAAGGCCCAAGGAATGAAGCAATGGGACAATATCTAGGCAGTTACGATTCATTCATTCTATCCCCATGAAACAACCTGACTTTCTACTTTTGAATTTGTGACCTCACTTACCACTATAGATAAGAAAACTTTCTTGTGTACTTTCCCCTTTCTACGGCCAAATTTAAATTACTTATGGGGTGGAAGATGCACTAATTTAAAACTGATGACAAGGTAAGTATACAGCACAGCTACTTGACTTTCATGTTTTTTCCCCACTTTCTATCACACCAGACTCTGGGTAGATTTGCTAAGAAAGCCGTTAAGTCCCAGTGCCTTTTCATTTCTCGGCTTCCTAATAACCAGGGTGGTGACCCCAGCAAGAAAACATGCGTGGAAAAACAATGGTGGCCTGAAGAAATTTAAAAGAGCAGGAGAAGTAGAGTGTGACCACAGGTGGACTGCTAACTTCTGATGAGTTGAATCATTTGCAGTGACTTATTTAGAGTCACAATCTGGGGCTACTGAGTGATTTATAAAGGTGTCTTATCTCTCCATTTCTCAGGAGTGTGGCAAGAGGAGGCCCTGACCAGGATACTAGGCAGGTGTATTTTCTGAGTCAGCCAGAAGCATTACGGAAGAATAGGACAGAACACTGATTTTATTTACCTTGTTCTAGTACCATGTTCTTCGTGTTGTTCAACTCTTGCCTGACATCCTCTAAAACAACCAAAATGGATTGGTACATCATCAAGTTAAAGCCTCTTCCAACGAATACATCTGGCATCTGTGTTTTAACATGGCTCAATTCTTATTTTTTTTTAAAGATTTATTTATTTATTTATTTACTTGACAGACAGAGATCACAAGTAGGCAGAGAGGCAGGCAGAGAGAGAGGGAAAAGCAGGCTCCCTGCTGAGCAGAGAGCCCGATGCGGGACTCGATCCCAGGATCCTGAGATCATGACCTGAGCCAAAAGCAGAGGCTTAAACCACTGAGCCACCCAGGCGCCCTCCCCCCTTTTTTTAAAGATTTTATTTATTTGACAGAGAGAGACATCCCAAGTAGGCAGAGAGGTAGGCAGACAGAGAGGGGGAAGCAGGCTCCCTGCTGAGCAGAGAGCCCAATGTGGGGTTCCATCCCAGGATCCTGAGATCATGACCTGAGCTGAAGGCAGAGGCTTAACTCACTGAGCCACCCAGGCACCCCTAATATGGCTCAAATCTAGCTCACGTTCTCTGGGATCAGAAACTGTGCTTATTTCCACCTCAGCTTCATGCCTCAGGATCCCTTAGTGCTAACACAACCATTATATCACCAACCTGCCTACCTCATGGGGTGATTGTGAAGACAGAAGAAAACAAGGAAGCAGAGATCCTACTACATGCTTGGCATGAGACTCAAAAGCATTGAGACAAGGTTCTTGTGTTCAAAGAGCAAATGGTCTGACTGAACAGGCCCATGTGCAAATAGAGGACTCTGATTTGATGAGGGAGACACTCACTGCTTTGTGATCTGCTAAGTGAAATACAGCTGTAAAGACACATGGTCTCATCCTTCTTGCTTTTATCTTCACCAGCACTGCTCATAATCTTGGGCATCCAACAACTGATGGAATAGTACACTCTTAGTGTACCAAGAGTACACTAGTTACATTCTTACAATTCATAGTCTTGGTATTGTGTTCAATTTAGTTATTGATTCTTTAGATACTAAAACTACAGACTTCTCTCTGCTTTTCTTTTCTAGCTGTTCCTCCTGAATATTTTTGTTTCTATATATTCTTTGTCTTTATGAAACACATTTTGTGGCTCTCCCATTTTCTTTGATTTTTGTATTGTGGGATATGTGTGTGTGTGTGTGTGTGTGTGTGTGTGTGTGTGTGTAGATAGCAAAGGAGTATTGTGTTGAAAATGCTGGGAAGTTGGGAACATTTCCTTAACTGGGATCAGAGCTCCCACACCATGGAATTAAAGAAACCCAGAGAGTAAGCTTATCTCCTTACCAACTTACCTCGTGCTTTAGTAATGACTTAGACAAAGGTGGGCTGGGATAGGTCAACATGGAAGGGTAAGGGCAGAGGGGACATGGACATGAGGCCTGGACAAGCCTGTTCAGAAAGTCTGATTCCAATCTGGGAAAGCAGCACAGTGGAAACAGGGAAATGTATGAACTGGCACAGAGCTGAAGCTGTGTCACTAAGGAACTAGAGGCAGAAACTTGGATCCTGAAGGACTGGATACTGGCATCTGGGCTCTGACACTGAGAAAATTGTCAGCAGGGTCAGGACTCAGGTGTCCTGAACAATGGGATCAGGATCTGGCTACAGAGTGATTCCTACCCAGATCTCCAACCTCTTCACTCCTGGCCGGAACACCAGGCAGATGGAATGTATTTCCAGGGCAGCCAAGGACACTATAGGACAAAAATCCGAAGCCCCTATATCATAGGTTATAAAGTGGCCATGGATCAAAACCAGCCCACAGGCTAAAGAAGAGTAGCCAATTGCCTATATTATACCTACTTTGTGCCTCTAAATGGATTATATATAATAATATATAATAGTAATAAATAAATTAATGTAATATTAGTAAATAGTAATAAGTTCCATCTTTACCACACCTTGAGGAATAGAGATGATTACTCTCCTCATTTCACAAATGAGGTAACTGAAGCACAGAGAGGTTAAGCCACTTGGCCACAATCACTCAGCAAGGGAGTGGAGGACTTGGGGATAGGAGCCAAAAAGTCTCTGAAGCCTGGGATCCCAAGTGCTAGGCTATACTTTCTTGTTGTATTTTATTTGTCTCAGACATTGATTTGTAATATTTTAGAATGACTTGTCAGCATTTAAAGATTGGGAGATATTACATGAAATTCATAATTCTAGTTTCTCTTAAACAATTGGAATATCTGTCAACTTAGGTCCGCATTTCTCCATGGCAACAAACTGCTGGAGCTGGCTGTCTCTCCCTCCCAGATGGTGCAGGATCTCTCTGGTTTACCAGAGACCCCACCACTCCCTAATGTTCACACCTGACTCCTTTTACTAATCCTACTGATGAAGCAGCTTTTAGACCAAAGTACTAATCTTTACCTGTGTTGTCCAACACGGTGGTCACACAGGACTTTTTAAGTTTAAATGTATTTAAATTAAATGAAAAGTTCCTGTCCTAAGTCTCACTGGTCATATTTCAAGTGTGCAGTAGCCACATGTGTTAATGATTACTGTAATGGACAGCAGAGATAAAGAACATTTCCATCATTGTGTAAAGTTCTATTGGCCATCGCTGGTCTAGAGAGAAGACCACCCTTTTTATTAGCTTTTGCACCATATTCTAGCAACTTAAAGAAGGCAATAGTCACAAATTATCCCTGCACTTGGCAACGTGGAATTGTTTCCTGAAATGGTGAATATGAGCAAATATCACCACAAATAAATGCAAACCTGCCACCCACTGAGGTCTCTTTGTTCTAGAGCCCAAACTCTTCTTCAACACTCTGAAAGTTTTAAGCCTTGCCCAAGATTTCTGGATGTATCCATGGCACCTGTGTTCTCATGGCGACCTCTGTCTCCTGACTTGTGTTTCCCTTACCGCATTCACCCAGACATCCAGGCAGCCCTTAGACTCTGTTTTCCACACACAAAACACAAAATATCCTGCCCACAAAAAAAATGTTTACAAGTAGGGTAGGGGCAGAGAAGGAGCATTTCTAGTGCAATAACACAGAAGTTGTCCATTTGGCATCAGGCATCTTCAAATTTCCTCCAGCCACCTAACCACAGAGCATTCTGCATGAGCCCCCTCCTTGTGGCAAGCTCCAACATCACCCATGTTGGTGTCTCCTCCCACTCCAACCCTTCTGTCTTTTTTATATCTTCTATCCTCCCTCTCAGGCATACCATGCATTTCTCCCCTGGCACACTGCATCCTCTTTGGTGGTATTTTGTGGTCCTGCCTCCTGGAGACCCTCTTCCTCCCTAAGGATCTGGCTACTCAAAGCAAAGCTGTTTGGAGTCCTTTTTCAAATAAGAAACACTCCAGTACTAGTAGCTATGAAGAGAATGGACATTTTTCCTCTGAATATGAGCACAATTCCTACTTACTTTGAATCTGTTCAAGCCTGCAGTGTTATATAGATTCTTTTCTCTGCTGTGCTATGCAAATATGTTACATACCAAGGAGAGGCTATCCTCAGATTCACAGAAAGGCTTGCAATGCATAAGAATTCATAGTTCCACTAAGTGCAAGACTTGAAATCTCAGTTTAGATTAGGAGGATTTTTAAAAAGAAAAAGAAATAATTAAAAATAGAGCTAACCAATGACCCTGCAATTGCACTACTGGATATTTATCCCAATAATACAGATGCAGTGAAAAGAAGGGCCATATGTACCCCGATGTTCATAGCAGCAATGGCCGCAATCGCCAAACTGTGGAAAGAGCCAAGATGCCCTTCAACAGATGAATGGATAAAGAAGATATGGTCCATACACACAATGGAATATTAGGCCTCCATCAGAAAGGATGAATACCCAACTTTTGTGTCAACATGGACAGGACTGGAGGAGATCATGCTGAGTGAAATAAGTCAAGCAGAGTAAGTCAATTATCATATGGTCTTACTTATTTGTGGAGCATAAGGAATAACATGGAGGACATTAGGAGAAGGAAAAGATTAGTGAATTGGGGGAAATTGGAGGGAGGAAACAAACCATGAGAGACTAAGGACTCTGAGAAACAAACTGAGGGTTTTGGAAGAGAGGCGGGTGAGGGGATGGGTAAGCCTTGTGGTGGGTATTAAGGAGGGCACGTATTGCATGAAGCACTGGGTGTGGTGCATAAACAATGAATCTTGGAACACTGAAAAAAATAAAATAATATTTTAAAAAAGATCACATTAAACTAAAAAAAATTAATGTGGACTTCTCAGGTTATGACTATTTATTTTTCCAAAATTCACCTAAAGGAGAATGATTTTTATTTCTATGTGAAAATAAACATTTTGAGCCTTCATTCTCCAAGACAGAATCGTCAGCTGTAATACCAACATGACTTCGATTTCCTGGGTGACCGAGACAAAAGCAGAAGATCCTTTTGGGGACTGGTTCCCACCATTCAAACTTTCTTTACCATAGTGATTTCCCAACATCAGTGTGCATTAGAATGCCTTAGAGTCCTCCTCAAAACACAGACTATTGGACCCCACCGCTGTGGAGTTTCTAATTTAATTAGGTCTGTGGTGAGAATTTTGGTTTCTAGGTGCAAATTTACCAAATTCAAAATGAAAAGATTGAAGTGTGTGTGTGTGTGTGTGTGTGTGTGTGTGTGTGTGTGTGTGCACATGCGCGCGCGCACATGCAGGCGTGCACCCTCACTGACCCTGCCATCTCTCCCATAAATGTGGGTTTATTTCTCAGTTTTCATCATCAGGGCCTAGGCTCCTTCCAATTCCTTAGGCAGATTGAGGAAGATTTGGGTCACAGAAAGTGACAGTATACCTGATTATCCCACCCCATTTTGGGGGGCTGGTATTTGATCCAGTACAGAAATGTAGAACTCCTAACTGGCTTCAGATCATCCCAGAAGACAGGACTACTCTGTTGGACAATGTTTTCAAAGCATTCTAGGAAAAAAAAAAAAAAAGATCACCCTAGACCCGTGAGGATAAGGCCACCAAATTGAGACTATACCTTTAGCTTTAAAAGATTTTTCGTTGCAGGAATAAAGAAAAACTATGGCATAGGAAGAATATAAGGGCCTATGATTCAGGTTTCCATATACATGTATACCTTCACCAGGACAACTGCTCTTCAGAACCCTCCTAAGACCCTGGGATTTCCTCATCCCAAGCTTTCTTTGTAACCATGGTGACCATCAGCTCATCCAGATCACTGGCATCTGCCACTTTTGGCCAATGTCATCATAAAAATCACTTTTCTCCACTCTTCCCAGTGTTGGGTATCTCATTCAATGCTGCTTCTTCTTAAAAGTGGAGAGCTCCTTTACACACTGCATGGTTCCGTTTTAACTGGTTGTTTTATATAGGGTGATGTGAATAGCCAGACCTTAATTGCGTAGGTCCACCAGACATCACATCTCTCAGATGAAGAGTCCTTGTAACCCAATGCTGTTCAGAAAAATTTAAGCTTTCCCCTTGTCATTTGGCTCTTTGTTCTAAAAATGGAATGACAAAAAATATCACAGTCGATGGAGGCAGCTTGAGACCTAGCCAGTTAGGTAGGTATTATGTGAAGAATAGCTTTGTTATGAAGTCCTTTCTAACAACAACAACAACAACAACAAATTGGGCTCAAAACCAAGTCCCCCTTAAATCACGAGAAACTGGATTATCTTGCGGCTCAGAGGCAACACTTAGGTAAGCATGCTTTACTGGATTCCATGAGCTTAACGTGTCCTACAAATGTAGTGTTTTTTCTCCACTAGTTGAAGAAAAAGATGATGAGAAAGGAAGCCTTTGATGAACCTGTGAATTCATGAAAGATTGTCTTTGTTCTTGACCTACTCGCTCATCTTTTACCCTTCCTGATCGGATATATAGGCACAGTCTTACACTTTTTCCATAAGATTTAAATCATTATAAAATTAAAAAAAAATTAGACAGATTGTGACTGTAGTTATTAATCAATGAAAGACAGGTCCTGACAGTAATATGCCTCCCTCTTCACTTTTCTGACATTCTGCACCTCACCTCTATCCCTCAAAAAATATTGCTATTCTTGGTCATGTTGTTTCTGGGAAGATAAAAGTCTTTCTAGAATAAAATTTCTGTACATTTCATTAAAAGAGAAGACTATTGTATTTGAAGTAATATGAGTTCAAAGTTTTCCACTGCTACTCCTACAGATCTTAATAGCTAATGTTATGGAGTACTTCACTGTGCTGATTACTTTGCAAGTTGCCTTACATGTTATTTCATGGAGTCATCACTGAATCTCTAGAGGTACTCTCTAATGAGGAAACTGAGGCAGGGAAGGTTAAGCAAGTTGCCCAATGTCACCTAACCATCAATGGTAGGTCAATGTGACAACAAAACCCATGTTATCTTCCAAAGTCAGGAACCCATTTCCTGCTTCTCGGGAGAAAGAAAAATCTGAAACTCCTGGGGGAGAAGGACAGTTCCCATAATAAACCTTGTTGGCTGTGAAATCGACTATTTTCCAGAGTGATATAAAAAGCTGGCAGAAAGGTGATGTTAATGACACTTGAGGTTCCTCCTTGGTATCTTTGCACTTCCAGACGCTGAGCAGGAAAATCTCTCTGTCCCTAATTAGTTCTGACAGTCTTGAAAATGAAGTCAGGTCAAAGTTACAGTCAGAATGTTCAGGCAGAATACTCAGGCTGCAGCTGAATTTATTGCAAAAAGACAGAGAAGTACTTGATTTTGGTGTTTACAACTCAGTAATTGCTAAAAAAAAAAAAAAAAGGCAACAGAGGCAGCCCTGAAAAGATAGATAATTAGGGAAACAATGATTATTATTATTGTGGAGATGTAAGGTACATTCCTCTAGAACCAAATCTTCTGGTCTGCACTTAAATCTTAGGTTCTAAATTTATCAGTCCTCTGTGGTGCTAAAGCAATGTTCTAAACAACCTGCAGACAAATGGAATGGAGTAATGAAAAGACTGAAACAGCATGTTGTCCTCACAAACTCAATGATCTTGAAGTGTGTTCTTCCAAAGAACTCATCATCTCTCATAGTGATACCCAGAAGCTCCTCAGAAACAAGTTCCTACCTTTGAACCCACATGTTCACGTGGGCCCCATATGTTTCCTCTTGCCATTTGCTCTGACTGGTGTGCCCCTGACGTCTTCTTTTCCAATCCATGTCCTCCCATCCCCCTTGGCCCAGCTCAATTTTGCTCCTCCACATCTCTTTCCCTGACAGTCCCACACAGCATGAACTGTCCATTCAACAGACAATTATCACACATCATCTTGTAGTCATTCTAAAATTAGTCTTCAATGACCACTTAAATCTTGAATCATATTTTATCTTTTTATGTATAACAGCCTTATTTATTTAGCTTGGAATTTCCCTAAGGCAAGTGTTGTGTTCCCTGTCACCAGGTGGAGAATGGATCCAGTAACTGGCAGAAAAGGCAATGGGGCTGTTGGACAGAAGTGGAGGGTAAGGTGAAGCAGAGATGGCCTGAAGATACTGGGATAGAGGTGGGAGGTATAGTAAATAATCTGCAAGGTGTAGAGTTAAGAAAGAAATCTAGTAGACCTGGAAAAAGAAATTGGAAAGAATAAGGAGAAGGAGAAAAGAAGGAAGGAAGAAAGGAAAAGAAGAAGAAGAAGGAAGAGGAGGAGGGGAGGAAGAAGAAGAGGAGGAAGAGGAGGAATGGGAAGAAGGAGGAGGAGAAGGGGAAAAAGAAGGAGAAAGGGAAGAAAGAAGAAGGAGAAGGAGGAGGAGGAGGAGAAGAGAGGAGAGGATGAAGAAGGAGAGAAAGAGGGAGAAGAAGAAGGGGAGGGGAAGGGGAGGAAGAGAGGGAAAGGGGCAAGAGGAGATGGAATAGGAGGAGAAGGAGGAGGAGGAGGAAATTGGGGATAGTAGTCCTGTTTCTACTATTTCCTATCTGAGTCAGAAAAAAAACAGTTTCTTCAGCTCTCCATGGTTTCTTCATCTGTAAAAAGGAGATGCAGGAACTTGTCTCAAAGTGCTACCAGGAGGATAGAATGAGATAATACGCACAAAGAGGTCGTCATGGTCTCTCCCCATCTGCAACTGTTCATATAAGTCACTTTCTTTCTGCTATAGGGGAACTGTGATGTGACTATTAGAATTATAGGATTGGAAGTGGGCTTGGTGGGAAAATCTAGGAGACATTTTGAGATCCAAGGGCCAATCTCACAGACATGAAGTGAATCCCTGAGTTTGACCTCTGTAGCAATGAATCAAGGAGGTGAGAAGAGAAAGCAAGTGCTAATTGCATACCTACTGTCTCAAGCACTCTGCTGGACTAGGTTACCAAGGATGGTGAGTAAGACACACTCTTTGGGGCCGTAATTCCAAATCACCCAAAGTATCTCATAGCAGATTAAATAGCAGGTCTGGACATTTTTAAATAGCTTTCTTTAAAGCCAGAATATAAACTGAAGTAATAAATTACATGCTAGTCAGCTTAGCATCATTTGTGGGGAAATACTAGGAACAGTTCTGTGAAGGGAACAACTCAATAATGTAAGATAATTTGATTAGGAACATACATTACGTTTCTAGTGGGAACAGACGTTATGATAGCTCACTGGTTGGCTTCCTTTGAAGTCATTTACTGCCATGGTGTCCAAGTTTAGACCTACATCCCTCCTGATAACTATAATGGATTTGGAGCACTACCCAAATGATAGCTAATAGCTTAAGTTTTTTTTTTAATTTTTACTTTTTTTAAGATTATTTATTTATTTGACAGACAGAGATCACAAGTAGGCAGAGAGGCAGGCAGAGAGAGAGAGAGGAGGAAGCAGTCTCCCTGCTGAGCAGAGAGCCCAATATGGGGCTCCATCCCAGGACCCTGGAATCATGACCTGAGTTGAAGGCAGAAGCTTTAGCCCACTGAGCCACCCAGGTACCCCGCTTAAGATTTGTTTTAACCATAGAAATAGAACAAAGAATAATATTGATAGCAATCTAATGTTGAAGGAGAAAGAGATGGTAAGGAAGAATATATAGCTCAAATCTGCAAAAAATCCCAGATAAAATGTGTATTTTTAAGTTTCCACAGAGTTTGCATTTGGAAAATGTATAGGCATCCTCATCTTTTCAAGAATACCTGTATGGAAACCAAAAGACTTGTTGCAAAAAATGTTTTATTGATTGACAATATGAAGCAATGTCAGGCAACTTGATAGATACTAGTAGGATTGTAGTCATTTTCACCATGTCTATCTGGGAATTTAAAAATGATGACATTCAATGAAAGAATGAAGAAAAGAGTAAATCAATGAGTGCATAAATACACTATAATGAAGATGGTTAAGTGGAGATAGATGGGACTAGAACTCTGAGGATGAACATCCCCCAGTGCCTTAGATTACTCATGGCATATTCGCCTCTGAATTTTTCTTGGGTCTGATCAAGGGCTCTGGTTGGCAATGTTCTGCCTACAAGTCAAATGTTAAAGGGCAGCTGAGCATGACTTCTGTCCAGCCCGAGGGCCAAACGGAGCAGCAAGGATGTCCAGCTCTCTTTCTGGGAGCTCTCCAAAGGTTCTGAGTAGCAGGTGGTAGAGGCATGACCAGTCATCTTAGGTCAGCTTCACATCAGATTCACCATACTGTAGATGTGAAATTTTCCTCTCTCGCATTGGTTCAAGCCCCCTGGGAGCCTCACACACTGTCCTTTGGATGCCCAGCTTCCATCCCACCCCAGAGCAGCAAATTCAAATCCATGTTTTGTTTCATTTCCAATGGTGAATTCCTGCCTTACTCTAGCAATAACCTGCTGTGTAATCCTGGGCAAACCGTATCATTTATCACTGTCTTGTGGAGGCAACCATAGCCATTGCCAAGTATTATAGAGCTAGAAAGTGCTATCCTTCAACCCTCAAACAAAAGTATCATTCCCTCCATCCTTTCAGAGTCCTTCCTGAAACATTTACCAGATTGGAATTGTAACATCTGTGCTCCCTACTTCACCAGGTTGTCTGGGGGTTGAGTTAAGCTAATTCATGCTGAAGGCTGTCGAAAAAGTTGAAATTACTGCACAACCTCAAAATAAGATGTGTTTTTAACACTACCATTTTCTATGGGATCAGTTTTTTCAAACTTGCTAGAGGAGAAATTTAAGTGATCTTATTATAAACAATCTTTAAACATTTAACTGTCACAAAGGGTAACTTGAAAGTGAAATCTTTTTATTCACTTTTCATCACAAAGGCTAAGAACTAAATGCTGCAATGAAAATTAACGATATGAAGACACTTGATTTTTAACTCCTTGATAACTCATACTCTGTTTTATTCATCTCTGTCTCCCTAGGAGCTAACAAAGTGCTGACCTCACAAGAGAAGCTGCATAGGTAATTTTTGCATTAATTAAGAAATATTCTCCAGGGGGTGCCTGGGTGGCTCAGTGGGTTAAAGCCTCTGCCTTCGGCTCAGGTCATGATCCCAGAGTCCTGGGATCGAGTCCCACATCGGGCTCTCTGCTCAGCGGGGAGCCTGCTTCCTCCTCTCTCTCTCTCTCTCTGCCTGCCTCTCTGCCTACTTGTGATCTCTGTCTGTCGAATAAATAAATAAAATCTTTAAAAAAAAAAAAAAGAAAGAAATATTCTCCAGGCTACACAGCTCAACAAAATAGTACAAGTCTGCCACTTCTTGTTTCTCTATGAAGAAAGAAAGCATAAGATTAATTCCCTCCATACAAATGTGTGTGAAATGCTAAAAGTCTTTTTGAAGAACCCAGTGAATTACCTCCTATTGCCTTATTATTTTTTTTTCTTACTATTTCTAGTGACAGTGACCATTCCCCACTTTCCTCAAATACACATGAAAGCCTTTCATTTCTCTTCTGACGGTCAGGGCATTCGTGGATTTTCTGTCCTAGAGATGAGCAGAAGGAGGACACCCACACCGACTTCATGAACACACCTAGTGCAATGTCTCGGTGGCTCACCAGGTTGTATTAGTGAAACTGAAAGGAAGAGGGCTTAGAAATTTATTCAACAGAGAAAGTCCCTTATCTGGCTGCTGAAATGAGTGAGAAGCCACATGGCCTTTCACCATGCTGAGGAAAAATCTTCAACTTGAAGACTCACTTGAAAACTGGAAGGACCAGTGGTTGGCTGGACGTGGGGTGTCAGGAGAGATGCATTGCCAAGGGATGCATTGGTGTCATGATTATAGTGGTACTTTCACGGGTATATGTGTCTGTCAAGATATATCCAATGTATGCATTTAATATGTGAATTTTATTATATAGAATGTGTACCTAAATAGAGTTGCCAAAAGATAAAAAGGGGAGGCGTCAAGACAGAGAAAGTTTCCAGATTAAAAACACAGCAAGAATTAGCAGGTGAGGGAGACAAAGAACCTTTGCTTTAATCCTGGCAGGGCTCTTAAAAAAATCATCCCATGCTGTATTACCTAAAGTGGGTTTTATTCAACAATAGTCTTGCAAGGTGAGAGGAAGATATGCTCAAAGGTCAACTGAATGTGGGGAGCAGGTAAATGTTCTATCATTACATGGTAGCATAATACATACCCTTTAAGAAACCCTGTAAAATTTTTTTGTTTAATTTACATTACTTGGAATTCCCCAAACTTATTTCAAGTGACACCTATTCAAAAATGCCTTGTCTAAGCCCACCTTCCCATGCAGACATAAGAAATGTTATGTAGCTAATTAGGAGATGGTGTTGGCTGTCGGCATTTGCTAGGCAGATGTCTGGATCTGTTTTACTACTTACCTAGCAGTGAGATCTTGGGCAAGTCAGAGAAACTCTCCAAATCTCAGTTTTCCCCTCTGTAAAATGGGATAAATAATAGAACCTATATTACAGGCTTGCCCTGAGGACCAAACAAATAATTCATAGAAATGCTTAGGACAGCATAGAGCAGGCTCCAATAAATACTAGGTTTTATGGGTTAGTAGGAAAGCTGTGACTAGAGTTGACATTTCAGACAGACCTGCAGTCTATCAGCATGGACTGTTGGGCCATCAGCAAGAAAACAAACTCTGAATCCATCAGGCTCTTGCACGGACATTCAGACTTGGTATTCCACAGCAGACCTCCTCCCTCTTGTCACTCACACCATCCTACAAGCAGCACGGAGAGAAAGCAAACGATGCAGAAGAACGCACTTAGAGTGAAAGCCAAGTTCATCCTCCTGGGGCTGACTCTGAGATTAAGTATCCTGCTTTTCTCAAATCAGCCAAAACTTGTGACAGTTTTGTTGTTCTTCCAAATAAAGACACAATGAACTCCATCCACAAGGTGGGGGCTTGGAGTGAGAAGAAGCATAAAAGAAGCAAACTCAGAGAAGTCTCTGAAAACAACAAAATAAAACAAAACAAAACCAGAAACCAGTGCCCCATTTGGTTTGCCTGCAATTCACCTGAACGCAACACCCAAACACTAAAGGTGATTGAGAAATGCTGCTTGTTAATATTCAGATGTGACCTTTATTTAGTTATCTTGTTCTATTCACATGTCCTCATCTCCAAATTGACGACGTGAGCGATCCACACTCCATCGGAGGTGGAGCCCCACCAGCACAGCACAGGCAGGCTTTCAGAACACACGCTGGGAAAGGATGGGGTTGCCATAGCAACACGGTCCAGCACTCTCAAATCCTCCCGCCCCTTAGCACCCTTCTTGCCAGGCCCTCGTCTTCCCTGGCAGATTTCTCTCTCTCTCTCTTTTTTTTTTAACTTCATGATTAACATGGACAAAGTGCACAGGGGCAACTGATGCCACATCATGCGAAGCCCCAGATATCTGTGGAGGCAAAGCACCCAGGATCAACACAATAACTATGCCCAGTTATTCCCAAATCAGGAATGCACATGAGAATCATCCATGAATTGAAGCCCGGGTGCCTGGGCTTGATTCCAGACTCAGACTTCTTAGAAATTCAGCCTAGGAATCCACACTTATTTAATAAGCTCCACAAATTCAGGGAATCACTAATTTATTCCAACCCTTTTATTTTATATGTAAAGAAAATGAGATCTTAAAGCCCCAGGAGTGAATAAATCAAACCCTGATCCCCTGGCAACTTTTTTTTTTTAGTATCTGATAGGCAAACTGAGTCCTAGTTAATGTGCCCAAGTTCCAGTAGAATTATTTGCATGTGCCTGATATGTGCCCAGTCTTACAGTAACATATCCTTTCCCCCAAATCCCTACCTCTAATTTGCTTGATTGATTAGCTGCTTGACTTGTCTCTAAATGTGACTGATCATAAAGAATCTCTGGAAATCCTAGAAGAAACCTGCTAGCCTCCATGTGTTTATATTGGCTTCTGGATGGATTTTCCATCAAATAAATAAATCTACAAACTTTATTTCTAGGCTAGAGAGTGGATAAAAATCATCTCCTCCACTTTGTGAATATTTTATGGTTCTTTCAAATTAGGTTCAGAAATAACACACAAATAATGAATTC
The DNA here is from genome assembly GCF_002288905.1 of Enhydra lutris kenyoni. Taxonomy (NCBI): domain Eukaryota; kingdom Metazoa; phylum Chordata; class Mammalia; order Carnivora; family Mustelidae; genus Enhydra; species Enhydra lutris. The sequence goes on along the minus strand of NW_019154090.1, from coordinate 41,809,675 downwards.
TGATTGTTTATACATTAAGACAAATTTACTTTCCAGTCTTCAGCAATAAATGACAAGTAACTTTTTTTGATCCGTGGGAGTTTTTGAAAATACACTCAACATGGGACATGTCTATATAAACAGACTAATGATAGACTACGCTTTATTTATTTCCAAACTATCAGCTCTTGGAAATTGATCAAATGTCAGTGAATGTCCACCAAACCAGGTCCTGGGTAGCAAGGAACTCTAAGAACCAGATTGTATAGGCTGTTCAAGACAGAAAAATTCTCAGAAAATGATATCCCTTGGGTGACAACTTCCCACCTCTACTTAACCCATACTGCTTTGGGGGTTTGGAGGGAGCAAAAACAACCCTACAAAGTAGACACTACTATTCACCTAATTCCTTTCAACCAAAGTAGTGGCTCTCAGCTTTAGCACTATTGACATTTGGGCTAGATGATTCTTTGTTGCAGGATACTTAGTTTCATTGTTGGCCTCTACCCTTTAGGTACTAGTGACATTCATCTCTGTTCTTTCTGCAGCTACTTGTAGAACGTTTCTCTGCATAGCTTCAGCCACACTGCCTACTTAATTTTTTCTTTTTTTAGAGGGTGTGGGAGGCACACAGGGAGGAGAGAGAGAGTCCCAAGCAGTCTCGACACTGATCACAGAGCCCAGCGTGGGGCTCTGTGATCATGACCTGAGCCAAAATCAAGAGTCAGATGCTCAACCGACTGAGCCAGCCCAGGTATCCCAACTCTTTCATTTTTAACATCTTTATTGAGATATAATTCACATACTACAAAATTCACCACTTAATTAACAATTCAATGGTTTAGTACATTCACAGAGTTAAATATCCAGTATCACAATCTAAGCTGAGAACATTTTCATCACTTCAAAAAGAAACTCATTTCCCATTAGCAGACACACCTCCCCTGACTCCAGCCCCAGGCATCCACTGATATGCTTTCTACGTCTATGGATTTGCTTCTTGTAGATTTTTCCCATATATAGCATCATGCACTATTCAGTCTTTTGTGGTTGTCTTCATAATGCTTTCAAGGCTTATCTATGTTGCAGCATGTAATTAATTCCTTTTTATTATTGACTAGTATTCCCTCGTGTGGACAGACCATATTTTGTTTATCCAGTCTTCAGTTCATGAACATTTGGGTCATTTTCATTTTTTTGGCTATAATGAAAATTGCTGTAATGAACATTCATGTGTAACTTGTTTTTTGTTTTTTGTTTTTTTTGTTTTGTTTTGTTTTGTTTTGTTTTTTTTTCTTGTCATGGAAATGTGGTTTCATTTTTCTGGGGACTACACCTAGAAGTAGAAGTGCTGGTCATATGGCAACCCTATGTTAAACCTTTAGAAGAGCTACCAGCTCTTCCAATGGCTGCACCATTTTACATTCTCACCAGCAATGTGTGCAGGTTCCTGGGGTTCCATGTGTCTCCTTCATGCCTGTGATCCAGTTACATTTACTGAGGGGCTGTCCCTTGGTGCTTGTTCCATTCAATGACATTACCTAAGTGTTCAGTTGGATGCATACCCTTTGGTGAGAAAATAAATACAAATAATAATAATAATGATAATAAGCATTCTTTTGTCTACAGATGGTAAGGTTTTAGTGTCATCACCATGCCGGTTATTACTGGGAAGAAGAACGGGGAGCAATCATTTAAAACCAAACTCTTTGGTTTGGAAAACGACTCCATTCTCCATTTGCTTTCATTTAAGATCTACACATTTAACCTCTCTATGAAACAAGTCCCCTCATCCAAATGTGCACTCTGCAATTAACTACTTTTGGAAGAAGTTGGCCTTCCCAAACTGGACCTTCTGTTCATGCATTTGCCAAGCTTTATTTTACCTGTCATCTGTTCAAAGTGACTGTTGGTTACACTAGCTTGAGAATTCTCCGGCAACCATGCATAGAAAGCGTAGTCTTCCCAGTTGTCCACATGGTTAATCCAACCAAAGGGAATTTTCTGGGGAGGATTATGGATGGGCTGAAAAATACTTCCTCTGATCACCTTTAAGGAGAGATGCAGAAGACATCCATTCAGGAGCATGCCCTTTCCCTCAGCTTTCAAACAATGTGAATCCTACCCCCAAGCTCCTGAGTCATTCAAGCAGTGGTTCTGTACTTAACTGACACCATGGGATAATGGTGCCTCAAGTAACAACAACACAGGGACACCATGCATTTGGCATTTGCTATTTGTCAGCAGTTGAGCTCATCTTAAAAAAGATTTCACATTTGCCTGTCACATCAACCTTGTAAGGGATATCATTTCACCCATTTTAGAGGTCAAGAAACTTAGAGAATTTCAGTAACTTCCCCAGATCCCACAGCTGAGAAATGGCAAGGCTGGGATTTTTAAGTAGGTTTACCTGTGCTTGTAGTCACTCTGCTATCGACTCCCTGATACTTGTTGGGGCATATAATTTAAAACACTCAGTGGCTTGATATCCCCAAATGGTTGGCAGAAGAAAACAGGATTTAATTAGAAATGCACAATAGATAGGAAATCCTTTCATTTCCCAGGACACCTTGAGATAGCCCTGGATTATGATGGGCTTGCAGATGGCCACACACCTGGGCCACATCACCGTACTCCCTTTCAAAGACTGCTTATTCTGGATGTTCTGTATCACGATACCTTGACCCTAAGCTGAGGGATGTTGTCAGAAGGCGCCCAGTGGTACTGCTTTGGGTTTTTCCTATGGAAAAACAGTGGTTAAGGTCATGGACAAACTGTCCCATTGTATCTGTCACTTGTAGCTGAATGAACTTGGGCAGTTTTTTAACCTGCCTGTTCCTCATCTGTAAAATGGGCATGTTGCTTATACTGACTTCAGGAGATCACTGTGAAGATCAAAACGGTTAACACAGGTCAAGTACTCAGGACCTTGCCTGGCACATAGAGTGTGCTCCATGATGACATATGGATCAAATAGGGATCTTCCAGGCAAGAGACATCTACTTTGCCTACACTGAGCAAGCAAGGGAATTCAGTGGAAAGAAGCTCATAGAGTGTAAGAGTCAGGGAGGGACAGGAGCCCCAGGGAGCTGTAAGAATCCAGGCAGCAGGAGGAAATGGATAACCTGCTAGACTGCCTATTATGAAGATTCATAGAATAAAATATTCTTCACTTTTAAAATCATAAATAATTGTGCCTCTTCTGAACAGTTGGTTGTTTCTTATCTTCTAGATACTGTGATTTTTAACTGATCAGTTTCCTTTCACTGAAAAGGCTAAGTCATTTAAGTGGCTCATCTCTGGAAAATGGGTAAACTGTATGCCTAGAAATTTGTCCTCTGTGTTGGCCTTTGGATTTTTGATTGCAAGTTGCCTCATATCTCTTACTTATAATGTTCTTTTTTTTTTAAAGATTTTATTTATTTATTTGAAAGAGAGAGAGAGAATGAGAGAGACAGCATAACAGGGGAGAGGTAGGGGGGAGAAAGAGACTCCCTGTTGAGCAGGGATCCCGATATGGTACTCGATCCCGGGACTCCAGGATCATGATCTGAGCCGAAGGCAGTGGCTTAACCAACTGAGCCACCCAGGTGTCCCTCTTATTTATAATGTTCTATCCCAGGGAATATAGTAGCTATGATTTATTCAGGGGCTCCTATGAGACAGGCAGTGTGTGAGTGCCTTAAATGCATCCTTTGCTTCATTCCACATGCCTAATCCCTAAAGAAGCCTGAAATGAGTACTATTTTTATATTTTACAGCTGAAGAACTAGGGTTCAGAGAGGCTAACTGAGTTGCACAAGCTTACACAGCTGTAATAAGGGGCAGAGTTGAGTCTCCAACATTGAGTCTCATAAAAATGACCAAGACTTTTAGAGTCATACCCAACTTCTGGCTCATTACACATACCTTCGATTGCACTTTTAAATAATAACAGTGACAGTGTAGTAACCATCACCAACATTAATTGACTGTATACCGTGTACCAACACTGTGTCGAATAAGTTACATGGATTATCTTGCAGAATTTTGCAGCCATGTTATGGATTGAATTGTGTCCCGAAATTTATAGGTTGAAGCCCTAACCCCAAAACATGACTGTATTTGGAATAGGGATCTTTCAGGAAGTAATTAAGGTTCAATGAAGTAGTAAGCGTGGGCCCTATTTTGATTGGACTGGTGTCCTATTGAAGAGGAAGAGACACCAGGAGTGCATGCAAACAGAGGAAAGACCACATGAGGACACAGGGAGAAGGTGGCCATCTGCAAACCCAGGAGTCAGTCTTCAGGAGAAATCAACTCTTGTGAGACCTTGATCATAGACTTCCAGCTTCCCAAACTGTGGGATAGTAGGTTTCTTTTGTTTAAGCCACATGGTCTATGGCATGGGAGCCATAGGAAGCTAATACATGCAGGTATTATCACCATCTCCTCAGGAGAGAAAAGCTTCATGACACTGGGTTTGGCAATAAGTTTTTGGATATGACAACAAAACCACAGGCAACAAAATAAAAAATAGACAAATTGGACTTCATCAAAGTTAAAAACTTCTGTGCATCAGAGGACATAATCAGTAGAGTGAAAAGGCAATCCACAGATTTTGGAGAGAATATTTACAAATTATGTACCACTCCACAACAACAAAATGACTCAATTTAAAAATGGGCAAAGAACTAAAATAGACATGTCTCCAAAGAAGATCTACAAACACCCACTTAGCGCATGAAAAGATGCTCAACTTCACTCACCATCAAGGAAACGCAAATCAAAACAACAATGAGATATCCCTTCACATCAGTTAGGATGGCTACTTTCAAAAACAAAACAGAAGCAGAAAATAGCAAGAATTGTCTGGGATATGAAGAGATTGGAATCCTGGGCACCCTGAGTTGGAATGTAAAACAGTGCAGCCACTACGGAAAACAGTATGCGTGTTCCTCAAAAAGTTAAAAGTAGTATTATCATATGTTTCAACAATTCCATTTCTGGGTATTTGCCCCAAAGAATTGAAAGTAGGGATGTAAATAGGTATTTGTACACCCATGTTCATAGCAGAATTATTTGTGATAGCCAAAAGGTGGAAACAAGCCAAGTGTCCATTGATGAATGAATAGGTAAATAAAATGTGGAATATGTAATGTTATTATTATTCCTTAAAAAGGAAGGAAATCCAGACACCGGCCACACTATGGATGAAGCTTGAGGACATTATACAAAACAAGATAAGTCATTCACAGAAGAATACTGCATGATTCCACTTACATGAGGTACTTAGAGTAGTGAAATTAATAGAGACAGATAGTAGAGTGGTGGTTACCTTCATTGTGGGAACAATGGGGGACAAGGGAAAGGGGAGCTATTGTTTAATGGGTACATAGATTCAGTTTCACAAGACAAAAAGGTTTTCAGATGGCTGGTGGTGATGGTCACACACAATGTGAAAGCACTTAATGCCACTGAACTGTACACAGAAAAATCGTTACAATGATACAATGTCATGTTAGGTGTATTTTGCCACAGCTAATTTTTTTTTTAGTTAAGCCACATAAAAAACAAAAACAAAAAAAACCCATGTAGGAGCGCCTGGGTGGCTCAGTCAGGTTAAGCATCCGACTCTTGATTTTTGGCTCCAGTCATGATCTGAGGTCAAACCCCACGTCAGGTTCCATGTCTGAGATTCTCTCTCCGTCCTTCTCCCTCCACCCCTCCCCCACCCTCTCTCTCTCTTTTCCTTAAAAAAAAAAATTACTGTAAACATAAAAAAACCCGAATCACTCAAAAGCAAAAGAAGAAATTATAATCGATTCTTTAAAATCTTAGAACTAACTGAAAGTAAAAACTCTCCTTTTCATAACAGATGAGACGAGTGTTGTTTAAATCTTTAAGGAGTTCACCTGTCATGATGAGCCCTGGGCGATGTCCGTGCTGAATCATTATATTGTATACCTGAAACTAATAGAACACTGTATGTTCACTAACTGGAATTAAAATGAAAAATTTTAAAAATCAATAAATCTTTAAAACATTAAGGACAAAAAAAGAATTGTCTTTCAACTTCAAAATAGGACATGATTTTTTAGGACAAAGAGAGCAAAACTTAAAAAAAAAAGTATAGGTACACCAGAATCTATCATTTCTGTGCATCAATAACCCCATTTAAAAGTGAAAGGGCAAGCCACAACCAGGGAGAATATTTCCTCAGCCCTTGTAACAAACAACTGCTCTGCAGAATATAGAAATAATTTCTACAAATCGATAAACAAACCACTCAATAGAAACATGGAGGGGTGCCTGGGTGGCTCAGTCCGTTAAGTGGCAAACTCTTGGTTTTGGCCCAGGTCATGATCTCAGGTCCTGGGATAGAGCCCTCCGGTGGTGGGGGGGCACTCCCACTCAGCATGGACTCTGCTTGGGACTTTCTCTTCCTACCCCCATTGCCCCTCCTCCCGTGTGTACGCGTTCTCTCTCTCTTTCAAATAAATAAATCAGAAAAAAAAGAAAAGAAAAGAAAGATGGATAAGACAAATGAAAGGAAAAGTTACAGAAGAGAGAACAAAGAACATCTAACATATGAAAAGACATCAATCTATTACTAATCAGGGAAATGAACATCGAAAAAATATGATAGCATTTCAGAACCATTAATTAGCTAATAGGAGAAGTCTGAAGCTACCAAGTGCTGACAAAGAAGCAGAGCGAAAGAACTCTTTTTACCGAGGCTGGGAAGGTAGATTGAGACAACCATCTGGGGAGAACATTTAATAGCATTTAAACAAGCTGAAGATGCATATATCTGATGACTTTGGGATTCCGTTCCTAAGCATATAGGGAAATTCTTGCACATGTGGTCAAGAAGATACATACAAAATATTCATGAGAGATGTTGTGATAGGAAACATTTCGCAATAACATAATTCCATCAAAAGGAGTCTGGCTAAATCAGCTGCAGCATATTTATACAATGGAATACGATCCAGCAATGGAAATACCTAAACGAAAGCTACACATAAAAATATGGCTACGTTTTACAAGCAAAACAGTGAGGGAAAAAATGAAGTTGCAGAAGAATATATAATATTACTATTTTATTTATAAACATTTAAAAAAGCATATAAGATTGTATGCATCTAAGGATAAAATTGCTGAGTCCTAGGGTGTGTAAATCTTCAGTTTTGTGAGATAATAACAAATCTTTCTTAGGGATTGCTTTGTATTCCTTCAAATATTCAGTCAGGTGTGGCCACAAGAGAAGGGTACAAGGAAACAAAGTTTATTGTACTTGCAGGTCCTGGAGAGACTGAGTCACCCCACTCCAGGAGGGGGCCACATGGGATGAATGTCAACACAGTGGGCTCAGTCAAGCAGGTGGGGAGCTGAGAGAGAGACAGAGAGACACAGAGAGACAGAGAGACAGAGAGAGGGATAGACAGAGACAGAGAGAGAGGGAGGGAGGGAAAGAGACAAAGATGGAGCCAGAGAGACAGAGACAGAGAGATTAAGCCCTGGTGGGTGAGTGCTTTCACTGGGGACTAAGGTGAAGTGCCCAAGCAAAAGGCATGCGTTGGTACATTTAATTATCACTCAGTGAGAAAAAAACTAATTCTTCATGCGTTTTAAATCTCTCCTCTCCCTACCCTTTTATTTCAGCAAAACCTGCCCCACTTACACAGAAATAACAAGAGAATATAAACAGCAGTATTTAGAGAAATCTTTGGGAGGGGCTTGGATCCCAGTGCCCAAAGCCAGAGATGAGAGACCAAGTGGATATCATCTACATAACAAAATATAAGGCTCTTTACCTGACCTGACATATGAGAAAGGCTGGGTAGCTACAGTGTCTATGGGAAGCTGGATGATGGCTCTCCTGGCACTTTTTCCAGGAAGACGGCAAATCTGTGGAGTGGTTACTTTTCCATGTGAACCTCTTCATCATTCTTGGCGTCCATTTCCCATTTACAGCAGAACTTTGAAGTAAGGAAGTACCACTGGGATTCGCTTGAAGCCACGAAATGCTGGGTGTCAGCCACTTGATCTTGTCTTTGAAAACACCACACACTGGCTCACCAGCCCACCTAACCCTGAACTACGAACATGGAACAGCACCTCAAGCTCCAGGCTGTCTTTACCTACCACTTGCCCAGAGTGAGACCCTCTCCTTCTTCCCAAACAAGAGGCAATGGTAGCTCCCCTCATCCCATGATGTACAGAACAACAAAGCCTGCCTTGACTCAGTGCGGTGCCGTGAATACCCCCGGCACCACCACAATGTGGGAACCATGGCTCATTTCCCAATGGCTGCAAATGGCACCAATTTCCACTGAGGAAATGTCAAGTACATAGTTATTTTTAAGTCTCAGTTTGCTGTTCATTTATAGGAACATGAAGTAGGACTTGGTAATCTGTAGGCTAAGTTTTTATCATTTCATTTTTTAAAGGCTTGCATCAATGACAGGGTATTTGGAATAAGGAATGGAGGAGAGATCCACATTTGCATTTTTGCAAACAGCTAGCTGTTTGATCCAGAGAAATCTATTACATAATCATTCTTCCCCCCACTTTTGGTAATGCCACCTTTATATAAAAACAATTCTTACCTGAATCTGGGTCAACTTCTAAACTCCCTACTGTATTTTGTTAAATTGACTATTTTCTCTTATATTAAGCTGCTTTTAAATAGCTTACGTTTGTGTAATGGTTTGGGAACTCATAAGGTTGTCCTCCATTTATTATTCATTTTCAAGATTTCTCTGGCTATTCTCACATGTTTATTCCTCCAGCTGACCCTTCACATCATTTTGTCATGTTCCAAAATAAGTGTTGATACTGTTTCATTGGGATGGCATTGAAAGTAGAGATAATGTCGAGATCTGATATCTTCATATTATTGCTTCCTACTATGTGTCCTTCTATTAACCTGAGTGATCTCTTCAGCGTCTCAATATCACTCCATAACATTTTTGTGAAAAATTTTGAAGATATAGAAAAACTTCAACACTAGTAAAATGATAATCCATTTACTCACCGCTCAAATCCAAATACTGTTGATATTTGCCATATTTGATTTCTATCTATGGATTTTTGTTTTTTATTTATATTTTGGCTGAGCTATTTGCAAACAAATTACAGACCATCATGATACTTTATTCTTAAATATATCAGCATGTATCTCCTAAAAAAGACATTCTTCTACTAACCACAATATCATTATTATATAATTTCCTTAATATCAACTGATATCCGATGTCTCTTCAAACTTCCTCATTTTGTTCCAAAAATGCCCCTTATAGCTTTTAGCTTTTGTTGCTCTTTGCAGCTTTGCTATATTCATTCATTAATTTATTTAATTTATTTACTGTAAATGTCACTTTTAAAGTGTATAATTTAGGGGGTTTTATTATATTTACAGAGTTCTGCAACCATCACTACTATCAAAATCCATAACATCTTCATTAACCCAAAGAGACACTCCATACTCATTAGCAATCACTCCCCATTTACCTCTATTTCCCCTCCCAGCCCCAGGCAACCACTCATCTACTTTCTGTCCCTAAGAATTTGCCTATTCTGAACATTTCATGCAGTATGTTGCCTTTTGTATCTGCTTTTTTTCACTTATATTATTTTCAAGGTTCATCTATGTTATGTTATAGTTATTGAGTCAGTCCTTCATTTCTTCTTAGTACATTGTAAAGATACACACCATATTTTATTTAAAGATTTTATTCTTTCCTCCGCATCTTTCCTCCATGCTGCTTTGGGGCAGGGCACCAGCCCTGAGTCACAGCAAGATCGCCTATCATTCTCCTCTGTCATTGCCATCTTTCAAATATTAGAACATGGAGTGTTGTCCTTTCTTCTCATTTAATTTCTGGTGGTCACTTTTCTTGCTGACACTTAATTTTAGTCCCACTTTCAGATTTTAAAGGGAAAGAGTTTCCATATGGTGTCATCCTATCATTTTACCCAGGACCTCCAAGAATAATCATTTTAAACTGATACAATATCAATGCATAGCCAGTTAGAGCTTCCCATTCTATACCAAGCACAATTTACCCTCACATCTTATCATTTTAATCAGTTGTGATATTTACATAATGCAATATTGTGCCACCTGCATCATACGCCATGTGTGGAACACAACCTAGCAACATTATATTTTGAACAACCTTTAAAATATTATTTGGTAATAACAGGCTACAGGAAGACTGACTTGCTACAAACTCTGAAGCTCAATTGCAGGACAGATGGGCAGTGGAGACTCATCAAAAATTCCTGGAAATTCATTCGATAAATCTAGAAACTAGATTAGCCTAATACAATTCTTAGGTGCCTTTGTTTTTCCATCTTTAGGAGAATAACTGTACTGCCCCAGTTCCCTCCTTCGAGAGTTTACAGTCTGACTCAGTAGGAATTTACAAGTGAGTAAAGGATGCAAGGTGGAAGGGAAAACTCAGGCTTCTGGATGGTAAGGATTTACCTCTACCACATCCCAGGCCAGCTGCTTCACTGTACAGAACCCAAGGAGAAAGACACACGTGACAGCAGTCATGCTTATCGATGACCAGAGGGCAGTTGGATATGCAGAGGCTTTTCCCTTTCCTGTGATCTCTCCACTCAGCTCCTATGCCTCTTCCAGGTTTACTCCTGGACTCTAGGTTGGGATCTTCATTATACATAGACTTACTCTTAATGGCTGTTGCCTGGGACGGTGCTGTATTGGACATTCGGACATGAGCAGACCTGCCCCATACATGGGCTTTGTCTCTGGTCACAGTGGACTCTTCTCCAGCCAGCTACACCAGTTCAAGCAAACCCATGTCTTAAACCTATTCTACATTTTGGAACTAGCTCAAGATTTTTCTAATGTATACTCAGATTTGACAACCACTGAGAACCTTAAGTTAGAAAGTGTGAAATTTTAATATTCATATGTATCATCTGGGAATGTCTTTTCTTTTAAGATTTATTTATTTGAGAGAGCGAGAGCGAGCATGAGTAGGGGGAGGGGCAGAGGGAGAGAGAAAGAGAGAATCTCAAGCAGACTCCCCTTTGAGTGTGAAGTCTGATGGGCTCAATCCCATGACCCTGAGATCATGACCTGAGCCCAAATCAAAAGCTAGGTACTTAACCAACTGAGCCACCTGGGCACCCTTCATCTGGGAATCTTCTGAAAATGTGGGGTTTATTTACTTATTTTTTTAAAAAAAGCTTTTATTTATTTATTTGACAGAGAGAGACACAGCAAGAGAGGGAAAACAAGCAGGGGGAGTAAGAGAGGGAGAAGTAGGCGTCCCGCCAAGCAGGGAGCCCGATGCAGGGCTTGATCCCAGGACCCCAGTATCATGACCTGAGCTGAAGCCAGATGCTTAACAATGGAGCCACCCAGTAGTCCTGAAAATGCAGGTTTTTAATTCAGTAAGTCTAAGTGGGGCTTTGAGATTCTACATTTCAATCAGGCTCCAAGGTGATATTGACATTGCTTATCCCTGGAACACACTGGAAAGAGCCTGGACAACAAGATACCCAAGTGAGAAGGAAAATTCATTCTTTGTGTGTCAATGCTTTCTGTATTAGGACTTGAATAATATCCCACTATACTTGTGAAGTTTTCCAATATGTGTAGAAGCATGGTGTTTGTGAATTTCAGGCAAACCTCAGGCTTAGTTTTTGGACTACCCACAAATGAGGAGTCTCTTCAGTTGTAAAACAGACAATATGCTGACCTGGTTAGAAAGATGCTGCAGGTATTATAAAATTTCAGAAAACAACTGTATTTAAAGTAATATTGTGTTGGAATAAAAAGACACAACCTCTAGGGGCACTTGAGTGGTTCTGTCAGTTAAGCATCCGGCTCTTGATTTCAGCTCAGGTTACGATCTCATGATCTTAGCTCAGGGTCCTGGGATGGAGCTCTGCATCTGGCTCCAAATTGGGTGTGGAGTTGAGGATTATCTTTCTTCTTCTCCCTCTATCCCTCTTCTCTTCCTCTCTTTTCTCAAAAAAAAAAAAAAAAAGAAAGAAAGAAAGAAAGAAACAACCTCTAATAAAAATTGGACTATCATAGTCAGTCAGAAAAGACACATGCACATGCTCACACACACACCAGGCAATACAACTGTGCTTCATGGAGTAATTCAATGTTTTCAGGAAGCTCTGGCTTAAAACGGTGACACACTTTCAGGAGGTGACCTCTCTAAAAGATAACTTGCTCCCTATAAAAGGCCAGAATCTGAGAAAATCCCCACTGACCATAAGGCAGATGGAGGTGAACTGAGAAAGACCCCAGAGGTTGACCCTCAACACACTCCATAGTGTGGCATCATGAAGTAAGAATTGCCTAAAAGTAAGAGGGTGACCCTTTGCAGTCAAATGCTCTACCACTGAGCTATACCCCCAGAGGGTGACCCATTGAACTGGTTCCATTGACCTACTCCCAGATACAAGATCCACATATACAGCAGGGTGGACCCTGGCCACCAAGACCCTCTGGTGGGTGCTGCTCCCTGAGGAGATAAGAGTGTTCCCCCACTCCACCCCACCCTGACCCCCCCCCCCATTGGTCCTCATTTGTCCTTCCTCGGGTAACTTTCTCCCTTCCCAGGACACAGCCAGGCTGTAGGTGCTGGGGCCAGGTCCACAGCACATATACAATGCCCCAGGGAACATGGGGGTGTTCTTGTGAAGAAAAAAACACTATAAAAAATGCACTTCATTTGTCTAGATCATTCAAACTACAGCTTCTGCTCCTGGGAGTACTTTTCTGTGACTCTTATTTATACTAAGCCCAATTTTCCCAGGGCTATCTTTTTCACATCAGTATTTTGTTGAGAAGATTTGATTCTTTGGTCAATTTTTACTCAATGATTCATCATTCATTTTATTGTCTGTTGATTATCAAGTCTAATTTTTCTCAATTATTGCAGTTTTCAACACTTCCTACATCATTTTTTTTTTTTTTAGTTTTTCTTCTACAGCAGATTTTATAATGGGAAATTGCCACCAATGTCAACTTTATTTTGTGTTGATAGTTTCTTCTGGTGATATGGATTGTCAATGAGATGGTTTGAATTTGTTTCTTAGTTAATCCCTTTTACAAATGTCATCTACATTCTAGCACATTATAGAATTTCTCTTCTGCCCAAGAATTATCTATTTTATTACCAATCTATATCATTGGTATATTTCTGATCATTCTGAATATTGCTTACCATGCCAATGGTAGCAGAACAAAGAGCGAACAGCAGAAGTCAGAACAATGGAATGAAAGCCAAAATGGATGGCTGAAAATTTCCTTCTTCTTGAGATTAAAGCAGTTTGGCTGAGCTCCTTCCACAAAGCCATGGACTATGGCTTTCCACTAGTCACTGGACTATTATGACCTATTAAGTCTTGTTGTAGCATAGTATTTAACAAACATGCCCCAAAACCAGTGGACTAAAATGAATATTTATTTCTTATTTATGGTGCATGGATCGGATATAGGTCAACTGGCTGGGCTGGGCTGGGCTGTAGGGTTGGTGTCAGTTTCAGGTTTGTTCCACTTGCTTTCACTATGAGATCCTTATTGAATGAGCCATGGCTACCTAGGGCATCCCCTTCTCATGGGGGATTTAGAAACTCGAGAAGGCAAGCTGAGACATGTCCTGCACCTTGAAGACTCTGTTCATAGTTATCCCACTCTCCTTCCCACCTATGTTCCAATAGTCACATGGTCAATGTGTCACATGGTCAGTCACATGGTCAAACCCCAAATCCAAACATCTGGAAGTAAACTTCACACACAGGGAAGCCATGCTAAGGCCAGGGAGACACAGATGAATTGAGAACAAATAATGCAATGAGCCATACAGACTTTTACCAGTGTAAGGAGTCAAGATTTTCAGGATAAAGATTATTGCAGAACAACAATAAAAAATCTGTTCTGTGCTGACCCCAGATTTCTGCCTATACAAAAATCAACTGACATAATTTCTACATTGAATTCATCTTCACTGGACACCCTGTTATAATAAATAAGTATTGAAAACTTCCAGCATTTTCCTTGAGCAAAACTAAGGGTCTTCTGATTAAGCTATATTGAGAACAATTCTTCCCTGCTGTTTTATTTACAACAAGAGCCCTAGGGTTCTCTGTGCTTCTCTTTCTATCACCTAGAGTCCCCAAAAGTAATCTGGGTTTAAAAACAGCACTCACTCTCCTGGAGCCAGCTAGCAGGTTTTTGAAGCGATCCAGATTGCAATGGAAGGGCACCCCCCCGGGATGGGCGGCATACCACTTGAGGTAAAGAGAAGCAGCACACTGAAGAAAGAAATGATGATTTAGTGGTAGGCTGAGTATCCTGATAAAGGGAGGAAGGTTCTAATTTGGAAGGAAAAAAATTATGGGTATACCTAAAAAAAGGAATGCTTGCAAAAGGCTATTCTAATGTTGGAATCATCTGGGACCTAAGAGTCAAATTTTTGTGTTACTCCTTCCTTAGGGGACAAACCTTCTGGTGACACAGCCCTGACAATCACAAGCAATTTTCACATTCTTGGAGCAGTCGATTTTTCAATTCTGGTAAAGAGGTTCCTCTTTCCCCCTACTGACTCTCGCTGAAAATTGAGAAATAAGTTCCTACAGAAACAAAGGGTCAAAATCTTGCAATTGACCTGATTTTCTGCCTTCTTAGTATTTTTTTGTTTTGGGGAAATAGCAGTGTTGAAAATGTCAGGGACATCTTGAAAACTTTGCGTGATAATGTCATCTCCCCTTCACTGCTACCACTCTGCCCACCACTGGAGTCCCAGTCTCCAGATTCCTCACATTAAAACCTCACTCATCTCTTTGCAGCCTGGTCATTTCATGTTTAATAGATTTAGCATCAGTTAAGCTCTCTTTTAATACATGTGTTCCAAGGGAGCTGGCCTGAACAAGAGATGTTCACTACAGCTTTCAATTCGTAGTTAATTCCTTAACCATTCTGCCAACAGAATTATCCTAACCCCTAAATCACTCAAGTTTCAGAAGATTGCTATACTGATCTTTTAGACATGAGTATAAAGGAACAGTCTCATCCTAACAAAAACAAAAAAGACCATATGTACACATTAGATGCTTTCCTCTCTCCCTCCCTCCCTCCTTTCTTTCCTTCCTTCCTTCCTTCCGTCCCTCCTCCCTTCCTCCCTCCCGCCCCTCCTCCCTTCCTCCCTCCCTTCTTCCCTTCTTTCTTTCTTTCCTTCCTTCCTTTTTTATTTTTATAAAAATGAAAACTGAGTCTCCCAAAAGTTAAGTAATTTTCCCAGCACTGAAGGGCAACTGGCCATTCTGCTCCTTAAAGGTGGGTCCAGCAAGTGGCTTTCCCTCAAGTGGATTTTTTCCCCCTAAGACTTTGTTTATTTATTTGACAGAGACACAGCGAGAGAGGAAACACAAGCAGAGGGAGTTGAAGAGGGAGAAGCAGGCGTCCCACTGAGCAGGGAGCCTGATGCAGGGCTCGATCCCAGCACCCTGGGATCATGACCTGAGCTGAAGGCAGACACTTAACGAATGAGCCACCCAGGTGCCCCCCAAATGCGTTTCTACAGAGATGAGTAAATTTCACTTTCCTTCAGAGGAAATGCCATCTGTTAGCATTCTCAAAAGTAGCACTGATATATGATTCATTAGCTTATGTATATTCTAATATGATCTGTGAGTTAAAAATCATTTTTTCAGACCTTTGTGGATCTTATGACTCATTTTGGAATATTCTCCCCTTATTTCCATTTTATTATTTGGCTCCAGAATCAAAATTAGAAGCTGAAGTGAATATTTTATGGCCCACACTGTCTCTTGGTTTCCTTATGCAAAATACCAAGTATGTGCAATTTAATAAAAGCAAATGAGGAATTTCAAAAAGTAATACTATTCAAAACTGAAGAAGCCTAGAAAAAGTTGAATTTCTAGAGTCTTTTTTCATATATAACTTATGTTTTCCCTTAAAGCCAGGAATAGCATTTAGATTGCTGCCTCTCACCCCATCTAATATAGCAAATTCTCCAATGCTCTGTAGAACAAACCCCGTATGTATTTCTGGGTACATATAGTGATGTTCTTCACTTGCTCACAAACAGATAGTGTTAGAAGACAAGTGGTTACCCTCATTTTCTTTTTCTTCTGCTCCAACCCTCCTCAGTGCATTCACTTAGGATTCCAGTGTTGGTGAAGCTGCAAAAAGGGGTCTCTCTCATGTCTAGGTACTCTCTTGTGGGATACTGCTACTTCTTGGCTAATTGTTCAGGAATCCTCCCCGAAACTGAACTCAGAAGACTGTAAAGGAGTGCCAGCAATTCTGGAGTCCTCAAATTTTTGAAGTGATGTTATGTCTCATACAGAAGTAGGGATATAATATGTCTTTGAATTGTATCCTACATGCTGTTACCCAGATAATAATAAATCCTGTGGCCTTAGTATTTATATTAGGGCTTGCTTATAAAGCTCCTTCTCCCTGGGACAAAAGGTGAAAGACATCTTCATGGAGTTTTTCCAAAATGATGGGCACTAGGACTTCATTCTTCACTTTGCTAGTAAAATCTTCACTGATTCCCAGTACTTGGGGTGGGGGAGGGGCACTTTAGAGCTTTGATGCAAGAATAAAAAGGAAAAGAATGGGGGTCCTACAATGAGCTGAAGCCATGAATAGGCCCCACCAAAGGAATACAGCTTTGTGAGTGCTTTATGAGTGTATTCATGGAAAGAAGGGAGTCTTCTTCTGAATATATTATTAAAATGGTTTGAGGAAAATCAGCTATTGCAGTTTCGACCCAAGTGTCAAGTGCTTTGAAATCTGTAGATGCATCCCTTTGTGTAAAAATACTTTAAACGTATCTCTGCCAGTCAGCTTCTTCCCACCCACTGTGTGTTTCTCTACTTTCCACAATGGCTTGGAGAATGTCAACGAAAATTTATTTTAAGCTGTCTGTCAGAGTAATGAAATATTTTTGTTGCTGCTGGCTGTGTCATAACGAACTCTAGGTATAAAAGGTGATGGGGGGCTGGAAATTTTCTCAGGAGTTGTCAGATTGAACCATTTGCCTCCATGTTTGGCAAATAGCAGGAAAGAAAGAGGGATGTTGCCAAGGGAAGGAAAATGTTGAAAAGCCTTGGAATTCTTGAGTCAGGAAGAGGAATCATCTGGGCAGTGAGCCAGAGCAAAAAGTCTAAGAGTATCACCAATGCTGGAGAATTGAGGTAGGACCATAGATCAGCCAACATCTCAACAGAAATGGCTGGCAGATTTGACCATGTTGGAAGTATAGTTATGTACTATGATAGTAACATCTAACACGCCTCCCCAAAGTTCAACCCCTTAAGACAATAAGCATAAATTTAGCCCATGAATTTGTGGGTTTATAATTCGGGTGCAGCTCAGCGGGATGGTTCTTCTGCTCTCAGCTGGGCTCACTCACGTGTGGGGGACGGCTGGCTGTTGACTGACTGCAGCTTCACTTGGGGTCACTCACCTCTGCCCCACCTGCCTGTCATCTTCCAGCAAACTGACCTAAGTATTCCTGGCAAGGACAGAGATGCAGAAGACAGCAAGCTAAAGCATGTGAAGCCGTGGAGCTTTGCTGACATCATGTCTGCCAGCATCCTGTTGGGCAAAGCAAGTCACGTGGCTGATCCCAGAGTCAAGGAGTGAGTCAGGTTTCCCACAGGGAGAAAATACCACATGCAAAGTCTCCTGGTGAAGGAGGGAAGAATTGGGTCATCGTTGCAATCTACCAATGATTGGTACACTTAGTCATTCGACACTTAGGTCAGTTCAGTGTTACCAGAATTCATAAGCAAAACATGGCATGACCAAGACCAGAATATACTCATAATCAGAACAAAGTGTTAGAAGACAAGTGGTTATTGCATGAAATATCTTTTTAACCAGTGGTGCACAGGAGAAAAAGAATGCTAGTTCGAAGCCCTAATATATCCCAGTCTGTTTCCTGCTTTTAAATGGAATAGTCCATATTTGTTAGCTAGCATTTGCATAATACTCCGCTATGTGCCGTGGACCTCACAACAATATTCAGGAATTATCCTCCCGGCAGCCGAGGGAGAGTGGTGCCCTGCTTCTTTCAGTTTCTTACAGAGGTGGTGGAGAGGGCACATGGGTCCCAGCAACAGCAAGCTGAGTAACCTGAAGTGTGGAAAGTTTCAGCAGTCTCCTTGGGATTCAGTCGGTACAAGCGACTATGTTTCTGGCCAAACCGACTGATGATTGGACTGAAGCAAATAAACCAAACAGATGTTTTAGCAAAATGTTTTCAAAGCTTCCAAGCATTTTAAGGATTTTAAAAAGACCAATTCATTTGCCTCAGATTGCACTAGATGCGTTGGTATTTATGACTAATGACCCATAAGTTTTATATTGTGGTGAATCACCCTGCAACCTGAACTATCCAGCCCCCATGAACTTGGGGTAATCATACTGTTTTAAATTAGGTTTCTCCAGCAGTTGACTCTGAGGCAAGGATTCCCAGGAAAGTATTTTACTAAGGAGGTAATCCTAGGAAACCCTGGAAGTGAGACAAGGAAGGAACATTGTCAAGAAAGAGTAAGGTAGCGATTAGTCGCTACCACTGTGGGCAACGGGGGCTTCACCCCATGGAGAACTGAGCGACCCTCTAGGATGCACACCTGAGTTACCCTGCCTGCAGGATGAGGGATCTGAGGTGTTTGTACCCTGAATCTTGTCAGTTGCTGGCTGACTCACACTCTTGGGTGGATTAATTTCTTGGCACTTCTGAACGCCATGTGCTTGGGCAGAGCAACTTTCTGTAGCTTCAGAGAAAGCCCGTGGTAAAGAGATTTAGATGTCAGGAAGTAGCAGGAGATAAGTATGCTGAAAGGCCAGGACCCAAGGGATATGAGTAGAGCATGACATGGTTTGCTGCACTCACTTACTGATGCCAGGACAAATCTACTTCAGTGTGGAAGACAGGAATGTTTGCCAGGACCCCCTTTCTTCAATCAAATAAAACAACAAGGAGAACAAAAATAACTTGAGAGAGAGAGAGAGAGAGAATGAGAATATATTGGTTAATGTCCAAAGCGGAGACAAAAGCTACCCTGGTTATTGAAACGAGGAAAACTTAATCTAAAGAATTGGGAACTAGTAAAAGGTAGACCAGAAGGGGTCAAAGAGAACTCTATGTAGTCCATAAGCCCAGGTACAAAAATCATCTGCTCTCTGTAGGCTGAGTGACCAATGAAGGAACTCAGGATGAAGAGAGGAGTCTCCTGCCCTGTGTCCGAGGCGGAGATTCAGGCCAAGGCACCACATAGCTGGAAGGGGAAAAACCACATCTTTCAGTGATATCAGCCCTGATGAAGCTTCCCTGAGCGTTGTGCTGATGCAAGGTGGTGGTCAAGACAGAGGCTGGGACTCTGGAGCTGTGACCCAGGACCAACACACCCCACACGTAAAGCACTCCAGCTGATCTTCCTATGTGGAATCCCCTTCCGTCTTTCCCATGGCCATTACTCGTCTTTGAGGGTCCGCTCCAGAGGCTCCCCACCTCCATGGTCCCCTCCCAAAGCCCTATGGACACAAATACCTTCACAGGGCAAGGCTTAGTCCCCACGGTTGTACGCTTATCCTTTCTTATTGCCTTGAAAGATAATAACATATAACTTTGTCTCCTGATTATTTACCTCCAATCTGTGAAACTAGTGACCCTCTATTTTTTTTAACTTTGTAACTGCTTAAATTGCTTAGTCCAGGATGGTAGTTATGAGCCACCTGGGGCTATTTGTATACTTGAAATGTGGCTGGTCCAAATTCAGCTGTGTTGCAAGGGCAAAGTATCAGCCAGATTTCTGTAACTCAGTATGAAAAAAAAGAATATAAAATATCCCAGTAATAACTTTGTATGTTGATTATATGTCAAAATAAAATTTTGAATGCAACATATTAAGTAAAATATCTTACTAAGATTAAGCACATATTTCTTTTTACTTTTTAAAAATATGACTACTAGAAAATTTAAAATTACATGGGTGGCTCATGTTATATTTCTCCTGCCTTAGAACATTCACACGTAAGCAGGTGCTCAATAAATGTTTGATGAATAAATGAATGAAGTGAGTTTTGTAAAGTTTTTCCGGCGAGATAAACACACCAGGCAAAGTGGGTGCAAGGCAAGATTTATTAAAGGCACTCTCCGGCGAAGTTTCAGGGCTCAGGAGGAGGGGAGCCAGGAAAGTTGCGCGGGGAGGAGGCGGGCACCTTGGGCGAGGTTCCGCAACTCTGGAAAGCAGAGTGGCGGAAGTCGCGCCTAAGGCAGGGAGGAGGAGGCTTTTAAGGGGTCTCGAGTGGAGCTCAGGGGTCTTTTGGCAAGTTTCCCTTATTTGGATATTTCGCCTGCTTATCGGGGTCCCAGTGGTCCCCCGGGGTGGGGCTCTCAGATTCCCGCTTGTCAGGGTCCCATTGGTCCACAGGAGCCCTGGGGCGGGGATCTCAGATTCCTGCTTGGGCCTTTGTTCTCCTGTCTGAGCGCAGGTCTTGTGGCGGGAACTTTCACCATCTTGGGCCTTTGTTCTCCAATCCGAGTTCAGGTCTTGTGGCAGAAACTTTCGCCATCTTAAGTAGCCCTTTCTGCCAGCCCAACAAGTTTCTTCTCTAGAAATTCTAAAATGTTTGAGTTTCTTGGTCCAGAATGTTTGTATTTTATAAATTTAATATGGCAGTCGATTTTTTTCATTTCTACGCAAACTGAATGTAAGACCAAAGAAGTCCTTTAAATGTAAACGCCACTACATAAAAGAAAGGAAACATTTTAATACACAGAAAGAAGCAGGCAGGAAGTGATTTCAAATAAAAGGGAATGGTAGCCAGTGTTACACAATTATTTTTAAAATAAACAGAAGAAATAGAAAATATTAAACTTAAATTTCCAAGTGTAGAACAAGTGCAATGTTAAAGGCTACTCTGAGTTATTACATTGTGAGCCATTGTTTTCTCGACGTAATTGTCAGTTTGGGGGCAGCTATGTCATAGGTCAACAGGAAGTGAAGCTGGTTGGCCCAGCTTGTTAGCACTTTGTTTTGATTATCCTTGCTGAAAATCCAGTTTGGTGTGGGAACAGCAGTGAAATGGAATGGATATGGTCAACACTACTTCAGTCCATTTGGAATGATCTGGAGTGCCTAATTGCTTCCAGAGAATTAAAAAATCCATCCTCACATGTGAGCCTCTAGTTAGTCTTCTGGCTCCAGTTACCAAACACACCATGTTCTCTTTAGAGTTGGAGCAGACCAGGGGTCTCGCTGTTCAGAGCTGCAGGAAGGGGGCTTCAGGGCTGGCCACTGAACCAGTGACTCTCTGATTCTGACCAACATGGAAAAGCGGGAATTCGGGAAGGATGTTTTCTTCCCGAAGGATTCTTTCTTCCTGTCACAGAGCAAACAAAGGTGTGTTCAGAATGGCCACCAGTATCTAACCAGATGAAAATCCTACCTGCGGTGGCGTTGTGTTGTCAAAGAAGAACCAGAGCCAGACAGAAGTTAAAGGAGTAAAGATAGATTTTATTCAATTAACTACTGCAATCAGGGAAGAGGAAGTCCAGGATAGAACCGGGCTTGATTCCAAATACAATCAGAACAAGTGGGGATCTACAATCAAGAAGCAAGTTGGAGGGAGAGAGATGGCAGAAAATTACACAGAGAAGATATCAGGTCTGGGGGGATTCTGGGGTTCTGACCTAATAGGATTCTTGCTGAAGGCTGGCTGGGGTGATCAGATGTCGCCTGGGGCGGAGGATGGTGGGGATGAGGAGTTTGATAAGACATCTAGGTGGGGAATTTTCCATAAATGACTTAGCAGGATTCTTGCTAACACCTGATGGGCTTTGTTGCAAGGAAGGGTTCAAGGGAGGCTGACTCAGGTTTGGTGAAACAAGGACTCTTTATCAGTGTCTTATAAATAAGCTAGCATGATTACTGTTTTATCTATATCTACAAATGAAACTAGAATTGTTCATTTTCCTACCTGTCTAAAGATCAACATCATCCCTGCCTTCTGTCCACTCTGTCCCTTCTCTGAGACTTGGGTCATCCCTGCATCTGAGTGTCCTTTGCTCACAGTCCATTGCATGTGGGTGAGGGGATGAAAATTATAGAAAGAGAAGGAGGTGGGATGTCTGGGTGGCTCAGTTGTTAAGCATCTGCCTTCAGCTCAGGTCATGATCCCAGAGTCCTGTGATCAAGCCCCACATCAAGCTCCCCGCTCAGAAGGGAGCCTGCTTCTCCCTCTCCCACTCCGCCTGTTTGTGCTCCCTCTCTTGCTGTGTCTCTCTCTGTCAAATAAATAAAATCTTAAAAAAAAAAAAAAAAGAAGAAGAAGAAGAAGGAAAAGAGAAGGAGAAGGGAATGATTTCTGCTCCAACTATCTGGGCTCCTCGGCTGTCAATTTCCCTGGAATATCATCACCAGCCAATTGAGAGGATCCTGAGCTGGGCTGGGCTGAACACACACTATCCTCCATATGGGAAACTGCACTTTTTAATCAGAGCTTCTGCTTCTTTCACAGCTCTCCAGAAGGCAAGGACATTTTCTCAAATCCTCCCTCCAGTGACAAAAGACAAAAATAATGGAAAATACAAATTTTTGTAAAAAAATTTGTTTTCCAGGAAAGTGTTTGCCACTGATACTGCTTTTTTCTTGATTCTTTCTCTCTCTTTCTTTCTTTCTTTTTTTTTTTTTTTTTTTTTGGTGCCCCTTGTTTATAAATATCTGATAAGTAGAAAGTTCTTTTTCTAAAGGGAAAAAAGAAGGGTATCTCTTGGTTCTATGCATCAATCTTAGGAGTCCTGTGATGGAATCTGGCAGCCTGAGATGTGCGATCAGACACATTGAGATCCAGGTTTACAATACCAGCCTCAGAGACACTGCTTCCTGGTAGACTGTGTGGGTGGTCCTCCCACATAGGGAAATGGGGAGCTGACTCTTGCTGCATGGCCTAACCCCAGCAGGACAGGACCAGGTCTCCCTTGAGCCCCATGGGGTTTAGAGACACCTACTCTGGTACAGTCAAAAATCTGTGTATAACTTTTGACTCCCCCAATTTTTTAAGGCTACTGTTGACTGGAAGCCTTCCATCAACAGCTGATTGATACATATTTTTCATGTTACATTTATCATATACTATTCTTATGAAAGTAAGCTGGAAAAAAGAAAGTCATAAGAAAAAGGAAATAATTTACAGTACTTTGCTGTCCTTATAAAAAAATATCCACGTAGAAGTGGGTCCATGCAGTTCAAACCTGTGCTGTTCAAGGGTCAGCTGTACTTCTTGGGCACACAAGGCACGAGAAAGCAAAAAGGAAGAGGGCCTGCCATCCTTCCAACTGTGTATTTCCTTTAAGTATGTAATTATTAATTAACATAATCAGCATCATGTTTTCAGTGTCTAATTGCCATGTATAAACACACAAATAGATTAAAATACAGTCAAGACCAATGTTACAATTTGTTCTATTTCCTGTATGAAACTTCACCTGCTTCTGATCACACTAGGACTCACTGTGATAAGAATTTTTCTACAATTGTTGCAACGTACTAGAAAAATGAGAACAAGAAGAAGAAACATCAGAAGATGGTTTAGCAACTCTCTGGCTGCAGATGCAGCTCTGACTTCCCCTAATCTGTTTACTTTCTTTTTTGGAGAAGTATCATTCCTCAACATACTCCATTAGCAATTTTTTCTGACGATGCCAGAGTTCTTTCTTTCTCACTCCCCCCCTTTTTTTTTTCTTAATTATTTAAGAAAATCTCTGCTCCAAACTATTTGGCCAAAAAGAAAATCACCCCAGATGAGATTGCAGTCAGAGTTTCCTTCCTGTCCTTTGAAGCTTAAGTGTTTAAATTACTTAGCTCCAAATGCCCAAGATAAACCACTAACAATGTCAGAATTCTTCAGTCTACCCTAAACCTAGTCCTACAAGATGTTTCTCTTTTTTTGACTTCCATTTTTAATACATTTAAACAGAATAGGTTTCCTGCAGGTTGCCTGTCCCCCAGAAGCATTCATTTTGAGTGTTAAACAGGAAAAAAAGACACCAACCACCTCTCTCTGGGAGATTTTTGAAACAGTCAACCTTCACAATCCTGCCTGATGGTAATCTGTTACGCATTTGTGTAGCAGAATTCAGAGCAGACTTGGCTGTTTAGAAACTACTCAAATTTTCTTCCATCCCCGGGAATTTAATTCTGTCAGAAATACTACAGTTTTAGTCACGAGGAGAAAAAAGCAGACAGACGTCATGTGCACCTCCCACAGTCTCTGGCTCAAAACCCACTCAGGTTCTGAAATAATCTCCCACATGATCTCACAGATTTGTACGAATGCAAAGCCAGCTACACCAAGTGATTACAATACTAAGAGTAGAGTCAGGAGCACCGTGAGTGCCCTTTACTCAAAATTCTAAAATTCTCCCAAAGAAGCACATGATGCTGTATTTACAAAATAATTTGCAAATGTATGGGTCTCTGCTGAAATGTCTGGGTCTCAGCTGATTGTCCCTCTTCTTCCAATTCTTTTCCTCATCTTACTCTTGATTCAATGATTGAAAAAGAAGCCCTAAGGACCTAAGAATGAGTACCAACAAACATGATATACACTTAACTTAGTCTTGAAAAAAGCAGCAAAATATTTTAGAGTCCCAGCCATCATTTCCATAAGAGGAGAAAGTGATGAAAATACATGAATTCCCAATTATATATTACTCAAAGCATGGATGATTTTCACCCTAGACAAACGTAGCAGTTAAGAGGTCGATCTGTATGCAGAGAACTGGTAGTTCAATCTGGGAATGAGTTGCTGTGTATGCGTGTCCTGAAAGCTGAACCAAGAGAGCTAGGACAATAGCAAGGGGGGTCAAGAGGGGTCTCACAGGTCAAAGATTAAGAGAGAAAACAGCAAGAGATGTCAGTAATGAAGGTGCCTGTTGTGGATATAGATTTAGAAAGATCAAAGCCAAGAAACTATTCTTTCCTGGTTCTGCTGGGATAAGATGATGGGGAGAGAGTGGAGATAAGATGATAAGATGATAGGGAGATAAGATGAAGGGGAGAGGGTGGAGAGTCAAAGAGTGTTTAGTGGCTATTCAAACTAGGCACTCTGAAGAGTAAAAGGGATCTTTTGATAATGTTTCAGAATTAAATCTCCCCCCCCAAAATATGTTTAAGTCTTAATCCCCAATGCCTGTAAATATGAACTTATTTGGAAGTAGGGTTGTAATCAGGTTAAGATGGGGTCAAACTGGATTAGAGTGGGCCCTCACCCCAATGACTGGTGTCCTTCTAAGAATGGGGTGGAGACAGAGAGACACAAGGAGGAAAGTCCCATGTGAACATGGAAGCAGAGATTGGAGTGATATGTCTAGAAGCGTCAAGGATTGTTGGCAACCACTGGAAGCAAGGAGAGAGACCTGGGATGTATTTTCCCTTACAACTTCCACAAGGAACCAACCTCACTGATACCAGATTCTGGACTTCTAACTTCCAGAACTTTAAGAAAATAAATGCCTATTGTTTTGAGACACCTGGTTTGCAGTGTTCAAAAACTAATCTATGGGGTCAGAAGGCATTAATCAGAATGATGTTATCCAAAATGGGGTATGGCTGCCCAAGTCAAAGATGGCTTCAATGTCAATGTTTTAGGTCTGAGTGACCAAGATGGTGACATGATTAGCCAAGTTACGGAACATAGTAAAATCACAGCTTCTGCAGGAAGATGCCAAGTCTGGTTTGGGACATTGGGGACTGAGACACTAAAGGACATTACAGGTAAGTTTTATCCAAGCCAGCCCTGTAGAAGAAAGGCCACCACGTTAGGCTTTGTCACGCACAACTACATTGTTAATTTTGTCTTTGTCCAGAACTCTTCTTTTTTTTTTTTTCAGAACTCTTCTTTTTGAAAGCCTTCCCACATCAATTATCTCAATTGATTTTAACAGCAACCTTAAGAGCTATAATTATCTTTATAGATAAATAAAGTGGGGTTTTGAGTGGCTTAGAATCTTGTCCGTGGTTACATGAAGAGTTAAGTTATCAGCAGAGCAAGAAGAGGAACCCAGAATATTCCCTTCTTAATCTATTTCAATGTCAGTCATTGCCATTCTGTTCCTTTTCATGTTCACATTCAGAATAGTGTACATTTTTACTGAATTGGCCAATAAGCGCTAAAAAGAATAAATAACATTACACTCTAGAAGAATAAGCAAGACAGTTATCGCTAAATTAATATATGCTAAAATAAGAAAATATAAGCCCTTCCATTAAGTTATCCAGTTTCTCTGAGAAGCAACTTCAAAAGGATCATGAATGATAAAACCAGAGATTGAAGTAGAGGCCCACATACAGAGAAATTTGACCAGGGACTTGATGTTAGACAAAGATGATGGTGGAAGCTCAAATGTGGCTGAGTGAAACTGGAGAGGATCAGGGCTGGATGCCGATGGTGCTGGGAAGCAAACTGGAGGGTCTATGGAGGAAGCTATGACATTCTTAATGCTCTTAGAATGAATGAAATAAAAACCACTGTAGAGAAACAAATGTGACTTAATAAATTGCCTACACTTTATGTGAATCCATTGAATTCCACATGAAGATCTTCTCATTTTATTTTTAATTCAATTAAATGATTGAAATTCAATTTTATGTAGTCAAAATACTTGCTAATCATAATGTCTAAGCATTATGGGGATACACCTGAGAGACAGAAGACTGGATATCTGCCCCCAGAGCCCGATTTTACTGTGCAATTAAGACATACACGTCAACCACACCATCCCACCCGACAAGATGGTGTGGCTTGCCTGAGATCACAGAGTTGATAACAGAGATTGTATTGGAAAAACCTCCCTCCTGGTTTCCCAGAACAGATTGTAGAGAGGACAGGGAGGAAAACCAAAAACCGCTGTAGGTCCTACTCAAAAGAGTCATTTTCCATGTGACCTGAACTGTATTAACGAAGATGAATGGCTCACACCAGATGAACAATTTTATATCATCAAATTATGTCTATTAAACCACATTTCATGCTTCCTAATTGTTGAATTAGAGAGGTCTGTTAGAATAGCAATAATGCACGGAAACTGGCTGCGATTCGTGCTTCAACACCCATTTTATTAGAGCGATAACTCATGAGGCTGAACTAATCACTCATTAATGCTTAAAACTCCTTTCGAGGGGCACCTGGGTGTCTCAGTGGTTTAAGCCTCTGCCTTCGGCTCAGGTCATGATCTCGGGGTCCTGGGATCGGGCCCCGTGTCGGGCTCTCTGCTCAGTGGGAGCCTGCTTCCCTCCCTCTCTCTGCCTGCCTCTCTGCCTACTTGTGATCTCTCTCTCTCTCTCTCTGTCAAATGAGTAAATAAAATCTTCAAAAAAAAAAAAAAAACTCCTTTCGAGAGGGAGTAACCGCAGTGTTCTGTGAGTGATCTTAATGTAATTCAAGGCATATGCACCTCAGGGTGCACCCTCAGCCAGCGCTTCTTTCAAATCATTCAGCATTTCCTGTACATGTATTCATTCCTGTCTGTGCTTACCTGTGCTCCTTCCCCTTTAACTACCTGCCCATTATCAGGTATTGAGTGGAGAATTGCAGAGCAATGAATTCCCAGAAAGGGGGATTTATAGTCATGAATATATCCCTTTCTTTTCTGAGGTCCAGAGAGAGCAGGGGCCAAACGCCAGACAAGCAGGTGGAGATCAGGAAGAAAAGAACGACGTAAGAACAGGAAAAGAGCTAGAAGAAAGAAAAAAACAAAGCTAATGATGAAAAAAGAAGATTGGGCAAGACTCGCTAGTACTTATTCATCCCTTTGTGTGTTGGACGCTGGTATGCAAAAGCCAGGAATGGGTTCCAATGGAGGACACAAATCCAAATATCATGGTGTGGATCCCTCGTAATAAACAGGGGCTGTGCTCAATGAGTAGGTGAGGACAGGTGCCAGCCAAGCTCTATTATTTGAGTGTCTCGCAAGCTGAGAAATTATGTTTCCAGCAAGGCTGCCGAGGTTCTATAACAGTATTTACCAAGATTTTCTAGTGGAGGACAATGTGATGAGTGGGGCACAAAAGAATCCTTTTCATGGCTTTCATACTATTTCCTGCTGAGCAGAGGTGCCTCAGGGTCCAATGTCTGAGAGGGAAGGAAAGAGGAAAGTCCCTACCCCTCTCATTTTCCTGCTTCTGCATCAACTGAAGCATCTCACCCCTATCTGTAGGTTCACATCTGATTCTGTGCTGCTCAGAAAAAAAAAAAAGAAAGAAAGAAAGAAAAGAAAAAAAAAAACACTGCTTTTATTGTAGAGAAAGATGTATTTCACATACACGGTGTTATTTTATTATTGGTAGTGGTTTTGATGAAGTTCTAGAACCTAGGTGAGGTTCGGTGGGCTGAGGTCTGGAGCTGATGACCAAGAAAGAATTCTTGAGACATCTTTGGTGCAAAATGGTGGTTCATTAAGGCACGGGGACAGGACCCGTGGGCAGAAGAGCTGCTGCCCCGGGTTGTGAGGGATGGCAGGTTATGTACCCTGTGGTTGGGGGAAGGGGTGGGGAAGGGAGGTTTCAACAGAGTTTTCATATGCTAAAGAGGGCCTACAAGGTGCTGGGAGACCAATGTTGTCTTTTAGCAAGCCATTAACATCAAGATAGTTGGGAGATTCCTGTCTTGTCTTGCAGGATTGTGATCTCTGCAAGTTAACTATTTGTTTCTAGTTTATGGCAGTCAGGGGTGCCTGAGGAAATCACTTATGGCAGTCAGGGGTGCCTGAGGAATGCCACACATATTACTGAGGGGGAGCAGATGGAGAGGGGGTGCAAGGTGCCAGCTTCTGCTTTGTCCTCAGCCAGCCTCCTGCTCCCTCATCATTCCCCCCTGAACAATCTTGACCCTTAAATCTTTAAGGTTGTTGAAGGTGGAAGGTCTCATCTTCTGTAACTTCTTCCTGCTGAATAGGGGCGTAGAGTTGTCCCTACCTACTCGGGTCAACATTGATCATTTGAGGAACGTATAGGGGAGTTACGAAAGGTGGAGGCAGCTGAATCCAGCGCTGACAGTGAAGAAGTGTCTCTGTGTGTGGTCAGGATCATCTGTCCTCGTGAAGTCATTGCAGCCATGGAGTCTCAGCACCAAGTAGAGAAACATTGAACAAAGCAACATATTAAGATTAATAAGGCGATAAGAATGAGAAGCCCGAAAAGGAGATTTTTAATTGTTGGCCACAGTCCTCCTTCAAACCAGGAACTTAACCATTCACTGAGAGAGAGAGAAGGATCTTGTAGAGCCTTAATCTGGGCATTCATATCTTTTATTAGTCCTGTGACATTTTTGTGGTAGTCTGGGATGTACACACAGCATTCTGTTTTGATAATTGCACATGTGCCACTCTGTGCTACTGTCAGGACATCTAAGGCCATCCTATTTTGTAGGACTGCCTTGCGTATCTGGGAGACTTCTATATTAAGTAGGGAGATGCTATTTAGTGAATCACTGAGTGCCTTTGTAGTATATTTATTAAGGGCTTCTACATGCCACATGACATCCCCTAGTCCCGCAGATGGAACAAAAATGGATGCTAATTGATCATACCATTTAAAAACAGATCATGTCCATCTTTGCTTTAAATTGGGGAGATTAGCTGGAGTGGTGATGGTTTTAGTAATGTGCCCATGAATCCAGGCAAATCCTAAGGTACAGTGACCTGTCCACCCTGGAGGAAGCCAGGGCCACAGGTTAGTTCCACATATCCAGTGGGTTCCGTTTGGAGCTGACCATCTAATGCCAGGTCGCCTTACCCAATTAGTAACAAACCAGTCAGTAGCCTGGAGTACTATTACTTGGGAACACATTTCTAATGATAGCCATCCTAGATGTTGTGTGTTATTTGCCCAAGTATCATACGTTTGATTTCTTTGTTCCCAGCAAAAAAATGCCTTTTGACTGAGCTGTCCAATCATGGGTGTGAGCCACAAATATGTATCCCAGATTTGATATACACCATCCTTAGTATAGTGATAAGGAGGGTTTTGTAACTTAGGCCCATATTTGACTGGGAGTTATGGCTTGACAGCAATCCTCTTTCCTTCCAAATAGCTCCATGGGCATGTAGTACCAGGAAGGCATATTTGGAGTCAGTATTAATGTTTATTTTTAGGCTTTGGCAATTGCAAAGTGCTAGTGAGCACTATGGCATAACTAGCTTTTCTTATTCTTTTTATGAAAACTATTGTTATCAGTAAACCAACTGTCATTCGTATTTTTAACAGGGGCATCTTAAATCTGGCCAACTAGAGTAAGCAAGATTAATAACCTCTGAACAGTTTTGCTCTACAGAGAAAGCAGCACAATGGTCAGGTTCAGGCATATAGGTAACTAGGTTTAAAGTTTGACAAGTTTTAAGTATTATTTCTGGCATATCTGTAAGTATAGCCCAGTATTTAATAAGTTGGCCTCCATCATCCATTAGTGGCCTTTGGCTTCTAAGACAAATCTGGACCTGATGTGAAGTCATTACAGTCAGGGACTGTCCTATAGTGAGCTTTGAGGCCCTTTTATGAGGACTTGTACCTCAACAGAGATGGCTTCTAGGATAAATATGACTAAGGGATGAAACCATTAAGAAGCCCTTTGAATGGTCCAGGCTTAACAATATCCTGAATACAGAGGATCACTGGCAAGTGGGAGAAAACTTGTCAAGAGATAAGGGGAGTCCCCCATGCATCATCAAATACAATCATAAAGAAAGTGGGGTCATCCATTATCTCCACAAGTCCATCGTTCATATCCTATGGAGTGCGGTAAGCTGGCTTTTAGGCAATTTCATTATTCCAGCCACACACAAAGTGTTAGTTAAATTATACAATCGTAAGGGAATCAATCCCATTTTCCAGTTGTTTCATCATGTGCCATGGGGTTCTGCTAATATCCCCACAAAATAATAAGATCAAATTAAGAAGCTATTGTGCAACTTATCTGAAGTTTACCTCAAATTGTTTAGCTTAGGTAAACAAACATTTAAAGACAATCAAATCTAGAATTTATCATCCATAAAGGTGTTATTAAAACGTAATTTTTCTCTCTAAAATAACCCTCATTTCCAGAGATAGCCAAATCAGGACTAATTCACTTGAGAAACAAGTCCAGTTTTAACAAACTTGGCCTATTATTTACATAAGCTCAGCAAGAACAGTGAGTATGATCATATAGATCTTTTAGAATCTGCTTTGCTGGAACTTCTGCTGGAACTTCTTATAAGGAATCTCTAGGTTGAACTTTTAGTAGCCTCTCCGGGCCAGAAGCCAAGCCATGTACTTGCCATCAGGCATGCCTGCAATTCCTGTCGATTTGGGCGAATTCTTCCTGAGACTCTCTCTGCACCTACCAAGGAGTGACATTCTTTACTCACCTGGTGAGGCTGCTGGGAACTCTGTAAGCAAGGCATCAGGCCAACAGTCCCAAGGGGCTTTATGGCTCCAGGTTTCATAAAGTCAACCTTAGTTCCTTTAAACTGTCTGGTCATATCTGAGTCTTTTCAAATATGACATTCCAGTCAAAGCCTTGGTAAAATAACCAGTTTCCAATGCTGTCCTGTTACAAGGAGAACAGATTCTTATTGAACTTACGCAAATGACTAATTGCCATGGAAGAAAGAATACTTACTGAGAACTTTTGATTTCAGAGGGTTCAGATAGAAAGAAAAGTTGAATGCCTTGATTTGTATACAAATGAGCACTTTTACATCTCTATAAGTCACAGATAACTTAAGAAAAAGTATCCCTAGTCTGGAAGAGCAAACATTAGAGAACCAGCAATGTCTAAAATAAGAAAAAACATTAAGAGACACAACACTATAATCTTTTAGTTCATTTAGTCCCATGTTACTAAATCTGGTGAATGCAGCTTCAGTTAGTTCTGGAAATTCTTACCCATTTCAGTTTTAGGATTTTCAAGTATATCAAATATCTTTATTTGTCCTGAAAGTCCTTTATACGAATCTCCTTTAAGATAAAACTCATTTTACAAGAGAATTAAAACAATTATAAATGACAAAAACTCGGAATGGATCTGGTTAGAGCTGATGAGATGAGAATTTACACTTTAGCTGGCAAGGAAATCAGGTTATTTCTGTGATACATAACATTTCCATAATTATAATATCAAGCGATGATCTCTCAAAACATTAAAACTTTAGGAAGTGCATGGAATCTCTAAAATAGTTATAGCATTTTCCCAAATGTAACACAAGGTTTATCATTGGTTCATCAGTACTTCATGAGTAACTTCGCTTACCAAGGAAAAGCCTGAGTTAAAGAGATTTACAACTTACATCTTGTCAACATTTGCTAAATAAAGTTTTAAAGCACATGCCTAAATATAATTAGGGATGTTAAACACATGATAAAACAGAACAAAGAAACTGGGTTTTCCGGGCAAAGAGAAAACCATTTACGTTTTCTTAACAGCGGATCAATTAATCTTAAGAAAACTTTGTCCTTTTGAACAGAGAGAATTTCAGTCTTATACCAAAGTACCTTTAAAACCCATTCATTTCAATCTTAGTCCGTCTTAACCATAGCTAAAATTCCTTTTCTGAAGATTTCCCTTCACAAACCTTCTACAACTTTCCTTTGCATTCAGGTTTTGTCCCAAGTCATTTCCTTCCAAACAACCATCTCATTTAGAACAAAATTACCTTCTCTTACCCTCAAGAAAATGTTTTCCCATTCCTTAAATCTTTCTTACATATCATCTACTTTTCTACATACAGAGTTGTTTCCCTTATTTCCATCAGTCTTAGTTACACTAAGCAGAATTTGATAGTCTTAGAAACTTTTAATCTCTAGTGAAGACTAAGTAACGAATTGTGAACTGTTACAACAGAATTCTTCAGATGCCAATTTATGAATCAGTTAAGCGTAAAACATGTTTACCAACAGATTTAAATATTCTTAGTTTCTTTGCAGTAAGAAGTCAAAAGCACAAACCTACATCCAATAATTAGCGACTTAGCATTTTATCCTATCTGGAAAAAACCTAAAATTTAATTCCATTTGTCATCCAACCGAAACTTTAAACTTTGGTTACCAAAGACTTTGAAAGCTACTTCAGCAATTACCCATTAAAACTTTGAGACAGACTATTAACCATCAGTTTAGTCATTTCTTTGCTAACAAATTTTAACAAATAACATGAGCTTATTTGACCTTCAGTAAACTTTGATAGAATAAAAGCTTCACATTTACTGCTGTAACTTAAAAGACACGTCTATCTTAATTAAACCAACAAACTTAACTTAGTTCCAATACTGATTTACATTCCACCTGGACCCACTCCACTTTGAATGTTTACCTGAGACATGGGTGGGAAGATCTGGAGTGGGGGGGTGTTAGGTCCAGGGGCTGCTCTTCTTGCTCCTTGACAGTGAGGAGAGAAGGAGCCATGGTGCATGGTCTAGAGGCTGGTCATGCAGGCTGCACGCATGTTGGTGCAGAAACCGGAGAAGGGGGAGACAGAGGAAACAAAGTGCAGCCAGGAGGCAGAGAAAGGATTCCCGGTTCTAGAGCTCATCAGCTCCAACAGGAGCAGATGCCATGCTTTCCCGCCAGCAAGGGGGGAAGGGTTAAACAGTCCAAGTCTGGCCAGAGAAGACAGGGAACTTCCCCAAAACAAAGAGTTTCGGCAGCTGCTTGGAATATTCCTTACGGTCTCTGTCTCGAGTTAGACCAACCCCAGTTGGCTCCAGTTATAGCCATTAACACGGGAAGCGAGTGAGGGAGAAGCCCCCACATCTATTAGGAGAAACAGAGAGAAATAAAGTCAGAGTCCCCTTTGCTAGGGATGGCCCAGCAACCTGGGCTTACTAGAAGAAGGCTTATTTACATAATTACCATCCAATATGTCAGGAGGAAGTTTGCTAGCTGACTTATCTGGGCAAACACATTCTGCAAAAGCCCCTTAGTCTGGGGTCCTGGTGTAGAGCAATGAAGGCCTAGGTATGAGCAGTGAAGGTATCCTAGATCCTTTGCCCTGTTTCCTGCAGAGGAGATCTAACTGATAGATCCCATTGAGGCCATGCAGTGTTACAGGAGCTCAGTCCTTTTCTAAGTTTTGCAACCCAAATTATTTCCAGTGGGTTAAAAGGCACCCCAAGGTCGAGTCCTTGGGAACTAAAGAAGCCTACTGAGGCCATGCTCCCAGAAACATAAAGAAGGTCCATCACCAAATCCCCCCTGACTCCTGGGTGGCGTCCCACGCAGGATATGTCAGAGGTTCCCATGTGTCAAAAGCGACGAGAGGCGTCCCTCAAGATATCGCTATTGATCACCATCCTGCCTTCCCCAGGAAGGCATTCCTGCCATAAAAGGCCCTGGAGTGGTGCCGGCGTCCCTCCACTTCCCCATCGCATCCTAGGTTGCTGATGGGTGCCTGATGGATGGACCGAAACACTGTGCCGTGAGTGCCATGCCATCGTCTGTCCTGAAGACTGCATACTGTTTTGCCATTTTAACCCATGGAAATACTAGAAAAGTTTGGCAAGGGGAAATTACCCAATTTCATAGCTTTAACTAGTCTGTAGAAGACACTGACAAGAAACAGTAAAGACTGAAATCCATCATGGTCTATGCGACATTCCAACACATGTGGTCCTTGCAGCCAACTTCCCCAGGAAAAGGTCCCCGGTTGCGTTTTAATTCAATCAGGTACTGGTTTCGGCCGGCTCCCAGTGGAGGTCTCTCGGCCAGAAGTGGCAAGACCAGGGATGTGGAGGGGATCACATTAGATCAATCAGGAGGAAACCTCACATGGGAGTCTTAAGATTGGCAGCCGTCCTAGTGATTAAGGTGGCTGTCCCATGCCCAAGAAAGACAACTTTTATAAGAACAGGAATAAAGAGAGGCCATCAAGTTTCTGGGTCTTATTGCCATTCCGGCCAGGGTACTAACTTATAGCCAAAAGGCAGACGCTCTCCTCCCCGTAGAGTAGCCACGGGCTAGAGGATTACAGCCTGAGCAACAGACATGCAAGTGTTCCAATAACACCATACTCCTTGAAAAGCCCCTGAAATGAGAATAAAGGAAAAGGAGAGAAAGTACTCACCAAATTTGCACCGAAGCTCAGAGTCCAAATGTAAAGACTCACGGCCCCACGTTGGGCGCCATATGATGAAGTTCTAGAACCTAGGTGAGGTTCGGTGGGCTGAGGTCTGGAGCTGATGACCAAGAAAGAATTCTTGAGACATCTTTGGTGCAAAATGGTGGTTCATTAAAGCACGGGGACAGGACCTGTGGGCAGGAAGAGCTGCTGCCCCGGGTTGTGAGGGATGGCAGGTTATGTACCCTGTGGTTGGGGGAAGGGGTGGGGAAGGGAGGTTTCAACAGAGTTTTCATATGCTAAAGAGGGCCTACAAGGTGCTGGGAGACCAATGTTGTCTTTTAGCAAGCCATTAACATCAAGATAGTTGGGAGATTCCTGTCTTGTCTTGCAGGATTGTGATCTCTGCAAGTTAACTATTTGTTTCTAGTTTATGGCAGTCAGGGGTGCCTGAGGAAATCACTTATGGCAGTCAGGGGTGCCTGAGGAATGCCACACATATTACTGAGGGGAAGCAGATGGAGAGGGGGTGCAAGGTGCCAGCTTCTGCTTTGTCCTCAGCCAGCCTCCTGCTCCCTCATCAGTTTTGTTATTAATCTTTACAACCACCAAATGAAGCAGCCCAGACAATTTGAACACAAAAAGGTCTGATAAAAACAGCACAAAGGCATAAGTTTCCTATCCCAGACTTTTCCCCATTCTACCAACCACACTTCCTGAACGTTGCTCTCAGGGAGTGAGAAGAGGGAAGCAGAGTTCTTGTTTAGTTGAGGTGCAGTTTATGTCCATTGAAATACACATATTTTAGGTGTATAGTTTGCTAAGCTTTGAAAAGTATAAACACTTCTGGAACGATTACCCAAAACAGAATACAGCACATTGCATCACTTCTGGAAGTTTCCTCATGACATTCATCAGTGACCCACAGAGTCAACCATTATGCTGATCTGTATCATTATAAATTAGTTTTGTCTGTTTGTGACTTTCACATCATTGGAATTATATACTACATTATCCTTAGGAGTGACTGCTTTCATTCAACATATTTTGGAGATTCATCCATGTTGTTTGTATCAGTAGTACATTTATTTTTATCACTGTGTGGTGTGCCAAGTATAGATACACTTTAATTTGTTCACACAATCACCTGTGGATGAATAATAGGATTGTTCCAATTTGGGGCTACTACAAATATAGTGGCTATGAATATTTTTGTAGTGTGTGTGTACATGTATTTTATTTCTCTTGTTACACACTTAGGAATGTAATTTCCATTTCATATGTTAACTGCATGTTTAGCTTATAAAGAATCATCAACTACTTTTTACAGCATTTTATGATCTCACTGTAGAATTGACCAAGAGTTCCAGTTGTTCCATATCCCTGCCAAGACTAGGTATCAATAGCCTTTTTAAAAATTTTAACCATTACAGTGGGTAAGTGGTATTTCAGTAAGGTTTTTGATTTCCATGCTTAATGGCCTTTCTTATATCTTTTTTTTTTTTTGGTCAAGTGTCTGTGTAAGTCTGTGTCCATTTTTGTCAGATTGTTGTCTTTTTATGATTGATGTGTAAGTGTTCTCTAATACGTCCTTTGTCCTTTCCTACAGTGTATGGTTTGCCTGTTCTCTCTCTTAATGATGTCTTTGTTGAGAAATTTATATTTTGACAAAGCTCAATTAACCCCCCCGCTGTTTTTCTTTTCTACTTAGTGTCTTTAAAAACAGCAACAAAAAATTGGCTACCCCATGTTAGGAAAATATTCTCCCTATTTTTCCTTCTGGAAGCTAAATAATTTTAGTTTTCATGCTTCAGACTATGATTAATCTCAAAGTAATTTTGGGATATGGTGCAAAGTAAGGATCAAAGTATTTTTCTATGAATATTAAAAGGTTCTGAACTCAATTATAATATACATATGGTGGAAGGAGTTTCCTGCACTACCAATAAGCAAGTCTCTGACACCAGCCAGGTATCCTTTTATTCAACTTAATGCTGACATTTTCTACCCAGAGACAGCATCAGATGCTACAGGTTAAGGGCTCAGACCCCCAAGACTGCCCTCCACCTCAGATGCCAATTGCAATTCCACGTGGTCACCTGTGTTTCTGATTGTCCAGCTATAAGCTGACTGGAGGTTCCAGCAACCCCCTCCTTAGGTTCACTTAATTCGCTCCAGGAACTCACAGAACTCAGAGAAACATTTACTTACTAGATCATTGGCTTATTATGAAAGGATATAAACACTATTTCATTTCAAGACTTTTTATAAAGCTACAACAATCAAGACAATGAAGAAGTGAGGTAATGATTGATATGTAGATAACTGGAACACAATAGGCAACTTTGAAGAACATAAACTAAACTAAAAGGATATAAACTCAGGAGCAGATGGCAGAGAGCATAAGGCCAGGTACAGCATAAGAGCCTGGAGCCCCCATGATGTCTTGGCATGTGACACTGTCCCCAAACCAACAGTGTTCACCAACCCTGAAGTGTTCAAAACCACCTCCTTTTGAGTGGTCATGGAAGTTTTGTTAATGCATGGGTATGGATACTTAAATAATTGGTCATTGGTAATTGGTTCAATCCTTTCTCCCCAGAAAGAGGGGTACTGAATATTCCAACCTTCTATTCATGGTTGGTTCCCCTGGCAACCAACCTCCATCCTTAAGTGATTTCCAAAAGTCATTCTTAACATAAAACTGGTTATTGTGGAAAGAGGCTTATTATGAAAAATAAGATACTCAGTTCACCTTTGTGGCTCTAAAATGATTTTAGGAACTCAAGAGACCAAGTATTATAACAAAAGATGTTCCCATTGCTCTTATCACTCAGGAAATTCCAAAAGTTTTGGGAGCTGTAAGCCAGGAACCATGGATAAAGACCAAATGTATGAGAAATATATTTTGGACAAATGACTGATCAGATATATATTCTTCTAAATTACAATATTGCAGATATCCAGTTGTTCCATAACCATTTGTTGAAAGGAGTTTCCTTTCTTTATTGAATCTCATTGAGTCCTTTGTTCAGAACCATTTCACCATAATGTGCCATCCTATTTCTAGGCTGTCAGTTCTGTTCCATGTTTCTATGTGTCAACTGGTACATTGATGTATCTCAGTGTTTCAATTGCTGTAGCTTTATAATAAGTCTTGAAATCAAGTAGTGTAAGTTCTTCAATCTTGTTCTCTTTTCCAAAATTATAAGATTTTTCATTTTTATACTTTTTTTTCATTTTCATAATTTTTTAATGTTTTCAATTCCTGTAAAAAAATTGTTTGGATCAATTTAAGGAGATTTATCATGTTTAACAATTTTGAATTCTCCATTTCATAAACATGGTATTTCACCTCACTTATTTAGGACTTCTTTAATTTTCTCACCAATATTTATAGTTTTCTGCATGGAGGTCTTGTCCATCTTTCATTAAATTTAATACAATAAATTTAATGTTTTGTGATGCTAATATAAACAATGTTGATATTTTTACTGTCATTTTTTCCAATGGTTTCTTCCTGGTATAGAAAAAAAATTGGTATTTTTTTACATTAAACTTGTATCCTGTGACCTTGATAAATTGACTAGGAGTTAATCCATTCCTTTAGATTTTATATGTATACAATATGTTATCTGCAAATAAAGATACCTTTACTTCTTTTCCAATATTTACACCTTTTTTTTTTTTATATTTACACCTTTTATTTCTTTTTCTTGCCTTAATGCATTGCTAGGAATTCAAATACAGTGCTTAATAGAAGAAGGAGGGATGGCAAATTATTTTGTGGGCTTGACTCTGTTGTCTCTCTCCCAGAAGGCAGGAGGAACCAGCTGGTACAATGCCCTTTCCTACTGTGCACAATCTGCAAGCCACCATTTTCTACACTTTGAGGTCCCTTCCTTCT
The DNA here is from genome assembly GCF_002288905.1 of Enhydra lutris kenyoni. Lineage (NCBI taxonomy): Eukaryota > Metazoa > Chordata > Mammalia > Carnivora > Mustelidae > Enhydra > Enhydra lutris. Next base: position 41,770,673 of record NW_019154090.1, on the reverse strand, counting down.
CCAAAAGACAGTCCCCCACAAGAACCTCTTTCTCATGCTTTATGCTTCAACTTAGATAACATCTTGCCCCAGAGCCCTTACTAGATAACTCTAACATCCCTCCCTACTGTGATGACAGCATACCACCTGGGTAGTTTTTATCTATAATTATTACTTTTAGTTAGTTGTTCGTATCTGCATCTCCCACTGAAATTTAAGCTCCTCCTCAAGCAAAAATCTTGCTTGTCTGCTTTCCTAATGTATCCTGGAAACTTAGCAGAGAGCTTACTATCTTAACAGACATCCAGCAGATGAATAAACCTCTTTCCAGCCACTTGTCCTACCTAGAGGAAAAATCACGGACACTCCCTTTGCTCCATAAAGAGGGTGGGCACAGGGTGTGGGGACACACTGCTTAAGCCCTGCTCATGTGGCTGATAATCTTCAAGTATGAAGAGTACAGATTAAGCTACATCTTTCCTCTGAAAGTTCATAGATCTCAGATAAAGATTGGAGATGGGGTCTGCTCCGGGGTTAAGGCAAAAGGATGGAGAATTGGCTAGGTCATGAAAAAAAAAATTCAGTGTTGAGATAGCAGAGGATTTTGAACAGGGGACTCACAGAATTAAATCTGCGCTTGAGAGGGTCATCTCCAGGAGCCAACTGCAGCACGTGGAGAATGCAGCATTGTCCGTGAGAAACCAGTGAGAAGAGTAAAAGGCAAGTGACGGCGGTGAGCTGATCTGGGGAGTGACCGCAGATGTGGAATCAAAGGGAAATCATCAACAGAGACTCGAATCACTACAACGTGGGCCCAAGAGATCAGAGCAGGGTTAAAGGTGGCGCTTTAGTGTAAACCCTGAGCAGCAACCAAAAAAAGGTGTAAGGCCAAAACTCTCCTAATCTAATCTGCCCTCTTGACTTCTCAGAGAATCCCCGAGCACAGCATGTCAGAAAGTCAGGACTGCCTTTTCCCTACCGTCCCTGGCTTCTTCCCTGTTAGAAGTTTTCACAAGGTCTCACGGAATCCCACACAAAAGGAACAAACAGCTTACTTAAAACTCACACTTTTTTTTTTTTTTTACTAGAGGCTACTTTGTCTTTGTTTCTATCATTCTCCGGAAAAGAGAAAACCTCAAAGGTTTCTAGCACTTTATTCCTTTCTCCTCTACCACTCTTGGGTTTTCTTTGGGAAAAAATAAAAAGGTTCTGGCTGAAATGGGGTCCGCTTCAGGCACTGGCTCCTCTTGCAAAGTCATAGTCACAGTTCTGTACTTCCCAAGCAGTGTTTGGTTCTCCTCTCAAGAGCATTTGGATAATAAAAGCAGTTGGATAATAAAAGAAAAGGCCATTACCCTCCACACACACCCACTACCAGCTGCACAGAGAATGCCAACGTGGATTCTGTCAAGCAGTTAGCAAAGGAAGCCCTGGTTCTGGCGCCCAGCCGCCAGCATGACAAATGGCGCCGCCCCCAGGCTCCATGTTGTGGCCTCTCTGGGAGGAGTAGTTTGAGAACAAACCGTGCAGGAGAGGCTTATATGCAGGTTGGTTTCTCCACGCTGCCTGTGGATACCGACTTTGCAGCAGGAGGCAGGAGGGGCTGTCCTTCTGGGGATAGAGGGTGCCATGCAGGGTGTTCAGAAGCCCGATGGTTGGGCTGACACCAGAAGGTACAGCAGGGCTGAAGCATGGGCTCTCCACCCCAAGGATGCCGAAGAGAAGAAGTCTGAGGGCAAAAGGTTGACTTCTGACTTTGCAACCCTGACAGCCTTCCCCAGTACCTGGCAACTTGGAGTGCTGCCCAGGTCAAGCTTAATAACTTTGCTTCCTTATCTAGAATAAATGGTCAGGGAGAGACTTATACTTCTAGAAAGAAAAATGAATTCCAGGCATGCAGAATAACATAGTGGAGAGCAAGGAAATGCCCTGGGCCTTCTCTCCTTTCTGCTATTGACTAGCTGTGTGACCTTGGGAAATCCATATGACATCTCTGGTCCTTCATTTCATCATCTGTAAAATATGGGAATCTGTGTAGATGATCTGTGCCTTCCCTTTCAGCCACCACACTCTCAAGAGACAAAACTTATTCCTTGTTATCCCTGCCAAGCTCATCTCTAGTCTCCACTCCAGTGTCCCCAGTGACAGGGAGCTTGTTACCCACTAAAATGGCTCACTTTGAGTGCTGGATCTTTCCTCCTTGCACCCCTTTCTACCTCTGGCAATGCAAAAGTGAAAATGTTCTGAAAGGGCCATATTTCTAGGGTCAGAACTAATATTCTAGAAGCAGCATGACACTCTGGTAAGAGCTACCCGGCATTTCTTTACTTGCTGCCAGTTCTCTGGGAATTTTCCTAGCTCGTATCTCAAAATATCCATGTAAATTTAGCCAAAAAGGAAGAGACGACAAAGTAAAAAACAGGGTTTTTTGTTTTGTTTTTGTTTTTGTTTTTGCTTTTACTACCTGAACAGTGGTAGTTTTTAGGACACCAGGTCTCACAGAATCGAAAAATGTTAGAATTGCAAAAAACGCCAGTGAACTTCATCCAGCTCTTTCTTTGATCCAGTGAAGAAACTAAAGGCCGGAGAAGTGATGTGACTTACCCAAGGTCACACAGCTGAGATAAGCTCATGTTTATGGATTCCTAGCTCTCCTTCTACAAATGCTTAGGTATTTTCCAGAGTGTATCATGGAACACAGATTCCTAGGAGATGAGAAGGTATTTCCTACGGGGGGATGGGGGTGTTGGGGGGTAGGTTCTATGGTCAGAAATGTTTGGGAAATGCTCATTTAAATTATTTTGCTTTGTTTTACAGAAAGGCCTCTCAGAAGTTTACCTATGCTATGCTCTTGGGGCCCAGTCAGGAAAGCAGCAACCACATTAGAATTCTGGCAGAGAGGATTGGCTATGGGGCACTGGGGACTTATGGCCCCATTGAAAGGGCCAGAGCTGCAAGATCAGTGAAGGTACCATTAGATCCATGGATCACAAGGGTCGTGAAGGCACAGAGATACCACCGGAATCTCCAGCCCTGACGCTGAGGTTCAGGGGAATATCTGGAAAGGACCATAAAGCTTTATATCTACCAATGTCATATATGCTCCTGCCACTTGCTAGAGAAACAACAGATCTTCTCTCCCTTCTGCCTTTTATTTTAGATCAGCGCCTCTGCCTGGCAGCATTTAATCAGGGAGCCCTGCCCCCCAGGGAAACCTTAGTAACATAGTTATCAGGCTTCTAGTTCCTAGAATTTTGCAGAGATCCCAGAAAGGAGTAACATATTTTATTGTTGTTGTTGTTGTTGCTGTTGTTGTTTGGAAATGCTGTCCTGACCCACTTTGAGGCCCTGGTTAGAGGCCTGTCACTTGCCCTGATTAAGTCCACACCCCAACCATTTCAATTATCACTGTTGGCCCTTACGTACCCACCAGAATTGCTGGGGTCAGGTGCTGGACCATTAGAGACAGACCTACGCTCTGAAGCTCACAAGATCATTCAGGTTAGCCAGTCCCAGAGAGCTCATGACACCTAGCTAACCCCACCCTGCTTGCCATACCTAAGATGCCCCTGCATGCCTAGTTTTCTCTAAGCCTGTCCCCCAGTACAATCCCCCTGCATGGCCCTGTGTGGCACCCTTCTCTCCTTCAGAGCTGTGACTAACAGAGTTTTGCCTTTCATCTAGACAAGTGTCTCTGTATTGTGTTCCACTGTCAAAGAATCTTTAAATCTTACAAAATAGGGGCAGGAATGGGGCCAAGTTACCAAAATCAATCTGGTACATCTATTAATGTGCATGGAAAATCTCCACTGGGGTTCTGGTATGTAGCGTGTCCTAAGCTTTTCTGACCACATGTGTCTATTTTTAGGGCAAGACCTACTAATATACTTCAAAAAGGTATTGAGTTTCCATGCCACTCATGGTGGACATCGCTGTTTTAAATGATAATTTCTGGTGTTCAGTCACTTGGAAGGCCCCATGACCTGAAGGAAGCAGGAGAGGGAATTGTGGCCTGGGCTATGGGATTAGCAGATGTATGACCACAGTCTGAGCCCAGCTATGCTATCAGTCACAATGCACATAAAGACTTTGCTTAGGTGGTCCCAGCTGATTGATATGCACGTGACTTCTCTAACCCATATTTCTTCCACTTGAGACACCCTCCTTGTCCTCTCTTCCTCCCCAAATCCTCAGCAGTCACCAAGGCCAACTCGAGTCCCTTCTTTCTGGTAGGAAATTCAATGATTAGCTCTGCTTTCTCTCACCTCTTCCTTCTCTGAAATCTTGACACACTGTCAGCACTTGTCACAAATCTGCCGGTGACATCTCTTGTACTACTTCCCTGCTCCATTTAGCAGCTCTTAGTGTCAATCTCTTATCCCCAACTGCATTGTTATCTTCTCAGAGGCACAGATTGGAGCTTGAGCTGCTGGGTTCTCCCCAAACACTGAGAATGATACTCAGCACAGACCAACTACGCAGCCCTCTGCAGTCAGGATAAACCAATCCATTAGCCACTTCGGTTTTCAGTGCAAATTTTCTTTTCTTTTTCTTTTTTCTTTGTCCCCCCGAATTTTAGTTGACGCAAGACCTGGTTTGCATATGGGTATATTTGTCATACAGATGAGAATAAAAATGGAGTTCCACACAAATGACTATTGTCAAGTGGTAGGAATGCATTTCCCTAGTAACATCTTTTAGCTACTCCCGTGTTCTTAAACCATGAAGAGCAATGTGACACTTACAAAGTCCCAAATGACTTTCTTGCTTCCAAGAATTATTTCAGGCTTGGATTCCCAGCGATTCAGAGGCAATTTCTATTTCTGCCATGTTCATACTTTGCATCTTTACAGCCTTTTAACTTTTTCTTTTTACATCTACGGTCAGTTTATCTTAACAGCAGTGACTTTCTGATCTGGGTTGAGCTGAGACAACATTATTGTCCTCATGTAAGCACTGAAGAACCAAGGCACAGAGATGCCATCGAGTCGGTGGCAAAATTGGGGCGAGAACTAAAATCTCTTGCCTCTCAATCCATTGCTCTTTCTTATGTGTTCCAAAGTAGAGAATGAATGCCTGGGAATGACTCTGTGTGTGTGTGTGTGTGTGTGTGTGTGTGTGTGTGTGTGTGTGTGATATCAATCAGAGAAAGGAAGAAATGCAAATTAGATACTATCCAATGGCTTTTCCTCTTTGAGTGGGTTTTCCAGTAGAAAGATAACCATACAACTAACCTCTAAGTTGATTTTTATTCCAACCAGAAAATTAAAATTAAAAAAAAAGTGCCTGCCTGCTTTTTCTTTGAAATCGTCTTTAGGATTTTTTGAGCTTGCATACTGCCTTAGTCTGCTCAGTCTGTCAAAACAAAATGCCATAGACTGGGTGACTGAAACAATAGAAATTTGTGTTCCTACAGTTGAGGGGGCAGGGCTAGAAGTCTAATAGCAGGGTGCCGGTATGGGAGGTTTCTGGTGAGAGCTCTCCTCTGGCTTGCAGAGAGCTGCCTTCTCTCTGTGTCCTCACATGGCAGAGAGAGAGTGAGCAACCTCCCCGGGGTCTGTCCTTAAACAGGCACTAATCACATCATGAGGGCCCTACACTGGTGATGTCCTCTAACCCTCACCACCACCTAAATACCCCCTCCCTCCTAATACCACTGCACTGGGGTTTAGGGTTTTCACGTGTGAATCTGGAGAGGGAGGGGGACACATTTCAGTCCATAGCACCTCCAGGATCATACTTTATTTTTAATCATTATTTCTTATTATGTTATGTTAGTCACCATACCGTACATCATTAGTTTTTGATGGAGTATTCCAAGATTCATTGTTTATATATAACAGGATCATACTTTAGAAGTGTATGTGCACCCATGTATTGTGGGCAGCTGGCTGATCCAAGTACAAAATCCTGGAGGGTAGTTTGAATCCAACCTCCCCTCACCTACATCTTTCTTCAAATCTATCCGTCTCACATCAGGGTTTAAAAATCTAACCATGTTACACTGCCGTTGACTCTCTAGCAGCAAGATAAGGCCCAGTCCTGCTATTTAAGCAACTTCCTCCAGTTCCATCCACCATTTCCAACCCCAAACAGTATTTTACACCAAAATATAGTCATGCTTGTTATTTGCCAGAGTGCTGTTCTAGAAAGTCATCATGAACCACGAATGAGAGAATACTGAACAGCTCACTGCTCCTACGCGAAATACAAGGTATCATTCCCGTGAGCCTCTGGTCACATTTTCATCAACCAATGAACTCATAGCCTTGTTTTATGTGACTTTTTGGTAAAACATCGTATTAAATACGTATTATTAGGTCATTAACACTGAACTCACAGCCGACACACTATAACGCATGCCGGAACGAAGCTTATCTTAGAAACACTACACAGCACATGAGCACTGTGCTGGGTGCCATTTTAAACAGAAAAATCACCTTCAAAAAAGCACAAAAGGTGGGAAATGTGGCACAGTACGTAGACCATGGAAAGGATGCTTTTTTGCAATGTGAAAGCCCAAACTGGCCTGACTTAGGGAGGCATAGAAGACTTAGTTGCTTACCCTGTGTGGTGCAGAACAGCATGTGGGTTCCTCAGAACCCTGCCATGGTGGCTGTCCCAGCCAGATGCCTCTGATGTTTAAAATTCTCTTGCCAGAGCTTCACGTCTTTAGGTGAAGCATTTCCATTCAAACAGTTATCAAAGAGTGGCGAACTAACATGTTTAAGGGTCTTGTATGTGTAGGTTCTCTCCATATATTACCATCTCTACTCTATACAATGACTCTATAAAGTAGATAGAAATAACCCTTTTAGAGAGGAGTATACCAAAAGGCAGTGAAATAAGAGACATACTAAAGGATAGTATGTGGTCTAGCCAACATTTGTACCCAGATTTGTTTGATCACAAAGACCTGGTTAATCTTCTTACCCTGTGTCCCCTTTTAGAAAATTCTTAAAGCAAAAATGCTCTGATAGTTGCTCAGAAAATTAAAAATAGAATTACCATTTGATCTAGGTAGGTATCCAAAAGAACTGAAAGCGGAGTCTCAAAGGGTTAGATGTATATCCATAGTCTTGGTAACATTATTCATAATAAGCAAAAGGTAGATTCAACTCAAGTGTCTATTGACAGATGAACGTCACTGATGGATGAATGGGATTCTGAAGTCCTTTCTCCTTTGCAAGAGTGGGCAGTTTTTCCTATTGAACATTTTCATGTTCTCTATATACATATAATGGAACATTATTCAGCCTTAAAAAGAAAGGAAATTCGGACACATGCGGCAACACAGATGAACATGGTGACATTATGCTGATTTAAATAAGCTGATCACCAAAAGGCAGATGCTGTGTGATTCCACTTACAGGACGTACCAAGAGCAGTCAAGTTCATAGAGACAGAGAGTAAAAGAGTGATTGCTAGGGGTTGGGGCTCTGTGAGGATGGGGAGTTGCTATTCAGTGAGTTTAAAGTTTCAGTTTTGCAAGATGAAAAGGGTTCTGGAGATTGGGTGTACAACAGTGTGAATGTGCTTAACCTACCAAACTGTACATCTAAAAATAGTTAAGATGGCAAATTTTGTGTTATGAATTTTACCAAATTTTTCTTATTAATTTTTTAACTAAAGTTTGTGTATATGAATTTTACCAAATATTTTCTTTCATTTTCTTAAATTAAATTTTTAATTCAAAAAAGAGCTAACAATAAAAAATAAATAATAAAAATTAAACAGAAATGCTCCAGGATAGGAGGTCATACAGCCATTATAAATCACAAATTATTTATTTTATTCATTCAACAAATACTGTTAGAGAATGTGTACAGTGTGCTGGAGACGGGAAGGAATACATGCCCAATTGAGTTGGGCATGGCTCCTAGCCTCATGGGAGAACATATATAGAGATGGTTAGGATATGAGGTAGGAATGACATAGGCCATTAAAAAAGGAGCATGGGAGGCAGCTGTCTTCTTAGCTAGGCAAGCAAAGAAGGCTCTTTAGAGAAGGGGACCCAGTGACTGAGGGTAGAACAATGCCCGTAGGAACAGCACAGGTAAAGGGATGACAGGGTGTGACAAGGGACTGAGACAAGGGACATGAATGCATAAACATACAGAACACAGTAAGGTAAGATCGGGGAGGATCATACCACGAAAATAGGTTCGCTGCCAGGGTCAGACCTTTATAGTTTATTCGTTAGGGAGCAACAGGACACTGTCAGTTCCTGAGGAACAGGGTGGAGTGATTCTTTGGAGCAATAGGATGCATTCATTTGCTGGGGCAGCCATAACAAAGTACCACAGACTGGGGGGCTTACAACAGGAATTCATTTTCTCACACTTCTGGAGGCTGGAAGTTTGAGATCCAGATGTCCAGAGGCCTTTCTCTTTGGCTTGTAGAAGGCTGCCTGTCTTTCCTCTGTGTCCTCTCATGGTCTTCTCTCTAAACCAGCCTGGGTCATGATCTCTTCCCCTTTTTTTTCTTTTTAGAATGAGAGTGTGTGTGTGCAAGTAGGAGCAGGAGGGACACACAGAGAGAGAGAATGTCAAGCAGGCTCCATGCTCAGCATGGAGCCCAACAGGGGGCTCAACCCCATGACCCTGAGATCATGACCAGAGTCGAAATCAAGAGTTGGACCCTTAACAGACTGAGCTACCCAGGCTCCCCATAATCTCTTCTTATAAGAACACCACTCACATTGGATTAAGGCCCATCCATGTGACCTCATTTTAATTTATGACCTTTTTAAAGGCCTTAGCTCCAAATACAGTCACATTCTGAGGTGCTGGGTAGTAGGACTAGAACATACAAATGTTGGGGGCAGGGGCACAATTCAGTCCATAGCACAGGGTAAGGTGGCTCGTGAGAGGGAGAAGGCAGGAAGGCCAGCAAGGAGGCACAAAGGCCATGGTGAGCAGGAGGTGGTGGTGGAAGAGCTACAAGGAGGCCCATGGTGCCCATCAGCCTGACAGCTTTCCTCTTTGTGAGGAGGAAGATAACAAAACCCAAAGTTCGGTAAAGGGTGCAGTAAGAGAAAAGACGAGGCAGCCAGAATTAACTTGGCAAATTTCCCCAACCCATACAGACATCCTCAGAGCCATCATTTTGTGCCTTCTCTCCACAGCAAGAGGGCTGCTTCTGATTCCCAGCCCACGCAAGACAAAATACCTCATGACTTTATAGTCTCACGGTGTTTACATCACATTCTTTCACGCCCAGAATCTGAATCACAGCCAGGATGTTCTTGCATGACAGTCCTCATGAACTAATTATTAATGTTCCTGGCACAGAGTCCGGGTGGACATTCATTTCCACTGCCCAAGCCTGGTGATGAATCGCACGTTACGCAGGCTGCATAATTTCTTCATTTCTCCATAAGTCTGTGCCTTCTGCTGGCATTTTAAGGAATGTATTTTTATGAAGTTTGGCGCTATTCAGTAATTTTCCAGGAGGGCACGTTGCCCAGGCCAGATGGACAGATTTATTTCTGGTTCCAGCTGGTGAAGTCCTGTCTGATAAGATCCTATCTCATCCTACTTGAACAGAGATGCACAATTACTTGCGAGGTGGGTAGGGAAATTACTCTATCAGCAGCCCAGTTAAGGTGGGCTGGGGTGGGAGGGCCACCTAGGACCTAAAATTCCTGATTTTAATGCCACAGATAGACATCTTCTTCTGAAGACAAACCAGTACCATGACATGGAACTTAACGGGGCAAGACATCTGAGTGGAGTCACCTAGTTACAGCATCAAGAGCCGTAGGTCTCTCTCTGAAGCCATTTGTCTTTAGGAAGAGAAAGAAGCCTGGTGCATTGAAATGGAATGAAGAGAAATGAACTTCGGCTTTCTGAAGAGGCTCACTTTTTTTGGCAGATTGCATTATGGGATCACTCATGATCAGTTATATTCTGCAGCATTGGGACAGAGCCTCCTTGCACGTGGACTTCTCAGCAGGAAGGTGTGTGCACCAATCGAGGGAGGCATGCAGAGTTACAGGCACACACAAGGACCCGAGAATCCTCAGATTTGATGAAATGAGGTCTCCCTTTTTACTTTTTTATGAACCTCCTAAAGGGACCTGAGGCCAGACAATACTTCCATAGCAAAGTACCTCTCCCCAGGAAGTGGTAATGACATCATAGAAAATTAAAACACTCGGATTTAAAAAAAAATTTTTTTTTCAATTTTTGGAATTTCTCTTAAATTTGTTGGATATTGAGAATTGTTTATGTCTGCTTCCCAGGCTTTCCTTTTCCTGCTGTGGAGCTCTGGAGTCTAGCCATGTCGAAGGAAAGCAGTTCCTCTCTGAGTTCTCTCTGCTTATAGCTTCTCCTTCTCTTCCTGCAGGTGAGGATCCGATAACCAAGCTTGATCCCACCATTTCTTCCACTGTAAATCCTCACTTCCCTTTGTCTCTTCAACCAGCTGCTGCTAACATAAAACCCTCAAAGCCCAGCCATTTTTTTCCTTCCTACTTCAGGCAAATCTCTTGGCTTTTATCCAGAAAGGAACACAAAATTCTCCTAGGAAGACAGGACTGTAGTTCCCTTTAACAGATAGGAACACTAAGTCACATAAAGGCTAGGTAAGTGACCTGTCCTGGATATGACTTTAGAAATCAGGCTTGTATTTTTATTTTCCAGAAATTCTACAAGGGTGAAGAAAATAATTTGAGCAAGGACGTTTAACAAATAACCAATCAAGCAAAACAAATGAATATTAGCATCAGTTGTAAAAGGGGAAAATATTAAGTTTGACTTCATCAAAAGTATAATGTTTGCTTTTCAAAAGATACCATCAAGATAATGAAAAGAAGGAAAAAAAGATAATGAAAAGAAAGGGCACAGACTGGGAGAAAATATTTACTAATCAAGTATCTTAATTAAGATCTTTTTTCTTTAGGGGCCCTGGGAGGCTAAGTGGGTTAAGCACCAAACTCTTGACCTCAGTTCAGGTCTTGATCTCAGGATTGTGAGTTTAAGACCAGTCTGGAGCTTGCATTAAAAAATTTTTTTTCAGGGTACCTGGGTGGCTCAGTCATTAACCATCTGCCTTCAGCTCGGGTCATGATCCCAACGTCTTGGGATTGAGCCCCACATTGGGCTCCTTGCTCAGCGGGAAGCCTGCTTCTCCCTTTCCCACTTCCCCTGTTTGTGTTCCCTCTCTCTCTGTCAAATAAATAGATAAAATCTTTAAAAAATAAAAATAAAAAATCAATTTATAATTTTTTTCTTTAAAATTCAGTAATAGGGAAATAAAAGACCCAATAAGAAATGCACTAAAGATTTGAAGAGCATGTGAAAATGCTTAACATCGCTAGACTAAAATAACAGGGATGAAAACCCCACTGTAGTTATCCCAGTGTTCCAGTGTGGGTGAGGGGTAACTTTCATATGTTGCCGGTCAGAATGCAAAAAGCTATGGACACGCTGGGAAATGGTTTGGCAGCTTCATATGATGTTCTCTATATACTTAGCCACATGACCTATCAATACCACTTCTAGCTATGTACCTGAGAAAAATGAGGACAGAACTCCACACAAAGACTAGCTCATGAAAGTTTATAGTAACTTTATTCATAACCTCCTGCAGAGGCCAAGCAGAGCCTTCTCCAAAATGTGCAAAATGGCATACTGATTATTTTATTTTACTTTATTTTTTAAAGATTTTATTTATTTATTTAACAGATCACAATTAGGCAGAGAGGCAGGCAGAGAGAGAGAGAGAGGAGGAGGAAGCAGGCTCCCTGCCAAGCAGAGAACCCAATGTGGGACTCGAACTCAGGACCCTGTGATCATGACCTGAGCCGAAGGCAGAGGCTTAACCCATTGAGCCACCCAGGCGCCCAAATACTGATTGTTTTAAATTAAAGTTACTTAAGGGGCACCTGGGTGGCTCAGTCAGTTGAGTGTCTAACTCTTGATTTGGGCCCAGGATAGTGGGCCCCATGTTAGGCTCTGTGATGGGCATGGAGCTTATTTAAGATTCTCTTTCTCCTTAGGGGGCTCCTGGGTGGCTCAGTCGGTTAAGTGTCTGCCTCCGGCTCAGGTCATGATCCCAGGGTCCTAGGATCAAGCCCCATTTCTGGTTCCCTGCTCAGTGGGGAGCCTGCTTCTCCCTCTCTCTCTGCCTCTTCCCCTTGCTGGTGCACTCTCTCTTGCGCACTCTCTCATTAAATTAATAAAATGTTTAAAAAAAAAAGATTCTCTCTCCCTTTCTCCCTCTGCCCCTCCCCCCCTCAAATAACTAACTAAATAAATAAATAATATAACTAACTAAAATAACTAACTAAATAATAAATAAATAAATAAATGAATAAATAAATAAGTAAAATTACTCAAGAGACAGCCAGTGCAAAAAGAACACTCTGACCACCCTTTGTCTCTGGAAAGGAAAAATTAAATCTCCCGTGTGAAAAGTACCCTCCTTGTATGAGGAGGTAGAGAGACATCCTTATCATCAGAGATAGGAAATTTAGAGCCTAGAAAGCTATATAAACAACTTTTGTTACTTTTTATTAATTTAGTATTGCAGCCCAAATTCTGTTTAGAGACCTTACTAATTGAGGCTCCCAAAGTTAAGTTTTCTTTTTTTTTTTTTTAAAGATTTTATTTATTTATTTGACAGAAAGAAAGATCACAAGTAGGTAGAGAGGCAGGCAGAGAGAGAGGGGGAAGCAGGCTCCCTGCTGAGCAGAGAGCCTGATGCGGGGCTCGATCCCAGGACCCTGAGATCATGACCTGAGCTGAAGGCAGAGGCTTAACCCACTGAGCTACCCAGATGCCCCCAAAGTTAAGTTTTCTTTGTCCTGTCAGTTCCTCACAGATTTACTGTCTCTTTTTCTAAAAAGTATAAAAACTGCCTGCCTTGGTCATTTGTTTAGGTCTCAATTGCATTATTTGGCTTCTATGTGCATGTAATTAAGCTTTTTTGTATTTTTTTGGTTTTTTTTACTCATATTAATCTGTTTCCTGTCTATTTAATTCTTAGAGTAGCTAGAAGAACCTTGAAGGGTAGAACTAAATTTTTCCTTTCCCGCACCCCAAACTGAAAACAACTAGATATCCAGTGGCTGGTGAATGAATAATCTATGGTAAATCTCTAAAACAGAATACTTCTCAACAATAAAAAGGATTGAAGTACTGATAGTAATGACATGAATGAATTTCCCAAGAACAATTGTAAGTGAAAGAAGTCAAATTCTAAAGACTACATATTTTATGATTCTATTTGTATGACAGTCTGGAAAAGACAAAACTAGAAGAACAGAGAATAGATCAGTATCTACCAGGGGCTCAGGGTGAGGGTAGGGATGGGTGACCACAGAAGGCACAAAGGAGCTTTCCAAGGAGTTGCAAAATTTCTATATCTTGATGTGGTAATGATTACCTGAGTGTATATATTCATCAAAATTCATAGAATAGTGCATTGAAAAGCTGAACTTCACTGTACATAAATTATACTTTAAAATATTTTAAAAGATTAAATGTATTTGTGACAAATACTCTATTTTACTTTCATTCTTTCTCCATAAAATCCTTTCCAGGGAAGTCTTGTATGTCAAATGGTGCCCAATAGCTCAGAAATCCAGCAATAAATAATGGATTATTTACTCACAGTGTGGTGGGGGACATAAAAGAAAACTCATCTGTTTTAGGGTAGAATATTTTTTGCTGTGAGAAAGAGAGCCCAGAGAAGTGTTAAGGTTGTGGAGGAGGAAGGATAAGAACGCTCCCTGCTAAGTCTTTACTGGGACCAAGGCTGGTAGGAACAATTAGAGGGTGAGTGGGGAGGGCATTCAGTGTTAAAAACAGTGGGAGTGAAAACAGAGGGCAGTGAAGAGCCAAGGGAAGTGGACCCTGTCCTCCTCCTTCTGCAGCTGCTGCTGTGGGGATCAAACAGCCAATGGGAGCTTTACTGAGTGGCACTGATCCTTATGAGAACAGAAGGAAGGCTGGTCCCCTGACCCGCTTCCCTCACAGCACAGACATTTAGAAAATACTTGCTAAATTCTGCCTCACAGTTGATTTCCAACTGATGAACATTGAAAACATGGAGGACATGATGAAAATAGAAAATCACCTTCAGGCAGACACTATAGGCACGAATTGTTGAAGGCAAGAACCTTTGATGGATGCTAAAGTTGAAGGGTGAAAGTATGATGAGAAACAGGATATTTTCATAAGCTCAAAGTATTTCCTTACAACATTTCCGCAAAGGAAAAAAGGAACTACAGTAAAGAGACTCCATAGACATCACCTTCATCGAGTGGTCAAAGAAAGCCTCACACTAGAAATAAAACAGGTGGACACTATGGTTCCTCAAGATGATGCATTGAAAGGGCAAAGTACTATTTCCATGCTATTCTTGTCAGCAATGCTGTCTTCGTTCAGGCTGCTGTAACAAATTACCACAGATGGAGTGCCTTAAACAAGAAACCCTAAACAAGAAACATGTATTTCTCACAGATCTGGAGGCTGGGGAGTCTACCATCAAGGAATCAATAGGTCCTGTATGTGGTGTGGCTCTTCTTCCTGGTTTGCAAGTTGCTGTCTTTGCATTGTACCTTCACATGGCAGAGAGCAGAGAGAGAAGAAGCAAGCTTATGTGTCTCTTCTTAGAAGACACTAATCTCATTCAGGAAAGCTCCACTCTGGGACTTAGTCACCTCCCCCAAACCCCACCTTTAATATCACCATATTGAGGGTTAGGATTTCAACATATGAATTTTGGGGAGACACAAACATTCAGTCCATAACAAATGCATAGCCTATTTCTAATTCTGAGAGAAAAATTGGACAAACCCAAATTGAAGGATATTCCACAAAATAACTGATCAATATTCTTCAAAATCTCCAAAGCCATGTTTATAGCAGCATTATCTACAATAGCCAAATTATGGAAACATAGCAGCATTATCTACAATAGCCAAATTATGGAAACAGCCCAAGTGTCCACCGATGGATGAATGGATAAAGGTGTGGCATACATACATAATGGACTATTACTTTGTCATTAAAAAAGAATGAAATCTTGCCATTTACAATGATGTGGATGGAGCGAGAGTGTATTATGTGATGCAAAATGAGTCAGTCAGAGGAAGACAAGTACCATATGATTCCATTTATATGTGGAATTTAAGAAACAAAAACAAACAAGCAAAGGGGAAAAAAGAGAGAGAGGAGAGGCAAAACAAGAAACAGACTCCTAACTAAAGAGAACAAATTGATGGTTACTAGAAGGGAGGGTGGGGCATGGGTGAAATAGGCGAGGGGGTTTAAGGACTGTGCCTGTCCTGATGAGCACTTGGAAGTTTTGAGGACTGTGCCTGTCCTGATGAGCTATGGAAGTTTTGAATCACTGTATTGTACATCTGAAACTAGTACTATGCTATATTAACTAACTGGATTTTTTTTTTTTTTTAGAGAGAGCATGAGAGAGAGCACGAGAGGAGAGAGGTCAGTGGGAGAAGCAGACTCCCTGCTGAGCAGGGAGCCCGATGTGGGACTCGATCCCAGGACTCCAGAATCATGACCTGAGCTGAAGGCAGTTGCCTAACCAACTGAGCCACCCAGGCGCCCCAACTAACTGGATTTTTAAAAAAGATTTTTATTTATTTATTTGACGGGGCGGGGTGGGGGGAAGCAGGCTCCCACTGAGCAGAAAGCCTGATGTGGGGCTTGATCCCAGGACCCTGAGATCATGACCTGAGCTGAAGGCAGAGGCTTAACCCACTGAGCCACCCAGGCGCCCTGGATTTTAAATTAAAAAAAAAAAACAAAAAACAAGAAAAAGTTCCAAGGTCATGAAAAATAAAGAAAAACTGTTACAGATGGGAGAAGAAACGAAGGAGATAAAGCAACTAATTGACTCTGGATCAGAAAAAAAGAATCATTCATGACGAAACTGGCAAAGTTAAAAAACTGTCTCTAGGTTAATGAATAGTATTGTATCAATGTTAATTTCTCGATTTTTATAATGATAGCAGAATTATATAAGACGCCAACACTGGGGGAAGCTGGATGAGGGGTATATGAGAACTCTGTCCTATATTTGTAAATTTTCTGTAAATCTAAAATTGTTTTTTCAAAAACATTAAAAACAGAAATGTTTCTTAAAAAGAAGTAGAATAATGCTAGAAATTTCTACATCCGTGCCCAAGGACAGTCCTTCTACTCTTAGTAATTTCTATGTATTTATGTTTTTCCTCTGATTGAACAAAGTAGTTATGAGGGTCTGTAACTAGGAGCAACAGGATCATGCACAGGACAGAAACATACTCTCACCTGGTCTTTATGCCCTAGAACATTATAGGGTCATACATTTAAAAGTCATCCCGTCATCCCAGTTCTCAGGGGTCTCAAACCTAACTCCCTCGGATGGAAGAGAACCGATGTTATTGTTCTGCATTCCATATACTGTTAATAAACGAAATTCTCACAAATCTAAGTTTAGTCGCCAGGCTGTAGAATGGAAGATAAATCCGTGGTTTACTTCAGAGTCAAGATCATACCTCTCAGTCAAAGATTTTCAACTGCCCACAGGGTCTTGGGGCTTTAAGTCAGGATTTCGTACAACAGCCAGTGGCCTGATGCGACTTTCACCACTGGCTACTACACAGGCTCAAGTTTCCATGGGAATGATAAGCCAGATTTTCTCATGTTGACTCTGGACTCTCTTAGCTTTCTCAGACACTGGTGGTTTTGTTTTCTGTCTGAAGAACTGAAGGACAACCAGAAGGAACACATTTTTCTTAATAACCTTTAGTATGTAAAGCTTATGTGGGTTTTAGGATCTGATTACCATTGAAGCATGTCAAACAAACACTTTCTAAGGTCACATGCAATGTAAGGGACTGTTGGCATTTATGCAGACCAACATCTGTTTATCTTTCCTGACTGCCTACTTTCCTAGGTGTGATTAATTCTGCTGGACTCTGTGTAATCCCAGTAATACAGCAAACCCAAGTGCTTGCACACACACAATAGTTGATGGTGACCTTGAAAGCCCCTTCTGCTAGATCCTTCCTTTTCTTCTCCTGGTACATCCAAGTTCACAGCTCATGTCCTGGTATTGGCCAGCTGATCCCTTCATTCTCAGACTTTGCAGCTTGAGTTGAATGATGCAAGGATGAAAAATTGCTATGGTTCAATTCCTCCAGTATTATCGTCCCCCTGGGGCCATGGAGAAGGTCCCAATGAGGAGGCACTCTAAGGTCCCCCAAACTCACTTGTTTCTTCACCTTTGTCCTGGGAGCTGGACTGCATACTTCCAATAAATCCTTTTTTAAAAGCTTGCCAGAGTTACTTCTTGTTGCTTGCCAGCAGAGAATGCTAGCTGGTTCAATTCCTCAAAATCATATGAGAAGACTGATAGGTGGCTTCGAACTCAAAGAAAGCAAACCTCAATTCCGCGTAGTCCCCGAATCCATTGTTGTGCTCTGAAGTGAGCCTGACTTTTAGAAATACAGTCTCCATACTTCAACCTTCTAAGATTTTTAATCACTATAGGAGCTCTGGATCAGGACAAGAATCTTTGAAACCTATGACCCATTACTAAGATACTAAGTATCTTAAACTAGAATTAAATCATTTCATATTGTCATCTAGAAATGGCTGGAATATGCTCTTTATTCCATCTTCTATACAAGTGCATCATGTTTGTTAATTTAAATGAGCAGAGTTTATGAGTTTATTTTGAATGCAGATGTAATTTTCCATCTTGGCACTTGGAAAAAGTCATTACAGAAACTCTTAAGACCTGTCCTGCTTCTTAAAAGTTAAACATACACCTGCCATATGATCCAGGCAGTTATCTCCTAGGTATTTACTTAAAAAAAAAAAAAGGAAGCATGTGTCTGTAGAGTGATTTATACATAAATAAGTATAGCAGCTTTACTTGTAAAAGCAAAAAAAGAAAAAGGTATAAGTGTCCATCACCAGGTGAAGGGGTGATTGGGCAAAAAAGTGGTATATACCCGTACAATGGACTATCTAATCAGCAATAAAAAGAACACATGAAACAAGGTGGATAAGTCTCAAAATAATTATGCTGAGTGAAAGAAGACAAATAAAATAGTACTCTATGATTCCTTTACAATTCTAGAAGACACAAACTAAGCTGTAGTCACAGAAGGCAAATCAGTGGCTGCTGGTAAAGGGGAAAAGGGTCACAAAGGGGTGTGAGGAAACTTTTGGGGGTGACAGACCCATTCAATGCCTAGATTGTGCTAACGATTGCTCACATGTCTACATACGTCAAAACTCAGCAAGCTATTCACGTTACATCAGTGTGGCTTCTGGTATGCCGGTTGTTCCTCAATAAAGTTTTTGAAAAGATGAAGTCCAGGTACTTGCCTACCAGATTTCCCGCTATGGAACTTAGTAGGAAAATGTAAAATACAATGAGAGAGCTAAGAGATCATCTAGTCCCAGGTCAGCAAACTTCTTCTGCAAAGCGCCAGATAGAAAGCATTTCCAGCTTTGCAGCCCATCCCGTCTCTGTTACAATAGTCAGCTCTGCTGCCATAGCAGGAAATGGTCCTAGATAATATGTAAACAAAAGTGAGTGGCTGTATCCCAATAAAACTTTATTTGCAAAAAACAAAAAAAAAAAAACAGGGATTGAGCTGAGTGTGGTCCATGGGTTGTAGTTGCTGAACCACGATCTATTTGAAAACATTTTTTTTTTTTATGAGAAACTAAGAGGTGAATGCTAGATGGACAGTTTGTGCTAGTTCATAGAAATCAGAAGTTACATACTTTAAGATCTTTAATCAACCTTTCATCATAGAAATATTAAGTTAAAAGTGCCTTTGGCCTAATGCCAAAATATCACTCCCAGGTTGTCAGTGGCAATGGGAAATGTACTTTTACGATAGAGAAATCCACAAGTCACCACTGAGACACTTACAATCTGATTTATATGCCTCTTGATTTAATGCAAAGTGAGTTGGACTTCATCGTCTCTGAAGAATTATTGCTAACACTGTTTAATGTGATTGTAATCATATCGAGTCTGTGGATATCATTCCCAGCTGGTATGATGTATGAGGGAGAGAGAGAGATACGTTGAATGACCTGAAGAAACAATTAGACAAATCTACAACAAGGAACATGCAACAAGGCAACTGGCCCGATCACTTAAAGAAATGAATGTTATGGGAAAAAAAACAGGTGGGGAAAACGGCTCTAGGTTGAAAGAGACTTAATGCAATGCATAAAAATTTGTTGATTTCTGGCTTTAAAAAAATGCTATAAAATATATTTGAATAACAAAGGAGAGATTTGATTTTAGTTATTAGAGAATATTAGAAAATAATGATGAGTTTTCTTAGGTAGAATAATCATATTGCAATTTTGTAGAAGAATATCCTTATTTCAGGAGATAAGTCACAAAATATTTAGAGCTAACATATGGTGTCCGTGACTAGAAAAATGTCAACATATACAAAGGAAAATAAAACAAAAATGGAAATAGGTTGATAGTTGTTAAACCCAGATGGTGAGTTTATGTGTGTTCATTGTACTACTACTTTAACTTTCCTATATTTCCTCTATTTCCAAGAAATAGTTGAAAAAATTAATTATATTTAATGATGTGCCTTGAGAGGAGAATATTCTTATAGACACATTTAAATTCTGTTTAAATGCCCTTTTAAATGAAGATAATAAAGGGGCACCTGGGTGGCTCAGTCATTAGGCATCTGCCTTCAGCTCAGATCATGATCCTGGGGTCCTGGGATTGAGCCCTGCATCGGGCTCCCCGTTCAGCGGGAAGCCTGCTTCTCCCTCTTCCACTCCCCCTCTCTCGTGTCTCTCTCTCTCTGTGCCAAGTAAATACATAAAATCTCCGGGGGGGAAAAAAAAAAAAATGAAGATCCTAAAAAGATGAGAAAATATCTATTCTATGAGAGAATAGAATAAAGCTCTTTTAACATTAAATTCTATATCATGTGTTCTAATAATTAATTGGAAGAAAAATAATTCCTCAAAAGGAAAACAGTTGTCACTTGGTCCTTTAAATAAGAGATGCAGGGGTGCCCATCTGCCTCAGTCAGTAGAGTGTGTAACTCTCAATCTCAGCCTTGTAAGCTCGAGCCCCATGTTGGGTGTAGAGATTACTTAAAAATAAAATCTTTAAAAAAAGGGGGAGAGAGAGAGATGCAAACCTGAATGACCAGAGAAACTCTAAAAATATTGATTATGATTTCACTCTAACAATTTGTTACAGGGACACAATTCATATCACACTCAGAATTTTTCTTTTCTTAATTGTGGCAGTCTTAATAGGGAAAAAAAAACTATAAAATCTCCAATCCTAAAGGGAATAAATTCTAGTGTTCTCAGATAACCCATGCAAGACATGACACATTTGAAGAAGAAAACAATCTCTCAGAATTAAGGAAATTGACAGGTCAAGGGGCAGAACCAGTCACAGCCATCACTCAAGTAGGCTTGGCTACCTCTTACCATTTTTAGCCATGTATGCTTCCTGCCTGATGACCACAGTAACTATGTTTTCACTGTATATCAATTAAACATCAAATAAGGGCATGCAGTCAATCTCTGTGAACTGTATCTGTCTGAGCCCAACTCAGGGAGAAGCACTCACTAAGAACTTCTTAGGTCCTGAAGACAGAAAGTGAACAAGCCTCACAACCTAGTGTAGCAAATTCGATTTGTGCCCCAATCATATCCCTTTTACAATCACCATTCCTAGGTATACCAGCTGAATCCCTCTGCATGAGGGCTCTCTAGAGCCATGGGAGTCCATTTTAGCCCAAGTGTAAGGTATGCAGAGAGCACCAGGGAGCTAACGCTCCCAGGGAGCAGTTTTGAACCAGTAACTAACAAGAGTCAGTAGATAAATACCCCAGATCTCTCGCCCCTTGGTTGGATGACTCTGGGGCATGTTCTACACTGTCTCCCACTGATCCCCAGCCGGACTGATCCCCTGGTTAGTGCTGTGGGGAGGAATTATAAGGTAAAAAGCTCTTACAGCTCTTCACTCGACAGTGTGTGGGGGGGTGCCAGGGAGACATTCATTTGAAAGAAGGCATAAGAGGAGGAAATGCAGGCAACAGCTGTGGTGTGGAATGGAATAAAGGAGCGGGCACTGGGAATGAGGAAAATGATGATAGAACAGCATGCTGGCCTTGCTGACATTGGTAGTCATATGTGTAGAAGGCTGCCAGTCAGTTGGGTAGGAGAGGCTCTCTTACAGAATGCTTGGGACGAGACTGAGCCCAGGCTAAGGGAAGCAGGATGGGGGCAGAGAATCCACTGAGGCGTCAAGACTGGTGGGAGCTTGAAATCCTGGCCTCAGAGCATTCAATCCTCTTTCTTGTGTGGTACTCTGAGAAGTTGGGGATGGTCTTAGCAGATAATCCTGAGTGTGAGAATGGAGGCCACAGCTGAGTCATGTCACAAGGGCTGAGCCAGCCCTCCGACAAGACACACATCCGTGGTTTTCTGAGCTGGTCCCTCTACTCCACTGCCTCATGCACGCAGCTCCAAGTTCAAAATCTGTCTCTCTTGTTTGGTGACTACAGTTTTACATATTTGATACACATGTTTGAGAGCCTGAGGACCGAGGAAACTTGAGGTCGAAGAGGGCTTTCAGGATCAGGTAGAGATGGCCACCCTCAGCTCCCTTCTCCTCCACCAATCGTAATAACATGCCAGGATGAAGAAATGAGGAGGTTATCTAACACTACTTTGAGCAAGATCTTCTCCAAGGCTATTTTCTTTCCTGTAGAGGACGGTTACTCAGTGGCATATAAAGCACTTGGCAAAATTGCTGGGCAGTTAGTAGGTGTACAATAAACAGTGCCAAATTTATATAATGAGCAAATTACGATATATCAAGCTTTACCTGTCTTTGTTAAGAATGTGCTTGTCTTAGTGTGAGTTTTTCAGAAAACAGGGTCTGAGACAACATCTTATCTGTGCCTCTTTTATTAGGGAATACATTTGCAAGGAAGCAGAAGTGAGGAAATGAGAACGGGGCAGAGAAGACCAAACAGAGCAAACATGAGGGGGTGTGCCACAGAGGTGACCCCTGCTTCGTAGTAAAACTAACTAATTGTACCACCTGATGGGACTGTCTTCTAGGAGGCCATAAGGTCACTGCATCCTAAGACAGCCTGTCCAGAGGGGGATGAAGCAGGAGGGAGGGGAATTTATCCACTAGTGATCAACAATCACTGATCAAAGATTTATCCCATGGGGCATTAACCCCCTGAACTTTGGGGTGTCCCCATGCAAGCACCAAGCAGATGCTGATGAATCTTGAGCCTCAGTGACAACTGAGACTCCAGTTAAAGATAAGAGGCTCAAGAGGCAGACCCGAGACAAGGCACTGGAGGTCATTCTTGTACAATGTTAGCTGTGGCCATGGGGGCTGTGAGAACTTACGTCAGATTGGTCTCCATAGAGAAAGTTCACTGGAACAAGTGGCCAAAAGTCCTGGAGACAAATGAGCTTAAGATGATTCAAAATGAGACTGAGTTCCTGACATACCTACATTTTGAAAATCCCTTTTAAGCTTACCGAATACTATTTTTCCACTTAAACATCTCCGGAGATGGAGATAAGGCTCCAATTTTCAGAGTCTCCTGATAGTCAAGCTTGCTTTTGACTTGGCGGTTATCCTAAACTGTGTCCAAGAGCTCTGGCTACAAAAATCAAGACTGAAGTGTTAGAAGGGCACTTAACAAATCAAAACATTTGGTAGGAAAAAGTCTTTGTACTATGAAGAGCTGCCCTTTAGCCATTCTGTTTAGATACATTGGATTTTTTAACCGATAAAATGCTCTCACACAATGTCTTTCTTTGGGGGGCTGTTTTCATTCAGTGTGCTATTCGATTCTGCAGCCCTGGGAATTCTTAGCATTTTCAGAGGAAGCGTAGAGGCTATTTGTTGCACAATATAACTGACTCATACTCAGTCTCAAACTCCCTGAGAAGAGACACAGCTCCTTATACTTCTTGTGCTCCTTCACGGCATCTCCGGTGGGATCACAAACTCCCCATTAATATTCGCTGAGTGAGGAACGACCCAAATTCCAGACATGAAGAGAATGTTAAACCAACCACAAGGTAACCATACAATGGAAATTCATACAGCACAGTTGTAAAAAAAAAAATAATTGGAGCTTCCCTCTGATACAAACATGGGGAGGTGGCAAGAGTTATTTTAAGTGAAATAAGCAAATGGCAGAACATTCTGTACAGAATAATATTTTGATTATACGTGCATGTACACACTTAGAAATCTAGAAGGTAAAGGCACACACTATACTTATAAAGGCTAGCCCCTTGAGGGATGAGATTGATAGAGGGAGAAAGAATTTTCTTTTCACTTGTATCGCTTGATTTTTCTTCAACAAACCCTTGTTACTTATGTAGCCTAAAAACAATTAAGTAAGGAACGCCTGGGTGGCTCAGTCTGTTAAGCATCCAGTTCGGTTTTGGCTCAGACCATGATCTCATGATCATGGGATTGAGCCCCACACGGGGCTCCTCATTGAGCATGGCATCTGCTTCAGATTCTCTCTCCTTTCCCTTCTGCTCCTCCCCTGGCTCATTCATGCTTTCTCTCTAAAATAAATAAAAATAATATCTTAAAAGAAAGGAACAAGTAAAAAAGGAATGCTTTGAATAAATCATGGATATTTGATGATGTGGTAGGAAAAAAATAAAAGCAACAGGATATAAATGATTACTTAGTTTTGACAACAAGTCTGTCAGGGTGCCTGCCACTCCTCATTTAATCCCGCCTGGAGAAAATGCTTGCTTCATCTTTTTAATCCCTGTGAGAACCACTGGAACCTCTGCATTCTCAACTCAACCAAAATAACAGCCTTCTTTCTTGGCTGACTGGTTCAGTCATATTATCATCATATTTGTACATCTTACTTTCTTCGGCAGAGAGCTCTGTTTACAATTCTAATGGGGAGACGGAAACTTCTTAGCCAACGTAGGTCACTTGGCTGTGCATAGTCAGCATGATTTTTTGCTTTTTCTCATCCTCAGATTCTCACTGTTTAAGTTGGCTCCAAATGGAAATATTTTTGTATGCTGCAAACACTTAAACAATAATATAGGAATCAGATGTTCTGACATCAATGGCCTCTACCCCCTAATGCATCCCACATATAGCAAAGTATGATAAATATCCACATAAAGTCCTGGGAAATGAGGGAGATGCTATTTCAGGCTGTTTATTTCTTGGATCTTTTCATGATTCCCCCACCCCCCACCCCCATGATACTTAGAGAATTACCAAGAAGGGGTAGAGGCATGACTTTCCCCAGAAAGGGTAGAGAAGTGGGAGGGAACAGCTGCTTTCTGGGTGTGCATGGACAGTCCTTATACTCAGCCCCTCCAACATTTCTTGAACACTGCCAGAAAATCTTCATCATCCCAGGATGATGGGGTCTCATCTTTTCATCCTTCATTCCTCCTTATTCATTCACCTCTTGTACACACTCCTTCAACCCCACAACCTTCACACTCAGGTCACTAAGGATGTGCAATAAGCAAATGTGTTAGAACGGCAGACATTTACTTCCTGCGTCAGAGAATCCTTTGGAAATATTTAGGGAACTGAAAATGTCAAGGAAGCTTCACATGGAAAGAGGATAAAGACCAAAGACAGTCCTCTGAAATTTTAGCAGAATGCCAAAGTACCTCAGGTCTGAGTTAGGAGGAACATTTTGTTACACACAAAAAACCAGCTGAACGATAGGGAGCCCGTAAAAGTTCCCAAGCAATAAAATTCAATGAGAATTTGAAAATACAAGTAGTCATCAAGATAGAACCACTATTTCCCCAGATTTTTGACATGCACACGTTTGCTTTTCTAAAGGAAAAAAAAATTGCAAGGAATGCAGCCATAACCCGTGAGCAGATTTTCCCTTTTATGTGGAGCAGACCTATGAACTGGAAGGCAGGAAAAAAAAGGAAAAAAAAAAAAAGGAAAAAAACTGGAATCTTTGTTTTTTCACTGTTTTCTGAATGAGATTTAACATTTATTTCTATTATGAACTTAGGCAACAACTAATAGCCATCTAATTAGAATCCATGACTTTGTGGCATCTGAGTGGCTCAGTTTCTTAAGCGTCTGTCTTTGGCTCAGGTCACGATCCCAGGGTCCTGGGATGGAGCCCCGCATCTGGTTTCCAGGTCCCTGCTCAGTGGGGAGCCTGCTTCTCCCTCTGCCCTACCCTTTTGCTTGTGTACTCTCTCTCTGAAAGAAATAACAAAATCTTTAAAAAAAAATCTATGCCTTTGGTATCAATAGAAATAATAAATATTTTTATACCATATGAAAGCTGTTCCAGAGCTCTTGAAATATTGTTTATATTCACCATTATTCAAAATTTCAATAGTTAATCCTTTATATATATGACATTTTGTTCATATATATATGAATATCTTCTTTATCCATTCATCTATTGATGGCTTCCATAATTTGGCTATTGTAAATAATGCTGCAATAAACATAAGCATGCCTATATCCTTTTGAATTAATGATTTTCCTCTCTTAAGTAAATACTCAGTAGTGCAATTACTGGATCTCAGGGTGGTTCCATTTTTAATTTTTTGAGGACCCTCCATACTGTTTTCCAGAGTGGTTGCTCCAGTTTGCATTCCCACCAACAGTGCAAGAGAGTTCCTATTTCTCCATATCCTTGCCAACGATTATGGGTGTGTTTTTGATTTTAGCCATTCTGACCGGTATGAGATAATATCTTATTGTGGTTTTGATGTTATAATATATATAAAGTATTATATAATTATATAGACTATATAAAATATAAATGAAATTAATATATAAATACAAATAGAAATAAAATAGAAATAAATAAAATATATATTAAAATGTTATAATATTCTGATACTATATTTCAGTATAATTGGTTTCCTTTGTAATTCTATGTATTTTATTTTATGCCTCTGAAAATCCTATTCTGAGAAGGAATCTATAAGTTTCAACCAACTGCAAATGCATAAGAGAGCCAGCTGGGACCAGAAGAACCGCCCGATTGAATCTAGCCAAAGCTGTCCAGCCATGGGACAGTCATCTAAATGAAATGGGTAGTTTTGAGTCCCACTTTTGGAATGCTCTGTTATATAGCAATAAGTATCTGATATTTATTTATAACATATATCATATATATTTATAATAAAATATATTTATAATGTATATATTTACTTATATATATATATATATATATATATCTATATATCTGCCTCTTATGTACTCAACATTTTTCCCTAAAGCAACTTTTTCATTTAAATAAATTTATTTTTAAAAGTCTTTTCAAATAGAAAAAAAAAAAAAAACTTGGCACAAATAGAAACAAACCAAAAACAAATACAAGGAAAACGTTAAACAATGTTATTAAATTTTAGCCAGCTATCTTGTCCTGGAAGGTTCTTTATTAAAAACAGGAAGAGAGGGAGAGACGTGCTAGGTGGGCGTTGAAGACACACCACCCCCAAAGCGAGACCTTCA
Organism: Enhydra lutris kenyoni; assembly: GCF_002288905.1. NCBI lineage: Eukaryota > Metazoa > Chordata > Mammalia > Carnivora > Mustelidae > Enhydra > Enhydra lutris. Next base: position 41,744,165 of record NW_019154090.1, on the reverse strand, counting down.
GCTTGGTGATGGTGGAAGAACCAAAGGAGAAGCGTGTGATTCAACGATGCTTAATCCTTGCCCCTGTTCCTTTTATAACCAAGACTCTCAGTGGGTGTTCTTAGCCCACATGTGGAGCAGCACTGGTCAGAACAGCATAGTCTGATTGGACTTACGGAAAAGATGGAATCTTGGTTTAAATGGGTGCTCTAGGGGGCCTTGAGTGACGTAGTCGGTTGGGCGGGCGACTCTTGGTTTCGACTGGGGTTGTGATCTCTGGGTCATAGGACTGAGCCTTGCCTGGGGCGTCTGAAAGACTCTCTCTCTCTTACTTCCTCTGCCCACCCCCTACACAGTCTCTCTCTCTCTCTCTCAAACAAGTAAACAAATCTTTTTAAAAAAATAGGTGCTCTATCTCCTGATACTGGAATGAAATGGCACGAACCTGAGGGTGTCTCAGCCACATGGCAGACACTGCACCAGGACCACAGCTGTGAGGAGGCCAGGGTGTCACAGACAGGTTCTTCATATGGACAAGAAAACTGAGGCCCCATAAAATTAGAAGCTTGGTCATATCGTGAGTCAGAGGCAAAGCCTCTGGTAGTATGAAAATAAATTTGCATAATTTCACTCCTGCCACCAGAGGACAGAAAACACGGTCTTCATATTCTATAGATGTCCAGATTTCATCTGCTAAATTAAGGAGCTAAGAGAAAAGGCACAGAATCCCTCCCAATTTTAGCTTTCTTTGAACCCATGAGTTTTGTTTTGTTTTAAGATTTATTTATTTATTGGACAGAGAGAGAGAAAGAGAAAGTGAGGGGAGGGGCAGAGGGAGAGAGAATCTTCAAGCAGATTCCCTACTGAGCACAGAGCCCATGCAGAGCTCGGATCTCATGACCCTGAGATCACTACTTGTGCCAAAACCAAGAGCCAGATGCTCAGCCACCCCTTTATGAACCCATGAGTTTAGATGTCATAGCAAAGGACCCAAAGAATCCACTAACGAATAATAAGGAAGAGGTGAGTAATTAAATAATATTGACTCACACTCTGAAGACCACTACTCCTGTTCCACTCTCTTTGGTCCCTCTGCCTTGCTCAAGGTGAAGGGCTTTGTATGAAGCCTGGCATATGTATCCAAAAATATTATCTATAATGAATATCGATAACGTTAATAATGACAATAGTAATAATAATAAATAGCTGAGCAGTTGAGACCATGGGCTCTAGATTTGAATTTTGTCTCCCTGTACATCCTAAATTTCCTACCTCATAACAAACCTGTTTCTCTGTGTCTTAATATCTTCATCTGTAAAATAGGAGTTAAAAAGTATTTGCAACATATTTTGTTCATTAAAAGAGATGATACACAAGAAGTTTTTAGAACTCTGCTTGGTCCATAGTAGTATATTACATAGTAATTCTATTACATATTAAGTATATTAAATACTTGACAAATTAGTTGATGATGGCCACAATGACAACAATGAGGAGGAGGGGGATATCTGTTTCTCAGCAAACCATTGTTAGAGCAGAGATTCTGAAATAAACTCTCCTTTCTAAAACAAATTCTCACTATGCCTTTATGTGTCAAAGGTAGACCTTGGCATCATCTTTTGGATTCACAAGAAGATTGCCTCTCCAGGGACAAGCATTCAGAGAAAACATGCTTTTTGCTGGTGGTGTTGATTATCTTTAGTTTGAGACATCATTGTAATCCATGCTGACCTATATGATCTGTCAGTGCAAAGAAGATTTACACAGGATTTAAGAGCATACAAATATTTTCACTTTAAGATTCTACTTACCCTCCCCACACTCCCTTCCTTGCTACTCTGCTCCTTTCTCTTCGTTACCATATGCTGGATCCCTCTATGAAAATATGCAATATAACTTCATTCTGGTTCCAAGATCAACTCTGGCATTTGAACAAGGTTCATATGTGGCATGCTATTTTGGTAAAAATCATTTTCTGAAAACAGAATTACAACAAAGTGAGGCCAAAATGAACTTGTTGTTCTCTCTCACATCACACGGGCACAGTGTGATGTCTGCTTATCCTACTTGTGGGCTTAAGTATTCAAAACCCATGATCCATGGGGTTTTTTTTGTTTTGTTTTGTTTTTTGTTTTTTGTTTTTTTTCCTCTCTCTTCTGCTTTAGACAGCATCACAACTTTAGCCCGTTGCCAAGTCTGGTTTAAATTAAACCTAGACGTGCAAAGGGATGGCACCATCCCTTTAGGTCCTTGTGTGAGACTAGGGAGGTTAATGAGTTGCTATGGTGATCAATTTTAGCAATGAAATTGAATAATGGTAGAGGGAACAGGTTTTAGAGTCAGATTCAAGTTCAAACTCACATTCTGTATCTCATTATATATTTGACTGACTTGGAGCAATTTATTTGACCTTTCCCAGTACACGTTCTCATGGGTAAAGTGAGCTTAATAATACCTACCTTGGAGAGTTATTATCTTGATTAATTCTCATAACATCCTTCTGATGTAGGTATTATTAGCACCATTTTATAGATAAGTTATATAACTTGCCCAAAGTCACGCAGCCAGTCAATAGCAGAACCAGGAGGTCCAACTTGTGGTTTCTGGGGATTAATTGGGGTTGGCTAGGTGTGTTTCATTAGGGTCTCTCGTGCAGTTGTAGCTGGACAGTGGTGGGGCTAGAGGCTTCTCGAAGGCCTCCTTACTCTCCCAGTGGCTGCTGCTGGCTTTTGGCAGGAACCTCAGTTTGGCACTATCAGCTAGAACTCTTACACATAGTTCTATCACGTGACACAGGCTTCCTCACAAAATGGTGACAAGGCTCCCAGAGCCAGCATCCCAAAAGAGGTTGGATGTAGGCTGTATTACCTTCTATGGCAGAGTCTCAAAGGTTAGGCAGTCTCACTTTCTATTCATTGTAAGCAACTCCCTAAAGGTGGTCTCTATTCAGACCGACTAATGTCCTATAGGCAAGATGGCGGTTGGTTAATGTCTTCCAAGTGCTGATGGGAAATAATTGAATCTTAAACTCATTTACATTGCTAAACTAACATTGAATCAGTATATTTTCTAAATGGATCCAAGGTAAGATGTTTGAAACTGGTCAGGGAATTTATTTAGTAAAAAACTAAGGTCACTTAGTTTATAGAATTTCTTGTTCGCAGGTTTTGTCCCTGGATGTGGCATGTGATTTCTTCATCAACACTGAATAGTAGCAAACAAAAAGAGTGAAGAGAGAAAGTATAATAAAGATAAAAGCAGAAAATAATTAAGATAGTCTGATGGTTAATTTTATGTGTCAACTTGATTGACTTTAGGGATGCCCAGGTAGCAGTAGATAGAACATTATTTCTCCTTGTATCTGAGAGTGTTTCCAGAAGTGATTCACATTTGAATCAGTAGACTGAGTGAAGGGATACACCCTTACCAATTTGGACAGCATCATTCAACCCAAATCAGGCCTGGATAGAACAAAAAGGCAGAGGAAGGGTGATTTTGCTCCCTGCTTGAACTAGAACATCCATCATCTCCTGCCCTTAGACCTTGGCTCTCCTGGTTCTTGGGGCTTTGGATGCAGACTGAATCATACCAATAGTTTTCCTGGGTGCCCAGCTTGCAGATGGCAGATCATGGGACTTGTCAGCCTCCATGAGCTAGTGAACAAATTTCTATAATAAATCTATCTATATCTATCTATCTATCTATCTATCTATCTGCATATTGTATATATTTTCTCTGGAGAACTCTGATGAACACAAATGCAAAAAACAAAAATGCAGTAAAATTAAGATCATTAAATATGTATATTTTGAAGACTCATAAAATAGATGAATCTTTGGCAAAGATGATCAATGCAGAGAGGGAGACAAGCCCATGGAGGGGGACATAATTAACAAATATAGATGATTCTTTTAAGTGAGGGACTACTGCATACGAATTTATACCAATCACTGCTATAACATCAATACAGTAGAAAATATGAATCATCAAAATTGGCAGGAAAAAGTAGAAAATCTCAGTAGAGCAGTAATCATATAAGAAAATGTCACAATAGTCAAAGATATAACTCCCCGAAAGACAATAGACTCAAGAGTATTCCACTAAACTTTTTTTTTAAGATTTTATTTATTTATTTGACAAAGAGAGACAGCGAGAGAGGGAACATAAGAGGGGGTGGGGGGGGTGGGAGAAGGAGAAGCAGATTCCCCGCTGAGCAGGGAGTCTGATGTGGGGCTCGATCCCAGGACCCTGGGATCATAACCTGAGCTGAAGGCAGATGCTTAACAACTGAGCCACCCAGGCGCCCTTCCACTAAACCTTTAAGAGTAGACAACTCCCGTCTTTAAGTACATTATTTCAGAGCATCTACCCAAATAATTTTATAAGACAACAGCAACTTTTAATGCATAAACCAGAAAACAACTGCAATGGAGGAGAAAAAACATATATCACTCTCCCTTATGAATATAGATGGAAAAAATTCTATATAAATATCAGCATATTTAAACAAAATAAGCCAGCCAGAGAAAGACAAATAACATGATTTCACTCTTCTGGGAAATTTAAGAAACAAAACAAACAAACAAAGGAAAATAGAGAGACAAACCAAAAACCGGACTCTTAACTATAGAGAACAAACTGATGGTTATTACCAGAAGGGAGGTGGGGGAGGTGGGATGGAGGAAACTGGTGAAGGGAATTAAAAGTACACTTATCTTGAATCAGCACTGTGTGATACATGGAATTGTTAATCCACTCTATTGTACACCTCAAACTCATATAACACCGTATGTTAACTACATTGGAATTAAAATTTAATTTAATTTAATTAAAATATCATCATACTGAATATATATTAAAGCAATGATTGTAACAGAGTAAGATTTATCCAAAAACAAATAAGAATTTTTCAACAAGAGCAGCTGGGTGGCTCAGTTGGTTAAGCGTCTGCCTTTAGCTCAGGTCATGATCCCAGATTCCTGGGATTGAGTCCCACATTGGGAGTCTGCTTCTCCCTCTACCTCCCCTCTGCTTGTGATCTCTGTCTTGGATAAATATATTAAAAAAAAAAAAAGAATTCTTCAACATGAGAAAATATTAATATAAATAACTTCACTAACAGATAAAAGAAGAAAAAATAGATAACAATGACCACAGAAAAATATTAGAAAAAATTAATTCTTCATAAACCAAAAAGAGAAGGATTTTTAACAGAGCATTTCAACAAATACCTCACTAAATGGTGAAAGATCATGAACAATTCCATTAAAACAGAAACAAGGAAAAGATGACATTAAATGCACAGTTTTCCCACCGTATCAAGTTGCCTCCAGATTTGATCTACAAACTTTTCCTTTGCTATCCACAGCAGCTACAAGCATCAGCAACAAAAATGGTTTATGAATCAGGGGAGTATGAGTCAAAAGGCACCGTGTAGCCTTACTATATAGTTTTTGAATGCTCATGGGTCCTGGGGACAAAACTCAGAGTGCAGGAATTGAATCCTTAGCAGAACTGGCAATACTGAACGAGCTGTGATCTTTCCAGTCACAGTGAACACGTTATCCCCCTACTGAAGGTTCAGTTATGGGATTCAGGTCTTCCTGCCACATTAGTTCGCTGATGGATAGATAAACCAAGGCTTTCTACAGGAAGAACACCTTTGGCGCAGCTCAGCTTAATGACCCAAGCTCCATTAAGAGATGCAAAGGACCTCCAGAACCCAGTCCGCCCCGTGAGGTATGGTTTCTCCTCACCATACTGTGTGCCCAAGCTTTATCACCTCTGACCTCAGATGGCCTCACTCCCCTTCCTCCTCTCCTGCTTGTTCCCTGTGGGTGACTCCCATATTCTCCGACCTTCCTGCAGGCCCTCCCTCCCTTACCTGCCGCTCTATCTCCCTCCTTCCCTTAGCTTTGCTGAGCTTCCCACCCCTGCACCGGATCTGCCAGCCGTCCCTGTCTTGTTGTTGGTGTCCTTCCAATGGGAGGGACGAGCTCCCCGTTTCCCCTCCCTTCACTGTGTGAATGAAGCTGCAACAAGTCACAAGGTAGGAAAAGACACGTGGGGGTTCGTAACCACCCAGGCAAGATTTTATTTGATGTTTTGTTCTTGGTGTTTTGAATGCATTTATGGGAGTGGTGGTTGGGGGGTGAGATTTTATGGGCTTCTCTGACTCCTGCAGAAATAATCTTCCAGCCCGGCAAGTGACTGGTATGTCTTTCCTCTCTGAAATCTGTCGCACAGAAGCTTTAAAAATAAATTGGGTGTCATGGTGCTGGATATTTGATAGGCTCACGAAGTGCCATGTTCCGTGTTTATTTACTTTTCACAGCAGCCTCGTAAATATGATTTACACTTCTTATTTCACAGGTAAGGAAATGTACCAGGAGAGATTAAGCAACCTGTCTGTGATGTTTGGCTCTAAATCTCTCTCTTTCTCCAGATCATGTACGAATATGTAATGTAAATTCATAACACCAGCCTCCTGGCTCCCGGCCCCTCTCCCCTCACACCCCTACCCTCCAGCCACAGTTTGGCACTATCCCAGGCCCCAAGTCCTCATTAATAAGCCATGTTTCAGATGAGAATCACGCAGCAGTTTCTCTTGCATATCAAAAGGGAAGTTCGAATACCCAAGTGGAATACAAATGACCAAGGCGGCCTTTTAGTTATCAGATGGAAGTTTTTACAATGCATTTTCCAAAATTTTTAATTTTGAAGCATTTCAATAATGCAGACCACCTCTACTCTGTGTGACATGTGTAGGTGCCCAAACACACACACACACACACACACACACACACACACACACACACACCCCTACACACCACTACAAGTCAGAGGTAAACACTGTCTGGAAAATAGAATGTATACTTCCTAGGTTTTTGGGCTTTCATATCCATATACATACACACAAGCAAATACGTTTATAAAAATCTGTCTATTTATATATGTGTGTATATATATATATATATATATATTCATAAGCATTATACCATATTATTTCATGCCTCAAATTTTATATATGTATTTACATGCCCTATTTCAGCTTTCTTTGGCTTCTTGCACATATTATCTTTGGAGATATACCTTTATTGAACATAGAGATGTATGTATTTATTCAAATTTATTCTTACATAGTGATAATTACCGTTTTTAAGTGTTCTCTGAGTAGCAGGTCTTATTTAAGCATTTTGTGCATAACTTCATATCTAAACCTCACAACAATGCCATGGGGGGACATTAATACCTATATATTCCAGGTGAAGAGGCTGGCTGGGGGTGGACGGTTCAGGAGACCCCAGGGGATACCTACCATGCTAATAACTGCCTCATTAGGAGTCTGAGTCCAGAACCTAAGATCCTAGCCCCTAGGCCATTCTGCCCATTTCACAGATTTGCTGCCCAGTCTCCTGGATGGAGACACATAGACATTTAGGTCCACTTTCAGAGGAAGGAGAAAACACTTATTAATGGTCTCTCCCCTCTTGGCCGCCCTTCTCTGCACATACCTAGCAGACAAGAATTCCTCTGGAATGAGAACCCACGGGCCATCTAAAACTCCGAAACAAGTGTTGAAAGGGGATAGCCATTCTCAGCTTCAGAGGTGTTTTAGTGGATTTTTTTTTTTCTTTTAATTTGGAATCACAGGCAAGAGGGAGGCTGGGATCAGAGGGTCCAAAAGGAGTCAGGAGAAATGGGGCCCTGCTCTCTGGGGATGAGAGGGGGACAGCTAGGTATACTTTGATAATGAGGTTTCCAGAACAACCAGAGCTGCATGAAGAAGGGGCATTCTGGGGAGAGGGCAGAGGGGGGAGGGAGAATTCCTGTTTAATGAGTATTGAGTTTCTATCTTGCAAGATGAAAAGGTTCTAGAGATCTGTGGCACCACAATGTGAATGTGCTTAACACTAAGGTCAGTATACTTGACAATGGTTAGGATGGTACATTTCATGTGATGTGTTTTTTACCACAATAAAAAGTAAATCAATGTAAAAAAAAAAAAAAAAAAAAAAAAAGGAGGGGATGTGATGGGCCTGAGGCTAGAGGCTTCAGAGGAAGACAAAAGAGAGGTGGGAGAATAGGGTCCGGTAGCTGGCTGTCCATTTCTGGCATCTGTCTCTGCTGTCTCAGGGTCCTTGCCGGGGACACGAGCCACTCCCTGAGCTCAGGGCTGTGTCAGCTCACCCTGTCACATCAGCAACATGCCCCACCCCTTGTCATTCACGCAGAGACAATTTTGATGAACACCAATGAGTTTCCACAGTGTCTTAGCAATCTTTGGCTGCAGGTGAAGGTGTGTAAAGAAGTTCAATGCCAAAGTTAAATGATGAACTCATGGAAACCAAGGGCACACCAAACAGCCTATGCAGTTCTATGGACCAGATCACAGCTGGACTTGAGGAAAGGTGGAGCCAGCAGCTTGAAGCATCCCTGCCTTTCTCTGTAGTGTTGAAGTTGCCTCCCATTGAAATGAGAGCTTTCTCCTACATGCGGTTCATCGGAGGACTCTCTTCTTGGGCCCAGCTGATACATATAATCAAGTGTATTTATACATATAAAACACTCAGCATAGGGCTGCGTACAGAGTAAGCACTCAGGAGATGTTTGCCATAATTATTATTGGGGTGCCCGGCTGGCTCAGTCAGTTAACCGTCTGCCTTCAGCTGAGGTCATGATCCCAGGGTCCTGGGATCGAGTCTCACCTCAGCTCCCAGCTCAGCAGGAAGCCTGCTTCTCAGCCTCTCCCTTTGCCCCTGCCCACCTTGCTTGTGTCCTTTCTCCCCCTTGAATAAATAAATAAAATCTTTAAAATAATAATAATAATTGTTATTATTATTATCATGACTAATTCTGGACTATATTTTATATGTGCATCTTATTTATGTGTTTGTTTATATCTACCCATCCCTGCCAAATAAGAACTGCTCACAGGGAAAGAAGGCACTCTCCTCTGTTGGGTGCCACAGTCTCAGAGCTAGGACAGAGCCTCGCCCAGACTAGGCATTCGGCTTCAGAAATTAAAATGAGACTGTCCCATTTCTCCTGGTCCCAAATCCACAAATCCCAGAAAAGGACTGGCCCCGCCTTGTCAGGTGCCCATCCTTAAACCAATCAGCTGAGGCCAGAAGGACAAATGTATGCTGGGCAAAATGGTGCCTCTCATTACCTGCGATGAGCAAAGGGAGAGGTGCTCGAGCCAGATAATCCCTCTGATGTCCCCTAGAGCTCATGAGGACCCTCTCCAAACACCAGATTAGAAGCTGATAATTTATCTACAATAGCCGTTCTAGAATGATCAAGAGTCTCAGAATAGCTGTACTAACCTCCTAATTTCAAACTTGAGCTATCCCTTATGCCCTTTGTAAAGCCGTGCTATATGGTTTTGGCAGACAAAAAGGAATATATGGAGGAATGAATGTGAAGAAATTTCCAAGTATTAAGAAATGAGGATGATGCCAATGTGTCCGTGGGCCTGTTCAGAAAATGATTACTTTGAATCTAATTCTAATTCATTAATACACAGTGAAAACCCTACCTGAGGCAGACTCAGAGCTGTTCTGCAAGCCAGGATCTGGGAGATCTCAGCACCTCAGTCACCTGGCATCCCCCACCTCTGTCCTTGTTGCTTCGTGTCACCCACCTACCCCATGGGCTTGGGATGGCTTTCAGGGATGGTTCCAAGTCTCATTTCTCTATACATCCTCCCTCATACTTATGCAGGATGCTTTGAGGTAGTCACTAAGTAAACATCTGGCTAAGTCATAAATGAAGGAAGGTATGGACATTGCTTAATCACCACCAAGTGGCCAGTCCCACCTGGAGGAGGATCAGAGTCCCTTGGTAGTTGGACTGCACTACCCCTAAGACAAGAGGACACCCCTCCACCCCCACCACAGCCCCCCTACCTGTATGGGGTAACTTGAAAACTTCTCACAAGAAAAATCTCTTGGGCTCTTTGATAGAAAATTTTCTCAGCAGGGGTCCCTGGGTGGCTCAGTCGGTTGAGTGTTGGTCAGACTCTTGGATTTCTGCTGGAGTCTTGATCTCCGGGTCATGGAGTCGAGCCCTGTGCCAGGCTCTGCACTCAGCATAGAGTCTGCTTGGGATTCTCTCCTTCTGCTCCTTCCCCTGCTTTCTCTCTCTCAAATAATAGATAAAATCTTTGAAGAAAATATTCTCAACAAACTAGCCAGAATATCATGTCTGCCCCCTTTATCTCCCTTTTGAAGATGGAATTGAAGGTGGAAGAGCTAAGCATTCCCCAGCTTCCTTGTAGTATCACTGGGGAACTGTGGGGAGATACAGGTTCCTGAGCCTTCCCCCAGACCTATTCAATCCAAACATCAGGCGGGGACCCGGCCAGGGTGGGGTTTCTCAGCAGCTCCGTGGGTCACTCCATTTCACTATGAAAGTTCAGAAGTGGCCTGAGACCAGGAATCAAGGTTTGTGTTCAAGTACAGCTCTGTCCTTTGCCTTATCTCCCAACTCATAAAATGAAGGGTTGGATAAGCCAGCTCAAATGTCCTTCTGGTACCAGGCACAGACCTTCCAGGATGAACAGCAGGAAATTTTACTCTTGCTTAAAGATCCCAAATCCCCCCATGAGGCAGACAGAGAAAAAGGCACTAAATTAAGTGCAGTCACAACAGAAATTCAGCTATGGAGTCTTCAGGAGCCATATATCATTTTTTAAATTGAGGTATAATTGAACACATCACATTATATTAGGTATATAACACCATGGTTTGATATACATATGTATTGCAAAATGATCAACACAGTAATTTTAGTTAACTTTTTTTTCTTGGTTTTTTTTTGTTTGTTTTTTACATTTTTTTTTCTTGTGATGAGAAATTTTAAAAGCTTCTCTCTGGACAATTTTCAAGTACATGATAACCAAGTCATACCAAGTCCTAACCAAGTCATACCGAGTCATAACCAAGTCATAACCAAGTCATACATTGTATCCCTAGGATTTGTTTATCTTGTAACTAAAGCTTTGTACCTTTCCACAGTGTTCACCTGTTCTGCCCACCTCTCCCTCCTGTCTCTTCAACCACACACCTGTTCTCTGTATCTGTGAGCGGAGATCATTTTCATGCACCCCAACATGGGCTGCTTAAGTGATGGGAGCCCACGGATACTGTAATCTCTGTGGGCTGCTCCCAGTCCTGGAAGGCCCACCCAGAGGCTGTCCAGGGACTGTTCGGTGTTTTGCGGTGTCCCTTTCTTGCCTTTCTTGCTTTTCTTCTCTTCCTTCCTTCCCTTTTTCCTTCCTTCTTTTCTTTCTCCAATCTTCTTGCTCACCTCATGTGCTGAGGACTTAGCTACCGTGCCTCTGTTCACAGCACACCCTCTTTACCAACAGGGCAAAGCCCTTCTCCTGTTTCACTAAATCCCCTTTGCCTCACCTTCCCAGTCTCATCACCTACCCCACCCCACAAATATTCTAATGCCCTGAGGTCTATCTTTTCAGTTTTTGCGTCTTGTAAAATGTATCTTGTTTTTGTGTTTACATAAACGGAACTGTGCTTTAGAAATCATCCTGGGCAAAACATATCTTATTTGTAAGTCCCATGTATGCTGCCCTGGGTTCCTCCAGACCTTGGCCCCCAGAGCAGGGCATTTGCCCTGTCTTTTCTCCACCTCCCCGGGGTTGGGCATGGAACTGTCTCTAGGCAACTCCCCACCCCCTGCCACTGCCACCACAGCCACAGGACCACCCTTCCTGCTTCCTGTGCATCCAGGGAGAATTCCTTTAGGGACTACAATCCAGACTGGAATTGCTGAGTCATTTCGCTGATACTGACAGATGGCCCTTCGGGCATGCTGTCCTTTTTGCGCACGCGCCAGCCCGCTTCCTCCTCGATAAAAATCTCTCTCCCACCCTCATAAAGTGCATGAAATTCCACCCACAGAACTCTCTTCAGGTTGTAAAGTCTTTTTAGGTCTTTAATTGTTCCTCTAACAAAATTCAGATATCCCTCTGTGTGAAATACGGGACGTGTTTTTCTTCTCTTTGGGTTTTCACGAAGATCGAATCAATAGCTCATCAAAGGTGCCAAACCCAAGTGCCTGGCACATTCATGGGTGCTCAATACATTCTGATTTCTTCCCTTTCTCTGAATGCAAGAACTGCTGAGGGAAATAAAAAGAAAGAAACCAAAAAGAAAGGAAGGGAGGGAGGGAGGAAGGGAGGAGAAGAAAAGGAAAGGAAAGGAAAGGAAAACTTATTTACAACACCTGGGAAAGGAGAGCAATTGAGAGGGATGATACCTTCTAGAGCACAGCTGCCAGAAGAGAGAGGAGCCTAGAATAGCAAAGTCATCTTCCTCCTCTGGGTTGTTGCCTAGGGCAGACGCCACCTGAAAGCTCATCCTTAAACCAGGACATCCTTAAACCTTGCATGTGATGTGAATCCTTGGAGGGCTTGTAACACAGAAGGGGGAGGCTGTCCTCAAAAGTTTCTGATTCAAGAGGTCTTGGTGGGGCGAAGAATGTGCATTTCTTATAAGTTCCCAGGCCAGGTGGGCGCTGTTGGCCCGCGACCGCACTGCTCTGCCAAAATAATTTCCTTAGAAATTGTTTACCCTGATAGGACAGACAAAAGATAATTTCAGACCTCCAGAAAGAGTCAGATGCAGACCACAATGACATAAAGAAGCCACCCAAAGATTCCATTTGATATATTCTTTTAGGATGAAAACTTGGCAAATGGATTTTTATTTTTAGAATTTAGGCTGGCTGGGCAGATTCACCCCTGCTACCTTCGTTGAGCCTCAAATCTCATTCTATGATTACTTTCCTACAGGAATGTTTCCTGACTAGACAGCACATGTTTTGAAAACTCTCAGGTGTCAAAATGTCTGCCCTCTCCTCTGACACAACTATCTGGGGATATACCCTGGGGCTTTCAGTCATCCCTACAGCAGGTGGAACTGCAGGGAATCTCTGTTCCTACCTTCTCAGTTTACAGAAGTGAAGTCATTTGTCCAAGCACTGAGAAAGAAGCTCCATGGCATGTAAAAACCTTAGGACTAAAGTCTGGATTGGACCTGAGCCCCCATGTACCACTCCTTATTAACCTGAGCACCAGACCCAAGGCGTGAGTCCATCTCTGCAAACCTTGACTCCCCTTCCACAGAATGAACATCAAATAAAAACCAAACAGGTGAAGGATTACTGCAAGGGGAAGGGGAGGCATGGCATGGCGATGGGGAGGGAGAGGACGGTTGCCCTATGGAGAACTTTGTAGCCCCTAAGACTTACAAGCATCTTGAGGGTTAGGCCAAATGAGTGTTCTCTTTTATAGACAGAAGAGGGAACAAAGCTAAGAAGAACCTGGTTAAGGAAGTGACATGAAAGAGTTGTGTAATGGGAGATCAGCCCATTTTCCAGGAGGGACCCTTGAGGAAAGGCTAGAAGCCCACATAGTCTGGGGATGGGTCAGAATTCCAGGCTCTGAGGAAAGAAGACAGGCATAATTTGTAATGCAGAAAAACATTTGGTTCCAGTTGATCCAGGGGTGCAGGCTATGCAGCAAATCATGGAGATAATCACTTATGAGTCAGGGAAAGGAATTTGCAGGACCTGTGTCTGGCCTTGTCATTGGTAAAGAAGGGATGGATCCCTGCATGTCTTGATAAGTCATGGGGGGAGGGGAGGTTCTTTGCAGTAAATCGATCTCCAGAACCCCAAAGAGAGCTTTCTTAATCTTCAGGGGGAATTCAACCTTGTCACTGTCCTACCTCTCACAGAAAGGTAGACAAGAAACTATGGTAAGGGGACTATGTCTGGTTTTATTAACCAGTGGAAGGTTTGATAGGGGTGGGATCCAAGCAGGAACCTGGTTCTCCTAACTTCCAGCTTGCCAGGATTTCTGCAGTATCACTCTCCTGGGCTCACTTCACACAGGGGATCTCTGCCTCCATCTCTTGTATGGATTGGAGTCTGAGCAAGATTTCAACTGATAAAGTGCTCTAGAATAAAAATGAGAGATACACAGAGAGAGAGAGAGACAGAGAGAGACTGAACATCACTGATGAGCCAGGCCAATTTTAAACTCTTTCTTTCCATGATGCTATAAAATCTGGAAGAGAAAATCCTTTTACCTACAGCTCGATTCTGGTATAATCAGGGTGTGGTTAGGTGATAAACCCAGGAGGTCAAATTTCAGCCCCTTCAGGCAGATTTTCTGGAACGTCTGTGCAACCCAATGCCTTACAAGGTGGAAAAGAAGGACAGGAGAAGCTGGTTTGCAGGTAGCCCATCCCACTGGTTTTTAGAACCAGGGGTCCTGGATGGTGCTGTCCAAGGCAGGACCACCCACAACCACAAAGCAGCCCCTCTGTCCTGTGAGCCATCTTTGGGTGCCCTCCTTATCACTTCCTGGTCTCTGGGCCCTGCAGACCACCCTTTTGCACCTCCTTCATTGTTTTTACCGTTTCTTTTTTCCTTCCAACCTTTTTGCTTTTTTTGGTTTTTTTTTTTTAAGATTTATTTATCCATCTTAGAGAGAGAGAGAGCAGCACACACATGTGCTCAAGCTGGGGGAGGGGCAGGGGAGAGAATCATCAAGCCAACTCCCCACTGAGCCCAGAACCCCATGCGGGGCTCAATCTCCCGACCCTGAGATCATGACCTGAGCCAAACCAAGAGTCAGACACTCAACAGACTTTGCCACACAGGCACCCCTCTTCTCACCTTTTGAAAGAATTTCTTCCTAGAAAACAAAAGTGCCCTATCTTCAGTTTCTGTCACCCTGGCAGAAACAGGCTTGAAATATTCATGGGTGTCATGGTAAAACAAATCAACCTGAGTCTGGAGACTGAGATATATATCTCTTGTGTTTCTCTTCTTAATTCTACATCTATCACTTCTTCAGTTTCATGATATAACTAGAACACTGAGAATGTGCTGAAAATGTGCAGCCTCTCCCCGAGGCAGCCCTGCGGGAATGCCGAGCTGTATTCCCTGTGGTATATCTTACTGCCAATTGAGGCTAATAAATAAAACTTGTCATTTTCACTCCATAACCCAGAATTACTCAAATATGTCCTTGTCAAAATAACCTATGTTGAACAAGCACTGGTAAAAATTGCCACTTCCCCCCCCTTTAATCAAGAAGAATTTCTCTTCCTGGAACACTGAAGAGAAGCCATACAATCAGAGCCAACTTAGAAAAGCACTTACTCTCATCTCAGGCAGCTCTGTGTGCTGCTCTCGAGTTCCCACTCCTGAAGCCTGATCATCTCTCGGTGGTCAGGTCAGGATTCTTACGATGCTGACTCAAGTCTTGTAAGATCTAGCGCTCAAGGAGAGAAGACGAGGTGACCTTGTTAAAAAGTCACAGATCAAAATAGAAGCTAGAATGAGTTTTTAGTGACACACCTTGGTAATATTTGAGAATATTTAAGACTAAGAATATTTGAGAATAATTGGGTAATATTTCATAAAGTCAGGTTGCCAATGCACCATGTTTGTTTTAACTGAGAATCTGAAATGCATGTACCTCTAATCTTGTTGAGTTTGGTAGTGAAAATAGAGAACTCTCAAAGTTAAATACATTATATCAGATAACATGACTTCAATACAAAGTGGACAGGGTATTATAAATTAAAAAAATCTATATGTGTGGGTAGGCTATATAGATCAGCATATAAATATTACACTTCTTGTCCTGATTCCATATACCTAGGTCTGTGTAAAAGGGAATACAGAAAGTTGTCATTTTATGTCTTCATTCACCCTCACCTCCCACCTATGCTACTATCAAAGAAAAACACAAACAAACAAAAACCCGAGAAGATTCAAAGACATGGATTTTGTTACATGTTGTTTATTTGACAAGCAATGGCTAGAAGCACAGCAAGGAAATGGAAAAATGACATAGGGATGGGAGAAAGGTTAATGAGTAGAACAATAATGAGCAGGTTACTGTTATGGGCAATGGATCAGAAATCTGAGAGATATTCTGAGAGTCTATGTGCAAAACAGACAAAGGAGAGGAGGAAACAGGGTATCTATCTA
This sequence comes from Enhydra lutris kenyoni, assembly GCF_002288905.1. Lineage (NCBI taxonomy): Eukaryota > Metazoa > Chordata > Mammalia > Carnivora > Mustelidae > Enhydra > Enhydra lutris. The sequence goes on along the minus strand of NW_019154090.1, from coordinate 41,728,151 downwards.
CCAACTCCTAACCTCATGGGAGGGGTCACTTCTTGGGCATTCTCTTTCTGGAGCTTCCTGCTGATTAAAAAACAAAATAAAACAAAACAAACAAACAAAAACAACAGCCAATGGCTCTATGCCCAATACTGATTTAACAGGCATGTTAGAATTATTTGACAAAGATTTTAAAGCAAAGTGTGGTGGCTGATGGCAAGAGGCTCTGCAAGGGACATAGAGGAAGTAGCAGGGCCAGCAGGGGACAGCAGCACCCAGCGCCAGAGCCCGCACCTTCAGAGTCTAGGACACAGCAAGAACTTTGTTGCCTGAGGAGAGGCAAAGTGGCAAAGGAGTAGGGGACCCTGTTTCAACTGGCCCCATGAATTTAGCTGGATAGCGACCAAAACATTTTGAACACCCACAAAATCAACCTGAGATGTAAGGATATATATCTGGATCCCTACAAACAGAAAAGTGACTGCTTTTTGAAAGGTAGACTGTGTAGAGTCATGAATCTGCGAGAGATACTGGAAGCTAAACAGAAGGGGGAGAAAGCCTCCATAAGCTGGCTCCTGGAAAGTGATAGGACACCACAGTGCAAAATCAGAACCCTTAGAAATCTGCTCTAGTGAGAGATATCCCTCTCTGAAAGGGGGTCTGGAAATGTAAAGGCAGAATTGTAGGTAGGGCATTGTGGTCTCTGGATCCAAAGCATCACAGACTGAATGGAGTGCCTGAATCTGTAGGGGGCCTGAGTTGTGGAGCCAGGAAGCAGGTTCGGTGTCTCAGCTCAGATCGCCATAAACTGGGAGACAAGATGGTCGATAATTGATCTTTAGCAGACTGAGAAAGTCTGGAACCTACACCCAACCAGGCAAAAACCCACATGGTGGTATCAACCTGGAAAGGACACTGGAGTGGCATGCAGACCTGATCCAGGGGCTTCGGACATGCATGCAGGCCCATAGCCAGGCACATCGTTAGAGTCACAAAGGGCACTGGCACTCCCGGGCCCCTGGGACTACCTCTGAGAAAGTTGCTGTAGTCACACACCTCAAGGGGCTGCAGTTTTTGGCAGTGCATACAGAAGTGGAGATTGTTTGTCCTGGAGGGTTTATTAAAGAGGCCAGACCAACCAAAGTTGGTGGCATCACAATGCCTGACTTCAAGTTCTATTACAAAGCTGTGATCATCAAAACAGTGTGGTACTGGCACAAAAGCAGACACATAGATCAATGGAACAGAATAGAGAGCCTAGAAATGGACCCTCAACTCTTTGGTCAACTAATCTTCAACAAATCAGGAAAGATATCCAATGGGGAAAAAAACAGTCTGTTCAACAAATGGTGTTGGGAAAATTGGACAGCCACATGCAGAAGAATGAAACTGGATCATTCTTTTACACCAGACACAAAGATAAACTCAAATGGATAAAGATGGGGTGCCTGCATGGCTCAGCCAATTAAGTGGCTGCCTTTGGCTCAGATCATGATTCCAGGGTCCTGGGATTGAGCCCACATTGGGCTTCCTGCTCGGTGGAGAGCCTGCTTCTCCCTCTCCCTCTGCCTGCTGCTCCTCTTGCTTGTGCTCTCTGATTTCTCTGTCAAATAAATAAATAAAATCTTTAAGAGAGAAAATGGATAAAGACCTCAATGTGAGACAGGAATCCATCAACAACCTAGGGGAGACCATAGGCAGTAACCCCTTTGACATCTGCCACAGAAACTTCTTTAAAAATGTGTCCCTAGGGGTGCCTGGGGGGCTCAGTGGATTAAAGCCTCTGCCTTCAGCTCAGGTCATGATCCCAAGGTCCTGGGATCAAGTCCCGCATCGGGCTCCCTACTCACCAGGGAGTCTGCTTCTTCCTCTCTCTCTGCCTGCCTCTCTGCCTACTTGTGATCTCTGTCAAATAAATAAATAAAATCTTTTTTTTAAAAAATGCATCTCTAAAGGGAAGGGAAACAAAAGTAAAATTAAACTTTTGAGACTTCATCAAGATAAAAATCCTTTGCACAGCAAAGACCCAACAAAGTAAGAGGCAAAGCATGGAATGGGAGAAGATATTCGCAAATGACATTTCAGAGAAAGGGCTGGTATTCAAGATCTATAAAGAACTTCTCTGGGGCTACTCGGGTGGCTTAGATGGTTAAGTGTCTACCTTCATTTGGCTCAGGTCATGATCCCAGGTTACTGGGATCAAGTCCCACATCAGGGTCCTTGCTCACTGTGGAGTCTGCTTCTGCCTCTACCTCTGCCTATCCCCCCTTCCTATGCATTCTCTCCCTCTTCCTCTCTTTCCCAAAAGAATAAATAAAATCTTAAAAAAAAAAAGAATTTGTCAAAATCAACACCCAAAAAACAAATAATCCTGTCAAGAAATGGGCAGAAGACATGAACAGACACTTCTCCAAAGAAGACATACAAATGACTAACAGACACGTAAAAAAATGTTCAATATCACTAGCCATCAGGGATACACAAATCAAAACCACAATGAGATACCAACTTACACCAGTCAGAATGGCTAAAATTAACAAGACAGGAAACAACAAATGTTGGCAAGAATGTGGAGAAAGGGGAACTCTCTTACACTGTTGGTGGGAATGCAAGCTGGTACAGCCACTCTGGAAAACAGTATGGAGATTCCTCAAGACATTAAAAATAGAGCTACCCTCTGACCCAGCAATTACATTACTAGGCATTTACTTCAAAGATACAGATGTTGTGAAAAGAAGGGGCACATGCATCCCATTGTTCATAGAAGCAAAGGCCACAATAGCCAAACTGTGGAAGGGCTGAGATGTCCTTCAACAAATGAATGGATAAAGAAGATGTGGTTTATATATACAATGGAATATTACTCAGCCATCAGAAAAGATGAATACCTACCATTTGCAGCATCATGGTTGGAATTGGAGAGGATTACACTAAGTGAAATAAATCAAGCAGAAAAAGACAATTATCATATGGTTTCACTCATATGTGGAATATAAGGAATAGCTCAGAGGAGCCATAGGGGAAGAGAGGGAAAATCTGAATGGGAAGAAATCAGAGAGGGAGACAAACCATGAGAGACTCTGGACTCTGTAAAATAAACTGAAGAGGGGGGCATACAGTAACAGGGTGATGGGTATTAAGGTCACATGTTGTGATGAACAGTGGGTATTATATGCAACTATTGTAACACTGAACATTACATCAAAAACTAATGATGTACTATATGTTGCTAACTGAACATAATAATAATAAAAAAAGATTTTAAAGCATTCATCTTGAAAAGTACCTCAGTGAGTATTATGAACAGACTTGAAACAAATAAAAAATTTTAAAAAGAATCTCAACAAGGAAATAGAACTATAAAGGAAGAATCAAATGGAAATTTTGAGACTGAAAAATATAAAAACTGACATTAAAAACTTAAGGAATGGGCTTAACAGCATAAGAAGGGACATAGGAAAGGATACATAGACTGAAAGAATAATAGAAATTACTCTAGAAATAGAGTACCACAAAGGGCAGAGAGCACTAGAAAGAGTACTATGGGATGATTCTTCTGAAAGGATAAAAGAAAGAGAGCAGGCAGCACCTGGGTGGCTCAGTCAGTGAAGCATCTGACTCTTCATTTTGGCTCAGATAATGATCTCAGGGTTGTGAGATGGAGCCCTGCATCAGGCTCTGCACTCAGTGTGGAGTCTGCTTGGGATTCTCTCTCTCTCCACTCTTTCTCTCTGTCTCTCTCAAAATAAATAAATAAAATATGTAAACAAAAAAAAGAGAGAGAGAGAAAGAGCAGAGCTGAAAAGTTCTTGAAGAAATAATAAGTAAATCTTCCCCAAATTGTCAAAAGACACAAACCTACAGATTCAAGAAGTGAGTGAAAGCCGAACAGGATAAACTCAAAGAAATGCATGCCAAGAAACATTGCAGTCAAACTTGCAAAAGCAATGAGAGAAATAACAACTTCTTTAAGCAAATAGAATTCAGCAATATATGAAATGCATTTTAAAAGGAATTATACACAATGAACAGATAGGGTTTATCTCAGTGGTATTAGACAGAATTAATATTCAAATAGTAATCAACTTACCCCACAATACTAAAAAGCTAAAGAAGAAAAAACACATGATTTTATCAACTGATACAGAAAAAGTATTTCATGACATTCAACACCCATTCGTGATGAATTTCTTAGAAAAATAGAAATAAAGGGGGAACTTCTTTAATTTCATAAGGAGCATTTACCAAAAACCTACAGGGAGTATCAGACTTAATGGTGAAAGTCTGAATGCTTTCCACCTAATATCCAAGACAAGGTAAGGGAATCCAGTCTCACCACTCCTATTCACATAATTTTAGAAGCTAGGAAAGGAAATAAAAGCTAGATGGACAGTAAGAAAGATTGGATAGGAACTGTCCCTATTTGTAGATGATATGATTCTTAACATAGAACATAACAAGGAATTAAAAAAAAAAAAGCCCAAATAATAATAAGTGAGTGTTCAACAAGTCTTCAGGTTATAAGATACAATACACAAATAATATTTCTGAACTAGCAATGAACATATAGAATCTTGGAAAAAATAGTGAATTATTTGACACTTTAACTTTCCCTATAACCTAGAGCCCTCTTGCTAATTAAATGTTACCCTTGAAAACAAGAAGTCTCACAATCCTGTTAGCTATGAAGACCTAGAAGCTATCGGATGGGAAAGACAGGGTTAGGAACATCTTAAAAATAACAGAGAATATCACTATTTGACTTGTCTGTCATCTACCTGGAAAAGCCTGATTTTCAGGCTTTGTCACCATTTCACCTGATCCAAACCTCCTCAACGCAGAAAGTTCTAGTCCCAGAACATCCATTAAAAAACCATCAGCAGGGGTGCCTGGGTGGCTTAGTGGGTTAAGCCTCTGCCTTCGGCTCAGGTCATGATCTCAGGGTCCTAGGATCAAGGCCCTCATCAGGCTCTCTGCTCAGCAGGGAGCCTGCTTCTCTCTCTCTGTTTCTCTGCCTGCCTCTCTGCCTACTTGTGATCTCTCTCTGTCAAATAAATAAATAAAATCTTAAAAAAAAAAAAAAAAAGAATCAGCAGGCTCTACCTTGGGCATGGCTGTATGATTTACACAGACCAACTCCCCAGAGAAACTAGTGAAAATTATTTTTAAAAACAAATACTTAAAGTCTCTGGAAATGATCCTTAGAGCATCCAGCAAAGGAAGAAACACTTACTCAAGAAAATCTACTAAAATATGGTGAGAACAATAAGAATCTGTCCCATTTTAACTAAAACCCACTTCTTCCCTCCCCACTCTGAGATCAGCAAGACAAAACTCCACTCCAGACTGATGCAGTCCCAGAGTCCCTTCTCGCCTAAGCTTCCAGAAGGAGGGCTTTCCACCTAAGGAGGGCAAGACATCAGCATTTTCCATCATGCCTCCAGCTGTTATTGAGGCTACATTCTGGGAGAGTGTAGTTGAGAAGTGACAGCTCCCTGCTTTTACCCAGACCCAGTTGGGATGGAACCTTTACCTTGGGTATGGTATGATTGGAAATAACAGGACCCCAGTGGCTTTTGCCCTGGTTTATAAGACAAGTTTCATGATGGGGGAGAAAAGCTAAGGATACCTGAGACCACTGCCTCCTCTCTAATTGAGTATTCCTAAAACAAGGGTATCACTCAGAGAGAAGGGCACCATTGTCCACCCCAGTGTCCAGAGCCAGGGCTCAGAGATGTTGCCCTAGGGGAGAATCAGGACATTGTAACAGGGAGCTCAGTCTCTTTGGGAACATCTAAGAGTTTCTAAAAGTTCTGACTTCATTTTCAACAGAACCGAAGAAGTTCAAGCTTAAGGGCATTCTCAACAACAGTTTGCATTATGGTGAAAGGCAGTTGGGAAGAGAAGAATTGGTTCAGTGGAGAGAGGGTCTAACTGTAGTCTGGCTACTTTGCAGAAGAGAGCTGAGGAAAGAGACAGCTACCTTCTGGTCTGTCTGATGGTAGTCCAGTGAAGGAGCATCTTGGGTGCCGAAAAACAAGATCATATGGGAGCGAGAGTAGAGGACACAGTGATGTGACACCACCTTTTTGGGTGCACATTACCCACAAGATGAAGTATGATGATCTGGAAAGAAATTTGCTGCCTGTCACCAGCAGACTCTAACCTCTAACCCATTTTGTCTCCGGCTACAGGACCCCACTCTATGGCTTCTCTAAACTCTTTAAAATCCTTCTAGCATGCCATGCCCTCTCAAATATCTGTCTTTGCGTGTTTCTTCTTAATTATTAATATCCATTAATAATTAACATCCAGGTGAAACATCACCTCCTCCATGAACCCTTTTTTTCTAATTCCTGTACCAACAGCTACAGTGAGTCATTCCATCCTCCCTGCTCCCCTAGCATTATGTTTATTTTCTTAATATAGTTCCTAAATACTACATTACTAAAGGTATTCATGTGACTGCCTGTCTTTTCCCCTAGACTTCTGAAAAACAGAAAGTGTAACTTTCACTGCCATGGCCCAAGTTAGGTAGTGGCACATAATAAAAGTCAATTCAATTTATTTGAGGTAGAAAGGGTACAATGTGAATGTGTACAGGTTGTCCTGGCAAGAGGGCCCCACAGAGCCAGGACTATACTGAGTTAACTTTGAGAAATGGAAAGCAATTTGCCCCCTCACGTTCCACTCTCAAGCATTCCAAACTGTCAAGAAGGCAGCCTTATAGATTGCAAAGGGAATGCCACTTGACATCCCCAAATATAGACACCAAATTAATACCCCAGAGAGAGGCCCCCTCCTATACCTGAGTTTTTTCTAAGCTAAGGAAGGGCTGTTTCAACTTCATCCCCCAAATAAGGTTGATATCCAAAGGTTTAGAGGTGGAGGTGATGTTTCACCTGGATGTTAATTATTAATGGATATTAATAATTAAGAAGAAACACACAGAGACAGATATTTGAGAGGGCATGACATGCTAGGAAGATTTAGACACCTTTAGATTCAAAACACAGATGAAAGAAAGAGAGCCAGAGCTCCATTTAAATGGGATGTTGCGTTTTCAAGAGAAAACTGGGTGATCCCCACCATATAGGCTAAAGAATGAACTGCAGTAGGAAAGTACTGGAACACAGGGACCAAATGGGAGAAAGAGTTTGAGACTGTGAATGTACTTAATCCACAAGCAACATTTACGCTGAGATTCACGGCACCACTGAATTCTAGAGCTAAAAGTACCTTAAAGATAATAGATTTGTCAAAAGGTGCAACCTCCATTTATAAACTAAATTAAGTTATGGGAATGTAATACACAGCATGGTGACTATAGTTAACAATACTGTGTGTTGCATATTTGAAAGTTGCTAAGAAGTACATCTTGGAAGTTTTCAACTCAAGACAAAACATTGGAACTGTGTACTGTGATGTATGGTAACTAGGCTTCTTGTGCACATCATTTGGCATTATATACAAATATTGAATTATTATGCCATACAGCTGAAAGCAATATAATGGCATGTGCCAATTATACCCCAATTAAAAAAATAATGAAAACACACCTGTGATGGTTAATTTTATGTATCAACTTGGCTAAGTCCCTGTACCCAGTTTCTGGTCAAACACAAGTCTAGATGTTGTTGTAAAGGTATTTTTAGGATGTGATTAACATTTAAATCAGTAAACCTTCAGTAAGGCAAGACTACCCTCCACAATGCAATGTACTTCCCTCATCTAATCAGTTGAAGGCTTAAGAGAAAAAACTAAGGTTCCCCCGAAGAAGGAATCTGGCCTCCAGCCTGCTTTTGGACTCAAGGTATAGCCTTAACTCTTCCCTGAGTCTCCAGCCTGCCTACCATCTCTGTCTTTCTGTCTCTCGGTCTCTCTGCCCCACTCTTCTCTATACACACGCACACACACACACGCGTGCCTGCGTTCACACACGTTATATTCATTTTTATTCCTCTGGAAAACAGTGACTAATATAATGCCAACCCCCAAAACTGTATCCATACAGAAAATGGGAATTAAAACAATATCGTTAACAGGAAACATTTACGGAACCCTGAGAGCTGAGAATTGCCCTATGATGAACTCTAACCTTACCTGAACTAAATCCACAGCCAGGTCAACCTGACTATGCCCACTCAGGCAATGAGCAAACTGGGGGCCACAGGGGTCTGAGAGTTTTTCAGGGGGCATCCAAATACTTGCAACAGGCTTGGGGACTAGTTCTGAGCCACCAGTTCCTCTCCATGGGGTGTCCGTGTGCCATACACAGATAAAATAGCTTGGTATTGTAGATACCAATTGGTATTGTAGACATTCAATAATTAAGAAGTTGTGGCACCAACAAAAGACCATGGCAGCATGGCTTAAGCCCTGAAACAGATCCTAGAATTTGCAAGGACTTGGTATACCATGAAGGGGGCATTAGTGAAACAACAGTAAGAAATAGAAAAACCAAAATTGGTGTTAAGTTGGCTGCCTGGAAAAGAAATAAAATTTGTTCACGTCTTGCCTTCCACAGATTAGATACTAGATGGATAACAGAGTTCATACAAAATAAAATAAACCATAAATGATTCTAGAGGAAACAATTTCATTGATCTCAGGTTACAGGCCACTTTTTCCACTCCAAAAGCAAAGTAAGATATCAAAAAAAAAAAAACAACAACAACAATCTACTAGATCTGATGAAATTTAAAGTTAATTGCTATTCATTTCAAAACTAAAATCAGAAGACCAATGGAAGGCAAATGACAGCCCAGGGGACTATTAAAAGAAAGTTGGACAGCCCAAGAGTTACCGAAAGTATACGTATACATAAGAGCCTGTATTTCATGTTAAAAGACCAACACCTCCTCCCCCACAAAAAATGGGCAAAATTCTGAATAAATACTTTTCAGAAGAAATATCAGTAGCCCAAAAAAAAAAAAAAAAAAACCCACATGAAAAAACAAACTACAATTCAGAGAGATTAAAAATTAAAATAAGGCTGTTATTTTAATAGTCAGAAGTAAAAGGAAATTATAATACTGAATGTTGATGAATGTGGTCTAAAACTCATTTTTGTATTGGTGGGAATGTAAACAAACACAGCTCTCCCAGAAAGTGTTTTGGCACTGTGAACTAGAGCTTTAAAATTTGCATACCCATTTAACAAATATTTACCAGGCACCTGCTATGGGCCAATTCTCAAGGACTTGTGAAGGAGCTCATTTCTCCTGCATATAAAAACATGGCCTATTATCTGATCTAATAATCCTTTTTAAAAGGATCTAACCCAATAAGGTAATCAGAGGTGCAGAAAAGATTGACAGAAAGTGTGTTCATCTTAGCACAATGTCCAATAGCAAACACTTATCCAAAAATAAGAAAATGCTTGGTCTAATAAAGCTGTAAGGCCCTAATGAAGCACGTTTTAGCCCTTAAGTGACTTTTTTTTTAAATTTTAAACAGCATGAAGAAATACTGATGTTATAACTCTCAAGTTAAGTAAAGCAAGCTGCTCTTATATTTTTGTGTAAAATACATTTTTAAATATGTTTTTGTATTTTTCTGCTTTTTCTAAATTTCCCACATTGAGCATGTTTCTCTTTTGTAATCAGAACCAAAAATGCTAAGGATAGGTAACAACTTCCTACAATGTTTGTAAAGAAAAATGATGTCATTTCAGTCTTACAATCGATCCTGGGGAAATCAGCTATGTTTGCAAAGATGAATGCACAGGGATGTTTCCAAATATTGTTTTTCACAGGAAGAAATGGGATCAACCTAAATAACAAAGAATAGATAGGCAAGTAGTTAAATGAATGGGAACTTATCCACAAGACGCACCCCTGCAGCCAGAACAGCTCCCAGAACAGCACCTGTGCTCAGATCTGGACGTGGGGTGCTCTTCTCAGCACCCCACTCTTGTTCCTTCTCAGCACCCCACTCCTGTTCCTTGGACTTGGTCCCCCAGATAAATTCCCTGCACAGAAGCCTCTGTCACGGGCTCTCTTTCAAAGAAGTCATCCAAGCTAAGACAACTGGATGTCAATTCCACTCTAGAACATGGGCTTGGTGGTTCTCCACGAGCTCCCTTGGTGTCTTCAGAAAATCCCAAATTAAAGGACCCCCATGAGATGGTTCTACACATGAAACCCAGGTTCGGGCAGACCCTGCCCACATTTTTGGAGCCCATATTTTGGAGCCCAGGGATGACAGAACCAGGTAAATATTCTCATCTCAGGACACCGTTTCAAAGAGGCTTATTTTTGATTGAGCATTATATGGCGTTGGTCCACCTTATCTGCTTTGCCACAAACTTCCTCCTCTTCATTCCACATGACATCTGATACTTTCTTAATTACACAGATATTCAATCACATCTCTAGCTAGCCAGGCCATTAGCTGGAGCCAGCAGCTGTGAGTATCAGAGAAAACCTTTTAGACCATGCGCAAGTAGGAAATTGCCTTTCAGAAGAATTATCTGTCGTGGCCTATGAGATGAGGCAGCAAGAACTTGTCAGTTTATAGCATCAGAAGCCCAACCTCCTCTTCCTTAGACATCTAGTAATGGGTCCACTTTGCAGAGGGAGAGCAGAGGAAGGGGTGTGGGGGCTGGTGATGGACAGGTTTCCGCCGTGCTGTTTCCTTGGGAGACGCTGTCGTTGCCGAGCCAGTGTCAGCAAAACAGGAGCTCTGGATTTATTTTCATTGTCTCAGGGGCATGTCGTTCCTTCTTTTTCCAGTTGCCTTTATTATCAAGAGCACAAACCACTTTTGAGGGAGGGAACAAGGCCTTGAACTTAGAATAGTAACAGTCAACCCAATACAACTTCTCTTAGTAAGTTTCCTAGGACCCTGACCTTACCCTGAGTCATACCATTGTCAGCCCAGCTGAACTAGCTGGTATGTTCCTCCCTGTCCCTCAAACTCTGGGATGTTACAATACTGACTGGTAAAATCTCTGGCCTCGGAGGTACAGCCCAACCTAGCACACATTTACATAACAAAAAAGCAGGGAGTTTCCATGCCAGGCACTGTTCTAAGCATTTCATTTAATCCTAAAACAGTTCCCTATCAGTAAAGTAGTGTTATCACCCCTATTCTATTTCTCCCACCCACAGGAGGGTTGCGGGTAGTTTATTTCCTGATTTCTTGTCCAAACATGGCAATGGGCTCCAGATTTCTCTCCCTATTGCCAGTCTCTCCATTTAATCCATCCTTCATCCTGCTTCTAGAATGTTCTCACCCCCGAGCCTTCACTGGTGCCCCAACTGCCTACAAGGCAAAGTTCTGTTTCCTTTGCCTGGCTTAGAAGACCTCCTTTCTCCACTCCCTCCACATCTCTGCCATATATTGGTCTCCCTACAGTCAGCAATAATAAATTATGCAGCATCCCTCAGAAAAAGCACCTTAAAAACATCTATATGCCTTTGCTTTCTCTCTTAGGATGGATTTTGTAGGAAACAGACTACAAGGTGGAGATTTGAGGGAAGAAGTTCCTTGGAAAGTTCTTTCAAGGGCAATGTACATAAGGAAGTGTATTTGCTACCTATTATGTAAAAAATTATCCCCAAATTCTGCAGCTTAAAGCAGTAAACACTTATTATCCCACACAGTTTCTGTGAGTCAGGAATCCAGGAGCAGCTTAGCTGTGTGGTTCTGGAACAGGGTCCCTCGTAAGGATGCACTGAGCTGTCTGTTGGGGGATCTATGGCCAAGCTCACCACATGGTATTGGTAGTACCCAGTCCTTGCCCATGCCCTCTGCCCAGTGTGCACACAATATGGCAGCTGGCTTCCCCCAGGAGTGTAAGACAGAGTAAGGGGTGGAGGATGGACTGTACCCAAGACTGAAGCCAGAGCCCTTCCATAAACTCATCTAGTAGGTGACGCCCCACCATGTCTGCCACTAATCTATTCTCTAGAGTCATTAAGTCCAGCCCACACACAAGAGGAGGGAATTAAACTCCATTTTTTGAGGGAAGGAACACCAAAGAATTTGTGGACGTATCTCAAAAGACATTACAGAGAGTGAGGGAAGCAGGGATGGGCAGAGGGAAAAGGTAAATAGGAACCAGTCTCAACAGAGCTTCCACTGACCCCAGGGGTGGGCAGGCCTCTTGAGACTGGATGGCCCCTCAGAAATGTCCCAAATTGAGGAAAGAGGGCCAATGTTTTTGTGCTTGCATCTCCTCATCATGGAAGCAGATTGGCCCTTGGGGGTGGGGTGCATAACCTTAGGATGGGCAGCACCTTTTGGCAGAGGATGATGTGGTGAGGGCAGATTTCAGCAGCGGGGGTGGGGGGTGTCAGCAGCCAACACATCCAGCAGGTACAAAGGGATTTGGGGTCACATCATAGCATCTACTAAATCCATTCTCTTTGCCTCTAGTATTCAATTCCTTCCGATAATAAGTTAACCTCTTCTGGGAGCAGCTTCTCTGGAACACTGGTTGGTCTCTTTGCCAGGAGAAATTTTCAAGACGAAGGTTGGGACTAGACCCAGGGCAACACCTGAGACTTACCATCTTTCCCCTCTCTTAGCTATCCTGCCTCACTCCCACATGAATCCCATACCTTCAGCTGTCCTATCTAGGGGGCTTCCTGGTGGAGTGCCCAGGACTCTTGTCCCTGAAGGGTCTGAGCCTCTGGTCAACAGGCCCTTCTCCATGCTCAGTCACAAGTGGCCAGGGTTGTACTAGTAAGACCAAGAGACACCCTGTTAAATCACTAGGTGTCACGAATATTCTACCATGCCCCCCTGCACTCATACATACCACACTATACCACACACACACACCATATGTGCACATACTACACTATACCACACACACACACACCACACATACATACCACATACACATGCCACACACGCACACCACACACATACCACACACACACACACACACACACTGTACTACACCACACATATACCACACACACACCACACACACACTACACTACACCATGCACACACCACACAACCATAGGAGGTATGAGTTGAAGGAAAGGATCTGAAGTTGATGATATGGGGGTCCAGGTCCCTTACTCATTCAGGTTACTTATCTTTCTGTCCCTACTTGTACCCACTCTTAGTTGTATGCCTTCCATCTTATAACGGATTGTTGCTGGGCCCATCCAACCTTACAATTTGACAAATTTGACAAAACCATGCCATTACGGGCGACTGTGACCCCATGTTGGCAGGTGTCCTACCAAGCCCAACAATGCAAGGAGCAATTTTCCATATATGTACAATTCTTTGCTGAATAGGATGTGGCCTTAATCCAGAGACTTAAGGGTTTAAATTGATTCTCTCAATAGGCTTTGCCAAAGTCCACATAATGTCTTTTGCCCCATAGATTCCCCTAATGCCTTAGGACCTGATGGAGCATGTGGGTGAAACAGCAGGCCTATTTATACCACAGCCTGGGGCGCCACAGAGTCCTTCCCTGTTCTGGAACCCACTTGAAACTGGCAGCCTTCCATGTCACCTAGAAAGCGGGCAAGAGCAGTCTACGAAGAGTTGAACATATCACTCTAGAAAGTCCTACCAGGAATTATGCTTCCTTTTTAGTGGTTACACTATGGGGAAGACCTACTACTTTCAGTGGAATATGTTCCCAGACCACTGGGCCCCTAAAACTTTCACGGATATAGGAGGTCCTGAATCTCGATGGCATTTTCTCCTCCCTCTGGAACATACGTCTTTCGCCGGGACCTCTGGTCATCTTGCCAGTCCTCATGAACTAGCCCAACCAGCATGTTGATACCATCAACATGGTACGCTGGCGTGCTGCAGGATGTCCAGATGGCGATGATCGGACTACCTTCGCTGGACCTCTGCCACTCTTTTAATTAAGTCCTAAGCCTCATTCTTTTGCTGCCTTCTAGCTGCAGGATATGACAGCTCCTTTCATAATGGCAAGAAGGTCCTCTGACTTTCACATTTTGCCTTAAATTGCTGATTAATCACTCTTGACCTTTTATTGAATTTTTCCAACTCATCGTTTATACTTAGCAAGAGGCTTCCAATTCCATCGTTGTTATAATTACTGCTTCCCCTGTGCCTCTCAAATGTCTGCCATGTTGCACCTGCCAGAGCGTTCTGTTCTACAAGAATCACACTCCAGGTGACCAGCGGGAAAATGTTAACAATGGCACTACTATAGTCTGACATGCTGGGGAGTGTCAGTGCTCTACCCAGCTCCGGCAACAGGGTCCTTATCACCAGAAAGTGGCCGCGGGTGGGTGACCCAGTTCCAAAATCCCAATGGATTCTGTTTCCTTGGATGGCTGCTGGTACCAACTCTCTTAAGTCAGTTCCTCAGGACACATACATGAAGGGAATTACCTACAGTTTGTTTGTTTGTTTGTTTTTAATGGGGGAGGGCTCTTGCGTACACCTGCTCAGGAGTAAGGAAAGAAGGATTGAGCTGAGGCAGGCATTGAATTGTGATTCAATTGTAACAAAAGCCTCATCTGATCCCATGAGAGGTTTGGAGACAATGGTGGCCCTTCAGATGTGCCCCAAACTGAGGCAAGGGACTAGGTTTTTTAACCATTCTCTACATCAGCCATTGGATACAAGGTGCTTGTGAGCAGAGGGAATCACCTTGGGCAAGGTGGCTTCCTTCAGCAGAAGGCCCTGCCTGTGGAGCGAACTGGCTGAGAGCTGTCGGCGAGCAACACTTCCTGACCGGTAACCAGCTCTCTTCCTACCTCACATCCTACCTCTACCTCCTCCTTTAGATACTTTCTGCTACCCCCACTTCCTTTCATGCTCCTGAAATGTGACAAAGTCATTTATGCTTAAAACCTAGAGAACTTGCTGTGTCTCTGAGTCAAATTCTCCTCCTTTTCCAGATCTTTCCATAGCTGCTTCCATCTCAGTCTCCAGATGTTGAGACTCAAAAGTCACCTCCTCGGGCGCCTGGGTGGCTCAGTGGGTTAAGCCTCTGCCTTTGGCTCAGGTCATGATCTCAGGGTTCTGGGATCGAGTCCCACATCAGGCTTTCTGCTTGGCAGGGAGCCTGCTTCCTCCTCTCTCTCTGCCTGCCTCTCTGCCTACTTCTGATCTCTCTCTGTCAAATAAATAAATAAAATCTTTAAAAAAAAAAGTGACTCCTCAAAAAAACCTTCCTTGACTACCCCAAAATATACCCCCACTCCATTATGTCTATCATAGCACCTGTGTATTTGCATCATAATAACTTAATACCCTCTCAAGTCACCTGGTAGCTTTATCCATATGCCTGGTCATGGTCTAGCTCTTCTGCTCACATGAGAATAGAGACTCTATGTTTAGAGATATGGGGTCTTTTCCCCACTTGTTTCCCAGAATAATGCCAAAAACATTGTTAAACTTTCAATAACTTCATGACCTCTGGCATCACATTCCTGATATCCGTCTGGCTTGTGCTATTCCATCTTTCTGGAATATTCCTACTCGGACACTAAAATACAGCTAAATTATCTTTCCTTTTCTCTCTCTCTCCTTCCCTCTCTCTCTCCTTTCCCCTCTCTCTCTCCTTCTCTCTCTCCCTTTTTTTTCTCCTCTCCTTCTAGTACTTCTAGACATTTAAAAGCTGATATTTTTTGAAGGGAAACACAGTAAAATAGATAAATAATTTGCTAACCACATCCACAAAAAAAAAAAAAAGAAATGGCACAAAATGATAAAAATAAAAACATTCAGGTAAATAATACAAGTGAAAGGAAAATTAAGACTAAAAAGAGATTGCTTAGCATAAGCCCCTCCATTTCCATCCATGTCGGAGCAAATGGTGGATAAAATAAGTCAAGCAGAGAAAGACAATTATCATGTGGTTTCACTTACTTGTGGAACATAAGGAATGGCATGGAGGACATTAGGAGAAGGAAGGGAAAATGAAAAGAGGAGAACCAGAGGGGGAGACGAAGCATGAGAGACTATGGACTCTGAGAAACAATCTGTGGGTTTTAGATGGGGAGAGGGATGGGGGAATGGGTTAGCCGGGTGATGGGTATTAGGGAGGGCATGGATTGCATGGAGCACAGGGTGTTATACACAAACAATGAATCATGGAACACGACATCAAAAACTAATGATGTACTGTATAGGGACTAACATAACTTAATTAAAAATAAATAAATTAAATTAAAAGAGATTGCTTTGTTTAACTCCAAAATTTAAAAATGTAGATGAAGGGGCACCTGGTGGCTCAGCTGGTTAAGCATCTGCCTCCCACTCAGGTTATGATACCAGGGTCCTGGGATCAAGCCCCCCATCAGGCTGCTGCTCAAAGGGGAGCCTGCTTCTCCTTCTCCATCTGCTCTGCCTGCTTGTGGTCTCGTTCTCTCTGTTAAATAAATAAATTTAAAAAATCTTTATAAAAATGTAGATGAAATCGATGCCTTTCTAGAATATATAAATTATCAAAAATGACCATAAAAGAGATAGAAAATCTAAAAAGACTAAATACCACAGAAGTAGTTGAGAAAGATCCCAAAGAACTCTGTCTCCACCCTAGCACCCCTTCCTCCCCAAAAAAGAAAGAAGTTTAAGTTTCTGGACTTTTCACAAATTCCACCAAGCCATTATAAAATAGATACTTCAGCATGAATTTAGATTGTTTCAAATCATTGGAAAAAAGGAAAATTCTGAATTCTATTTACAAATAACAAAATGATGCCAAAACCCCAATGCGTAACTCCTAGTAAAGTATTATAAAATAGAAGCACATTTAGAACAATGTTAACACATGAGTAAGTGATGTTTACTCTAGGAAATCAGGGATGTTTCCGTATTAGGAAATTTATTATTACATTTTAATATATTACTAGATCAAAGAAAAATAGGACTACCTCTGATACTGATGGGCATTTAATAAAACTCAATATTCATTCTTACTAATAAGCAAACAGCCTCCTAATTAAATAATACTAGAAGACTACATCCTTAATATTATTATCTCTCATGCAAACATAGAAATGTCCTGTTTAATGCAGAAATAACCAAAACATGACTGGGCAAAAATGTCTACAGTTCCTGCAATTCTTTAACATTGTTCTGGAGGTCTTAGCCATTGCATTTAGGCAAGAGAAAGAAATAAGAGATGTTTCAAGTTGGAGAGGAGGTGGCTTAATTATTATGAATTATATATGATATAATGTGTATACCTGGAAAGCACAAGATAATAAACTGGAAATTAGAACCGGAATTCAGTAAGATGCCTGCATACATTAATATATGAAAATCAATCCTCTGCCCTACACAAACAACAACCAGATGAAAGTTAGAAGAAATTAAAGATCCCAATTAAAATACCAATATATAGAGCCTATAGAAGAAATATGTAGTACATATGAATAAATTTAACAAAATATACAAAATATACATGAGATAAACATTAAAATGTTATATGGAAACATTCAAAAATGCACACCCCCGTTTCATGATAGACAGGATCAATATGTCAATAAAATCATATCAATATTAATCATATCAATAAAATACGTTCAGTAACATATTTTAATTCTTTAGAAAATATACAAAAAGAATTTTTTTTAAAAGCATGAACTCTCACGGCTTAGAGCTTCTCCTAAACTTTGTGTAAAAAATAAATAAGGAAAAAGAACCAGAATGTTAATGAAAAGGAACGACTGCAATCTGATATTAGAAAGTATACCGGGCGCCTGGGTGGCTCAGTCATTAAGCATCTGCCTTCAGCTCAGGTCATGATCCCAGGGCACTGGGATTGAGCCCTGCATCCAGCCCTGCATCGGGCTCCATGCTCGGCAGGAAGTCTGCTTCTCTCTGTCCCACTCCCCCTGCTTCTGTTCCCTTTCTCGCTGTATCTATCTCTGTCAAATAAATAAAAATTTTTTAAAAAGTATCTATAGGTACAGTACAGCCCTCAAATGCAAGACTGCAATGAAATGAAAATGAAACAAAGAACCCAGATTTTACTGAGAGCCGGCATGTGATAACGAGGCTACTTCGTATCAATGGGGAAGATGAATTATCCATGAAGGGTGCAAAATAATTAATCATAATGAAAAAAAAATGATTAGCTTCCAGGTAGATATGAGTTTGCATCTCTGCCTATGCTAAATACTTCTTGGATCTATAAGAAATACACATGTAGAGGGGCGCCTGGGTGGCTCAGTGGGTTAAGCCTCTGCTTTCCGCTCAGGTCATGATCTCAGGATCCTGGGATCAGGCTCCGCATCGGGCTCTCTGCTCAGCAGGGAGCCTGCTTCCCCCTCTCTCTCTGCCTGCCTCTCTGCCTACTTGTGATCTCTCTCTGTCAAATAAATAAATAAAATCTTTAAAAAAAAAAGAAAAGAAAAGAAATATACGTTTTTCTACATGTAGAAACAAAGTATCAAAGCACCAAACTAAAGGCTCAGGAGGTTTTTCATAACTTGGAAGTGGGGAGTCCATTTAAGCAGAGAGAAAGAAAAGAATAAAGAAAGAAAAGGATGTCAGGGAAAGGAGGGAGGAAGAAGATGAGAGATTACATAAAAATCCTAATTTCAACATCCCCAAACATTCTTCCATAAGTCAAAATGCAAATGATGATATTTGAAAAAGTTTGCAGCCCATATCACAAGGAGATCTGTTTTCCTTAGTGTAGAAAGAGATCCTAAAAGTCAAGTTGATAGTTCATAGAAAAGATGGAGAGGGGCATGAACACAAAAAGTTAGAAAGTCTCAAACCCCTTACCATATGAAAGGATGTTCAATGTCATTCACAAGAGGAGAAATACAAGTTCACCGGCAGTGAAATCCCGTTTTCTCCTTTACGAGACTGATGAAATCAACATGTTTGATAAGAGGTTTGGGGAAGGTTTGGAGAAGCAGATCTGTTGGTGGGCATGCAGGTAATTTTAATACCTATGGAAGACATGTTGGCTCTATGCACTAAAACTAGAGGCACCTGCCTACTGACTCAAAGAATTGTCGCCAAAAATTCCTCTTGAGATATTTGACAGATACCCAAAATGACATGTGTGCAAGGGTACTGACTACAGCATTGCTTATAATAGTAAAACAACATAAATGCTTCTCAAGGGAGGCAGACTCCGTGATAATTAAGCTGTATGACGAAGATTATGCCGGCATTATAAACCAGGACTGTATATCATGATATACTAGGACCTTCAAGATATATCTGAAGAGATAAAAGCAAGATGTGTGACAGTATATGTCATTTGGATCAAACGACATATACTATGTAAAATGTAGCTGGGAGAAGCCACTAATAGTGTTTGTCTCTGGGGAGGGAAACCAGACAGGCAGGGGTGGGAAAGAGTTTTACTTTCCCCTGTAAAACATTTTGTGCTTTTTATATTTTGTTCCATCCTACCTTGTGAGAATATATCTAATTTAAAAAAATAAAATAAATTAAATGCAAACTGTTTGACCACGGGGTTTTATTCTAAGGAGGACTGTGGCTGCTGGTGTCAAGAGGAGATGAAGGGTGAGAATAAGTCAATGCTGCCGTTCTCCTCCAGGCTAGCCGAATGTTTTATAAAGTCAACACATCTCAAGCTGAGACGACCCTTTTGTTTACTTGCTTCTGAATTGAAAATGATGCCTTCGATTATCACTCTAACTGTAAACACCGTCAGCTGCTCTAAAAATATTTTCTGAGTAAAGGCCACTTGTACCTTCTGGCATTGACTCAAAGCATTTTTTAAAGCAGCTGGGAATCTTGTTAGCAAGGCTGCGGATTAGGGAGCAGGAGAATAAAACAGCAAAGCAGGTAGAAGCTCGAATTCTGGAAATAGCACCAAGAGGGAAATAGCTAACAAGAGAGGCTATAATAAATTCTTCCTATGTAACCAACAAATTCTTAACCAGTACAAAAATGGATGAGGGGCATCCACTGGGGGGGCTCAGTGGGTTAAGCCTCTGTCTTCCGCTCAGGTCATGATCTTGGGGTCCTGGGATCTAGTGGCGGGGGGAGATGGTGAGAAGGGCTCCCTGCTCAGCAGAGAGTCTGTTTCTCCCTCTCCCTCTGCCCATCCTCCCACTCATGCTCTCTCTTCCTCCCTCTCTGTCTCTCTCAAATTAAAAAAAAAAAATCTTTAAAAATAAATGAGATAGCGGCTATCCATTTCGGGGGGGGGAGTTAATAATATATGAATAGTGTTAAAATATATATATATATATGAGTAGTGTTGCCTTCAAGGTGTACGGAATAATATAGGAACAGAAGTAGCTAGAATGTCATATATAGTGCAAGAGAAAATTACATCACAATTTAAAATATTACCAAAAAATCTCTTGGAGAGCAAGGAAGAAGAGACAAATTCTGATCCTAAAGGTACAGAAATCAGATTAAACAATTCCTGAATCCAAGGTGCCATGGCCCTCTGTGCCCAGTGCACCAGGAAAACGATAGTGCTATTAAAAAATGGAGAAGTCAGTCCAGCATTAAGCAGGATGTATACAAAAGAGAAACACGTGAGCTGCTGACATTCTCAGCTTCCCCTTTCAAATATACACATCTCTGTCATAAATTATTTTCCTCCTTGAAAACCAACTGCCCCAAATGTCACCTCATTGTATCCAGGAACCATTGTAAGAATGAGTTTGTTGGGATGCCTGGGTGGCTCAGTCTGTTAAGCATCTGCCTTCAGCTCAGGTCATGATCCCAGGGTCCTGGGATCAAGTTTTGCCTTGTTGGGGTTGGTGGGGGGAGGTCCTTGCTCAGCAGGGAGCCTGCTTCTCCTTCTGCCTGCAGCTCACCCTGCCAATGTGCTCTCTCTCTCCCTCTCTGACAAATAAATAAATAATTTTTTTAAGTGAGTTTGTTATTAAAAACTTTTTTCCACTCCTGTAACCGCAACCGACTGTCCACTGATAATCTTTAGGGTCATGCATGAGCACTCATTCAGATTCTACTTTCTGTATGAATTGTCATCCTTTTTGGATTATAAAATGTTCAGAGAAAGAGAGACTCTTATGCTTCATTTGAATCAAATAGTAACTCAATAGACTCCTAAATTTAACCTGCAGAAAACCAAAAAATATCAAATCATACTTTGTCTTTGAAATTTTTAAGACCAAGAACAAATACCACCATTTACTGAGGATCTTATGAAAAGTAAAATTCTGAAAGTGCATGAAGTGGATTTGAGATGTGGGGTCTTTAGTGTTTTCCAAATTTCTTTTGATGAACTCATCAATTCACAACTCTTATACATTTCAGATGGGCTATTTTGTCCCAAAGACAAAATGCCCATTCAAATGACCTTGAGTATTTTAAGTACATGTCACTTTGCTAACTGCTTCTAGGTGTTAGAACAGTTCACTGTCAAAATGCCCTTGAAAGGCTAAGTGCTATCGATTGTTCCGTTTACTCTATGAGTGTACTGAAGCATGGAGAGTTTGTGCCGTAGTATGAACTATTGTCCTTTTGTTTTAGCTATTCAGTGTCTCTGCCTTCTCCCTAAGTTCAGGAAAATCTGTTGTAGGATTTCAAGTGGAGGGTTGACCTCACCACCCATCACTAAAGACAGAGTAAGTGGTGACAAGTGGGATCATTTCTATGGAAGGAACTTGGCATGGATACTTAGCTACCCTAAATAGAAAAAATATATATATTGTATTTTGAAATACCCATAATTACTTCCTAATGGGATTACTTTCAGATGTCCTGTTGGGCATGAAACAACTTCTAGATGCTTACAGTTGGATTGGACAGGGACACTTCATTGCCTGTCTTGTGTTGGTTTTCACTCAGTGCTTGCTCGTTAATATCCACGATTATATTTTTTCCCACAACTAATATGATGTCATCAAAAGCAATGTTGCCTCATCTAATGCTGAAAGGAAGTAACTTAAATTAGTAGTGTGGGAAGGTGTCCAGTAGATGGTGCTGGATTTCCCTTGACTTTTAAAAATCTTCCTCAGTGCCTCTATCAATTGGATTCTGGGCCCCTGGACACCTTAGTGCCCATCCTGGGAACCATGGATCCCAGAGGAAAGATATCCAGACAGACAGCAGTCAATGCAAATGTCCTGAGGAAGCAGTGCAGCTGGATTAATGATAAGTGAGCATGAAATCAGTAAAAACACATCCATACTCTGATTTGGGTTTTCACTCCAAGTAGAAGGATTTTAAGATGAAGTGACTGGTCTGATGATGATGATGCTGATAAGATTATGATTATCAAATAAAAATTTATTTCTGTTATCTTTTAAGGCATAATTTACATAGAATAAAGCTCACTTTTTTGGGTGCACAATTCTGTGAGTTTTGACAAACATATGTGGTCACATAATAGCACCATAATCAAGGTATAAAATAGTTCAAGTCTCTCCGTAAAAGTCTACCATCTCGCTGCAGTCAGGTCCTTGCCCCTGTTTCCAGTCTGTGGCAATCACTGATCTGCTTTCTGTCCTTATAGTTTTGTCTTCCCTAGAATATACAATATAATAAATATATGATAAATAACATCATGTAAAATAAAGGGAATCATACAGTCTGTGGCCTTGGGAGCCTGACTTCTTTCACTTTGCATAATACATTTAAATTCCTCCATGCCATTCCATGCCTTAATAGATGGCTCTGTTTCTATATCCAGTGTCTGGATAGACCACAATCTGTTTTTCCATTCCTCAGTGGAAGGATATTGGGTTGTTTCCAGCTATGGCAAGTATTAACAAAGCTGCTACATATTGTGCATAATTCAAAATGGATCATAGACTTCAGTGTAAAATCAAAAGCTATAAAACTTTTAGGAAAAATCTTTGTGACCTTAATTTAGTCAAAGATTTACCAGGTATAACACAAAAAGGCATAATACACAAAGGAGAAAATTGATACACTGGACCTCATCAAAATTTAAAACTTCTGCTCGGTGGAAGACACTGCTAAGAAAATAAAAAGGGTAGAAAATATTTGTAAATGATGGGTCTGATGAAGAACTTATATCTAGGCTATATGAAGAACTCTCAAATGTCAGTAATAATAAAAACAACCCAGTTTTTAAATGGGCAAAATATTTAAAATGGACACTTGATCAAAGCAGATAGGCAATGGCAAACAAGCCTCTGAGAAGATGTCCAAGGTCATTAGTGATTTGGGAAACACAACTTCAAACCACAATGAGATACCATCATAGATGTATTTGAATAGAAAACCAGACAAAACAAGACAAATCCCAAAAATAAGGCTAGAGAGAAAGTGGTGAATTGGTACATGGCAGGTGGGAATGCAAGATGGTACAGTCAATTTGAAAACAGTTTAGCAGTTTCTTTTTAAATCATTATTATGGTTATTGGTATGGCTTGCTTTTACTGAGCTCTTACTACTAGGTACTGTGCTAAACCTTTGTATATTATCTTAGCTCCTGCTCACAAAAGCCCTCTCCTCTTTTTTTTTTTTTTTTTGGCAGTTTCTTATAACATTAAAGACTTATCATACAAGTATTTAGTCATGTTAAATGGAAATGATGTTCACACAAAACCCATGCTGCGTTTTAACACGCAGGGTGTGGTGGAGGCAGGTGGGGTCAAGGACAGAGGCAAGGAGGTGGAATGGGGGAGCTACAGCAGGGCCCCAGATGAGGGGTGAGGATGATCAGGTCACAGTGGGGGCAGTAAAGGAGAAAAGAAGTCACATTCAAGGTATATTTTAAATCTGGAAACAGGAGGATTTCCAAGTGGGTTGAATGTGAGATGTGGGGAAAAGAAGAGAGAAGTGAAGGATAGAGAGACCTGGAACTGAAATGAGGATGACCAAGTTCAGGTTGGAGGAGCAGAGGAAGGGCTGTTCAGTTTTGGAGAAGTAGTGCTGAGTGCCTCTTGGATGTCCACTGGAGATGCTGAGTAGGCAACCGGACATGATCTGGGATTCCGGGAAGAGGTGGCAATATAAATTTTTATTTATATCATAGAGATATCTTTAAAGCTCTGAGAGATATCTTTAAACATCAGAGAGATATCTTTAAAGCTCTAAGACCAGATGAGATAACAAAGGGACCGAGTGCAGATGGTCTAAGAAGGGTCAGGGCAGAGCCCAGGGCTCTCCAGCTCTAAGAGGTTCCCCATCCACTCCCCCACTCTCAAGTGCTCATGACACCCTTGTCTAAGGTTCTAAGACAACTACAGAAGTGTCTAGTGCTATGGTTGCAACCAGTGTCCGGGCATCAAGATGGCAGTCCCATTCCCACCGACCCCCACCCTCCCGATGGATGTTTCCAGAGTGGGACCTACATTGTGGTTCTGGCTACCTTGTTTCCTTGTTCTTGCCTGTTTTCCTCTCCCTGAGTTTCCAGCCTTCCCTTTTGTTATCTTTCTAACTAATTTCTTCTATGCCTATATCAGCTGGAGTCAGTTGCTTCTTCTAACCAAGAACCCTAAACAAAGCCAAACAATTCAGCCCAGCTCTTTGGTCAATGGGGAGATGAGACTAGAACCAATTTTGTCTGTCACAAAAGGAAATGTGGAGGCTGCTGTAGACAGCAGGCTTGAGGAATGGAAACTCGATTAAGGCAGAAGGGTCCAAAGGGACCACAACCCCATCAGGCGACCCACCTCAAAATAGCCACTGACCCTAACTAACCAATGGGCTACTTACAACCACACACAGCTACCAAAAAAGGGGAAAATTCCAGACGTCCCCCATACTTCCTCACCTTCCCTCTTTAAATATAATCCCCGGGGTGCTGGGTGGCTCAGTGGGTTAAAGCCTCTGCCTTCGGCTCAGGTCATGATCTCAGGGTCCTGGGATGGAGCCCCACGTCGGGCTCTCTACTCAGCAGGGAGCCTGCTTCCTCATCTCTCTCTGCCTGCCTCTCTGCCTACTTGTGATCTCTGTCTGTCCAATAAATAAATAAAATCTTTTAAAATAAATAAATAAATATAACCCCCACCTACTGCCTCCTTGTAGACAGTCTCTCTGCTGTCCTACCTGTAGCTCCCTTGTGGTGTACTCAATACACTTCTATCTCCTTTGTCCTCCTTGGGTGAATCCCTTCACCACCCATGCCACCAGGCTCCCACCATATTTGGGGGCTCCTATCCCATCGGAGAGACACCGCAGGAAACACTTGCTTTTAACTACGTGTGGCCTTATGTTGCACATAGATCCCCTTCATTGTAAATGTCTAGATTTTAGAATAAAATCCCCCGAGTAAATGTGTATTTTTGCAACATTATTCTTGTAACTAGCTAATGTCACTTTTAATGCTTCAGCATAAATGCACTAACTCAGCTTCAGAGAGATGATGAGATGAAGTGAAATATGATATGACACAAGTTTTGGCATATCTGTAGGTCTCATATTATTTTATAGATAAGGCTACTCTCTAAAATAGCATGAGACTTCAAAGAAATTCACATAAAAAACTGGTTTTGCTGCTTTGTACAGTTGTATCAGTGTAGGAATTTGCAAGTTAATAGGATTTTATCTCAGATTTCTTTTGTTATTCTGATGACCCCATTATCTGTCTTAGTGACAGGATGGTGGAATAATGAAGGGGACAAAGAAGGAAACCTACTTGCTTACTAAAATAATTAAAATGTGGTTTTTGTAAAGTTAGTTATCTTTCCTCTTCTATGGCTGAAGCATCTTGATTTCTCATCATGCAGTGTCCTAGGAGAAAATCTGAAAAGAGAAAAAGAAGTGTCTGTACCTCTACGACTCCCTTGGGTTATTAAAAAATAAATGCTAGGGACACCGAGAGTGAGTCGGTTAGGGGTCAGACTCTTGGTTTTGGCTCAGGTCCTAATTGAGCCTTAGGGCTCCATGCTCCCTGCTAAGTCTGCTTCTCCCTCTCCATCCCCCTCTGCTCCTCCCCCAACTTATGCACTCTCTCCCTCTCAAATAAATAAATAAATAAAATCTCTTTTTGAAAGAGAGAGAAAGAAAAAAAAGAAAGAAAACCTCCAATCTGGGAACCACTTCCCTCTCTTGTGGCTAAGACACTGCTCTAGGGAACTGAGTCTGTTATGTTAGAAGCCTCTCTTCTATTAAAAATCAGGGGTTTTTAATAAATACAGGGCTTTTGCTCTCTTGGGCTTTCCAATAAAGAGAAAAGTGGTTTTACTGATATTACGCATTTAAATTTAAGTATCCCTAATGCAGCTTTCAAAATGGGATCCCCATGTTCCCTTGGCTGGAAATGAAACCCGAGGGGCACAGGGTCACCCTTCCTTGAGGCACAAAACTTTTCTGGGTAGTTAACCTGGAGCATGTTGGGGAAGAGACTCAAAGGCCAAAAACAGATTTTTTTTGCAATGCTAACACACTGGGCAAGGCTCCTCTTTGCAAGGTTCTTTCACGAGCACACAAACTCTCTCTTTAAATGAGTAAAACCTGGGGTGCCTGGGTGGCTCAGTGGGTGAAGCCTCTGCCTTCGCTCAGGTCATGATCCCAGGGTCCTGGAATCGAGTCCCACATCGGGCTCTCTGCTCAGCAGGAGGCCTCTTTCCCACCCCTACCTCCACACCACTCCACCGCCCTCTGCCTGCTTCTCTCCCTACTTGTGATCTCTCTCTCTCTGTCAAATAAATAAATAAAATCTTTTTAAAAATAAATAAATAAATAAATGAGTAAAACCCTTCATTGTGAGTTAGAGCCGTATTGAGACAGGCAGCTTGGAAGCACAACGGACAGCAAAGAAGGAGAAGCCCCGACCTCGGGGCCTCCAACCCACAGTGGACTTTTGTGAGTGAACAAATACTTCTATAAGGCAGAATGAAACAAGCAAAATATTAAAGGTTAGTGTCAGTTATTCCCAAGGAAGGAGGATGTCTATCTCCTAGGGGCACTGTGGAAGATGGCAGGAGAATTAGAGGCTTTATTCTGAGTCTGGACATGAGTGAGGGAATTATGGTACTATCCACTCACTTCTGTATTCATTCATTCACTTACTCACTCATTCGACAAATGGTTATTTGGTGCCTACTACGGGCCAGGCACTGTTCTCTGGGGGTTCAGTGCTATTCCCGGTGGGCTCAGTGATAACCAAGAGAAAGCCCTTGGCCATAAGGCTCACCTTCCAGTAAGAGGAGAAACAATAAGGAAGCGGAGTTTCTCTAGAAAGCAAAGCAGACAAGGGGATAGAGTGAGTTGTGGGGGCTCAGATGGGATCTCAGAGGAAGTCACATTTGAGAAGGGGACTGGATAATGAATGAGAGGAGGAAGTTCATCTGGATTTCTAGGTGGCAGTTAAGAGTTGGGGTTTTATTCCAAGTAAAGTGGAAAACCCTTGAGGGTTTTAAGGATCAGAGAATGACATGAATGGACTCATTTTTTAAAGCTCCATCAGGCTCCCCCGGCACACTGACTATAGGGAGAAAAGAGGGGACTATTTGGGAAGCTAGGAAAGGGTTAGCCTGAGGAGAAGGGGAGCGGACAGGAGAGTCAGATCTGGTGACAGGCTCTGCAGAGAGCACATACCACAACTTGCTTGGGAATTGGATGTGGAGAGTAGATAGCAAAGACGACACAAAGGTGGCTTTTCTGAGTTACAGATGGAGTAAATGGAAGATGTCTTTGACTGGAATCTGGGAGATCGAGGACAAGCAGGTAGAGTGAGTCGATCAGGAGACGGCAATGTCTATTAGATCAGAAATAGCCACTCTGGGGGTGCCTGGGTTGCTCAGTGGGTTAAAACCTCTGCTTTCGGCTCAGGTCATGATCCCAGGGTCCTAGGATCAAGCCCTGCATGGGGCTTTCTGCTCAGCAGGGAGAGCCTGCTTCTCCCCCTCCCTGTCTCTCTGCCTGCCTCTCTGCCTACTTGTGATCTCTGTCAAATAAATAAATAAAATCTTAAAAAAAGAAAAGAAAAGAAAAGAAATAGCCACTCTGGAAATTCTGCAGAGAATACTATCTTACTCTACCTTAAGCTATCTTATGCTTATTTAAAACTTTGAGAACTAGAAAATGGAGGGGGGCATTTGGGACTCAGAAAATGAGCCCCTAAAATGGAACAGGTGTGACGTAGGAACTGCAAAGAAGATAATATGAATCATTAACCAAATGTGCCAAAGACAAGAGGTTGGTAGGAGTGGGGAGGGGTGGGCAGAGCCAGAGGGTAGACCTTCAACCTTGGGCTCTGCTTGGAAGACAGTGGAGTGAGTGTGCCAGACATTTTGGGGTTAGGAGAGTGGCATGCAAACAATGTCAGTTTTAAGATAGGAACTGTGACAGAAGGGTTAACAGTTGGATTGGGGAAGGGATCTATGGGAGCCAGAAATTTTGCAGCGGCTCAGGGGAGATGTAGCTAAAGGGGAAGAGCTGAGCTTATAGATGGAGCTTATAGATGGAAAGGAAAGGAAAATGCATTTGCGAAGAAGAGTCAGCCCCTCAATATATAGCCAACACACAGGAATGCCCATATGGTTCCACCCAAAGATGGGTTTATAAGAGCCGAAGCCAGAAATCCACCCAACGTTTAAAAAACAGAATTGGAAATAAACTGTGATACGTTAAACAATGGAACAATGAAATGAATGAGCTTCTCTGCGTACCATTAATTTAAACAGTCAGTTACAGAGAACGTCAAGTGAAGAAAGTCAGACACCAATGAGGGCTTGCTGTACTGCTCCACTTGGGTCAAACTCAAACTCCCATCTGTGGGGCTATAAGTCCAGAGAGTGGTGGCCCCTGGACAAAGGTAGTAACTAGGAGAGGGGATGTGGTGCCTTCTGGGGCGACCGTTAGCTTTCTGTTTCCCGACCTGGGAGCTAGTTGAGCGGGCATGTTCACTAACACTAGTCTTTTTTTTTTTTTTTTTTTAAAGATTTTATTTATTTGACAGAGATCACAAGTAGGCAGAGAGGCAGGTAGAGAGAGAGAGGAAGGGAAGCAGGCTCCCCGCTGAGCGGAGAGCCCGATGCAGGGCTCGATTCCAGGATCCTAAGATAATGACCTGAGCCAAAGGCAGAGGCTTTTTAATCCACTGAGCCACCCAGGCGCCGCACTAACACTAGTCTTATCCAACACCACGTGCAAGGGATTCTAAACATTGTCCTCAGTGATACAGGAGCACAGATGATGATTTCCTGGATCCGAATTAAAATTTTGTCTTAAATCAGTCCATTTCAAGGACGATTCAATCGACTCAGTGTGGTTTTGAGGTCTTACGTTGCAGAGGAACAAGAAATATCCAGAGAAGGGGCCTGTGTGCAGAACTTCACCTAAATCCCCGGGCACCGTTCCTGCTCCCCACCTTCTTGGGGGCTCCAAGGGCTGGGCAGGTGGTCCTCTGGGCTGGGGAGCTGAGGAGCTTGGGACTTGACTGAGAGAAGTGATGTGGGTCATACAGTCTGAACTTGAGGAAGAGTTGTAGGGAGTACCAGTAAGTGAGCCTTGTGTTTTTACCAAATGCTTATAAACATGTAACCTCATTAAGAAACATGAAATTAAGATTTCCTTTCCCTGAATTGGCCCAATCCAGCTTCACGCCAGTGACTCAGCCCCCATCCCACAGTGATGAGGACTTCCTGGGCCTCGACTTCATCCATCCTTACTCCCACCACCCACGGATTTTTCCAAGATTACACTCAATGTCCGCAAGCATGCCACAATTTCCTCCAAAGACTTCCATGGAATATAAGACCCTTTGATTGTATCAAATTACAGTGTTTTCTTCAAGTGTCAGAATTTGATAGAAACAGGCTCATCTTCCCCTTGCCTGCCCAGGCTCTTGGTTCACAGCTATCTAAGAACGCACACACATAATAAGCTCCCATATTTGATGCCCCTCCCCCGCCGAAATTCAGACCACGACCTGAACCTCTGTCCCTTCCCAACACTAAGACGTATGGCCCTTCCCAGAGGTGAAATGTGGCCGACAGAAAACAAGGTAGATGGTGTGATGAGCTTCAGGTTCAGACAACAGGCCTGTAGAGACATTGACCGACAGCCCATCTGTCGGGACCCCTTGTGCCGGTGACTCTAATGTCAGCCAAGTAATACACGTGCCCCCAAAATATCTTTCTTGGTCTAAATTCTAAACAATACTTGCAGTCATTTATTGGGTTTTGGTCCCATACATGTAAGCCTCAAACCGAACACTTCCTTTATTATTATTATCATTACCTCTCCTTTAATAAACACCGTCTACTACTTGGAAGTTAATTCAAAGACGTACAGGTAATACACCTGCTGCCATCTCCCACCAGCGCTCCACCACGCCCCGCTGTGCAAGGAAGTTGGTAGGGCTCACGAAGTCCAGGAGCTTCCTCCAGCCTTGCGCTTTAAGCACAGACCCTAAACCCCAGGCCCTACAGTGCTGTGCGTACCCATCCTGAGGCAGAGGGGTCAGAAATAAAAATGAGGACAGCACACCGACAGTAACGACAAGACACTGAATTTGAGTTATTTCACTTCCGTCACTTGATGTGACGACCTGGAGTTTTTATTTGTGTGTGAAATTTAAAACGGAAAGTGTGGTCAAACTGTGAGGTGTAAGCATTCTGTTTGAGAAGGTGAGTTTTAGTTCATGCGTGGAATATTTTATGGGCTTTGAAGACTTTTTAAAATTAATTTCCATTTCCTTTCTTTTTTTCTTCCTTCCTTCCTGCCCTCCTTCCTTCCTTCCTTTCTCTCTCCCTCCCTCCCTTCCTTCCTTTCTTCCTCCCTTCCTTCCTTTCTTAGAGAGAGAGGGGAGGGAGGAGCAAAGGGAGACGGAGAGAGAGAATCTTGAGCAGCCTCCGCCCCCAGCGTGGATCCAGAGGCAGGGCTCAATCTCACAACCCCGAGATCACCTCTTGAGCCAAAATCAAGAGTCCCACGCTCACCCAGTTAAAGGTCTGGCTGAGCCACCCAGGCGTCCTTCATTTTCTTCTTTTAATTGTTAGTTGTTTCAAAACTAAAGACTAAATCTAGATATAATAAATCAGGACTGAATCAAGAGAATAGTTATTTTCATGATTACTACAAGTTTATTATTATTGAAAATAATTGTGTTGTAGAATTGAGGGGCGATGTTTCAAAACAATTTGCTCAGGTCCAGATACTCTAGGTATACCCCTGGCAATAGATAAAAGAATCCCCATCGTTCTTTTGGGAATAAAGCAAGTTGACATATCATCTGATTAAAAAAAGAAGAAGAAGAAAAGAAAATCAGATGAATGTATGTGAGATAAACAATCTTTTGTTTTACAGCTTTTAGAGTCTACTGGAGCCTTGATCAGTGAAGTGAGCAAGGCAGGCTACTTACTAGAGGCAAATGCATGTGTGTATTTCTGTGTGTGTGTGCACTTGTGTGTTTGTATGTACACAAACACATCTTCATAGTCCCATCTGTCATGGTTGTGTGCACACGGACGGGCTTAAGAGCTCAGGTTAGCAGCTCAGTCCCTCACAACGTTCTGCAGAGACAAGAACAGTGAGCAGAAGTCGGAAGACCCAGAGTTCTAGTCCTGACACACCACCACACTTACAGGCAACCTTGAGCAAGTCACTTGAAAGAAAGCAAGGCTCAATGTAACCATCAGGTCAACAATACTTTAAATTTTGAATTATGAAATTGGATCCTAAAGAGATGTTGTATCTTTCCCTAAGTTGCAGCAAATCTAGAACCAGACATTCTAATTCCACGTTCTAAAATTATCATCGGTCCCTAGCATCATCCCCCAGAAGCAAAAGCAGCAAAAGCGATTTATTTGAAAGAAGATCTCAGGAAGCATTGGTGGGAGGTTAGCAAGTGAAGCAGAGAAAAGAAAGAAAAAGGTAAGGGGTGGGTTGGTTGATACATTATTGCTGTGGGTAACTGGGGTTCAATCATGCCAGGGACCTCTGAATGTGGTATGACATACCTTGGGGTTGTCTTTACAGAGGGGCAGGGAGCTGGGCTATTTACCTATGTTCTCTAACCTGTCATTGGCCGAGAGCCATGTAGGCAAGCATTAAGTACCTGGGTCTAGTAGCCTGATCCTCGGGCGGGCTGAGAGTTACAAATGATTGTGGTGAGAGGCCATGAGAGTGCAAGGTCATGGGCTATTCCAGAGCAAAAAATAGTATATCATGTGAAACTTGAGTTTGAAAACTCCCTAATATTCATAACCCAGCTGTAAGTCTATTTAATAAAATAAAGGTGGTCACCAATACCTTGTTATTCTTCCATTAAGAAACTGGGGCGCCTGGGTGGCTCAGTGGGTTAAAGCCTCTGCCTTCAGCTCGGGTCATGATCCTGGGGTCCTGGGATCGAGCCCCGCATCGGGCTCTCTGCTTGACAGGGAGCCTGCTTCCCTTCATCTCTCTGCCTTGCCTCTCTGCCTACCTGTGAT
Source organism: Enhydra lutris kenyoni (assembly GCF_002288905.1). Classification (NCBI taxonomy): domain Eukaryota; kingdom Metazoa; phylum Chordata; class Mammalia; order Carnivora; family Mustelidae; genus Enhydra; species Enhydra lutris. The sequence goes on along the minus strand of NW_019154090.1, from coordinate 41,695,941 downwards.
CTCTGTCTGTCAGATAAAAAAAAAAAAAAAAAAAAATCTTAAAAAAAAAAAGAAATTAATCTCTTGAGCGGTCTGGATGGCTCTGTCTTTTAAGCTTCTGACTCTTGATTCAGCTCAGGTTTTGATTGTAGGGTTGTGAGTTCAAGCACTGAGCATGGAGCCTTCTTAAAAAAAAAAAAAAGGAAAGAAAGAAAAGAAAAGAAAGAAAGAAGGAAAGAGTAGACGAAGTCAAGTCTCTTTCCCCTCTCTTTGAATTGGGGCTGCCCTTAGTGACTTGCTTAACCAATAGAACGTGGGAGGATGATGTTCTGAGACCTGTGAGCTAAGCGTCCATGTATGAATGCTTCTGGCTACCACTCATGCTATTAGAGTACTCACCCTGGAAACCAAACCACCATGGAAGAACCCAGAGTCCATCTTTAGAAATATGTCATGGTATGTGCTCCATTCCAGATTCCCAGTGAAGCTGAGATTTCCAGCCACCCCACCATGATGTTAGCTGAGTGAGAGTGAAGCCATCTTGGACTCTCTAGACAAGCCCTTTTGGTAGATGAGTACCAGCAAATGACTTCAGTCAATGCCACATGGAACAGAAGAATCACCCAGACAAACCCAAGGTCCTGACCTAACAAACTGTGAGATTGGGGATTGCTTCCTACACAGAAATAAATAATCGGAATCATCTAACCCCTGAATCCCCTGGTATACTGGTGTCTGGCATTTGAGACTGCATGGTACTATTATATTCACTTACAGTGAAACAACTTCAGAAAGCTCCTTTTAAAATTTTTTTTAATTTAAATTCAATTTAGGTAACATAAATTTAGTTAACCTATAGTCTATTATTAGTTTCAGGGGTAGAATTCAGTGATTCAGCTCATCGCATCACATGCCCTCCTTAATGCTCATCACCCAATGACCCCATCTGCCCCCACTGACCTCCCCTCCAGCAACCCTCAGGTTTTTTCCTACAGTTAAGAGTCTCTCAGGGCGCCTGGGTGGTTCAGTTGTTAAGCGTCTGCCTTCGGCTCAGGTCATGATCCCAGAGTCCTGGGATCAAGTCCCACAGCAGGCTCCCTGCTCCTCGGGAAGCCTGCTTCTCCCTGTCCCACTTCCTCTGCTGTGTTCCCTCTCTCACTGTGTCTCTCTCTGTCAAATAAATAAATAAAATCTTTTAAAAAAATAAAACATTTTTTAAAAAAAGAGTCTCTCATGGTTTGCCTCCCTCTCTGTTTTTATCTTACTTTATTTTTCCTTCCCTTCTCCCATGTTCATCTGTTTTGTTCCTTAAATTCAACTGAAACCATGTGGTATCTGTCTTTCTCTGACTTATTTCACTTAACATAATATACTCTAGTTCCATCCACATTGTTGCAAATGGCAAGATTTCAATCTTTTTGATGGCTGAGTCATATTCCATTATATATATATATGTCTGTGTATCCATTCATCAGCCAATGGACATCTATCTGGGCTCTCTCTATAGTTTGGCTACTGTGGACATTGCTCCTCAAAACAATGGAGTGCATGTGTCCTTTCGGATCTCTATGTTTGTATCCTTTGGATAAATACATAGTAGTGCAATTGCTAGGTTCACAGGGCAGCTCTATTTTTAACTTTTGGAGGAACCTGCGAAGTGTTCTCCAAAGTGGCTGTACTGGTTTGCAGTCCTACCAGTGTAAGAGGGTTCCCTTTTCTCCACAACCTCCCCAACATCTGTTGTTTCCTGTTCTTGTTAATTTTAGCCATTCTGACGGTATGAAGTGGCATCTCATTGTGGTTTTGGTGTGTATTTCCTGATGCTGAGCGAACTTCAGAAAGCTCCCTTTCCAACCTCAATTCCATTCTTTATGATCTGAGAATGAGAGGTTGTAGCTCGATTTTTCTTGCTTTTGAAAATGGTGGAAATGAAATGAATGAAAATGGTGTAGCCTGCTTCTCCCTCTCCCTCTGCTGCCCCCTCTGCTTATGTGCTCCTGCTCTCTTTCTATCAAATAAATAAATAAAATCTTTTAAAAAGAAAAGAAAGAAGGAAAGAAAGAAAGAAAGAAAGAAAGAAAGAGAGAAAGAGAGAAAGAAAGAAAAGAAAGGAAAGAAAGGAAAGAAGGAAGGAAGAAAATGGTGAACATCAGCCCCAACTGTGTCACTGAGCTCTCATTTGGGAAAGTAACATATAGTACCTTTCTCCCTGTTATGAAACTTTGGGTTGGGTTTTTTATTTGATGAAGTGGCCTCTGAAGAGTCACTTTCATATTTCCTTTCTGTGACTCATTTAATAAAAAAACCAGGAAGGAGTACTTGGAGATGTTTTGCCTGTCTTTCAATCACTCATTTACCTGTTGTTTCTGAATTATGACTCAGGTAACATCACATACAAAGACAATAAAACCTTCTATTAGTTGGCATTTAGTGCACTTGAATATAGGGGGAAAGGCTCTTCACTCCTACATCCACTCAAATGAGATAAATGAGTTTTTCTTTTCACTTTCTCAGATTGCAGATAATTTTCAATTTGTAAACAAAAGCACATTTTTGGGAGTTAAGACACCTTTCTGTTCATTATCCATAACTCTTATTATACCCGAAGTGAAGGGAATAGAAATAACAGCAACAACAAAATTAAGGGTGCTATGCCCTGACACATATTCATCTCCACCTTGAACCACAGGGAGAGACATTATACTACATGACAGTCCTAAGTTTCCAGAAGGTTCCATAACTCTTTGCAGCTAACACATAAGTGACAAGACCAGGTAATGAATCCACATCTCTCTGACTCTAACGTTCAAGCCTTTATCAATACACTATTATATCTCAAACCCTGAGGAAAGATTAAGTACCAGAATCTCAGGGGTATTTTCTTCACTAGCCCATTGGGGAATGGCATTCTACACTAATTTTTTGAAAAATCCCATCCTGCATGTTTTCTCTTTCCTCCAAGTGGCTGGATGAGAAACAACCATGCTGTTCTTGCCCCAGTGATAGCGTTCATTGTACTGTGCTGAAAATTTTGACCTGTTTCCATGTATCTCACGCTCTTGTAGCATCCTATCAGCTCATTGCTCTATTAATCTTCTTTTGCCATTGCACGTTACAGAAGGAGCGGTCTTTGAATGTGTGCGAGTGGAGGCATGAATCTAACAATGATTTGTGGTTCCTTAGGGCAGAGGTCGGCGAGGGCTCCCAGAAAGATAGGGCTCCCAGACTGGCATCCTAAGAGTGGGCATAGTTGACACCTGTCCCATCTCTTGCATAGGAAATCCCAACCATCTGAAAATTCAAGTTCAGGAAATACTGATTCAAGGATCACTTATTGATGCTTGCTCTGTGCTAGACTCACACGAGCATATGAAGATGATATAATCCAAGCCACAGCACAGGACTTCTAAATACTGGGGTTCTCCCTGGTCTGCTTCTCCTGACTATCTATGCTGTCTCTTTAGTGACTTCATCCAGCCTCCTGACTTAAAAGGCCATCTCTGTGATGAAAACTCTGCAGTATACACTCCTGGCATAGATCCCTAGAATCCTTTCTAGATCCTTGGCTCCTGCATCCAATAGGGTACATGGGAAAATGTCAAAATGCCTTGCATTAGGAGTATGAAGGAGGGAGAGGTTATTTCCAAATCATAGGGGATACAGATCAAAAATAGTTCCATAAAGGAAAATGGGATATCAAAGAGAGGATTTTGAAAATTGGGGAAAGGGAGACCATGGTGCCTCATGAGCAGAAAGCTACAGGGCAAGTTAAGCAAATCTAGTGGAAATTCAGGGAACCTGTGAGCACAGTAAAGGGAGTATTGGGAAGTGGGGTACAAAGATGGATAGGTGAATGGGCACAAAATATTAGGCAAAGGAGTTTAGAGTTTCTCCTATGGGCCATCAAGACCCATCACAGATTCTTTAGCAAGAAAGTGGTTGGAGGAAGTTATAACAGATGTCACGAAGAAGGATGAAGTGAAGAGAAGGACATCCTGGGTAAGCAGAATGGTCCTGGGGAGAGCACAGGAGAACTATGTCCAAGCAACACAAGGGAAATCAGAGAAGGAATGTTTACAGAAAGACAGGGTAAAAAAAATGTAGCACATAAGATGGTTTCTCAGTTTTGAATCTTGACCACCAGATGCATGGTGAAGCCAATGCTGAAGATATTGGTAGCAAGGTGTCCTTGAAAAGAAATGCCCTACCAGGGATTACATTTCATGATCTTCATTACTGTTCTGTTCCCTGGTGAGGAAACTTGCCAGTTATATCTTAACAAAGGCTGTGGCAGAAAAATCTTGAAACAGAGCTTCTCAGCTACCCTCTCACACACACAGTCATAAAATTGTAGCATTATCTCATCTTATAAATTTCAGATCTTGCTCCCAAGAGGACTGTGAGTGTCACTTTGAGGAACCAGAACAATCACCCATGCATCTCTGTAGGACCATAGCTAGGCCTAGCCCACCAGCCCTCTCTTCCTTTAGCCTTTATTTCTGTGAGTTTGCGTCAGTCATTCTGGTCTACCCTGACTGCTCACTCAATTTGGAAGTGGAGGAAAAAGGAGTTCCTCCTATCCCAAAGGGCCAGCACTCCTTCTGGGAGTTCTGAGCTTTACCCTACTGACCAGCGCTCACACCAAGAAATGAGGCAGGTTTTCCTGAAAATCTTTAGAAGGAAAAATTATAACAGGTCTCTAAGGATTACGAAACTCTTCCTGCTGTACTAAATTTGAATAAAATTCAAAAATTACTTGATACCTTGATACCTCTACATAGCTACTTACGTAGAGAGTAACAGAAGAAAATCGAGAATATGTCTGTACTTTTGACTACTACAAGGGGTGGGTGCCAAGGCAGAATCCTTTCAAAATTCCAGGGGCTCTGTAAGAAGGAATGTCTCTGGGTGACACTGAGTCGAGAAGACATCAAGCCCAATGGACCTGTAGCATTCCCTGTGGACAGGAAATGACCTCTAGGGATGACCTCATTGGCATCAGAAGCAATTCCTCTCCTTAGGACACATGCTATTCAACAGAGAGAGAGATTTAAGTCTGTTTCTGAATCCTCCATCCTACAGGGTGGTCTTCTGTCTTCACACTACCCATTCTTCCCTTCAGAGATACCCAAGCATCACTGTGTTCTCAAGATGAGACAAGGCAGACTGGAGTGTACTCCTTCCTGAGACTCATTTCACAATACGTAAGGCAAGGTATATGGAGCCCCAGAAGGGAATGAATCAGACTTCTGTACTGTCTTCTGATACTCTCTATGTAGGTAGAGGGGTCAAATAATTCCCCCAAGTTTATAATAAAGAAATGGCAGAACCCAAGAATTCAAGTCCTGGTTTGAATCCTCCAGTCCCACATTGCCTCAGGATTATGTCTTTGTCTCTGCGTTCTGAGAACCTAGCACACAGGTTAACACAATGTAGACACAATACAAAGTCACCAAATGAACACAAGACTGACATAAAGTCAAATGTCCTTGCTTTATTACTTAATGCAGTTCTGCTAAGTGAGTTGACAGTGAATATTTTAAGTGATGCTCCATCAACTGCTCCTGTTTCAAAAAAAGATCCAAGAGTATATGCAATGAAACTCTAAATATATCCATGAAGTGAAAGAAAGAGGACTGGATAATGAATCACAACTCCAGGGTTTTAAATCAAGTCCTAATCCTTGAAGGAAACTCATGATTCCTCCGGGCTTCCAAATTCTCACCCAGATAATTGTCACAGTCTCTGCCAATTCTGGAGTTCTAGCGATCTTAAATAACGGAGTCCTCAATTATCTGGAATTTTTGTGGCAAGCCACTGTAATGAGAAAGAGCAAAGAGACCCAAATATTCATGTCTGGGATTTTGTTGATACCATCATACACATGAAGGAGCGCCATGGGTCCTATAGATCATTCTCAAGTTTCACCATATTGGAGTCACTCTTCTCCAGTTGCTTGGGTGATGTTACACCATCATGAGGTTCAGAATGATGCCAGGTGAGTCTGCTGAGACAGAATTTGTGGCACTGTCTTGACACGAAGAGGCATAAACGTTTCACATGCGGTACTGGGAATCAACATAAAGGAGAAAAATGTTTCTTACCAATCCAAGTTTCATGATGTAAAAAAATTATATCAAGAAAATTGTGGGGGCGCCTGGGTGGCTCAGTGGGTTAAATCTCTGCCTTTGGCTCAGGTCATGATCCCAGGGTCCTGGGATCAAGCCCCACATTGGGCTCTCTGCTCAGCAGGGAGCCTGGTCCCCCCACCCCCGCCACCTATCCGCCTACTTGTGATCTCTGTCTGTTAAATAAATTTAAAAAATCTTAAAAAAAAAAAAAAAGAAAATTGTGTTTTAACCTCTAACCTCGATATAAATATAAGCTAATTATAACAGCAGTAGCAAATATCAGGAAATTTAATTAACCCTAACACTCTCCACTCAAATGTTCTAGTTAATCAAGGTCTTTTTGGACTTTCTTAAATTGCTTTTTTAAATGAACTTCATTTGCAGACATGAGAAGCCCTCATGGCACAGTGTGTCAAATCCAGCTTCCCGGAAAGCTGTAGAACGCATATCCGCCCGTAAGCACAATGGGCTAATGGCGTTGTAACCACAATAAAGGACTATAGGAGACAGCACAGTTAGTGGCATCTGCAGCAGCCCATTAGGGAATTGAATAAGAGTTTGCATCTTATTAAAACACAATGAGAGCCTCTTTTTATGTCATATCCGGAATGGTATGAATATAAAATGACCCAAAAGTTCATTTACAGGAAAAGGCTTAGGAAAATACGGTGCTTCACACCCCATGCTATTATGTCACAGAAAAGTTAGCAATAACCACTATAAACAGGAGAAGGTATTTATGGCACAAAGTTAACTGAAGAGAGAAAAAAAAACAAATGGTCCACAGATCATTCTACAAATAACTTCTGTAAAATACATAGGAACCATATGTAATATACATAAGGACCAAAAAGGAACATAACTATATGAAAATAATTGATACTGTAGGGTGGTATCACAGTTCTTTGTTTTTTTTTTTTTTAAGTGTCCTTTTGCCCACCCTCCCCAAACCCCACCCCTTCGCCATCGCCACTGCTTCTTCTGGCAACTATGGGTTGGGTGAAGGGGAGTGGGAGGTACAGGCTTCCGTTAAGGAATGAGTAAGTCACAGCCTAAGAGATATAGTCAGTGGAATTGTCATAGCGCCATAGCGTTGCATGGTGACAGATGGGAGCTACACTTGTGGGGAACACAGCACAAATACAGACTTGTCTAATTGCCCTGTTGTACACCTGCAACTCACACAACATGGTGTGTCCTCTACACTTCACTTTTTTAAATGGTGCCTTCCTTTGTATTGTAATGCCATGCACACAAGACACTGTAGAGGGAGGGGAAAATGGAAAACCCAAAGACAGACACGCCAGGAGGCTTCCATTCAGAGGTCCCAGTTTGGAGCAGTCTAGAAGCATACTTAAAATGGTCTTGGACGTGGAAGCCTCTCTGCCCTGAGCAGTCGGAAAGCCCAAGACCAGACCCACCAGGCCAACCCAGCCTGTCCTCACGAAACAAAGTGGCACCATACTCCCCTTGTCTTGTGGAAGTGATGAGGGAGCAGGAGGCTGGCTGAAGACAAAGCAAAAGCTGGCACCTTGCACCCCTCTCCATCCGCTCACCCTCAGTCATATGTGTAGCATTCCTCAGGCACCCCTGACTGCCATAAACAATAAACAAATAGTTAACTTGCAGAAATCACAATCCTGCAAGACAGCAGTCTCCCTCGGTCTACAAATGTCCTAGAGATCTACAAACAAAGAATTTACCTTATCAATAGCACAATTTCCAGAGGCAAATAACTCAGTTCCTCAAGCCCTAATGTCTCCCTCCCCACCACAAGCAAAACTGAAGGAGGCTGAGGTAGAAGGGAATGTAAATATAGTTAAATCTCTTCTAAACCTAAATCTCACTAACAAAGACGATTGATAGCAGGATTGTGACATCCCACCAAGAATCTCCCAACTATCTTGATGTTAATGGCTGGCCAAAAGACAACATTAATCAAGCAGCAAGGCCTTGGGTATCCCCGCACCTTGCAGGCCCTCTTTAGCATATGAAAGCTCCGTTGAAACCTCCCTTCCCCTCACCTTCCCCCAACTGCAAGGTACATAACCTGCCATCTCTCACAATCCGGGGCAGCAGCTCTTTCTGCCCACGGGTCCTGTCCCCGTGCTTTAATAAACCACCATTTTGCACCAAAGATGTCTCAAGAATTCTTTCTTGGTCATCGGCTCTGGACCTCAGCCTACCTAACCTCACCTAGGTTCTAGAACTTCATCAGAAGGATCACAAATATGGCAAAGGAAACAGATTTCAGTTGCTGAACTACATTTTTTTTTCTCTGTAGGAAATTTTTCCAGAACCAGTGTGGGGTTACTTGAGGAGAGATGCCCTTTCTGCCGGCTACCTTCTGCACAGCAGCAACTGCCAACTCCCTCATTATTTTTGATAGATTACTCAGAACAGGCAGAAAAGTGCTGAATATCGGAGGGAGCTGCAGGTAGGAAGCCAGCCCTGTGGGCCCCCTCCACCTAACAAACTAAGAGGGAAAATAGGAGGAATGTGAAGAAAATATGCCCAGGATTTTGCCTTTTCTTTCATGCATAGGGCTTTAGGAGTTGGTGTTTCTGGGCACAGAGCTCCTTTCATTTTGCCATGCGAGGCTGAAATGCATGTCCCATGAAGTGGTTAAAATCTCTTGAAATGGGATGCCAAGGTGGCTCAGTGGGTTAAGCATCTGCCTTCAGCTCAGGTCATGATCTCAGGGTCATGGGATCAAGTCCCGCATCGGGATCTCTGTCTGTCAAATAAATAAATAAACTCTTTTAAAAAATCTCTTGGAGAGATCCCTCAGTGCTGCTTTGATGGGCAAATAGTTTTTCTCGTTTCCGTAGAAAGGCGCTTGCTCCTGCTGGGATGGCTGAAGTTCCCTTGCTGTTCTTAGCCCCCCCGCCCCCCCCATAGACAAGCACTGTGGTGGGGTCCTCTCTTTCCTTTTTAAACCTGTCTGGATAGGAAGATCACTGCCACTTAAAATGTTTTCAGATTAAAACAAAACAAAACAAAACCAAAAGAAGAGATTAGATCTTGCTAGAAAAATCTGGTTGTCCCTTGTCGTCATCTTCTTTTTTTTTTTTTTAACTTTGTAGAAAGTGAAGTTAGCAATCTGCCATTAAGAGGCTGCTAATTTGGCTTACTTCAGGGATGATAAAATGGGGCTGCCAGAAGGAGGCAGGTCTGTCTGGGGGCTGACAGTTACCATGCAACCAGCCCAGCTCCTACAGGAAATGGTACCTTCTTCACTTTGCTCACAGAAGAAAAAACACATATCAAGGATATTTTAGGTTTAACACTGCTTAAAGATACCCTAGCACCCTCTTCACTTTCAGTGACCAAGAGCCATGCTTGAGAGAGCATTTATAAATGGCTTTGGAAAAGGTAGTCCGTAGGAGAAGATTTCCAGGTTCTAGAACCTTAGAACTGAGCTGGGAAGTAGAGGCCATCTCTCCCCATTGACAACTACGTGGCAGGTTCTTCTTCAGTGGAATTTCTGTCAATGAAACTTTTCACTTCTACTCGTTATGGCTGGCGATGGGTGGTTTGTGGCCTTGTAACCCGCCCCACCTTTGGATGGCTCTGTTATCAAGTCCTTTTCCTTTCCCCCCATTATTATTTTTATGACACAAGAAATGCAGACTCGGGGGTTAGTACTAAAAGCCAGATAACTAAAAAGAAGAAAAAATAGGTTAACATGTTTATTCTTTTAAAAGATTGTATTTATTTATTGGACAGGGAGAAAGAGAGATCACAAGTAGCAGAGAGGCAGGCAGAGAGAGAGGGGGAAGCAGGCTCCCCATTGAGCAGAGAGCCCAATGCAGGCCTCGATCCCAGGACTCTGGGATCATGACCTGAGCCGAAGGCAGAAGCTTCACTGACTGAGCCACCCAGGCACCCCCACGTTATCATCTTTAAACTCAATCTTAAGCAAATTTTTTCACTGGGCATATGTGTATGTTTTCCTTTTTGTAAAGATGGTATCATACCATAAAGACGGCTCTGGAAAGTGGGATTTTTTTAAAATACAGAGTGTATTATGAATATGTGAGTACATCATCTTTTTAAGACAGTTCTAGTACGTATCAGGTTTAAGTGTGCTTCCTAGAATAAGTGTGCTCCTACACATTAGTCTAAGATGTTCCTGGACCAATACAGAATTGTCTGCGCTGTCCCTTCTGTCTCCCTCACAACAAATTCCAAGACTGGGTACAGAATCTTAGGAGTTTTGCTCAGAAATCCTGGTATAAGACTCTAAGCAAATCATTTTGCCCTTTAGATGATTAGGAGGTTTGAATATATACATATATATACATATATATGTATATGTATATATATGCATGTATATATTATACACATATACATATAAATGTGTGTGTGTGTGTATACTTTTTAAAAAAGAATTAACTGTGAGTTCCACAGCACAAGACTACCTCTTACTACATCTTAAAGTATTAAAGGGTACAAGCTTTTCTCTCTCAGGAAAAAAAAAAAAATCTTCCTTATTTCTGAACTCAAGGTAGCTTTTCTCTTTTCTCTTCAGCACAGGTGATGATAGTAACCACTCAGGACAAGGTAAGGCTTAAATGACCATACACTGGGACCACAGATTTATGAAGGGGAGGACAGCTTCTCAAACATTTACAAACAACCTCTGTATTTCAGTCAAGGTAAGGTTTGGAAAGAACTTATCCTCGAAGCACCCACACCCTTAACAAGGGTCAAAATAAAGTATCCACGAGACATCTTCTATGCTGTAGGCTACTTATTTCTCCAACAGTAGTGAATTTCCACTCTAACGTCTGCAAGCCTGTGAACCTGAGCGTTTCACAGCAAGGTAAATCCAATTAAATCAGCCATAGAAAATACTTCTAAAACCCTGGCCCAATAAAAGTGCATAGCCCTGCCTTTTAATCATTGTAGCAGATATTTGTGGATCACAATATTGGGGTAGATGAGTCATCCTATTTATTTCCTTAAAACATATTAAGCCTGGTTCCCAGCTTCTAATCAGCAAGGCCCATAAGATACCCAACATCAGTGCTTACTGAGCATCCCCCACCCATATCCTCTTTCAGTTCATAAAGAACCCAGAGCTCTTTTTATATGACATCAAGGACATAAGAAAGGAATCTGGCTCAGGAAAACCACAAGGTTGTCCCTCCCAAGGGTCCATCCCACTGACCATAGGCTGGACTCCTGGGGATCCCTGCTTCTGCTCCCCAAGGTCACAGTACTTAATGCCCAGCCTTCAAAGACATCCATACTATATCCTCTTCTCTCCCTAAGTTCTGACATCCCCAGAGAGCTTCAGTGCTAGAATGAAGGTCTTCTGTGTGCTCCAAAGCACCTTCCCATCCTAGAGATGAGAGGCCTTCTCTGAGTCAGCTCCGCTGATCTTACAAAGTGAAGCCAAACTCTATCTTAAGCAGAATATATTCAAAATTAAAAGATTGCCCTCTTGGGGCACCTGGGTGGCTCAGTGGGTTAAGCCTCTGCCTTTGGCTCGGGTCATGATCTCAGGGTCCTGGGATTGAGCCCCGCATCAGGCTCTCTGCTCAGGGAGGAGCCTGCTTCCCCACCCACCCCGCTCTCTGCCTGCCTCTCTGCCTGCTTGTGATTTCTCTCTCTGTCAAATAAATAAATAAAATCTTTAAAAAAAAAGATTGCCCTCTTTATTCATCACATCAAATGCTTTTTATAAAATTGGATCTTCACACCAACTACCTACAAGGAGGAAGTCCTATTGGATGTGGGAAGGCACAGGGTAGACAGGAGGAAGAATGGTAACCCAGCAGAGGCTGGGGGACACAATGGACTTTCCCCTGCAGTTCTTTCTAAGACTATAAATAACTCTGATTGTCTTTTATCTTTTTTTTATTTTATTTATTCATTCGACAGAGGGAGAGAGGGATCACAAGCAGGCAGATAGGCAGGCAGAGAGAAAGGGGGAAGCAGGCTCCCCGCTGAGAGCCCGATGCGGGGGCTCGATCCTAGGACCTCGAGACCATAAACTGAGCTGAAGGCAGAGGCTTAACCTACTGAGCCACCCAGGCACCCCTCTGATCATCTTTTAATGAGGTCCCAACTCAGGGATTGTTAGACTGACTCATCACTGTTATGCCCCAATAATGGGTCCGTGATTAAAGGAGCAAGACTGATACAAAGCGAAGGTCAGGCAAAGCTTTATTTCGCGCCAAGCATCAAGAATCTAACCGAACGTTTGGGGCCGCACCTCTTACAAGAGAGGGCGACCCTTCTCTGTTTCACAGACTAGCTTTTAAGGGCAAAGGCCATGCGGTCGGGCCTGGCCACACACAGGTGGCCAATGAGATTGTAACACATACAGGAAACTCCACAGTGATGCTAGGTGACCAATTGAGTTACAATTTACCCTAGAAGACATTTGAACCAGCCTATTACACCTTGATTGGGATTGGCGCCCAAAAGGCTCCCAAAGGGAGGGGCCCATACTCCTTGGTAACCAGGGAGACAGTATGCATCCCCCCACTGATCGGATGTCTCCACCTGGCCTGACCCACCTTTGTATCTGGGCTTTGTTACCTGAAGCTGGTTTCCGGGACTTGTCTCCAAGTAAATCCCCTGGGGGAAGGGGAGCAGGGACAGTTTCTAAATAGGTCCTTATAGTCACATTTCTGGAATCTCCGCAGCTCCTTCCTTCCGTCCCCTCCAAAGTGGAAAGGCCATGTCGTTCATCAGCCTGCTCACTCCACGCCTCTCAGGTGCATTCCTGCATGTCTGCTTAGTCACAGACATGGGCTGGGGATTCCTGGCTGAGTGCTCCCTGTTTCCAACCCAGACCGTTCTCCAGAGCTTCCAAACGAGTCCCTGTGCTTGCAATCACTGACCCCCACCACAGCCAATTCTTAGACTGCATTACAATCCAATCTAAAATATCCAAAATAAACAAAATAATCTAATCCTTTTGGATTAATTAATCCATCCACTACCACAGTAAATTTCTTGAAAGGAAATTTTTACTTATCAAATTCTGTTCACAAGCTTTTAGTGACTCCTTTAGCCAACTGAATGAACTGCAAATTTCTGAGCTCTGTATTTAAGGTGCTCACTCTCTCTCTTTGTGTATGTGTGTATGCACACAAGATTATTTTTTGTATTTGACATCTCGCTTCTGTGCTGTACACACATACACACACACACGCGCATATATAACCAAGATGTCATACAATGAAATCTGAAGGTTAGAACAATTTACATAAGAAAAGGTATTTTCAAGGTCACTGTGCAAAACCTCACGATGTACCAGATATGAAGGCTGAACACAAATTGACTTGGAGTTTACTGTAGTTGAGGAAATAGACTGCCATGAGCAATCTCAGGGGGAACCAATTCACCTCAGCATCTTAGCTTTTAACTTGTCTGCATCCCAAATTCTTTTTGTCTATTTACAATGGGCCCCAATCTGCCTGACCCACTGTCCTATCCCCTTGCCCTGCCAAGAACCAGGAAGGTGAACAGCCCTGCTCTGAGTTGGCTCTTTGACTGAGCCAGATATAACCCTCGTCAGCGTCCACAGCTCCGAGCCTGCAGTTTCATATAGAACCTCCTCGAAGGAGGATACTCTCCTTTGAATTCAAACGCATAGAAACTGACTTTTAATATTATTATTAATTAGGAGAAATTGACTTGCCCCTTGCAATTTGCATTTGTTTTGCTCTTCCTGGCATCTCCTGCTTTCTTCCTTTATATTAACTATATCTCACTCTGCTTTTGTCCTTCAGTCATATCCGCCTGCAGTAAAGGTAGTTGCAAACAGCACCCCATGGACAGAGCCCACACGAAGACTCACACAATGTGGGTGGAGAATGAAGAGAAAGGCCAGTATTGATCTTGTCCCCCATTGGCGCCTCCTGTCCGGATTCTGTTTTGACATTGCATTATGAGCTGGGGAGGGGGCCGCTGGAGGGGCAGGGAAGCTGGCTGAGCCAGTCACTCGGAAATTCACTTCAAGATGTTTTTTTTCTCCTTCTATTTTACAGAATGGTAACGAAACCATCCATAAATTAGGAGGCCCACAGTGAAACAAAGCGGTGAATGCTAGCTCTCTCCCTCTCTAATATTTCTACTATGAAGTATTCAAAATAATAGAAAAGATATACACTCCTCTTGAAATGAGAGGGGGGAGGAAGGGCAGGAGGGATCTTACCAGTTAATCAACAAGGCAGTCTTCTTGGCTCACAACTCAAAAGCTAAAATCAAACATATTTTGTGGAAGAAGGGGCTGAGGATGGGGGATTTCAATCCCAGGACAGAAGCAGGAGGACTCAAAGCTTGCAAGGCCACCACCAATGTCTTTCCTTGTCAGCCCAGCTCTGAGGGTGAGAGCCATGTTTTCAGAGAAGAGGGACCCAGCCTGCACCCTTGCCCCCACATCCCTGTGCTGAGGTGAACCCCCTTGCCTGCAGGGTCCAGGGATCTGACGAATTCATTCTGCTCTGCACTCTGCCCTCTTCCCCCGAATGCAGCCAGCCTCAAGGGAAGAGGACACTAATGTCCCCTGAGCACCTGTCCCCTCTGCCTGGCGCTGGCCCACAGTCCTCCCATCTTGGCCCATCTTTCCAATAAGTGGGAAATGGCAGTGTTGTCCCCGGGGTGGTGACGAAGAAAGGGGCTCAAGAGACTTCATCCACTGTCAGGGGTCACACAGGGCATTAAGTGGGGGACTAGGATTTGAATGCACATCTTAGAACGGGTTTTCCCAAAAGCAGACCCCGAGGCAAGCCCCGGGGAGTGGGTAATTAGTTGCATTTGGAAGGTGACTCTAGGAAGCAGGAGGGAGAGACAGAAGAGAATGAGCAGGGAAGGTGGGACTTGGGGTGTGGGGCGGGACATCCCCATCACCCGCCACCCAGCTCTATGTCTCCAGTCCACACCCTGTGCTTCTCCCTAACAGCCCCCTCACCCCACACACAGGAGCGAGTACTCCTGCTTCTCTTTGATGGCATCAAACTCTTCCCTCCAAGATGGTCACTTACCTAGTTCAAAGCATCAAGATGTCAGAATGTCAAACTCAGTATAAGGGAGTGGTTCTCAAAGAGGCCTCCCACACCAGCAGCACCAGCATTGCCTGGGAACTTGCTAGAAAAGGCAGATCCTTGGGTCCTGCCCAAATCAGAAGCTCCAGGAGCAAAGCCATGTCATCTGGGTTTCACAAATCCTCTGGGGGGTCTGATGCAGGCTTTAGTCTTAGAAATACCAGCACTGGTCTCAGGCTGCCCCCTGACCTAGCACTGAAAGATGGCAACTCAGGCAGTTTTCTGAAGATTTGAATCTTTTAATAAAAAGAAAAAGAAGGAGGGGCTCCTGGGTGGCTGAGGTGGTTAAGTTGCTGCCTTTGGCTCAGGTCATGATCCTGGAGTCCTGGAATCGAGTCCCGCATTGGGCTCCCTGCTCAGGGGGGAGCCTGCTTCTCCCTCTGACCCTCCCCCTTCTCATGCTCTCTCTTTCTCTTTCAAATAAATAAATAAATAAATAAATAAATAAAAAGAAGGAGGGAAGGGAAGGAAAGGAAAGGAGGAAGGGGGGGAGGGGAGGGAGGGAAAGAAAGTTGGTTCCTTTGACTATGAAAGAAAAATATGTATTTAATATATTGTTCTGTGAGACGTTCTTACCCAGGGGGACCATAGACCTCTCCTGCCACCAGAAGTTTCCAGTTAGGACACAGAGGACATATGAGCATATTGTGGGGGGGGGGGGGAATTACATATTTCATTTCATGAAACCCTACTGCATTTAACATTTTGTTCCATCATGAATGTAAGCTGATAAACCAGAGTAGTATTCACAATACCTGTGATTTTGCCACCAACAAAATCACAGCAATGTATGTGCAGACTGCATTAGAATTGTTGGCAAATATCTCAAATATTACTTACGTTCATCGGTACTTCAATTTTGTTTTTTAACGTTAATGAAGAAGCTAAAGGAAAACCACTTCTCTACTCACAATACTCCTGACACTAAATGTGTAGGGTTTTCCTCACACCGGAGCCCAATTGTCTAATTCTCCAGTTGGGCATCAGCTGGGTGTCCTACAATTTAATTCCTGTCTGGTCCTGACTACCAGGACTTAGCACCGACCCTACAGGCCAAGGGATCAGCCCCAGAAGACTGCCCCCACTTCGGACACCTGTACTTCTGACAAACTGGCTATAGATCAGAGGTTCCACAAGCCCTTCCCAGGCTTAATAATTTGCTAGAATGACTCACAGAACTCCAAGCAACACTACACCTACTTGTTTATTATAAAAGATCTGACATAGGGTACAGGTGAGCAACCAGAAGTGGTACATATGGTAAAGTCTGGAAGGGTCTCACGCTCAGAATCTTGGAGAGGAATGAGGGTACACGACCCTCTCCATACCTGAATGTGTTCACCAAACCAGAAATTCTCTGGACCCCTTAGCATAGGGATTTTTAAAGGAGGCTCCATCACAAAGGCATGATCGATCAATTATTAATTCAATCTCCAGCCTCTCCTCTCCTGGGTGATGGGGAATGAGGCTGAAAGTCACAAACTTCCAATCCGTGGTCTTCCAATCTGGTGACCAGGCCGCATCCTGAAGCCATCCAGGAGCCCATCAGTAGTCACCTCATTAGAACAACAACAACAAAGATGCTCCTATCACCTGGGAAATTCCAAGGTGTTCAGCTGCTCTGTGTCAGGAACTGGGATCAAAAGTCGAATTTTAGAACAAAAGATGCTCCTAGCACCCCTATCACTGAGAAATTACAAGCGTTTTAGAAACTCTGCCAGGAACTGGGGGCAGAGATTAAATCTTTATTTCTTATCATGTCACAGAAGCCCAGATATCAGAGGAGAGGAGAGAGAAGGGAAGTAAGTGGAGGAGAGGAGAGAAAAGGGCTGTCCAGAACCAGATTACACCATGTCGCCTCTTTAGAAGGGTCTGAAGAAGAGGAAGAGATGGAGGAGGAGGAAGGGGAAGAGCGGAACGAGTCAGGATAAAGCTAGAAGTGTTGGATGTGGGCGCACAGACCTCAAATCAACAATCACGCAGCGGGTGCCTGCAGGACTCCAGGAGGATGGGAGGGAGCATCCGGGAGGAAATGGTAACACACGGCCCTTTTCTCAGGAAGCGTGCTTTAAATTCATCTAATAAATCATAATAACATTTTTCATCAAGCAAATGTCAGCCAACCACCCACATGCAAGCACTACCAATGGTTGTTCAATTAAAGGTGGGCTCTCGGGACTTCAAGAGCATAAACACAATCTAGCAGACAAGGTATGACCGGGGGGTTATGATAACCCAGAGCAATGAGCAGCACATTGCAAATGGACACCAAGAGAAGAGTTCTGGGGCTGTGAGCCAGAGGGCTCCCGGAGGGCTGGAGAGAACTCGAGGGCATCCTGGGGAGGGTGAATTGGGCAGCTCCCCTCTGGGGAACTCCAAGGTCAGAGGGAGCAGTGTGGCTAAAACAGGGTACATGCAGGGACATGGAAAAGCTTAGAGGAGCTTGAAAGGTTAATCGAGAGCCATGTTTTGGAAAGTTCCAAATGCCAGGCCAAGACGGAAGTTCTATTAGACACCGGGATCATTTTAAAATCTCTAAGTAACTCCTTTTTAAACCAGGATGTCATCAACACAGAATCAAAATCGATAAAGGTGTTCTCAATCCCCTTGCTGGGTAAATTCTTCATATATTTTAAAAAAAAAAAAAAGTACTATCAGCGATAGTGACAATCAGTCTTATATTCTTTATTCCTTATTCCCCCTACACAGATTATCTGATTATCTGAAAAAAAAAAAAAAAAAAAAAAACAGGCTTCAGAACGTTGGCGTGACCATCTCTTTGGGGCAAGTCGGTGCCTCCGGCGGTCATAATCCCAGGACGCCCTCTAGCGGTTGCATGAAGTATGTTCATTTACGAGCCCCTTAGAGCCGTTTTAGGTGTGGACTGCAGAGAGGAATTAGCTGGGGAGTTTCAAAACCTCCTGCTGCTGGTCGCACCCGTAGAGACTGAAATTAGATCCATCTGCAGGGTGACTTGGGCATCAGAATATTGTAGGCATTGCCAAGATTTATAATTTGTAATTAAATTATAGTTATTTATGATAATTCTTGAAATAAGGCTCTATTAGCCCTTCAATGTTGAACAACGTTGTTCCTTCTCAGAGTTATTTTGTCTGTCTTAGGGCTTTTGTGTTTCCATATGAATTTCAAAATGAGCCTCTCAGTTCTTATCCCCCAAAAAATGCCTGCTGAGCTTTTGATTGGTATCACATTAAGTCTGTACATCAATTTAGGGCGAATTAACGTCTTTAATACTATTGAGCCTTCTGACCCTGAACATGGTATATACCTCTCCTTTCATTCAGGTCTTTTTTAATTTCTCTAAGCAGTGCTTCTGCTTCTGATTTTCAACATACAGATCTTGGAAGAACTGGGGTCCTTCACACACCAAGCTGTGCAAATAAAAAGGTTACCACCACTTTGGAAAAGTTTAGCAGTTTCTTAAAAAGCTGGACATAAACCTATTCATTACATGAGCCAGCATTCTACTTCTAGTTGTTTACCCAAGGGAAAGGAAAGCATATGTCCACACTAATACTTGTGCACCAGTGTTCTAGCATCTTCTTTTGTAAATGCCCTGACAGACCGCCCCCTTTTTTGCTTTTCCTCCTTCACTGTCACCTCCCCAAAAAACACTCTCATGAAAACTGAGGTCTGCTTGAGGGGATCCCAATTTTTTTTCAAAGATTTTATGTATTTGTTTGAGAGAGAGAGAATGAGAGAGAGGGAGAGAGAGTATTGGGGGAGAGGGTCGGAGGGAGAAACACACTCTCCACTGAGCAGGGAGCCTGATAGGGACTCAATCCCGGGACTACAGGATCATGACCTGAGCCGAAAGCAGTCACCTAATCAACTGAGCCACCCAGGTGTCCCAGATCCTTATTTACTTATTTACTTATTTGTAAAGTTTTTATTTATTTATTTATTTGACAGAGGTAGACACAGCAAGCTAGGGAACACAAGTAGGGGGAGAGGGGGAGGGAGAAACAGGTTTCCCGTGGAGCAGGGGGCCCTGTGCCCAATCCCAGGACCCTGGGATCATGACCTGAGCTGAAGGCAGATGCTTAATGACTGAACCCCAAGTGCCCCTCAGATCCCAATTTAATAGAAACTATGAGATGAAAGAAAGAGAGGAAAAATTGTCATTTTTTTTTATTAGCCAAGAAGAGCTTCTCTCTTTTTTTTTTTTCAAAAAGTTTTTTCAAAAATAGTTTTTCAAACTATTTCAATTTTTCAAAAATAACTTGCTAGGGGTGCCTGGGTGGCTCAGTGGGTTAAGTCTCTGCCTTGGGCTCAAGTCATGATCCCAGAGTCCTGGGATCGAGCCCCACATCGGGCTATCTGCTCAGCAGGGAGCCTGCTTCCTCCTCTCTCTCTGCTTGCCTCTCTGCCTACTTGTGATCTCTCTCTCTCTCTCTGTTAAATAAATAAATAAAATCTTTAAAAAAATAATAACTTGATATATACAGGATGAACATTAAAAGGATTCAATGTCCAGGGGTTTGATGGTCTCGAGCTACAGAAGAGAACGCGAAAGCAGCGTCTCTTCTTAAAGAAGGAAAAGTACTTCAGGATCCAGGAAGAAAAGGGAGAGAAGGGACAGAGCAAGGGAAGGATGAGGAGCAGAGAGCAGGCAGGTGGAAGGCGGTGGGACCACATGAGGGAAAGACTAGGCAAAGGGAAATGATAACGCTCTCAGTTTTCCACCACAAAGTTGTTTCCCTCGATGCTCTCTTCTGAACTCCCCTAAGATGCCCTGTAAGCATCCAGTGTTCACCAGTGCATCGAATGGGTGGGCTTCCAGTAAAATGCAAATGCAAGGAAGGTATTAAGTTTAACATACCACAAGGCAGAACAGAGACTGCAAAAACAGGAGGTATTGGAAGCTTAGAGACCAAGAAGACTCCACAAACTTAAGCCTGCAGAAATTCCTTTTTTTCTTTTTTTTTTTTTTTTAAGCCTCTGGAAATTCTCAGTCAGTCTTGTAGATGGGGTCTTGGATAATGACCAGCTAATGACATTAGTGGTCAAACTAGTCTGCCTGGATCTCTGAAAGTCAGGGGACTGGGGACTGTGATGAATGAGTTACTCTGAGAGATTAAACTCTCTTATCCCTTACATGCCAGATCTATAGGAGGTGCCCCTCTTGCAGATGCAGAAAGAGCCACAACATTTTCCTTTTTGCAGGGAGGAGGAGGGGGGTGAAGACGAGTTATCCAGAGCAAAGCTTGGGTGTTAAATCAGCACAAGGCACCAGGATCCCCTTGAAGATGGTGGACAAATGAAAATCAGGAGGAAAGAAATAGTGAACCCGAGTCAGTGCAGCAAGAGGGATCCCGATGCAGAACAGGAGACAGAGAAAAAAGGTCGGAAAAGGAGGTGACTCTGCTCCAGACCTGAGGCTTAATGCAGTGATAGCCCCACGGTTCACATTTCCTAGCAAGTTTAAGTTTGAAAGGATGGATTATCTCTGCACGGGCTCCCTTGGATACCTGGAGAAGAAATAGCAACACTTTAAAGCCTTGCTCATGACACTGGTTCATGAGGAATGGAGACCTTGCGAAGTTGAGCCTGCGATCCTCAGAATACTGTCCCATCTTTGGAATGCCCTGGCTTCTCAGAACCCATTTCCCAGGTTATAAACCCCATGAATAGCGAATATATCACATAATTGTTCACGATGCCAGGGAAATGGTATTCCTAGGCATACCATAGCTACAGGATTGTGAAGTATGACACAGAGAACCACTTCTGTGACTTTGATAAGAGAAATCGAGTGTGTGGACAATGGGGAATGTCTGGTGGGCAAGGACCCAGGGTCCGTTCTGATAGTGACTTGAAAGTCACATAATTGTTCTCTTTGTGTAAAGAGCAGCCGGAGCAGAGGGAAGGTTTTCTCCTGGAGAAGTCCGACATCATTGAATGGCTGGGCTCCCAGTGATGCCCTCCAGCCTGATGTCACTGCAGACGGGCAAGCTCTGTGAGCGATGCCACTCGCCCAGGCTCCTTCTATCTCTGCGATTTTGGGACTAGCCTCTTTCTTTTACCTCCCTTCCCTCCCCCAGTGCACGATCACAAGTTTTTCTAGAGCTTTATTAAGACTTAGAGATGGTCTTCCTCTCTCCATTCTCTCCTTCCACTCCGTCAAATCGTGCAAGATGCTGGACTCTTTAAACGGGTGGTGCAAGTCTCTTGTGTGCTGCGGAAACTGAAGTCTCGTATTTAAGCCCTGGCCAGGGAGTTTGCCATGTGTGTTAGTGGCGACATCTCCTGGTGAAGTGTGGTATTAAATTGTGTGCTCTAAAACCGCAGTTCTCATTTTGTGCGCAGGACCCCTTTACACTCTTAAAAAGATCTTTTGTGCAAGTGGGCCATATCTATCAATATTTATAGTACTATAGATTGAAGCCAAAATTTCATTATGTGTGTATGCAATAAAATAACAACGGTAAAACCATTACATATTAACACAAGTAACATTTTTATGAAAGGTAACATTGTTTTCAAATTGGAAAAAGCAGTGAGTATAATTGCAGTGTTCTAAGTTTTTGCATATTTAATGTGCAGCTTAATGAAAGACATCTGGAGTCTCACATTTGCTTCACCTTCAGTCTATTTCAATATGTTGCTGAACTCCATGAAGAAAATCCAGCCTGGGGCATCTGCCTTTGGCTCAGGTCACTGACCTCAGGATCCTGGAATCGAGTTCTGCCTTACTCATTTGAGAGTCTGCTTCTCCATCTCCCTCTATCTCTCCTCCCGCTGGTGCTTGCTCTTTCTCCCTCTCTCTTTCTCTCTGAAATGAATAAATATTTTTTTTTTAAATGGGGGATACTTTTAAAAAAGAGAGAAAATCCAGCCTCACACAGATTATAACCTTTTCAAATGATTATGGATATTCTTATTTGATACTACATCAAAACTGGAAAAACGACTGTTTCCTGAAGTTTAGTGGCTCGGTGAAATCTGTCAAAATACCAGTGAGCTTTTCCTTCTCAGTTACAGTAAAATCTGTGGGTCTCTCTAGCACTTTGAGCGGACCTTTCTCCAGACCTGAGTTTGTAGCATTAGCCAGAGGCCATTTAGGAAAGATTGGCTGCTGAGTTATGTAGACCTCCCAAGTTTCAACATATTGTATTACCTGATACGACAGAAAAAAACGCATTTGGAAATTTCACCACCAATTCTGTGAGAGAAGTCTTCGTTTGCTGTAATGGATACAAGTTTCCCAACATTTTATTTTTTGCTTGAAAGCTCAAATTTTATCATCGGTAACAAGTGCCAAGTGGTTATCTTTGAAATGGCAGATTTGTTTTGTTCGTTTTTGAGATGTCTGCCCAAATACCCAAATCTGAATAACCTTACTTAATCTGTCAGTTTTTATTTAAAGTAAAAACGATGATGCTTCATGAAAAAGTGACTAGTTTAGCTCACAACTCAAACTTACAAGTGTTTTCCCTCTAGGCAAACACAGTTTGTTGCACACCAAGAGGACTTCATGTCTATTTCATCATGCAGAAAATTGAAAAGATGTATATTTAAGAGCAAATACTTTGAATAATTTGCACTGCTTCTTCGAGGACACTCTTCGGTGAAACCAGCACATTAAACCGGATCAAGACATTTTAGTGATGAACACTTCACATAATTTTTTTCTTTTTGAGAGAAGGGGGAAGGAGGGAAGGGCTGGAGGGAGAGAAAGAATCTTAAGTAGGCTCCACACCCAGTGCAGAGCCTGACGCGGGGCTTGATCTCACAACCCTGAGATCACGACCTGAGCGGAAATCAAGAGTCAGATGCTTAACCACCTGAGCCACCCAGACACCCTTGACCTCTTCACACTCTTGATGGCTGCTGTATCCATTCGTTTGCTGTAAGAACAGAACCCATTCTGTATATTTTAAGCAGGAAGGGGTTTAATACAAGGTCTTAGGTACTTACAAAGGAGCCTAACAGCAAATTCTAGGCTGAGCTTCTGGGGTCTACTGGAATGTGTAGAACTGACCCACCAGGGGAACTATCTCCTCAGAGATCCCCCCCAACCCATGGAGCTCTCCCCAAATCAAGAAGCCACTGGTGTCTGTGTTGCTGACCAACTGGAAAGAAGCTGCAGGATTTCCTGACTTCCCATCAGAATGCGCCAGAGATGGCCTTCACCACCCCCCTGTGATCAAAATACCACGTGAGGTGCTCTAACTGGCAGAACTGAATTCTCATCCTCGAAGTGGATGAGAAACAGGAGTTTTCTGTGGGCAGCCCTGGAATGTCCAAGTAGAAATACCACAGAATGTTCTAACACCTCTGCTGAACACTCCTCTTTCTAGCCTACATAAGGATGCTTCCTTTAAGCCAGTAATACTCAAAATGTGATACTGTATTTAAAGCGTGGGTTAGGGGCACCTGGGTGGCTCAGTGCGTTAAGCCTCTGCTTTCGGCTCAGGTCATGATCTCAGGGTCCTGGGATCGAGAGCTGCATTGGGATCTCTGCTCAGCAGGGAGCCTGCTTCTCTCTCTCTATCTCTCTCTCTCTCTGCCTGCCTCTGCCTACTTGTGATCTCTGTCTGTCAAATAAATAAATAAAATCTTTAAAAAAAAATAAAGTGTGGGTTAATGGGGCACCTGGGTGGCTCAGTAGTTAGGCATCTGCCTTCTGCTCAGGTCCTGATCCCAGGGTCCTGAGATGGAGCCCCACTTCGGGCTTCCTGCTCAGTGGGGAAGCCGGCTTCTCCCTCCCCTACTCCCCCTGCTTGTGTTCCCTCTCTTGCTGTGTCTCTCTCTGTCAAATAAATAAATAAAATCTTTAAAATAAAATAAAATGTGGGTTAGAATAGGTAGAGTCCTGAGATGTACTGTCAAAGACTTACATTCAGTAGGTCTGAGACAGAATCTAGATGTCTAGATGAAGATCTTATTCCTTCTTTTCTTTCTTTCTTTTCTCTTTTGTTCTTTCTTTTTCTTTCTTTCCTTCCCTCCCTTCTTTCCTCCCTCCCTCCTTTCTTTTCTTCCTTCATTCCTTCCTGCCTTTCTTTTTCTTCCTTCCTTCCTTTTTCTTTCTTTTCATTCATTCATTCATTCACTCACAGTTTACCACAGGAGATTCTGATACAGCCAGTCTACTAATCCCAGTGTGAGAAGCTTTTGGCCATCGAGTCCTGACCCTGCCACTTCAGATCTATCTAGGGTACCCTTCCCCAGTGCAAGAAAGTCAGGTCTCACTTTGTGGCCAGGCAGCTCTCCCCTGGGCAGAGGGACACAGCAAGGCTGAGTGACTGTCATTTCTTCCCTTGCTTTCAAGCTAAGGAAGCCATTCCCCATCCAAATCCAGCTAATATCCATCTACTTTTCCCCTAGTTTGTCTTAAAAATACTTCTTTACTTTGTTTTGTTTCCATTAATTCTTTTCCGCTGAGTTGGGTTTTGTTTTGGGGAGATTTGGGGGGGCATATAACATAAAGCAAGGATCTAACTTTTCCCCCTACTAGTTTACCACTGGTTTGTGATATGTCCTTTATCCTATTTTGAACATTCTTTTTTTAAATTTTCAGGTCTCTTTTGGTACTCATTGCTTTATTGATCCGTTTATTAGGCTTTTGACCAATGCAACTCGACCTTAACTCTTGCTGGTGTTCAATTCATGTTTAGATCAGGATGAACACGTTATTCTTCTTGTTCTTTCTCTTTAAAACTATTCTGGCCACTTTTACCAATCACTTTTTTTTTCCTTCCAGATGAACTTGAGATATAAATCTATATCGATTTTCCCTTTTTATTTATTCTCTAAAACTGGCCCAAACAGGCTTCTCAGGCTCTTCATTTATTTCTTCTTACCTTTCAGCACTCTCTGTTTCTTTGCTTTCTACTAAAAATTAACTACTCATGACATATATAATGAATAGATTTTTTTCTTTTGTTTGGAAGTCTTCTCCAACAGTCATATTTCCTCAAAAAAGACTGACTTTCATTGCACTTGTGCTGTTTTTGTTTAGTTTGTGAACAAAGACTTAGACAAAGTGCAAAAAATAAATCCTCTTTTGCAACCCAGAACTTGTGGCTCAGTATAAGTTTTGATACAGATAAGAAGGAACAAGATCCGGGGTGCCTGGGTGGCTCAGTGGGTTAAAGCCTCTGCCTTCAGCTCAGTTCATGATTTCAGGGTCCTGGGATCAAGCCCCGCATCAGGCTCTCTGCACAGTGGGGAGCCTGCTTTCCCCTCTCTCTCTGTCTGTCTCTCTGCCTACTTGTGATCTCTCTGTCAAAGAAATAAATAAAATAAAATAAAAAATCTTCAAAAGAAAAAAAAAGACTGACTTTCTCTCATGCCTCTCAACCTCTAAAATTTTCTATCTCTTTGACCTTGAAATAAGGGCAATGTAGTAAACCTTGATCCTTAGAGTTTTTCTTTTTTTTAAATCACTTTTGAAAACTCTATTTATCTCTTCCCTTATCCTCCAAGAACAACGGTTATTTGTTTTGTCTTCGGTACAATAGATGCTACAATTATCTTCACAAACACCATTTAAATCATGCCTTCCCCTGCCCTATATTGACATTGCTTAAATATTCAAACACAGCTTTCTTTGCCGTAAACACAAATCACCAGACTTTTCCCAGCACTCCACAACCCATAAATCACCCATACGCTAAACAAATTGCAAGAAAACAAATTGGAAGCTGTCCAGATCGAGCTGGGCCATCGACACTGTGTGCACAGACACCACCAGAATACACAAAGATGCAGTGGGAACCTTTGGAGTGTGTTTCCGGTTCTCGAATGCCCTCTCTGTTCATAGCAGGCAAAGCCAGGACAAACACCACCACCCTGGAGATGTTTGGCTTCAGGTTTACCAATGAAGCCAAACGGGGCTGATATCTCTTGTAAGGATCTGGGACTGGAATTCAGAGGTGCCGCAAATCCCAACCGATGATTTGATCACAGGCTATATAAATTTTGAAGATGTGACATATTCACCATTAGCCGTGAACACAGAGAAAAGACGTCTGCAGAGAAGTAGGACAGGCTGAGAATAGAGATACGAGTGAGGGAGAGAGAATTAGAGAAAGTGGGAATTAGTTGGCTTGTTGATGATATACTCCCCCCTCCGGGACCTGTGACACCTGCCTGCACTTCCTGAAAACAATTTTATTAAGTTGTGCTTCCGTTATCCTTCTTTTACTGTCCAAAAAACTCCATAGTAGAATGATTTCCTAAAGCAATTCAGACTCACCAAATTCAAGTGTGTTTATTTATCATACCTTACTGATAAATACACAGAAAATAGGCTCATCCATTTTTTTAAAATAACAGAGCTTTTGGCATAAAACCTAATAATGATCTGAAGTGAAAACATGACAGAATTTGCAACCAACCAATTGTTTTAAGCGTCCTCTCTAACAGCAAACACAATTTGCCCGTATGTGTAATTTTACCATGACTGTTCTATCTTTATGTTTACAGTTTTAGTTAATTAATTAATTAAATCAATCTGTCTATTATCTATTATTTATTTGAGAAAGAAAGAGAGAGAATGAGAGGTGGAGAGAGGCAGAGGAAGAGAGAGAAAGAAGCAGGGTCTCCGCTGAGCAGGGAGCCCAACATGGGGCTCGATTCCAGGACCCTGGGATCATGACCTGAGCTGAAGGCAGAGGCTTAACTGACTGAGCTCCCCAGGTGCCCCTTTTTGTCCATTTTTAAATAGGATAATTGCTTCTTTTTTGTTGAGTTATAGGAGTTTCTTACCCACTTTGGAGATTAACTCCTTATCAGATACATGTTTGCATATATTTTCTCCCATTCTGTGGGTCACCTTTTCAGTACGTTGATGACTTCCTTTGCTGCCTGGAAGGTTTTTACTCTGATGTAGTCCCACTTGTCTATATTTGCTTTTTTTGTCTACATTTTTGGTGTCATAGCCGAGAAATGATTGTTGAGACCAATATCATCAAGGTTTTATGCTATGTTTTCTTCTAGGTATTTGATAGTTTCAGGCCTTATGTGTAAGCCTTTCAGCTCTTTTGAGTTGATTTTTGTGTATGGGCTAAGATAAGGATCTGATTTCATTCTTCTGTAGGTGGCTATCCAATTTTCCCAGCACCATCTGTTGAAGAAACTATCCTTTCCCCATTGTGGAGTCTTAGAACCCTTGTCCAAGATTATTTGACCACACATATGTGGTTTTTATTTCCGGGCTCTCTGTTATGCTCCATTGTTCTATATTTCTGTCCGTACCCCAGTACCATATTGTTTTGATGACTGTAGCTTTGTAATATGTTTTCTTTAAAAGATTTATTTATTTATTTTGAGAGAGAGACAGAGTGTACATGCATGTGCATGCAAGTTGGAGGGGGGCAGAGGGACAAGGAGAGAGAAAATTCTCAAGCAGACTCCCCACTGAGCAGGGACCCTGATTCAGGGCTCCATTCCAGGACCCTGAGATCATGACTTGAGCCTAAATCAAGAGTCAGACACCTAACCAGATAAGCCACCCAAGTACCCCTGAGTATGTGTGTTTTGAAGTCAGAAAGTGTGAGGCTTCCAGCTTTTTCTTTCTTTCTCAAGATTGTTTTGGGTATCTGGGGTGCTCTTGTGGCTCCATATTAATTTTAGGATGGATTTTTCTATTTCTATGAAAAAAATTCCATTGTGATTTTGATAGGGAGTACACTGAATCTCTAGACACTGAATAGGTAGGGGAGAGAGGTGGGGAGTAAATGTGGACTATTTGTGATGCAATCTGTTAACTGGTCTTCTTGTTTTCATCCCCACTTCTCACCCTTGCATTCTCTGGTGTCTACCATCTCTGAATATAAAACCTATCTAGGGTTCTTCTGGGCAGTCTCTCTCCACTTACTAGGGCTGTGATTTTGTCCACTGTAGAAATTTACATATTCATCAACTGCTGGCCGGACTCATATTCTCTTTCATATTTATCTAAGACTGCAATGGACATCTCAGATTGAAGAAAGACACAAGAGAGAACTCAGTCTTCTGTACTCAGGTGGAAACCCTTATACACTGAATTGAAGGGGTCCTGATGCCAGGAAGCTGCTTCTTTTCCAGTTTCCGCACTGCCTTACACAGGACTGGAGGGAACGCCCACAGGTCTGTGTACTCTTTGTTAAGAGCATCTGTGTCAGACTGTCTTCATCGGGTGTCCACAAAATGTGGTGGCTTAACAACACAAGAGCTTATTTCTTTTACACATAATCAGCCAGATCAGGGATTCAGAACTGGTAGGACACCCCAATAATGTCAGAAATCTGGGTCATCCTCAAGTTGCAGTTTTCAGATTGTGGTCCAAAGTGACGCTTGCCCTGGGTTATGGTTTCTCATCTGTATTTTAGCCAAAATGAGAGGAGAAAGGGGGAATGGGATGGAGGATGGAGAGCGTGGCCCTTACATTTCAAAAGCAAGACCTAAAAGCATACATCTGCATACATCAAATTTATTCACATCCCATGTGATTAGTCCCATACCTAATTGCAAGAGATGCTAGAATGTAAGAGTCACTGGGCGGTCATGGTCTAATGGTCTAATTTATCCAACTAGAAATTTGATTACTTTGTAAGAAAGGTGACTAGACATTAGCCACACCACTCCATCATTCCGTCATCCTCTACACTCTGCTCCTACCCCTCCACCAGTCTTGGCATTGTCCATAGCAGGGTTCAAGGATTGCAGTCTCTGGAACACCACTTTCCTCCTCCCCCATATGCAACAAAAGTAGCTGCCTTACTACCATAACAATGTGTGGATTTCAACCCAAGAAGAAGCTACACTTGATCTGATCATTTCTTTCCTCCTAAGTGACCGAACATAACTGAGACCAAACATACTAATCATATTCCTAAATGAAAATGGGCTTAACTTCCAATTTAAAGAGATTTCAAATGAACTATCAAAAAATAACTATCTCAGGACACCTGGGTGGCTCAGTGGGTTAAGTCTCTGCCTTTAGCTCAGGTCATGATCTCAGGGTCCTGGATCGAGCCCCACGTCGGGCTCTCTGCTCAGCAGGGAGCCTGCTTCCCTGTCTCTCTCTTCCTGCCTCTCTGTCTACTTGTGATCTCTCTCTCTGTCAAATAAATAAAAAATCTTAAAAAAAAAAAAAACCAACTATCTCATA
Source organism: Enhydra lutris kenyoni (assembly GCF_002288905.1). Taxonomy (NCBI): domain Eukaryota; kingdom Metazoa; phylum Chordata; class Mammalia; order Carnivora; family Mustelidae; genus Enhydra; species Enhydra lutris. Next base: position 41,666,641 of record NW_019154090.1, on the reverse strand, counting down.
ATATGTGCAAGAGACCCCACTGGGGTGCCTGAGTGACACAGTTGGTTGAGCATCCAACTCTTGGTTTCTGCTCAGGTGTGATCTTAGGGTCGTGAGATCGAGCCCCATGTGGGCTTTGCACTCAGCACAGAGTCTGCCTAAGACTCCTTCTCCCTCTCTCTCTCTGCCCCTCCCCTCTGCTCTCTCTCTCTCTCTATAATAAATAAATAAATTTTTAAAAAAAATAAAGACACACACTTAAAATGCAAAGATTTCAAAAGATTCAAAGTAAAATGATAGGCAGATATAACAAGCAAGGAAAAATAAGAAAGAAGGGGATATAAGAGTGATATCTGAAAAAATAAAATTAAGACTCAAAGTTTCTGTAAAAGATAACTCTAGAGGCTACAAATCATGACAGAATACATCAGAGTTATTACTATCTATAGCCCAAAACCTCCCCTAAGTATCATAAAGTAGAAACCATCAGAGACAAAAGTAAAAACACGCAGAAACCTAGGATAATAGGAATGTTAAACACACCTAGCTCTCTAATGAAGATTGACTGGGAGAACTAATAAAACTTAAGACGGATCTAGAAGTTCTAAACATCATCTCATCAAGAAGGTAAAAGTGGCAAGTATATATTGAACTCTGAATTCCATGATAGAGAATACAGCTTTTCAAATGTCATGGAAGACATAAAATGTGACCATCTCTTGAATCACAATAGAATCTTTAATAAATTCCCCCATACAGAGATTATATAACAGTGATCTTTGACCACAATGCAATAAAACTGGAAATTAATAACAAGCCAAAAAAAAAAAAAAAAGCATTCCTCCTGGAAAGCTGAAAAAGCTACGTAATGCTGAAGTAATGAGAAACTGCAAAATTTCTCAAATACAAGAATAATTTCTAATGATGTAGCAGAATCTATACAATATAGCTAAAGCAGCTATCAGAAAGAAATTTTTATTGGGGTGCCTGGTTGGCTCAGTCATTAAGCATCTGCCTTTGGCTCAGGTCATGATCCTAGCATCCTGGGATCAAGCCCATATCCGGCTCCCTGCTCAGTGGGAAGCCTGCTTCTCCCTCTGCCTGCTGCCTGCTGCTCCCCTTCTTGTGTTCCCTGTCTCGCTATCTCTGTCATAAGTAAATAAAATCTTTAAAAAAAAAGAAAAAGAAAAAAATTTTATTAAATACATTCAAGAAAATGAAAAAAAGTAAAATAAACACCCAACACAAAAACCTAGGAAGGGTAAACTAAAGAAGCAGAAAAAAATAATTAATAGCTCTATAATTATCAAATTAATTAAAACAAACAGTAATGAAGATTCTGAGTGGGGGGGGGATTAATTTGTGTTCTTCTCTCTAACGCTTTAAAAATTATTTTAAGAAAATATACAAAGAAGGACGCCTGAGCAGCTCAGTCAGTTAAGCAAGTGACTCTTGATTTTGGTTCAGGTCAGGATCTCAGGGTCCTGAGATCAGACCTCTGGTTGGGCTCTGTGCTCAGTGGGGATCCTGCTTGTTCTTCTCCCTCCTCCACCCCCACCTGCTCATGCTCTCTCTCTCTCTTTCTCAAATAAATAAATAATTGAAATCTTTTTTTTAAAAAAATGTGTAAAGATACACTGTAAGGGCCTATTCAGCCAGAGCAGCCCCACCCCGGTTGAACTGCCATTTTGCTGTAAAGCTTAAATTGACCTTGTCCCCTCCCCCAGGGGAACTTATTTAAAAGCAAGTCCAGGAAACCAGTCCCAGGTAACAAAGTCCAAGTACAAGTGTGGGTCAGGCCAGGTGGAGGTATTCAATCAGTGGGGGTGCATACTGTCTCCTAGCTACCAAGGATTATGGGCCCCCGCCCTTTGGGAGACTTTCGGTGCCAATCCTAACCAAGGTGTGATAGGCTGGTTCAAATGTCTACTAAGGTATATTGTAATTCAATTGGTGGCCTAGCAACACTGCGGAGTTTCCTGTGTGTGTGTTACAATCTCATTGGCCACCTGTGTGTGGCCAGGCCCAACCACATGGCCTTTGCTCTATAAAAGTTAGCCTGGAAAGCAGGGAGGGGTCATCCTCTCTGTAGGGGCGGCCCCGACCGGTATGTTAGACGGTTGGTATGATTCCTGATGCTTGGCGCGAAATAAAGCTTTGCTTGACCTTCGCTTTGTATCAGTCTCGCTCCTTTAATCACGGACGCATTATTGGGGTACCCAATTTTGGGGGGACCCAACATACACAAAAGCAGAGAGAATGATGAACTCTCATTCAGTTATCTATATTTGACTATTCTTGTTTCATTAATATCTCTGCCAACTTTTTCCTTCCCATCCCAAAGGAATTACTTTGAGGCCAATCCCATCTCATGAAATCCAGAATTCTTACCATGGTCTAGAAGACCCTACATTGTCCAGTTCCGAGTTAGGAACGAATCTCCTTGCCTCTGACTCTCTACCTTACATCCTCCAGCCACGGCCAGCAAGATGCCTCCTCCATGTTTGCCCTTGCTTTGTCTTCTACCTTGGGTGCTCGGCACCCAGATTTCTGTGTGACTGATTCCAATGCTTTTGTTAAAATAGCAGTGACATTTTATAGAGACAATGTCTCTGACTACTCACAAGCATTTTCTACTATTCCCTTGTCCTCCCTTCCCCCACCCCCAGTAAATGCTTACTGCTGCCTGACTTGAAATCAAATATTTAACATTTCTTTTTTTTTAAATTTTATTTAAATTTATTTTTTTATGTTTTATTATTTTATTATTTTTATGCTTTTATTATTTTCTAAAGTGTGTTTTTTGTTGTTTTTTTGTTTTTGAGGGAGAGAGAGAGAGAGAGAGCAAAGGAAAGAGATAGTGGGAGAGAGCATGAGTGGGGAGGAGAGAGAGAAGCAGGTTCCCTGCTGAGCTGGGAGCCCGATTTAGGGCTTGATCCCTGTACCCTGGGATCATGACCTGAGCCAAAGGCAGATGCATAATCCACTGAGCCTCCAAGGTGCCCCAAATATTTAATATTTCTTTATTATCTGTCTTTCCTCATTAGAATGGAAGCTCCATGAGGACAGAGGTTCTTGTAAGAGCCTGGTTAGCCAGAGGGAGCCATTTGGTTGTGAACTTAGATTGACCCTGCCCCTCCCAGAGGAACTTACTTGCAAAGCCCAGATACAAGGGCAGGCCAGGCCGGGTGGAGACATCCAATCAGTACGACATGCATATATTTACTATGGTAAATTGAAATTCAATTGGCCATCCGTATTGCCAACCTAGCATGACTGTGCAGTTTTCCCTGTATATTGCAATCTCATTGGCCACCTGTGTATAAGCCAGGCTCAACCACCTCTATAAAAGTTAGTCTGTGAGGCTGGGAGGGGTCACCTCTTTGTAAGAGATAGCCCTGACCGGTCGGTTTGATTCTCGATGCTTGGCATGAAATAAAGCTTTGCTTGACTTTCGCTTTGTGTCAGTCTCGATCCTTTGATTACGGACCCTAACAGTTCTCTCTTCTTTGCTGCTATATCCCTGGAGCCTGGACAGTGTAATAGGTTCTCAGTAAATACATTCTGAATTTGTTAATGAGTATTTATTTTTGAAAGATTTTCAAATAAGAGCTTGTTATTTGATTGACGGGTGCACCTATTACACAAACATCTCCGTTGACTCAGGCTTTAGCAATAACTGTAGCAAAAATGTATAAACTTATGAAAGGAATGAATTACCAAACCCCAGTTTCTCAGCAGGAACACTGTTGGAGAACAAAATAATTTAGGAGGCATAAGGATCCACTTCAAGACAACATAAAGAGGATTGTGGGAATGAAAACATTATTAAGTATTGCTAAAATCACTCAAAGGTGCTAGAAAACATAAAATAAGATTTTAATATAATCTTTAATAATTAGCTTTAAAAAAAACCTTCTACATGTGGAATAAAACTTGAAGCAATGAGTACAGGCTATTGCTTTTTTCCTGAAGACCTGCTGTTATATGTTAGCAAAAGAGTGAGCAAGTGACTAGAGGCATCCAAGCACAGTGTGATAGAAGGTCTAGTATGCACCTCTGCAGGCGGAGACAGATGGTGGCCACCAAAGTATCTTTCTCCCAGCAGATTCTATTCTTCCCCTTAATTTTCACTTCTTTTTTATTACAATTTTATTTATTTATTTATTTGAGAGAGTGAGAGGGCACATGAGTGGGGGAAAGTGGACATGCAGAGGGAGGAAGGAAAAGCAGCTCAAAGTGGGGCTCCCTCTCAGGATCCTGAGATCATGACCTGAGCTGAAGGCAGACACCTAACCAACTGAGCCACCCAGGCACCTTAACTTTCTTCTGATGCCCAAAATGATGCTCAAATTAATGTTTTGTTCAAGATGAAGGACAATGAAGATCAAGGTAAAACTTTAAAATGTACCTCTTAAGGAAATGTGTTTATATATTTCATTGTGTAGTTAAAAAAGTAATCAAAGAATTAAAAGCCAAAAAAGAACCAGCAGATACCAATGTGTCTACCAAGTTTTCACTAACCCATGCTTGGGGAGTCGTTTAGAAGAGAGGGTTTCTCCACTCCTGTCTGAGTGTTACCTTCTGTCTTCTCACCACCCACCATCTCTCCAGTTCCTTTCCAGTTCCTGCTCCAATCAGCCCAGGAAAAAGCAGCAGATCTGGAGGACATCCAAACATACAATTTGAGGAAAAGAATCAGTGATGCAGCAGAGTGGGGGAATGTAGAGCATTCTCCACATAGGCTGAGAACCCCCTACTCTGGCCATTTTTTTCCTCCACCTTCTGTTCTAGACCAATGCTGCCCAACAGAACTTCATGCAATGCTGGAAATAATTCTATATTTGAGCTGTTCAATGAAATAGCACTAACACTGTGTGGTATTGAGCATTCACAATGTAGTCAGTGCAACTAAAGAGCTGAACTTGCTAAATGGTATTTAATTTTAATTAATTTACATTTAAGTAGCTGCATATTACTAATAGCTACTGTATGAACAGCATAGTCCCCAGGTAGGGGTGAGATGATGGCCACCCCATAACGCTGGCTTAGACACCTCTGTAGTGGTTCTTTGGTGTGTGTCTGGTGGCTCTTGTTAAATTATCGTCAGATTTAAGGTTGTCTCTGGTTTTGTTTAATTCAGAGAAAAAAAAAATCTCCTTGTTTACATCCCAATATCCAAGAGATGAACTGCTCATTCTTCAACCTCAGGCAACTTTCAACTTGGATGCTGACCTTCTTTTCACTCACTTACACACAAACTTCCCTATTGAGTTACCTTCAGCATACCAAATGCTCCACTTTCTTTCAAGCTTTTTTTTTTTCCCAAAGATTTTATTTATTTATTTGACAGAGATCACAAGTAGGCAGAGAGGCAGGCAGAGAGAGAGAGAGAGAAGGAAGCAGGTTCCCCGTTGAGCAGAGAGCCCGATGCGGGGCTTGATCTCAGGACCCTGGGACCATGACCTGAGCCAAAAGCAGAGGCCTTAACCCACTGAGCCACCCAGGCCCCTATCTTTCAGCTTTTAAAACATTTTCTGTTGACCTCATATTTTCCTCTAAGTCCCATTTCTCTGTTCCTTTTCATAGTAAACTACTCCCAAAGAGTGGTCTACTTCTTCTACTTCCTCAGCTTCCATATGTCCTAGAATTCACACTAATTAGGCTTTTACCCAGAATTCCACTAATCCGCCATATTACCAAACCCGGTGATCAGTTCTCAGCTTTCATCATCCTCATAGCAGCCTTTGACACAGTTGATCACATTTTTCTTCTTGAACTACATTTTCTTTCTTTCTGGTTCACTATAATTCATTAAACAAATATTTATTGACTGTTACTTGAGAAATAATCCCTCTGAATATATACTAACCCTCCTTTTTTCTCAACCGCATTAATAGACAAAATGGTACAAAATAATAATTATAACAATGTATCATTAAATTTGTAACATTTTATAGATGAATATCTGTAATAATAATAGCACAAAAGAAAGCAAAACAATATAGAGCTATTTAGGAGAAAAATTTCTATATGTTATACTAACCTAAGTTAGTATAAGTCTGAATTAGATTCTAAGAAGTTAAAATGTATATGGTAAATGATAGAACAATTACTAAGAAAATTATTGAAATATATAATAGTGAAAAATTCTTGGAGAAATTAGATGCTACACTAGAAAGTATTTGCTTAATGCAAAAGAAAGCAGTAAAGGAGAAATAGAAGAACAAAAAAGACATGAGTATAAAAAACGAAAAGTAAAATGGCAGACCTAAATCCAATTATATCAATAATAACATTAATTGTGAATGGATTAAATAATCCAATAAAAAAACAGGGACTAGCGGAATGAATAAAAAGACATGATCTAACTATGTGTTGTCTACAGGAGACATAATGTATTTTTTTTTTACTGAAGCCAAATTAACATATAGTTATATTAGTTTAGGTGTCAGGAGACCAGCTTTAGATTCAAAGACACAAATGGGTTGAAAGTAAAAGAATGGAAAAAAAATATAAGCAAATAAGAGCCATCAGAGAGATGGGATGACTACACTAATATAAGATAAAAGAGACTTTAAAAGAATAATATAGTACTACACATATATAGGGACGTTTTATACTTATGAAACGGTCAATCCATAAAGAAGTTATAATAATTACAAAAACACATGCACCTAACAACAGAGCTTCAAAATATATGAAACAAAGGCTGACAAAATTGAGGAGAGAAATAGGAAATTCAACAATCATAGTTGGGTGCTTCAGGCTCCATTTACAATAATGGACAGAACAAGCAGGCAGAAGATAAGCAGGAAAAAGAAGACTTAACCAACACTATTAACAACCTAGACCTAGCTGGCAACCTGAAAGCATAAAAACAACAAATTCTTCTCAAGCAATGAAACATTCTCCAGGAGAGACCACAAGTTAGTCCCTAAAACAAGCTTCAGTAAATTTAAAAGAATTGAAATAATATAATTTATGTTCTTTGATCACAATGGATTGAAACTGGAAATTAGTAACAGAAAACAACCTGAGAAATTGACAGATACAGAGAAATTTAACAATGCATTCCTAAATAATCAATGAGTCAAAAAAGAAATCACAAGGAAAATGAGAAAATGCTTTGAGATGAATGAAAATGAAGGCATAACACAGTGTAAAGGAGGCAGCTAAGCAGCAGTTTTTACAGGGAAATTTATAGCTGTAATAGAAATACCTCAAATTAACAATCTACCTTAAAAACTAGAAAGGGAAGAAAGAATTAAATTAAAAGAAAGCAGAGGGAAGGAAATAATGAAGATTAGATGAAGGATGACTAGAGAATAGAAAAACACTAGATTGGTCGCCTGGGTGGCTCAGTGGGTTAAGCCGCTGCCTTCTGCTCAGGTCATGATCTCAGGGTCCTGGGATCGAGTCCCGCATCGGGCTCTTTGCTCAGCAGGGAGCCTGCTTCCCTCTCTCCCTCTCCGCCTGCCTCTTTGTCTACTTGTGATCTCTCTCTGTCCAATAAATAAATAAAATCTTTAAAAAAAAAAAGAAAGAAAAAAGTAAAACACTAGAGTGAATCAATGAAACCAAAAGTTGATTCTTTGAAAAAGATAAGAGAATAGACAAACCTTTGGCTATACTGACTGACAGAGAGAGGAGGTTCAAACCACTAAAATCTTTAAAGAAATTGGGGATGTTATTACCACCCTGAGTGAAATAAAGAGGATTATAAGAGAATACTATAAACAATCCTATGCCAACAAATTAAAGAACCTAAATGAAATGGATAAATTCCAAGAAACCCATACTACCAAAACTAACTGAAGAAGGTATATAAAATCCAGAAGGACCTACAACTGTTACAAAGATTGAATCGTTTAAAAAAAAAAAAAACTTCCAACAAAGAAAAGCTCAGAACCAGATGGCTACGTTGGTGAATGCTACTAAATATTTAAAAAAGAATGAACATCAGTTTTTCTCACAATCTTCTAAAAAATGTAAGAGAAGGAAACACTTCCTAATTCAGTCGATGAAACCAGTATTATTCTGATACCAAAGAAAAAGTCACCACAAGTAAAGAAAACTCCACACCAATACCCTTTATAAATACAGATGCAAAAATCCTTAACAAAATGCTAGCAAACTGAATTCAGCAGCATATGAAGATAATTATACACCATGCCCAACTGGATTTACTCTGTAAATGCAAGAGTGATTCAACATAACAAAAATCTATCAATGAAATACACCACATTCATAGAAGGAAAACATCGCATGATCATCCCAACTGAGGCAGAAAAAAATGTAACAGAATACCATACTCTCTCATTATAAAAATAGTCAACAAATTAGGAATAGAAAGGAATTCCTTCAACTGATAAAGAACATCAGTGACAAGCCCGCAGCTAACATCATGCTTAATGGTGAGAAAAACTGAATGTTTTCCCTGCAAAATCAGGAAAAAGTCAAAAAATGCCTACTCTCCCCACTTCTATTCAATGTACTGGAAGTTCTAGCGAGGGCCAAGGAGGCAAGAACAAAACAGGGTAAAAGACATATCCAGATTAGAAAGGAAAAAAATAAAACTTTTTTCACAGAAGACGTGATCTTACATATAGAAACACTTTTTTAAAAATTCATGAACAAACTGTTCAAGTTAGTAAATGAGCTTGGCAAAGTTGCAGGATACAAGAACAATTTTTTAAAATACTTGCAATGAACAAACCAAAATAAAATTATGAAAATCATTCCATTTATAATAGCATCAAAAAGAATAAAATACTTAGGAATAAATAACCAAGGAATTGCAAAACCTTCACATTGAAATTATAAAATATTGTTTAAGAAAATTAAAGAAGATGTACTTTTAAAGGGGAAAAAAAAGTTTCGTTATGGATTGGAGGATTTAATATTCTTAGGACGGCAACTCTACCAAAACTGATCTACATAGTTTATTCTTATCAAAATTCCAACCACATTTTTAAAAAAAGATTTTATTTATTTATTTGTCAGAGAGAAAGAGATCACAAGCAGGGGAGCACCAGGCATAGGGAGAAGCACGCTCAAAGAGCAAAGAGCCCAACGCAGAACTGGATCCCAAGACCCTGGGATCAGGACCTGAGCCAAAGGCAGACACTTAACCAACGAATCCACCCAGACTGCATTTTTGACAGAAATAGACAAGCTGATCCTAAACTTTATATGAAATTATAGGTAATCCAAATAAGTAAAATAATCTCGGAAAAGAAACACCAAGTTAGAGGACTCACACTTCCTGATTTCAAAACTTACTTTAAAGATACAGTGATCAAAACTGTATTAGTGGCATAAAGGTAGACATACAGATCAATGGAATAAAACTGAGAGACTGGAAATAAACTCGAATGTCTATAGCTGGTTGATTTAAAACAAGAGTGCCAGGATCATTCAGTGGGGAAAGAATATTATTTTCAACAAATAATCCTGGGACAAGTGAATATCTACACGCAAAAGAATGAATTTGGACCCCTACCTCACACTATATACAAAAATTAACTAAAATGGATCAAAGATCCAAATGTAAGAGATAAAACTCAAAACGAAATTGTGTTGGGAGAGGGCCTATATCTGGTATATGAAATGAAAAATATGCAGATTATGATCTGCTGAATGGGGAGGCACAAGATACCAATACAGGGTGGACCAAGAACTTCCTCAGCATCTGAGTTTCCACTTTGGGGAGATGAAAGCCCTGGGTATCTTTTTTTTTTTTTTAAGATTTTATTTATTTGACAGAGAGTGATCATAAGTAGGCAGAGAGACAGGCGGTGGGGGGGTGGGGGAAGCAGGCTCCCCGCTGAGCAGAGATTCCCGACTCGGGGCTTGATCCCAGGACCCTGGGATCATGACCTGAGCCGAAGGCAGAGGCTTTAACCCACTGAGCCACCCAGGGGCCCCATCCCAGGGATCTTTTTGATCGAAGCCAGTTTCAGTACACTCACACAAAGAAAGTAAAGTCACAATGTTAATTACTTACATGTCCCAGAAATAGGGGCAGGAGTGTGCAGTGAGCTGGGGGGAGAGCACTCTTCCATCCCAGGACAGGAGTGAGCAAGAGATAGAGAACCAGGGTAGCAAGCACCTATTACGTACAAGGTGGTTGGGGCGGAAGTCACTAATTTTTTGCAGGCTCAATTCAAAGTGGTTGTTTTAAAAGGTGCCCCAGGAAAACAAAGTGGGAACTTGGGGACGCAAATCCTAAACTCAGGTCCTGATCTAAATGTCCAGACACTGGGTGTGAGCAAGGTTGTCATACTATAAAATACCTATGCAGCAACCCAAACTAGCTGGTTTTTTTATACCATAGACATAGGTCTAAATCTCCATGATCTTATATAAGGTCATGGTTTCTTAGGTAGGACACCAAAGTGCAAACAATAACAAAGAAAAGAGATAAATTTGACTCATTAAAATGGAAAACTTTGGTGCCTCAAAGGACACTACTAATAAATTTTAAAGACAACACACCTGGGGCACCTGGGTGGCTCAGTCGTTAAGTGTCTGCCTTCAGCTCAGGTCATGATCCCAGGGTCCTGGAGTCGAGTCCTGCATCAGGCTCCCTGATCAGCGGGAAGCCTGCTTCTCCCTCTCCCTCCCCTACTGCTTGTGTTCCCTAGCTCACTGTGTCTATCTCTGTCAAATAAATAAATAAAATCTTAAAAAAGAAAAAAGACAACACTCCTAATGGGAGAAAACTATTGCAAATCATGTATCAGTTAAGAGTCCAGAAACCAGAATATAGGGGGGAAAACCCTATAAAACTATAAACAACTCAACTGAAAATTGAGCGCAACCCTTGAATATTTCTCTAGAGAAAATAAGCAAATGGCGAATAAGCACATGAAAAGATTGTTAGTTATAAGGGAAATACAAACCAAACCACAATGAAATCCCCCTTCATATACTTTAGAATGGCTATAATACAAGATAATAAGAATAAGAACAAGAACAAGAAGTGTTGGAAAGGATGTGGAGAAATTGGAATACTAATATATTGTTGGTCAAAAGTAAAATGGTACAGCCACTATGAAAAGCATATACGCTGTTGTCAAAAAGCTACCCATAGTATGATTATAAGACCTATGATTATACCCAAGAGAAATGAAAGCATATGTCCCCACAAAAACTTGTACTTGAATAGTCATATAAGCCCCAAAGTGGAAACAAATTTAATGTCCATTAACTAATCAACAGATAAATAAAATGTGGTTTATCTCCATACAATAGAATACTACACAGCACACACACAAAAAAGAAATAAAATACCAGCGCATGCTTAAACACGGGCAAACCCTGAAAATACTGTCCTAATTAAGTGAAAAATCCAAACAACAAAATGCCAAATATTATGTAATTCCTTTGACAGAAAATGTCCAGAATAGGCAAACCCACAGAGACAGAAAGCAGAGTCATGTTTGCGAAAAGCTAGGGGCAGGGCAGAATGGAAACCACTGCTTTACTGGTACAGGGATTCCTCTGTGTGTGATACGCTCCAAAATTGGATCGTAATTACGATTGTACAACATGGTGAATGTGCTAAACACTCTGAATTACACACTTAAAAACCGTTAAGATGGTGAGTTTCAGGTTATGTGTATTTTTCTTTCCATTAAGGATGAAGTGGAGAAAAATGAATATGGCGGAGAGGAGAAGACAATGAAGAATACCAGCGTGTGGACCATGTCCACGTGGCAGCAAGACTGGCTGGGCCACAGAGGCCTGGCGTGGCACATCACATGCACCTGTGGTGGGAGTCTTTATTCTGAGTGGTCTACGTGTTGCTCAACTTCAGGAACTTGCTACTAAAGGAAGAAGGAGAAAACAGAGTTGGGGAATCCACTGGTGGTCTCTGTCAATTATCCCCTAACTTTAATCTTGAATTGTTTCTCAACAAAGCCACCAACAGGGAAAGTAAAACCAGGGCCATGTAAAGGTCGGGGCCAGAACCATGGGCAGTATTTCTGCCAGTCGTCCCCACAAAGTCAGGCCTCATGTCAGATTGAGGCTTTGTGAAGACCGAGAGCTGTGCCTTCCTGTTTTCCCTTGGGTCAGCTAATGCGTTGGTAGACTCTGCCTTAGGGTATATTCTGTCATGAGTGATATCTGAGCCACTCTCATTAGCAGTATACTCCAAGGCCTAGACAACCATTCCTAATCTTAGTGTTTTAAAATAACATTTTTAAAAAATATTTTATTTATTTCTTTGACAGACAGAGATCACAAGTAGGCAGAGAGGAAGGCAGAAAGAGAGGAGGAAGCAGGCTCCCTGCCGAGCAGAGAGTTTGATGCAGGGCTCGATCCCGGGACCCTGGGATCACGACCCGAGCCGAAGACAGAGGCTTTAACCCACTGAGCCACCCAGGCGCCCCTAAAATAACATTTTTTGCCAGGGAACCTGTGGTTTGGGATGATCTCAATGGGGACGGATCCTCTCCATGCTACATGGTTCCACTGGAACTGCTCAAAGGCTCACAGCTGGGATCCTCTGAAGCCTTGCTCACTCCCACGTCTGCTGCTGCTCATACCGATGACAGCTGCTCAAGGCAGATGGTTGGCTAGGTTTGGGGCCAGAGCCTTCCCATGTGGCTGGCTGCAGGATCCCCAGGTCAAGGATCCCAGGAGGGCCAGTGAAAATTGCATTGCCCTTTATAACCTCCCCCTCCAACATAGTCACAGGCCCAGCAGGTGCAAAGCTAGGGAGACAGTCTCCCTCCGCCTCTTGATGCGAGAGGGCCTATGTCCATTACAAGAAGAACATGGTGATGGGACCATCTTTGGAAATTACAATCTGCCACCGCAGGCATGAGATTCAGACAGTGTTCATGCCAACTACCCAATCGTGTGTGTGTGTGTGTGTGTGTGTGTGCGCGCGTGCGCGTGTTGTGTTGTGTTTCATCTTTAACCAACTCCTATCTGTGGGCTCCCTGCTGCCTACAGTCTGACCTTGGCAAAGCCCCTTATCTCTCCATATCCCAGGCTATGGGACACCTTGCGAGGTGCCAGGTTTTATTTAGTACTTTATAATGAAATCCACGGAGCTCTGAGGGCTATAAATCACGTTCCGAGAGCTTTGGCTTTGTGCTTAATGGCAAAGCTAAAACGAAATGCCTTCCTCTTGGGTTTCCAGCAAGTTATTAACTTGGGTTAGAAATATTACCACTCAGCAGTTTCCAGAGTTTTCTCTCTAATAACCATTTGATCCTCTGAGTACATATTATGGATCTCTTCTCTCTCTCTTTTTTTTTTTTTCCAAAATGAAGAATTTCAAATTATCCTTCTCAGACTACCCTGAAGTACTTACTTTTTCTAAGATTCTGCTCTTTATGGTTCTTTCTTCTAATCAAGCCTTCTCAGTCTCCTTCATTTAGACCACATGCCCTAGCTGTTGCTCAGATAACTGAGCGTGGGCCACACACATGACATGGTCCCGGCAATAGCAAGCTTATCCTTTAGGAATTCATTGAGCTGCAAGTAACCCAACTCTTGGCTGCTTGGATGGTGATTTATGATTACGAAGTAATTGATTGATATGAAATTATGATTATTAAATAATGAAATAATAATGATTATGAAATAAGGATGCATGGCCCGGAGCCTGTCCCAGGTACTGGCCGTCTCCTGCATGTGGGGCTTTAGGACAATCAGGGAGCTTCCCAAACCTGGCTGCTCTCCCCAGCAACCTGCCAGCCTCCCTCTGGCAAAAGGACATTGCATTAGTTGCACCTGTGCAAGGTCAAGTATCTGGCCCATAACAGGTTCAAGCATAGCTACTCTAGGGGCACTTGAGCAGTCCGTTGAGCGTCAGACTCTTGATTTGAGCTCAGGTCATGATCTCAGGGTCCTGAGTTCGAGCTGCGTGTCAGCATGGAGCCCGCTTAAAGTTCTCTCTACCCCTCTCCTGCTGCCTGTCTCCCCACCGCTCACATTCTCTCTCTCACTCTCTTTAAAAAAAAAAAAAAAATAGCTACTCTAGTCCCCGGTCCATTTTTTCCTTTGGGAAATGGGACCCTGGGCCTGGCAATTTGGACAGAGCACTTGGGGAGCGGGCACCATGAAGGAGCAGAGCACTGGGTTGGGTCATGCTGGAAAGTGCTCCAAGTGCTTCATAATTTCCCTCCTGTTTAAATTTGAGACCGGTCTCACAGCACTCCTTCAATTACATTTTTGTCTCAGAGAATAATTGTACTTCTAAAACCATGAGCTTTCGAGACTTTGAAAGCAGAAACAAATCCCCACTTAGAACCAGTCTCCCTTAAAAAAAAAAAAAGCCTGTTTCCAACTGTTTTTATCTTTCCCATTATATTTTGGTTTGACCTTTAAGTAAAGACCTTTCTTAACCCAGCAGCCATTTTACTCCGCTTCTAACTTGAGGAAATGTTCCCAGCCTGTTGAGGACTGAGTCCTCAGCAAATGTTTGCCTAACCTTTGCTTCGAGCATAATCTTACCTTTTAATAAAATACACCCGAAAGCCTGCACTACAAGTTTTTCAGAGCTCCGAGTCGTGTTCATACCAGGAAGTGGAAGAATTGAAGAACTGTTTTGTTTGAAGAGTTAAGTCCTAGCAGGATGAATCCGGAAGCGAGGAGGGGTGGCTGAGAAGGGCATACCCAGCTTTGAATAGGGACTAGAGGCGAATAGTATAGTCCGTCCTTCTGCAGGGATGCAAGCTTGCGGGTTGTTCTGAGCACGGGCAGCCTGGAATGTGTGCCACACGGACACGGGAACAGCCAGGGATAAACCTGAGAGGGGGCAGCAAAGGGAAATTGGTGGGTGGGGGTTTTTCTCTTTTTTTTTCCCAGGGATGGGGTGGGATAGGAACCTGAGGGAAATCTCAAACTTTAGACCACTCTGGCTCCCACCGTCTCCTCCCCAATGAGGAAGGAATTACAAATCATATGGGTCAGACCCCAGGACACTCAGTGAGCCACGTTCTGCGAGTGGATGGGGACCACTGGGCTTGGGCGTACGGACCGGCTTGGTCCCCTGCTGACCTCTGCATGCCAGGCCTTCTTTCCACCTCCTGCTTTGTGTCTAGCTTCCTGGCACAGGGCCTGCCTGCTCAGGATAGAGCCAGACATGTGTTTTGTCTTGGTTTAGAAACAGGCGCTGCAACAAGCATATGTGCAGGAGTAGTTCCTTGGAGAGATGATTCCAGAGATCAGAGTGGGGGCGTGGGAAAGGGAGGTGGGGAAGACAAGACAGCCACAGAGGGGGTTCTATCAAGAAGACCATCCCTGGGGTGCCTGGGTGGCTCAGTGGGTTAAAGCCTCTGCTTTCGGCTCAGGTCATGATCCCAGAGTCCTGGGATTAAGCCCCACATCGGGATCTCTGCTCAGCAGGGAGCCTGCTTCCCTGTCTCTCTCTGCCTGCCTCTCTGCCTGCCTCTCTGCCTACTTGTGATCTCTCTCTGTCAAATAAATAAATAAAATCTTAAAAAAAAAAAGAAGACCATCCCTGTGGGCACTTGGAACTAGGTTCACTTGGCACATCTGGGAGACAGGGTACTGTACGCACCTAAGAGTTAACCCCTCCAAGGATGGGGGTCCTGATATATTATACACCAACCCCTGTCAATCATTGGCTATGGGCTCCTCCCAGGAGGTGTTAATCCCCTGGTACTTCCAGATTGCCTTGAAAAGGGAGAGCAAGGACACCTGGTCACTCAGTCGGTTAAGTGTCTGCCTTCAACTCGGGTCATGATCCCAGGGTTCTGGGATTGAGTCCTGCATCTGGCTCCTTGCTAGCACAGAGCCTGCTTCTCCCTCTGCCTGTCACTCCTCTTGCTTGTGCTCTCTGAAAAATAAATAAGCAAACTCTTTAAAAAAAAGA